>NC_065591.1:88697441-89408066 GCF_024542745.1 Macaca thibetana thibetana
TCTTCCCTGATTTGAAGAAACTCACTTGAGGACACAGATACACACTTTAGTATACCCTACTATGACTAGTGGTATAATAAAAGTGATAAGCTTCAGGGATGATTTATGGTCCTGTTAATGTCTTCCAACTCTCACACCTGTGCCCCATATATATACACAGTACCCTATAACTACTACCTCTTTATATACTACCTCCTTGCATCCTACAATACTACCTTTTCCCTATTTGTAAAGTCTTCTCTATTGTATGTAGTTCTGAAGGGATGCAGTGCCTCACCTTCCACCATAGAACGTGAGAGGAGAAATCCTGCCAGTCAGGATTTGAGTGTGTGACTTATCAGCCAATCACATTCTCCTCAGATAACTTTCCCTCTCTCCCATCTCCTTGGGTGAAGGATACAAAGAGAATAGAATGGACAAAATCTTAGTATAGCCTGCAATGGCAGTGTGAGATACAGCAGTGGTATCCAGTGGCAGTGGTTGTGCTAAGCAAGGATAATGGCGCACAGTATAGGAGTTACCTAGAGTGATGGAATACTCCTCCTGCTGGCTCACCCCAGAGCTGACTTAGTTCCCTCTTCTTTGCTAAGCCTGCCTTTGATTCTGTGAATACCGCTTAAGACAATCAGAGTTGGTATCTTTTACTCATCAGCAGGAACTGTGATAAATGCCATTAGGATTTTAAAATTATGTCTACATGGTGCCAACTGGACATATATTAAATTGTCTGAATAAAAATGACCAATTGTTTTATGACATTAGCATTTACTCAATAATGAATTTATTCAATATATACTTGTCATGCAATTATGGGCTAGTAATTTTACCCACATTATTAAACTGGATTGAAATAGCAACGAAAATACTACCTTAAATATATTTAGTACTGTTGATTATGTAAAGTGCTTCTGTGTCAGAAACTACTCATAATAAAATAACATTAATATTGCTACCTCAGCTTATAGTGTTAACGTGTTAAGTTTTAAAAGTCTAAGAGGCAGCAGCTGGGGAGAACATTTAAAATCACATCATTGGCTAAGTTGTGATGACTAGGATGTTTGTGTAGTGGCAGGGATTTTTAAAGGTCATATTTAAACTGGAAATTCTTCTTCTGCAAAGAGTCAAGGTGCAAAATAAAATCTCTTTTAAGGAAGAACTATATGTCACAGCGGTATAGAACAAATCTGATTACATGAGTAGCAGAGGAGCCATTTCTGGAATAGTGGTAGAGTTAATATTTCTCAGAACTTTTTTTTTTGCAGAGAAGAAAATATTTATTTTTAAACTTTATTTGGATATATGTAATATAAATTGTAAAAATAATAGTAAGTAAATCTTTGGAAGTCACCATTCTAAGGTAAACCAGCATGGGACTTGCATAGTAACAGAATACAACAATCAGGAAATGAGGTAGAAAAGGTCAGTGGAAGGAACAACTACTGTGAGTCTCATAGGTCCTGGGCAGGAAAATTTTCCTGAATCTGAGTAAACTAACCTGCAGTGAGAAGGAAGTAGTAGCTATCACTGGAACCAAATGCAGTCATTATAATTGTATGTATAGTTCAGTTTAGGTTTTAGGTGATCAGTGATTTAACCATAGTTCATTCTATCAAGATGGATTCAATCACACTCATTTATCTTTTTATGGTTAGTTTTATGTCACCCTTGATTCTTTCTTTCCTCAGTCCAATTAGTCCCTACTGATTCTTCTTCCTGCTTTTTCTATAATTTTATCTCTTTTCTTTACTCTCAATGCCAACACTTTTGTTTAGATGTTCCTTATGTTTTGCCTTATTACAGTTGTCTTTAAACTGGTTTTAAAACTCCAGGTTTCTTCCTGCACAGCTGATCCTTTCTACTGCACAGACTGGCATTACTGGAATCACGCATCAAATTATCATTTCTTTCTCTAGAATTATCCAGTAACAATTTATCATTTCAAGGTAAAGCTTTAAATTATTTTTGTAACATGCAAGATGATTTACAAGCTTGTTCCTGCTTATTTCTTTTTCCTTCTCTACAGATACCTTTTGTGCCACTAAATTTTATGTGGTTTTGTTAGAAGATACCACATGTCTCTTGCCACATGTCTTCTTACGTTTATTGTTTCCTGCAAGTGAACTGACCTTTCCCTATTTCTTGGCCTGCCTAAACCTCTTCCTTAAGATTCAGCTCAGTCATTAACTCTTATGTGAAATCTTGCAGTTGCATTCAGTGCTTCTAGAGCAACCAGTCCATTTAGCAAGCTTTTTGTTATTATCTGCTTGCTTTACTCATGCTAGACTTTGGGTCCAAGAAGCCATGCTGTCCTGATTTCCAAACTTCCAGTGTCTAACATAAGAGCCGACATAATTCAGGTTCTCAATAACATTGGTTGATTGAATGCATTCATGAATGAATGATAGAATTTCATACTCATTAACTTACTGAAAATTTACAAGAAGTTCTATGAGGTAAGCTTTCTGTATTATTATAATAACATTTTCAATGAATATTGAAAGATTTGTATAAATTAAGAATGCATTCACATATAGTAGCTCATCCAATGCTAATAGCAAACTTTGCTTATAGAAAAACTATGTATTGTCATTTCAATTTTATAAATGAGAAAATAGAATTTAGTAAATTTAAGTAAATATATCCAAAGCCGCAAAACTAGTGGAAGAAAGATGTGGACCAAAATATGGAGTTTTCTGATGCCCAAAGAAATATTTTATATTTTTTTCTACTTCTCCTTTACCCTTGCTTCTTTACTGCAATGTAGGTTCAACTTAGTGCATTTCACATTTAGAGGACCATAAGATTCAAAACATTCTAGAAATAGCAAGTAATCCTTCTTGAAGAGTACTAATAAAGCAACTACATTATGTAGCATTAAATGCAAGACAGTATTTCTAGCTGTGATACCTTGGACTAAGTATTGTAACAAAGTTTTTATCCAGTACCTCCAGAAAGAAAAAATCTTAGACTGAATCTTGGAAGAAACTTTTGAATTTCAATTCAAGTCTCTAATCCTTGACTGACCTTTACAGAAAAACAAAACCACCTTCTCTCATATTTAAAATTAAATAGATATTCAAAAAAAAAAAAAAAAGCAATGACTACACGTGTTTTCTTTAATGGTGTAATTACTTTTTAAATTTAACCTTTTAAAAATTTGGTACTTGCTCAGATATAATCACATAAGGAAAGAAGGAAGTTATACTGCATAAATATTACCAAGTAAAAACTATGCATAAACACACACACACATTCTGGAGTATAGAATACTTTTACATGTATTTTCGATTTCATGGGTGGAAAAAATGGTCTTCTGTGTCTTTATTTTACATGAATGTCCAAGCCTTTTGATATTTTGTAAAGATAGATGTCTGATTCTCACTTGACCATAATTATATAGAAATCACCAGCAAGTGTTAAATAGTTCCGTCATTACTTTAATTTTTTTTAAAATTATTTGAGGACTTATTTTACTGTTACTAAAATATAGCTAATTTACAACAATGAGAAGAGCATGGATTTGGAGTGGGAGAAATTATATTTAAATTCTAACTATGCCATCTACTGGCACTAGCATTGGACAGTGAAATTCATCTTTCTGAGATTGCATTTATTTACCTGTAAAATAGACTAGTACCTAGTACCTCTCTAGATTGTTCAACCCTTGTAGAGTAAGCTTCTTGATAACATAGGCTAGGTTGTGTCTAGTAGTCTGTCCGTCGTACCAAGAATGCCATTAAATTGTTATAAGAATCCAGTGGAATAGTGCATTGCAAACTGAAATAAAATTTACAAATCTAAGTTGTTGTTTTTGTGATGATATCTACATCAGCCCCTCAGGATACTTGGGGGATTGGTTCCAGGACCCCTAAGTATACCCAAATCTGCTTATACTCAAGTCCCTCAGTCAGCCCTGTGAAACCTGCATATATGAAAAGTTAGCCCTTCATATGTGGAAGTTCCTCATGCCACAAATACAGTATTTTCGATGCATGTTTGGTTGAAAAAAATTCTCCTATAATTGGACCGTTCAGTTCACAACCATGTTGTTCAAGAGCCAAGAGTATTTCCATTAGTTGGAGGAGAAAGAGGAACTTGTAAATTCAAGAAACCAAAAATATAGTGCTTGGTATTTATAAAAGGACTTTCAAGATTAAAATAAAGGCTTATAATATTTCTCTGTGATTAACATCCTTCTATATGTCTTCTGCACATAGGCAGAAATTGCTGCAAATTAAAGCCAGAAATGGGAGTTTTGCTACCTCATTAATGTAACTGGGTCTTAGGGTAAGTGTACTTTTCATTATGCTTTATGTTGCCAAATTGGTCTTTAAAATTCTTGGGTTAATTCACACTTCCACCACAATGTATAATAATTTTCTTTACCTAACCTCACAATAAGGAATATATTCAGATTTTACATTTTGCTCTTCTTATGGGTATGAAGTGGCATCTTATTTATGTACTTAACAAAAAGTAATTGAACACCTATTTTATTAGTCAGTTCCAGCTGCTATAACAAATTACCACCGACTGGGTGGGTTCTTAATGAGAGAGCTTTGCCTCATGATGTTCTCCCAAGGCCTTTCCTTGGTGCATGGAGAGAGAGGAAGAGAGAGATCGATATGGAAGTCTCACTTTCATGACCTCATCTAAACCTAATCACTTCCCAAAAGCCCCTATCCCCAAATACCATCTGTTAAGGATTAGGGCTTCAACATATGAATTTTGGGAGGACATAAACATTCAGCACATAATACCTACTATGTCTCAAACATTATGCTAGATGTGGGAGATAAAGCTCTTTCTTCTCTTTCTTTCTTTCTTTCTTTCTTTCTTTTCTTTCTTTCTTTCTTTCTTTCTTTCTTTCTTTCTTTCTTTCTTTCTTTCTTTCTTTCTTTCTCTCTCTTTCTCTTTCCTCCTCTCGACCTCTTTCTCTCTTTCTCTCTTTCTCTCTTTCTCTCTTTCTCTCTTTCTCTCTCTCTCTCTCTCTCTCTCTCTCTCTCTCTCTCTCTCTCTCTCTCTCTCTCTCTCTCTCTCTCTCTCTTTCTCTCTTCTCTCTCTTCTCTCTTTCTTTCTTTCTCTTTCTTTCTTTCTTTCTTTCTTTCTTTCTTTTTTCTTTTTCTTTCTTTCTTTCTTTCTTTCTTTCTTTCTTTCTTTTTCTTTTCTTTTTTTTTTTTTTTTTTTTGAGACGGAGTCTCACTCTGTCCCCCAGGCTGGAGTGCAGTGGCGTGATCTTGGCTCACTGCAAGCTCCGCCTCCCAGGGTCACACCTTTCTCCTGCCTCAGCCTCCCTAGTAGCTGGGGCTACAGGCGCCCGCCACCATGCTTGGCTAATTTTTTGTATTTTTAGTAGAGACGAGCTTTCACCATCTTAGCTAGGATGGTCTGGATCTCCTGACCTCGTGATCCGCCTGCCTCGGCCTCCCAAAGTGCTGGGACTACAGGCGTGAGCCACCGCACCCAGCCAATAAAGCACTTTCTAAAACATCTGTTTCCATGAAATTCGTATTCTAGTGGAAGTGGCTAAAAATAAACAAAGAGATGTGTAAATACAAAGCAGAGTAAGAGCATAGTACCTATAGAACTGGGATGCTGTTTTATATGGGATAGTCAGGCAAATCCACTCTGATGAGATGATATTTGTGCAGAAGTTCAACTGAGCATGCCTCATCAATGTCCCCTCAGCAACTACCATTTATGTACATCTGGCATCTTCTTGTTGCAACTGGGAGTCTCTGAGTGTGAGCATTATCTTGTTACAAGAGTGTGCTTGATCTATATATGGGTTATACCGGAAGTGTTGTGGTGGTAACATCCCCAGAAATAGCCTTCAAGTAATGCCGGCTGAGATTAGTGGATAATATCCCCAGTATCTTTGTTCCACACCATCTCTCAGAGGTCTCCAAGAGGCTTGAGCCCCAGTTTTCAATAGCAGCAACCTGTTTATTTACACAACTTTATTGATTTCCTTCACTTTCCTATTCAAGGAACTAATTTACTTGGGCTACTTGGGATCACTTCCCAAATAAACTATTTGCTCTGAATTCTATCTTCTGGAGTTTGCTTCAGAGAGAACCTAATATAAGGAGTTTAGACCTTTAGATATCTGAGATAAGGCAATTTCAGGTTGCAAATACAGCATGTACAAAGGCACATTGTAGTCTTTCTGATTGCTAGTTTTAATATAGTCAAAATTAACACAACTTTTCTCTTTATGGTTTGTGATTTGAAGTCTTCTTTGGAATTCTTTTCTATTCCGGCTTCATGAAGATACTCTTCTATTAAAAATTACAGGTTTTTAATACATTTAAAATTGTGTTTTTTGTGTCCATAGACAACAAATTTTTTATATTTTCTATTAAAAATGGTCTGAGAAAAGTCTGTTTCCCCCCACCTACCCACAATAACATTTATCCCACTTGTCATATGTTGATGAGTACATAGGTCTGCTTCTGGGCTCTCTAACCTAGGAGTATGCAAAATGCTTAAGTTAAAACACCATATAGCAATTATTATACATTTCTGTGATTCTACAGTCTCTCTTGTAACTATTCAACACCGCCTTTGCAGTGGGAAAGCAGCCATAGATAATATGTAAATGAATGAGTATGGCTATGTTCCAAAAAATATTTATTTACAAAAACATGTTTTGCCCCCCAGGCTACAGTTGGCAGACCTGTGGTCTATTCTGTTCAATTTATCTATCTTTACACCAGTGCCAAGATGCTCAAATTATTTTAGATTTTTAATAATGTTTGACATTTCCTAGGCCAAAAATTCTCTTGTTATTCTTGAGTCATTGCATTTCCATATAGATTTTAAAATTAGCTTAACAATTCTATAAAAATCTGATTAGATTTTTATTGGAATGATACTGATTAATTTGGAGAGAATTGACATGTATATGAAATTAACTTTTTAAATCTATGATTTTTATATATTTCTCCATTTATTTATGAATACATCCAGTTTTCTTTGATGTATTTCAGTACAGTGCCATAATTTTCTGTGTAAAGTGTTGAATGTTTTTAGTCAATTTTTCCCTAGGTAATTTATGTGTATATTTATATTGTCATAGTAAATGATATATTTGAACATTATATTTTGTGTTTAGTATATACAGATGCCACTGATTTTTTTTTGTTTTTGTTTTAACTTTTAAGTTCAGGGGTATGTGTGCAAGTTTGTTACATAGGTAAACTTGTGTCATGGGAGTTTGTCATACAGATTATGTTATCACCCAGCTATTAAGCCTAGTAGCCACTGGTTACTTTTCCTGATCCTCTCCCTCTTTCTACCCTCTACCCTCCACCCTCTGATAGACCCCGCTTGTGTTGTTCCCCTCTGTGTGTCTATGCGTTCCCATCATTTAGCTCCCACTTATAAGTGAGAACCTGGAATATTTGGTTTCTGTTTCTGTGTTAGTTTGCTAAGGACAATGGCCTCTAGCTCCATTCATGTCCTTGAAAAGGACATGATTTCATTCTTTGTTATGGCTGCATAGAATTCCATGGTGTGTATGTACCACATTTTCTTTATCCAATCTATCATTGATAGGCATTTTGGTTAATTCCGTGTCTTTGTTATTGTGAATAGCTACCAATGATCTGATTCTTGATTTTATGTCTAATAAACTTAATGAACTCCCTTACTAATTCTTAGTTTGTCTATAGGTTCTTTTTTTACTTTGAAACTTTTTATTCTTTTTCCATCTTTGTGTCTATTATGTATTTTTATCTTCTTAATCTCCTGACTGGTACTTTATGGACAAAGTTTAATAGAAATGTTGATAGAGATCCTTATTTTGTTCTTGATTTTACAGAATTCACTACCATTTGATATAATGTTTGTTGTAGGCTTATGATGAATTTACATTATCAGGTTATGAAAATTTTAATCTATTTCTAGTCTTCCTAACAGTTCTTCTTAAAACAATTGAAAATACCTATTAATTTTTATTAAATATTTTTGTACCTATTGAAATAAAAAATCATACGACTTTTCCTCTTTCATCAACTAAGATATTGCCTACATTAAGCATGTAATCTTTAAAGCTAGATATATCTGGGCTGTTGCCCTCGTTCTTACCTTTTCTTGTATGCAATCCTGGGCAAGTTTCTTCCCCTCTCTGATACTCAGTTTCATCATCTATGAATCAGGAATAAAATAAAAACTGTCCTATATTACAGTGATGAATTACCATGCATAGAAAATCTCTAGCTTTTAGAAATTTTTATTCAGTAAACATTAGTTCATGTTTCCATGTGTTTTGTTCATGACTTATAAACTGCTGAAGTAAAAAGCTATGTTAAAAATTCTGGTGGGTGTAATAATAAGCAAGTATTTAAAATATTTAATTTTTGTTAAATAATTTCTAAAAGAAACTATCAGGAAAGCAAGTGAATAAATACAAACAACAAAAACCATCTGTTATACCCCTAGGTCAAATAATGAAAATAATTAGGATCTTACTGACATATAAATGAATCTTGCAAACGATAGAAGATTTTAAATCAAAGAAATATTGGGAAACTTTGTAATAATGAAACCTTAAATAGTCCTCGAACATATTTGATATTGACATAAAATGCCAATAAAGAGAAGCTGTGTAATAGCTACACTCAGACAGATGGGTTACTAAAAGTATTCATTGAAATTTTCCTTATCTGCCACTTGCTATTGTCTCAATGGTGAACAGTGAAATAACCAGGTGCTTTATTTTATGTTGCAAATAAAGTATTAATTTGACTTTTAAAATATTTTCAAGCATCATGTTCAATATTTATGCCTTCTTCTTTTATCTTGTTGAAATGAGCAGAAATCATTTATAGTGTTTTATCAATTTTGGTTGAGAAATTTCTGCTGCTTTTACAGTGAGTATAATTTTTGGCAGACAGAGAAATTAGTTATCTTGATCCACAGCACATAATCCTGTACATATATAAAATTCTATGTATATTCATTGTGCCTAAAATCCCATGGTATAAACAAACTTATGTTGTTTTCATCCCGTTGAAAGTACTAAGCTTAAAAAGTTAATTTTCTTAGCATACTGTAGTTATTCTGTGTATCATTTAAAAATTGTTTTTTAAATTTTCATTCTGAGTTATGATATCAGTATATTAAAATTCGCTATTCAAAGAAAAACACCAGACTTTTAAAATAAACACACCTGCATTAAAATAACTTTTTCTTTTTGTACAAATAAGCATTTGTGTTGAATTATAATGAAAGAATGTTCAGGAAAAGCTGATATAAATCTAGTGGTTCAGTCAATCAGTATTCCATGTCTTTGTATTTTATTTCTTTTTGGCCTCCTGCTTCTTATGTATGGGGTTGTTAGTTCTCAGAGAGCAGGATCGTTTATATACTTCTATAGAATACCAGAGAAGAAGAACTAAGAACATTCTTTAAAAATCATAACATGCTTTGTGCTTTTATTTCTTTTAAATGGGAATGAATATAGACAAAGCACATGAATCCATTTCCTTCATTTGCCATGTGGCATATGCTTCTCATGTTTGCCTTTCCAAATTAATTTAAATCAGATTCTTATATTTTATAAACTACTGAATTGAATCACTTTGTACCACTGTCAATTATATCATGTGGACAAATTTGCTTAATGCTTATGTTTTTCATTACCGTGCTAAAGGCATTTGATTGCACTTTGGTAACTTCAGCTGTCAAGCCAGAATAAAACATCAGAACGAAGATCGAATGGGTTTCCTTTCATTACCTCTGCAAGGGACTCATTTTTTTAATGTATGTGACCATTCTAACTATGGCAGAACTTTATGATAAGGAAAAATAAATTGTACCCTAAGGTATTATTCCCATTTTGATGGATTGTAAAGCATGTTAAAATTGGTCATTACAGTCTATAATTCTTCATTGATCCAAACCCTGTTAATATAATTTTTTTGAATTATAAAAAAAAATAGAGATCAATTTAGTTGGTGCTATTAAATGACAGTGCATTCAGACTGCAGCAATGTAAAATGACAGCACCAGATATCAGGGATTGGTATATTTGTACTCCTGTTGTTTTGAATGGAAACAGCTTTGCCTCCTGGTATAGACAAGTGAGAATGACAGTGGGACCCAAATCATTACACTATGTTTGAGGCTTGAAGGACACTTGAATTTTTATTTCACAGGAAAGAAAATAACATTGTTCCCTAAAAAAGGCAGAAATTCTGTTAAAATATGCCTATATAATAATTGAATTATGGGAGTAAAATATGGTCATACACCAAATAAAATCTCAGAGAACAAAATGAGATCTGGTCTTATCTGAGAGAATAAAACTTGGATTTTAAACAATATGTTAATGTAATTTTTCTCACAGATTTCTCAGCAATCTTCTAATAATACTGAATTTCCCAACATAAAATTATTTCTTCATCATAGGTCATGTTTAAAATGTCATTTCTTCTTTTTACTAATGGTTGGACATTCAGACCTGGTAGTATGCTAGACAGTCATATCTGGTTTCCTATTTAATTCACATATTTCATAGAGCAGGGATTATGTAATCTTCATAGGTATGGAAAATAAAGTTGAGGAATTACACAACTTTCTCTAAAACACACAACTAATGGGGCAGAACTGGAACTTATAAGTTATCACTTATTTTTGTTCTAAACCTTTTGGTTGTTGATTTTTCTCATTTTTATTATCTTTCTCTTGCTTTTACTTTTTTTTGCACTGCAGCTACTATGCAAAAACACTTAATAAAAATTTTCCAAATCTAAATAAAGTTTTTAAATTTTGAAATAGAGTACATGTTATTTTAAGCAAAGCCTAAAATAAAAAAAAAAAAAAAAAAAAAAAAAAAAAAAAAAAAAAAACACCATTATGTGGAATCTCAAAAAATATTCAAACTGCATAGATGAATCCCACAAGAACAAGTCCACTTTAAACACAAAAGAACAAAAACCAGATTCCAGTCTGACTACTCCACAACATTAAATGTTAGAGGAAAAAGGAACATACAGCTGTTTTTTATTTTAAAGATTAAAACTCAAGATTTCTAAACTATGTATTAATACCAGATGTCAACAAAAGATGTTCTATAAAGAGAATAAAAAAAATCTCAGTAACCTTGAATGCCTACCAGAATAGAGGTACTAGGACAATGAAGTAATGGATAAAATAATATTCACATTTAATTTTTAGAATAATTTCTTAAAGTTTTGTAATGTGAAAAAAGGTCAAGAAAATGTTAGGATTTTAACTGCAGAACACATCCACAAAGATTGGAAAGTAAGCGTTCATAGAAGCAACAAGCTCCTTATTTTCCACCAACATAGTAAAAAAATAAAATGAAATGAATTCTCATTCATTGGGATAGCTTCATATGAAGAGACTATGAGAAAACTTTAACTTCTGTAGCACAATGCTGTGAGACAACATAGACCTTAGCATTTTTCAGTTCAAGATTTGAATTCTTGTTCTAACACTTTCAAATTTTAAGACCTTGTGCAAGTTAGTTACTCAGAGCCTGACTACCCACGTCAGTAGTGGTAATATAATACCTATCTTACTGAATTATTTTGAAGGTGAAATTCCAGTGCAGCGCTGGGCATACTTAATTTATATATAAACCTCTTCTCTCTCACCCTTTATTTTATTTACATAGATCAAACAATTTTTTGTAGGATTATGTTACATATTTTCATGTGACTAAAATATATTTCCACATATATTTTTGATTCCCTTTATTATGTGGAAATAACTTTTTCTTGTATCTAGACACAGTGTAATAATTTTAATGATTTCATTTTAATTTCTTGTATTTTTGGTAAATATTTCATCTCTTGTTTTAAAATTTTACTGTTTTGTCTATGACTTATTAGTGGCTTTAACTCATTTTTCTATTAAATGTAATGCTGACTATCTGATATACATGTGTGTATATCTATGTACACATATGTGAATATATATACATATATACACATATACAATATATGTACACATATGTGAATATATATACATATATACATATACAATATATATACATGTATACACACATGTGAATATGTGAATATATATACACATATTCATGTCAAGGATACCACATTATAATTAGTTGTCTTGTATCCCTTGGCTCCTCTAGATTGACATTTTCAGATTTTCCTTGTCTTTGAAGATTTTTGTCAATTTTGAGGAGAAATTTCAAGGTATTTTGTTCAGGTGTTTTTGGTATGATTGTATCTGTTTCGTTTATAGTACTCTTGCTATCCCATTGAACGGTATCTTTTTTTGCTTCCGGTTTTTAGCTATTTTACATAAAGCTGCTATGGACACTTACATGTAGGTTTTTATTTGGGCGTACATTTTTTCAATTAGTTGGATAATTACCCAGGAGCACAGTTTCCAGGTTGTATGATAATACAATTTGAAATTGCCTGATGACTAATGTGCTGAGCTTCTTCCAAAATGCTTTAAAAATTATGTGATTGTCTTCTTTGGTAAGGTATCTGTTCAGATCTTTTGCTCACTTTTGAAAATTTGTTTTTGTTTTCTTACCGTGGAGTTTTAAAAGTTCTCAATGTATTTTCGATGCAAATCCTTTTTCAGCCATAAGTTTGCAAATATTTCCTCCCAGTCTGTGGCTGGCTATTTCAGTTTCCTATTGCTGCTATAACAAGTCAGTGACTTAAATAATACAAACTTATCCACTAACATTTCTCTGGGGTCAGAAGTCTCAGAAACATGGTGTTGCCAGGCTATATTCTGTTTACAGGCTTTAAGAGAGAATTATTTTCCTTCGCTCTTTTAGCTTCTAGAGGCTGCCTGCATTTCTTGGCTCATGGCCCTATCCTCTGTCTTCAAAGCCAACAGTACAGTATTTTGCAGTCTCTCTCTCTGACTGTACTGCTTCCTTTTATAAGAACCCTTGTGTTTACTTTGGGATAACCCAGATAATTCAGGATAATCTCTCTATCTCAAAATCCTTAATCATATCTGCAAAATCCCTTTTGCATGTAAAGTGACATATAGGATCTGGAGACTAGAATGTGGACATCTTTGGGGGCCATTATTCAACATATGACACTTGTCTTTTGATTCTCTTAGTAGCCTATTTCCAAAAGAAGTTGTTTTAAAACTTTTAATAAAGGTCATTTTATAAATTTTATTTGATAGATTTTGCTTTTGGTATGGTATCTAAAAATTAATCATCAAACCGAAAATCACCTGGATGTTCTTCTATGTTTTCTTCTGTAAGTTTTAGAATATTCTGTATTCTATTTAGCCTTATGATTCAATGATTCATTTTGACTTAATATTTATTACAGTATAAGATCGGCCTTAGGATCCATTATTTTATACAGGTATTAGTTCCTTATCACTGCTGTAACAAATTACTACAAGTTTGCTGGCCTAAAACAACACAAATTTATTATTTTACAGTTCTTGAGATCAGACATCCAAAATGGGTTTTGGGAGCTATGTTTCTTCTGGAGATTCTAAGGGAGAATTTGTCTCCTTGTCTTTTCAGCTTCTAGAGGTCACCTCAATTTCTGGATTCATGGACACTCCCTCCATCCTCAAAACAGTAGTGTGACATATTCAAATCTCTGCCTCTGTTGTCACATCTTACTCTCTCATTCTTTCCCTCGTTTCCCTTTCACAACACACTGTGATTGCTTAATGTGACCTGGATAATCCTGTGTAGCATCCCAAGTCAGAATCTTTAATGTAATCATATCCACAGGGTCCGTTTTATCACATAAGGCAACGAAATACCAGCAAGCTATTTTGCAGACATCAACAAACTGTTTTTAAAGTTTCTACAAAAGGCAAAAAACCTAGAATAGGGAATGCCATACTGAAAAACAAACAAACAAACAAGCAAAGTTGAAAGACTAGCATTACATGATTTTAAGACTTACTATAAAGCTATATAGACAAGACAGAATGGTGCTGGTGAAAGAATAAACACACAGATATAAAAAGAGCCCAGAAATAGACCCACATGAAGATGTTCAACTGACTGTTAAAAAGGAGAACAGACAATGCATAGGGTACTGGAATAACTGGATATCTATATGTGTGGTAGATAGGATAATTGGATATATAGAATAATAGGATATATAGATTCAATGGGGTTGCATTGAATCTATATATCAAGAAGGAAGGACTAATATCTGAACAATTTGAGTTTTCCATTCTATGAACATGAATTATTTATTTAGATATTTTAAACCTTTTATCATAGTTTTGTAGTTTTTGGTCCTAGAGTCTATAAATGTTTTAAAAATTTTTGGGTTTATACTGTTTTTATTTTGCTAGTACAACTGTAATTTCAAATTGGTTTTTGAGTTTCAAATTCCAATTATTGATTTCTGCATATTCAAGACTGTAAAGCAATTAACTTTTGTGTATTAACTCATATCCTTCCTGCAACTTGCTATAATTGCTGATTTGTACAAGATTTTTTTTTATCAATTATGTAGGATTTTCTACATATACAGTTATATCTGTAAACAAAATCTTTTTTCTTTCTTCTTCTGTATTTTTTTATTTCTCTTTTTCTTGACTTTCAGTACAATGTTGAGTAGGAGTAGTGAGTCCTTGCCTTATTCCTGATCTTAAGGGAAAAGCACCCACCTTCTCACCACTAAGTATAGTATTAGCTAAAGATTTTTTGTGAATATTCTTTATGAAGTTGAGGAAATCTTCTGTTTCTAATTTGTTGAGAGTTTCTTTTTTATCCTAAAAGAGGTGTGATTTGTTTTCTGTATCAACTGATACGTTCATTTATTTTCTTTGGCATATTGACATGGTAGATTATTGAATCAGTTAATTTTTAAAAATAGATATATACTTTTATACCTGAAACAAATCCCACTTGATTGTGACCTATAATTCTTTGTATGTATTATTGGATTTGATTTGTTAACGTTTTGTTACAGATTTTTGCATCTATGTTCATAGCACATTTTGATCTGTAGTTCCTCTTCTTCGTAATGATAATTTAGCTCTTTTTGGTATTAGGGTAGTGCTGGCCCCACAGAATGAGTAAGAAAGCATTTCCTCAGCTTCTATTTTCTAGACTAGATTATGGAGAATTGGTATCATTTCTTTATTAAATGTTTGGTAGAATTCACTAGAGAAAATATCCGGGCCTAGTGCTTTCTTTTTAAAAATAAGTTATTAATTATTGATTCAAAGTTCAATAATAGATATGGACCTATTCAGGTTATCTACTTCTTCTTAGGTGAGCATTGGTAGTTCATGTCTTTCAATAAATTTCTCAACTTCATTTAAGTAATTAAATTTGTTGGCAGAGAATTGTTCACAGCATTCCCTGATTATCCTTAGCGACCATGGAATCAGTAGTCATAATCTTTCATTTGCTATATTAATAAGGTGGGAATTTTAAAAATTTATTGATTAGTCTAGGTGGAGGCTTACCAATTTTATTGATCATTTTAAGAACCAGAATTGTATTTTGTTGATTTTTCTCTAATTTTTGTGTTTCCAATTTTATAATTTTTACTCTAATTTTATTATTATTATTTTTGCTTGTTTTTGGCTTAAATTGCTCTTCTTTCTCCAGTTTCCTAAAGTAAAATTCTAGATTATTTAGTTTAGATCTTTTTAAAAAATATATACATCAATGCTATAAATTGCCCTCAAAGCACTGCTTTTGCTGAATCCCACAAAATTTGATAAGTTGAATTGACATTTTATTTAATTCAGAGCTTTTAAAGGTTTTCTGGAGTCTTCTCAGATCTGTGCGTAAATTTGAAGCATGTTATTGAATTCCCAAATATACAAATTTTCTGGCCATCATTCTGTTTTTGATATCTTGTTTATTTCATTGTGGTCAGACAATACACTTTGTGTATCTTTTCACTCTTTTAAATTTGTTATGGTGTGTTTTATGGCCCAAAATAGTCTACCTTGATGAATGTTCTTCATGATCTTGAGGACAATATGTATTCTGCTGTTGTTGGGTGAAGTATTCCATACATATCAAACAAGTCAAGTTGATTAATAGTGTTGTTCAGGTCAATTATGTCCTTACAGACTTTCTACCTGTTCGTGCTATTAACTAAAGAGGAGTGCTGATAATTTTTTGGCAAAACGTATTTTGATGCACTATAGTTAGGTCAATATACACTAAGAATTGTTATGTCCTTTGGAGAATTGATCTTTTTGTTACTATGTTTTAGTCTTTCTGTATCCCTGATAATTTTTATTTTAGTCAAATCTGCTTTGTCTCAAAATTAACATAGGTACTCCAGCTTTGTTGTGATTAGTATTAGCATGGTATATATTTCTCCATTCCTTTACTTTTAAACTACTTTAGTCTTTGTATTTAAAGTTGTTCTTTTTCTACACAACAGGTATTTAGGTCTCTTTTTTTTCCACTTTATTTAAATCCATCCTGATAATCTTTGTCTTTTATGTGGTATGTTTGTCTTGTTCCAGAGCTTAGAGAAATGGCCTTCAGTATTTTTTCCCTAATCAGTATATTAGCTGTGGGTTTGTCATATATAGATTTCGTTATTTTTAAGGTAAGTTCCTTTTATATGCAGATTGATGGGGATTTTTACAATAAAGGGATGCTGAATTTCATCAAATGCATTTTTTGGCATCTTTTAAAACAATTATATATTTTTTCTTGAAATTTGTTAATATGATGTAGCATATTAATTGAGTTGCATATGCTGAATCATCCTTTCATCTCTAGGATGAATCCCATTTGATCAGGGTGAATGGTCTTTTTAATGTGTTCTTGAATTCAGATTGCTAGTATCTTGTTGAGGATGTTTGCATCTACGTTCATTGGTGATGTTGGCCTGTACTTTTCTTTATTGTTGTGCCCTTGTCTAATTTTGGGATTAGGGTAATGCTGTCTCATAGAATGAGTTTGGAGGTATTTTCTGCTTTTTAATTTTTTTGAAGAGTTTGAGTAAAATTGGCATTAGCTCTTTAAATGTTTGTTAGAATTCAGCAGTGAAGCCGTCAGGTCCTGGGCTTTTCTTTAGTTGGAAGCTATTTATTATAGCCTCAATCACATTACTCATTATTGGTTTATTGAGGTTTTACTTTTTTATGTCTCAGTATTGGTAGGTTTTATGTATCTAGAAATGTATTTATTTCTTCAAGGTTTTCTAGTTTGTTGGTGTAAAGTTCATAATAGTCTGAAATGATTCATTGTATTTCTGACGCCTCAGTTGTTACAACTTTTTTTGTTGTTTCAAATGTTATTTATTTGGGTCTTCTCTCTTTTTTATTTAGTCTAGCCAAAAGTTTCCTGATTTTATCTTTTCAGAAAACCAAATTTTTGTTTTGTTGATATTTTTTATGTTTTATTGTTTCAATTATATTTATTCCTCCTCTGATCTTTGCTGTTTCCTTCTGCTAATTTGGCGTTTGGTTTGTCCTTGTTTTTTAGTTCCTTGAGGTATATTGCTATAAACATCCCTGTTAGTACTGCTTTTGCTGTATCCCATAGATTTTGATATGTTGTATTTCCATTTTCATTTGTTTCAAGAAATTTTAAAATTTCTTGTCTGATTTCTTCATTTACCCATTTATCATTGAGGAACATGCTATTTAATTGACATATGTTTATAAAGTTTCTGAGGTTCTTCTTTTTATTAATTTCTAGTTTTATTCCATTGTGGTCAGAAAAGGTACTTGACATAATTTCTACTTTTTTGAATTTTTTCAGATTTGTTTTGTGGCCTAAAATATGATCTACTCTGGAGAACGTTCCATGTGCTGATGAAAAGAATGGGTATTCTACAGAAGATGGGTGAAATGTTTTGTAAATGTCATTTAGATCTAGTGTATAGTTTAACTCCAATGTTTCTTCGTTGATTTTCTCTCTGGATGATCTATCCATTACTGAGAGTGGGGTGTTGAACATACAAGTTTCCTGGAGAGTAGCACACCCAGGGTGGGATGGAAGCTCCCTGTTCCTTTCCCCATACCTCGCCTTGTGCATCTCTTCGTCTCTATCTTTTGTAATGTCCTTTATACTGAACGGTAAACACAAAAGTGTTTCCCTTAGTTTTGTGAGCCTCCCTAGCAAATTAATTGAACCAAAAGATGGAGTCATGGGAACCCCAATGTGAAGCTAGAGGGTCAGAAGTTTCAGAGGCTCAGAATTGTGACCATTGTCTGAAGTTGGGGGCAGTATTGGATTGGCACTTAATCTGTGGGATCTGATGCTATCTTTAGGTAGATAATGTTGGAATTGAATTGGAGGATACCCAGCTGGTGTCTGCTGCAGAATTCATTGCTCACTTGATGATGGAGAGAAACCACCCCCCAACATGTGATCGTAGAACCCTTCATGTTGAAGGCTGATGTGGTATGAGAGCAGAGACAAAACAGTTTGTGTTTTTTCCCAAACAGCATAGCATGGTGTTTTGACATATACATACTGAAGTGATTACTATAGTCAAGTAAATTAACATATCCATCATCTCACATAGCTACCCATTTTGTTTTGGGGTAAGGGTAGGAGTACCTAAAATCAACTCTCTTAGCAAGTTTCCAATATACAATATAATATCCTTAATTATAAACCTTATGATGTAAAGTAGATCTCTAGACCTATTTATCCAAATAACTGCATTTTTGTACCCTTTATGCCTATATTTCCCCCACCTCTTCAATCCTGGTAACTACCTATATAATCTCTGTTTCCATAAATTTCAGTTTTTGTCTTTCCTCTGTCTTTTAAATTTCATATATAAGTTAGATTATACAGTAATTTTTATGTATCTGGCTTGTTACATTTAGCATAATCCTGGGTTCATTTATATTGTCACAAATACCAGAATCTTCTTTTTTAAGGTTAAATAATATTCCATTGCGTGTATGTATGTGTATATATGTGTGTGTGTGCGTGTATGTATATATATGTGTGTGTGTGTGTGTGTATGTGTATGTAGAGAGAGAGAGCAATTTCTTTAATCATCTGTCAATGAACCCTTAGGATATATCTATATCATGTTATTGTAAATAATTTCACTCAAATAAATAAAATTAGAAATCAAAGAGAAGAGCAGGAAGTAAGGTAAATAGACCTTGATTGTGAGATCATATGTTATTCTATTAGGAGTTGGGCTGTTTTTAATGCTTGCTGTAGCTGTTGGTGATACAGGATTTTTTTTTTTTTGAGATGGAGTTTCACTCTTGTTGTCTACGCTAGAGTGCAATAGCATGAGCTCAGCTCACCGCAACCTGCATCTCCCAGGTTCAAGCGATTCTCCTACCTCAGCCTCCAGAGTAGCTGGGATTACAGACATGTGTCACCACGCCCAGCTAATTTTTTGTATTTTTAGTAAAGACGGGGTTTCTCCATGTTGGTCAGGCTGGCCTCAAACTCCCAACCTCAGGTGATCCACCCACCTTGGCCTCTCAAAGTGCTGGGATTACAGGTGTGAACCACCGTGCCCAGCAAGATAGAGGTATTTAATACTGCTAATGTCATATTTTTCTCCCCTCTTGGCTTTGGGCTGTTGAAAATACTATTTAGAGATAGTCTAGGTTTTTTTTTTTTTTTTTTTTTTTTTTTTTTTTTTTTTTTTTTTTTGCAGTTTTTTGATAGATCTTGCAGTTTTTGTCAGCTCTACTCCAATCTTATAGTGTTATATTATCTTGTTTTTGCTGGAATGTGAGGGTATAGGGCAGGAGGGGCATTTTATAATCTTTTGATGATGTTTCAGATTTTTAGCGGGCTTGCGTCTTGTGGCTATGACCTTCACAAGTTTTTCGTCACTGATATATTTCCTCCCCTCTCTACCCCTGCCTCTTAATCTCTTTCTCGGGTTCAGTGTTCCTAATCTATTTCCTTGAAACACCGTACCCTGTTAACTATGTATTTTTTCCCTTTAGAGAGTAAAAGGATTTTGGAGGTATCTCTACTGGGGAGGAATTCCCTTCCCCCAGCCATGATAAGGTTTCAAAATTATATTCTGACAAAATACTTTTCTGTGGAGAGAAAGTTTTTATTATGAAGAAGGCTCTTGCCATGTCTTATAAAGGAGTTTCTGTTTCTTTACTAAGACCCAGAGGAACTCTTACTTCGATCTTCATCATTAGAATCTGGTGGGTTCTTGATGGTAAGGTCCACAGAAATATGGGGATCCCTTTCAAACTTCAATTCTATGGAGTTTTTTACTTTTATATTGATCCATACTTGGCCTCCTAGAATCCACCAAAATTATATGTGTTCTTCTAAATTTATGTTTCCAGGGGCTTCTATTTCTAAGTATATTACTGTTTCTCTACCTCTCTGGATGTACCTGTCTCTCTAGATTGGGGGAATTTTTTTTTTTTTTTTGGTCCTATGACCTCAGTTTTCTGATAGGTTCACATAGTCATTGATTTTCAATTTTCTCAGCTTTTCTTATTTTAAGAATTGACATTTATTCAACATAGTATTGGAAGTTCTGGCCAAGGCAATCAGGCACGAGAAAGAATAGATATTCAAATAGGAAAAGATGAAGTCAAATTGTCTCTATTTGCAGATGACATGATTGTATATTTAGAAAACTCCACTGTCTCACCTCAAAATCTCTTTAAGCTGATAAGCAACTTTAGCAAAGTCTCAGGATACAAAATCAATGTGCAAAAATCACAGCCGTTCCTACATACCAACAGAGAGCCAAATCGTGAGTGGACTTCCATTCACAATTGCTACTAAGAGAATAAAATACCTAGGAATACAACTTACGAGGGATGTGAAGGACCTCTTCAAGGAGAACTATAAACCACTGCTCAAGGAAATAAGAGAGGACACAAACAAGTGGAAAAACATTCCATGCTTATGGATAGGAAGAATCAATATCATGAAAATGGCCATACTGCCCAAAGTAATTTATAAATTCAATGCTATCCCCATCAAGCTACCATTGATTTTCTTCACAGAATTGGAAAAAAAAAACTACTTTAAATTTCATATGGAACCAAAAAAGAGCCTGCATAACCAAGACAATCCTGGGCAAGAAGAACAAACCTGGAGGCATCATGCTACCTGACTTCAAACTATACTACAAGGCTACAGTAACCAAAACAGCATGGTACTGATACCAAAACTGATATATAGACCAATGGCACAGAATAGAGGTCTCAGAAGTAACGCCACACATCTACAACCATCTGATCTTTGACAAACCTGACAAAAACAAGCAATGGGGAAAGGATTCCCTATTTAATAAATGGTGTTGGGAAAACTGGCTAGTCATATGCAGAAAACTGAAACTGGACCCCTTCCTTACACCTTATACAAAAATTAACTCAAGATGAATTAAAGACTTAAATGTAAGACCTAAAACCATGAAAACCCTAGAAGAAAACCTAGGCAATACCATTCATGACACAGGCATCAGCAAAGACTTCATGAATTAAACACCAAAAGCAATGGCAACAAAAGCCAAAATTGACAAATGGTATCTAACTAAACTAAAGAGCTTCTTCACAGAAAAAAAAAAAAACCAAAAACAAAAACAAAAAAAAAAAAAACAAACTATCATCTGAGTGAACAGGCCTCCTACAGAATGAGAGAAAATTTTTGCAATCTATCCATATGACAAAGGGCTAATATCCAGAATCTACAAGGAACTTAAACAAATGTACAAGAAAAAAACAACCCCATCAAAAAGTGGGTGAAGGATATGAACAGACACTTCTCAAAAGAAGACATTTATGAGGCCAAGGAACATATGAAAAAAAGCTCATCATTACTGGTCATTAGAGACATGCAAATCAAAATCACAAAGAGATACCAACTCACACCAGTTAGAATGGCAATCATTAAAAAGTCAGGAAACAATATGCTGGAGAGGATGTGGAGAAATAGGAATATTTCTACATTGTTGGTGGGGGTGTAAATTAGTTCAACCATTGTGGAAGACAGTGTGGCAATTCCTTAAGGATCTAGAACCAGAAATACCATTTGACCCAGCAATCCCATTAGTGGGCATATACCCAAAGGATTATAAATCATTCTACAATAAAGACACATACACACGTAAATTTATTGCAGCACTATTCACAATAGCAAAGACTTGGAACCAACCCAAATGTCCATCAATGATAGACTGGATAAAGAAAATGACAAATATACAGCATGGAATACAATGCAGCCATAAAAAAGGATGAGCTCATGTCCTTTGCAGTGACATTCATAAAGCTGGAAACCATCATTTTCAGCAAACTAACACAGGAGCAGAAAACCAAACACCATGTGTTCTCACTCATAAGTGGGAGTTGAACAATGAGAACAAATGGACACAGGGAGAGGAACTCACACACTGGGGCCTATTGGAGGGTGGGCAGCTAGGGGAGGGATAGCATTAGGAGAAATGCCTAATGTCGATGATGGGTTGATGGGTGCAGCAAACCACCATGGCACCTGTATACCTATGTAACAAACCTGCACGTTCTGCACATGTATCCCAGAACTTAAAATATAATAATAATAAAAAAGAATGGACCTGATGACCTCCAAGTGCTTTATATGTTGGAAGGGAAGTCAGAAATCAGGAGAGGTAATTTAAATATTTACTGGCAGATGCTTTCTCTGAAATTGTATGCTTCGGACAAAAATTCAGTTTTTCTCTTTAGAGGTATTCATTTTATGTAAACTTTGTCAGAGATAACTTTAGGTTTATTTTTTTCCCTTAATCAGTGTTTTTTCAATAATGTGCTGACAGAGTTTGGCTGATGGAGTGTGTTATGAGATTGATGGTGTACATATGGGGAGATTAGGCAATGAGCCTGTGCCCAAGTCTGGGTGTTTGACAGAAACTTAGATAATATTCAGTTTTGCAATCTTTGCTCTCAAACTGGATTTTCCTTGTGATGCTTTCATTACAGCACATCTTTCCTGTATCTAAATATTGAACAGATAATTGTGTGCTTTTTTATGCTGCTTGATCACAGAGATTTTTATGTCTTCAGTGAAGCTGAGCCACGTAATGAGAGAGATATTGCTGGATAATTTTAAGTCTTTTCCAGCTATTGTCATTCTTCTTTCCCCAGGCATGTACTTGTTCGTATCCTCAGCTGAAATTTGCTTTTTTTTTCCTCCTCCAACTTCACCCCTTTCTGCTTTGAATAACTCCCCTTCTTTTTTTTTTCATACCAAATGCTGTATGTGTTCCCTAAATTACACATTGTTCTGCTTGGCACACTGTTCTTTTGCACCTTTTAGGAACTAATATTCATTTCTTTCTTTTCTTTTCTTTTTCTTTTTTTTTGCTCAGTTTTTTACCTTCTAGGTCCTCCCTCCTTTTAAACAGCTTTCCTTGAATCCCCTTGAACATATTACATAGTGATATGTTCCACCTGGCATTTTCTCATCATTACATTTTTATCTCAGAACTTATATTCTTTATAACAATTGTTTGTTCAAATATTTCTGTCCTGCCAAAAAAAAAAAGGTGGGCTCCTTGGCCACAAGAGTTCCTCCTGTCCCCCTCTCTCTTTCTTAACTTTGTGCAGTAGAGCTTAGCAGAGTCTGGAGCCTATAAATGCTCAGTTCGCATATATAACACAGTGAACGATGAATGATTAAACCAACAATTGATGTCATCTTGATGACTCCCACTTTTGTCACTTCCAAGCAATCATTCATTTGAAGCTGCACTTTCAAGTTTCATATGAATTTCTCTTTTCTTTCTCTTTTCTTTTAACAATTCCAATTGGGGGGCGGAGCAAGATGGCCGAATAGGAACAGCTCCAGTCTCCAACTCCCAGCGCGAGCAACACAGAAGACCGGTGATTTATGCATTTTCAACTGAGGGACTGGGTTCATCTCACTGGGGAGTGCCGGACGATCGGTGCTGGTCAGCTGCTGCAGCCCGACCAGCGAGAGCTGAAGCAGGGCGAGGCATTGCCTCATCTGGGAAGTGCAAGGGGGAAGGGAATCCCTTTTCCTAGCCAGGGGAACTGAGACACACAACACCTGGAAAATCGGGTAACTCCCACCCCAATACTGCGCTTTAAGCAAACAGGCACACCAGGAGATCATATCCCACACCCGGCCGGGAGGGTCCCACACCCACGGAGCCTCCCTCATTGCTAGCACAGCAGTCTGTGATCTACCGGCAAGGCAGCAGTGAGGCTGGGGGAGGGGCGCCTGCCATTGCTGAGGCTTAAGTAGGTAAAAAAAGCTGCTTGGAAGCTCGAACTGGGTGGAGCTCACAGCAGCTCAAGGAAACCTGCCTGTCTCTGTAGACTCCACCTCTGGGGACAGGGCACAGTAAAAAATAACAAACTCAGCCGAAACCTCTGCAGACGCAAATGACTCTGTCTGACAGCTTTGAAGAGAGCAGTGGATCTCCCAACACGGAGGTTGAGATCTGAGAAGGGACAGACTCCCTGCTCAAGTGGGTCCCTGACCCCTGAGTAGCCTAACTGGGAGACATACCCCACCAGGGGCAGTCTGACACCTTACACCTCACAGGGTGGAGTACACCCCTGAGAGGAAGCTTCCAAAGCAAGAATCAGACAGGTACACTCGCTGTTCAGAAATATTCTATCTTCTGCAGCCTCTGCTGCTGATACCCAGGCAAACAGGGTCTGGAGTGGACCTCAAGCAATCTCCAACAGACCTACAGCTGAGGGTCCTGACTGTTAGAAGGAAAACTATCAAACAGGAAGGACACCTACACCAAAACCCCATCAGCACATCACCATCATCAAAGACCAGAGGCAGATAAAACCACAAAGATGGGGAAAAAGCAGGGCAGAAAAGCTGGAAATTCAAAAAATAAGAGCGCATCTCCCCCGGCAAAGGAGCGCAGCTCATCGTCAGCAACGGATCAAAGCTGGACGGAGAATGACTTTGACGAGATGAGAGAAGAAGGCTTCAGTCCATCAAATTTCTCAGAGCTAAAGGAGGAATTACATACCCAGCGCAAAGAAACTAAAAATCTTGAAAAAAAAGTGGAAGAATTGATGGCTAGAGTAATTAATGCAGAGAAGGTCATAAACGAAATGAAAGAGATGAAAACCATGACACGAGAAATACGTGACAAATGCACAAGCTTCAGTAACCGACTCGATCAACAGGAAGAAAGAGTATCAGCGATTGAGGATCAAATGAATGAAATGAAGCGAGAAGTGAAACCAAAAGAAAAAAGAAGAAAAAGAAATGAACAAAGCCTGCAAGAAGTATGGGATTATGTAAAAAGACCAAATCTACGTCTCATTGGGGTGCCTGAAAGTGAGGGGGAAAATAGAACCAAGTTGGAAAACACTCTTCAGGATATCATCCAGGAGAGCTTCCCCAACCTAGTAGGGCAGGCCAACATTCAAATCCAGGAAATACAGAGAACGCCACAAAGATACTCCTCGAGAAGAGCAACTCCAAGACACATAATTGCCAGATTCACCAAAGTTGAAATGAAGGAAAAAATCTTAAGGGCAGCCAGAGAGAAAGGTCGAGTTACCCACAAAGGGAAGCCCATCAGACTAACAGCAGATCTCTCGGAGAAACTCTCCAAGCCAGAAGAGAGTGGGGGCCAATATTCAGCATTCTTAAAGAAAAGAATTTTAAACCCAGAATTTCATATCCAGCCAAACTAAGTTTCATAAGTGAAGGAGAAATAAAATCCTTTACAGATAAGCAAATGATTAGAGATTTTGTCACCACTAGGCCTGCCTTACAAGAGACCCTGAAGGAAGCACTAAACATGGAAAGGAACAACCGGTACCAGCCATTGCAAAAACATGCCAAAATGTAAAGACCATCAAGGCTAGGAAGAAACTGCATCAACTAACGAGCAAAATAACCAGTTAATATCATAATGGTAGGATCAAGTTCACACATAACAATCTTAACCTTAAATGTAAATGGACTAAATGCTTCAATTAAAAGACACAGACTGGCAAACTGGATAAAGAGTCAAGACCCATCAGTCTGCTGTATTCAGGAGACCCATCTCACACGCAGAGACATACATAGGCTCAAAATAAAGGGATGGAGGAAGATTTACCAAGCAAATGGAGAACAAAAAAAAGCGGGGGTTGCAATACTAGTCTCTGATAAAACAGACTTTAAACCATCAAAGATCAAAAGAGACAAAGAAGGCCATTACATAATGGTAAAGGGATCAATTCAACAGGAAGAGCTAACTATCCTAAATATATATGCACCCAATACAGGAGCACCCAGATTCATCAAGCAAGTCCTTAGAGACTTACAAAGAGACTTAGACTCCCATACAATAATAATGGGAGACTTCAACACTCCACTGTCAACATTAGACAGATCAACGAGACAGAAAGTTAACAAGGATATCCAGGAATTGAACTCATCTCTGCAGCAAGCAGACCTAATAGACATCTATAGAACTCTCCACCCCAAATCAACAGAATATACATTCTTCTCAGCACCACATCGTACTTACTCCAAAATTGACCACGTAATTGGAAGTAAAGCACTCCTCAGCAAATGTACAAGAACAGAAATTATAACAAACTGTCTCTCAGACCACAGTGCAATCAAACTAGAACTCAGGACTACGAAACTCAATCAAAACTGCTCAACTACATGGAAACTGAACAACCTGCTCCTGAATGCCTACTGGGTACATAACGAAATGAAGGCAGAAATAAAGATGTTCTTTGAAACCAATGAGAACAAAGATACAACATACCAGAATCTCTGGGACACATTTAAAGCAGTGTGTAGAGGGAAATTTATAGCACTAAATGCCCACAAGAGAAAGCAGGAAAGATCTAAAATTGACACTCAAACATCGCAATTGAAAGAACTAGAGAAGCTAGAGCAAACACATTCGAAAGCTAGCAGAAGGCAAGAAATAACTCAGATCAGAGCAGAACTGAAGGAGATAGAGACACAAAAAACCCTCCAAAAAATCAATGAATCCAGGAGTTGGTTTTTTGAAAAGATCAACAAAATTGACAGACCGCTAGCAAGACTAATAAAGAAGAAAAGAGAGAAGAATCAAATCGACGCAATTAAAAATGGTAAAGGGGATATCACCACCGACCCCACAGAAATACAAACTACCATCAGAGAATACTATAAACACCTCTATGCAAATAAACTGGAAAATCTAGAAGAAATGGATAATTTCCTGGACACTTACACTCTCCCAAGACTAAACGAGGAAGAAGTTGAATCCCTGAATAGACCAATAGCAGGCTCTGAAATTGAGGCAATAATTAATAGCCTACCAACCCAAAAAAGTCCAGGACCAGATGGATTCACAGCTGAATTCTACCAGAGGTACAAGGAGGAGTTGGTACCATTCCTTCTGAAACTATTCCAATCAATAGAAAAAGAGGGAATCCTCCCTAACTCATTTTATGAGGCCAATATCATCCTGATACCAAAGCCTGGCAGAGACACAACAAAAAAAGAGAATTTTAGACCAATATCCCTGATGAACATCGATGCAAAAATCCTCAATAAAATACTGGCAAACCAGATTCAGCAACACATCAAAAAGCTTATCCACCATGATCAAGTGGGCTTCATCCCTGGGATGCAAGGCTGGTTCAACATTCGCAAATCAATAAACATAATCCAGCATATAAACAGAACCAAAGACAAGAACCACATGATTATCTCAATAGATGCAGAAAAGGCTTTTGACAAAATTCAACAGCCCTTCATGCTAAAAACGCTCAATAAATTCGGTATTGATGGAACGTACCTCAAAATAATAAGAGCTATTTATGACAAACCCACAGCCAATATCATACTGAATGGGCAAAAAACTGGAAAAATTCCCTTTGAAAACTGGCACAAGACAGGGATGCCCTCTCTCACCACTCCTATTCAACATAGTGTTGGAAGTTCTGGCTAGGGCAATTAGGCAAGAGAAAGAAATCAAGGGTATTCAGTTAGGAAAAGAAGAAGTCAAATTGTCCCTGTTTGCAGATGACATGATTGTATATTTAGAAAACCCCATTGTCTCAGCCCAAAATCTCCTTAAGCTGATAAGCAACTTCAGCAAAGTCTCAGGATACAAAATTAATGTGCAAAAATCACAAGCATTCTTATACACCAGGAACAGACAAACAGAGAGCCAAATCAGGAATGAACTTCCATTCACAATTGCTTCAAAGAGAATAAAATACCTAGGAATCCAGCTTACAAGGGATGTAAAGGACCTCTTCAAGGAGAACTACAAACCACTGCTCAGTGAAATAAAAGAGGACACAAACAAATGGAAGAACATACCATGCTCATGGAGAGGAAGAATCAATATCGTGAAAATGGCCATACTGCCCAAGGTAATTTATAGATTCAATGCCATCCCCATCAAGCTACCAACAAGTTTCTTCACAGAATTGGAAAAAACTGCTTTAAAGTTCATATGGAACCAAAAAAGAGCCCACATCTCCAAGACAATCCTAAGTCTAAAGAACAAAGCTGGAGGCATCACGCTACCTGACTTCAAACTATACTACAAGGCTACAGTAACCAAAACAGCATGGTACTGGTACCAAAACAGAGATATAGACCAATGGAACAGAACAGAGTCCTCAGAAATAATACCACACATCTACAGCCATCTGATCTTTGACAAACCTGAGAGAAACAAGAAATGGGGAAAGGATTCCCTATTTAATAAATGGTGCTGGGAAAATTGGCTAGCCATAAGTAGAAAGCTGAAACTGGATCCTTTCCTTACTCCTTATACGAAAATTAATTCAAGATGGATTAGAGACTTAAATGTTAGACCTAATACCATAAAAATCCTAGAGGAAAACCTAGGTAGTACCATTCAGGACATAGGCATGGGCAAAGACTTCATGTCTAAAACACCAAAAGCAACAGCAGCAAAAGCCAA
Organism: Macaca thibetana thibetana; assembly: GCF_024542745.1. NCBI lineage: Eukaryota > Metazoa > Chordata > Mammalia > Primates > Cercopithecidae > Macaca > Macaca thibetana. The sequence goes on from NC_065591.1 coordinate 88,726,262, forward strand.
AATTGACAAATGGGATCTCATTAAACTAAAGAGCTTCTGCACAGCAAAAGAAACTACCATCAGAGTGAACAGGCAACCTACAGAATGGGAGAAAATTTTTGCAATCTACTCATCTGACAAAGGGCTAATATCCAGAACCTACAAAGAACCCAAACAAATTTACAAGAAAAAAACAAACAACCCCATCAAAAAGTGGGCAAAGGATATGAACAGACATTTCTCAAAAGAAGACATTCATACAGCCAACAGACACATGAAAAAATGCTCATCATCACTGGCCATCAGAGAAATGCAAATCAAAACCACAATGAGATACCATCTCACACCAGTTAGAATGGCGATCATTAAAAAGTCAGGAAACAACAGGTGTTGGAGAGGATGTGGAGAAATAGGAACACTTTTACACTGTTGGTGGGATTGTAAACTAGTTCAACCATTATGGAAAACAGTATGGCGATTCCTCAAGGATCTAGAACTAGATGTACCATATGACCCAGCCATCCCATTACTGGGGATATACCCAAAGGATTATAAATTATGCTGCTATAAAGACACATGCACACGTATGTTTATTGCAGCATTATTCACAAGCAAAGACTTGGAATCAACCCAAATGTCCATCAGTGACAGATTGGATTAAGAAAATGTGGCACATATACACCATGGAATACTATGCAGCCATAAAAAAGGATGAGTTTGTGTCCTTTGTAGGGACATGGATGCAGCTGGAAATCATCATTCTTAGCAAACTATCACAAGAACAGAAAACCAAACACCGCATGTTCTCACTCATAGGTGGGAACTGAACAATGAGATCACTTGGACTCAGGAATGGGAACATCACACACCGGGGCCTATCATGGGGAGGGGGGAGGAGGGAGGGATTGCATTGGGAGTTATACCTGATGTAAATGACGAGTTGATGGGTGCAGCACAGCAACATGGCACAAGTATACATATGTAACAAACCTGCACGTTATGCACATGTACCCTACAACTTAAAGTATAATAATAATAAATAAAAAAAAACAATTCCAATTAATTTTTTTTATAGTACTGAACATGTAGGATGCTTTTTCCCCCCGCAAACTGCTTATCACAGTACATAGATTAGAAGAGTTTCATTACTTTAGATTAAATGTGGGTTTGCAGTCTGATGCTCTAGGCTCAAGTTCTCTGCTTTTCAGATTAGATGAATTTGATTAGAGCTCACTTTATCTGTAAAATAATGTCTTCGCATGGATTTGGCAGACTCTCTGGACTTTCAGTAAGTAAATACAGTTTTCTTAATTGCACTTATATCATAGTTTGTCAAAATCCACTTGCAATGGAAATGGAAGTTCCTGGACAGAGTCTTAGTGCTGCATGTTTGCTGCTGCCACTTGTACTCTTAAAATAGCATTTTGAGAAACAAACAACAGATGTTATAGAAATAAGAAATTGGATACTTGAGAGCTGAGCTGGTTAATGCCTTTATTGATAGCAGTGGTAGAAACTTACATTTCTTGTAGGAAAAAGTATGTCAGATTTTCTTTTAAATAAACACAAACATTTTCTTATTTAATTCTCATAGTGATATTTTGAAATGGATGCTAGTATTATCCCCAGTTTACTGAGGAGAAAACCTGCAGCTATCTGACTCCAAATAAAGGATGTAAATTATGAACCTAGCAGCTACTATCACTCTTCACCTAGAGATAGTTGCACAGAAATTCCCTTAGCTTAATTTGTAATGTGTACTCCTGCCTAAACTCTTCTAATGGCACAATCCATCTTCCTCACCCAAACTCCACATGTAGCTGCAGATGCTGCAAATCTCAGTGTAGAGTTATAGACCAGAGACCCCAGAAGGAAGAACTTTCTTTATTGACAGCTAAGAAACAATTTTTCTCACTCCTTGTCATTGTGCCCAAATGTACCATAATGTATCTAAAATAGTGGTCCTAAGATTGAGAACCCAACTGGCCAAGAAATCTTTGGGGATGAGGAAACATCTTTAAGATAGGCTTCTGAAACTGGCCGTTCTCAACCACCTGTGACAGAGAACATTTCTCATTTCTAGCAACGAAACGCATGAGTTCTCTGTCCAAAACTGCATCAGTCCAAAATTCAATCCTAGTTTTAAATGAAGGTGTCATGTCTCTGCTATCTCAGCATGTCTATAAACAGTGAAACCTGTGTCTGGGTTGTAACATTTATGATTCATTTGTCCTTTGGTGAATTAAAATGTTTGACATTCCTACATTAGGCTGTAAAACGCAGGAGGATGTTAAGTGGATAGTATAAAACTCTGTGATTCATGACAGAGAGGAGCGAATGTACCATATTATCTGATCATCACTTCAGCTAGTTTAGGGCCACTTATCTGCTTTCTACATGTCTGGTGTGTAGAGATAAACTATCTTTAATGTCATATCATGAGAGTGGTGATGAATCGTTCTTGGAAGTTTTTTGATTGACACATTCTGAAGCTTTAATTCTCCTGCTGTAACATATCCAGTGGGGAAGTCTCCCACTAAATAGGCATTATGACACTGTGGTTTTCCGATGGTCAAATACTTACATTTGTGAAAATAATCTGACTGTAAAGAACAGACACTTTTTTATTGTTGATAGCACCTTGGTTATCTTCTTAAAAAAATCTAAATGCTATTGATTTTGGGGATTAAATTTATGACTGTGTAGCATAATTCTTTATAAACGAATCTCTGCCTTTCCCAGGAGTACCAAATACACTAGTTGACAGAAAATCACTTGGCAGGAAAGGGAATTTTAATATTGCCTTGGGGCATAACTCAGGTGATCACTTTAATACATACTTTTCATGCTGGAAAGAATTGATAAGCAATGTCTCTAAAAGTAAAATATTCTGTAACTGAGCTGGGATCAACAAAGATAAAAGTTTGTGGAAACAGATAAGGCCTGTTGGAGGTTCCCCCTGAGGGATTTTTGTATTACTTTGTGTAAGTGGGGAAAAATGAAGGGATTTTATGGACTCTTCATAATCAGATGCAAATCTCCCCTTTGCACAGGTGAGCAGTAAATAGATACTTGAAAAGCTGCTACTGTGGATGGACTTTTGCTCCTGCTGGACCTTCTCTAGTTCCAACTACATTGGAAATGATGAAAATCAATGTGAAGGGTGATGCATGCTGAAGGGCAGGGGTGAAAAAGGGTCCAGTGTAATAATAGTTTAAAGTAACTTCAGAAGACAACACATCAACTATGAAGGGATCAATTGAACCAGTATTTTTTTTTTTTAATTGTACTTGAGCAGTCTCAGTGCTGAAGGTTAGATGGCCAAGACTGTTGAGGCAGAAGGAGAGGATTTGGAGACGGAAGCACCCTCCGGGGCACATCTGACTGGGAACTGGTATCAGAGAGGCAACACTGGGGAACACAATATTATGATGAGGAAGAACAAGAGTTTTAAACCTTACCTAGTCAGATCTTCTAATGCTGCCTTTTCCCTCTCATATGTTAATTGTTTGTGTATCATAGTAAGTTAGCATGCTGCCACCTACTTTTGAGGACTTCCTACCCCTTCATCATCCTTCAATCCCAACAGCCTATATTAGCCAGGTAATAAAAGCTATACACATTTTAATCTATTTTTGCCTTGAATTTTTTGGAATGATCCTATTAGACCACCAAAAAAGTAATTTATTTTTCTTTCTATCACCACTTTCACCTTGTTTAAAAATGCCTGAGAAATTGATAACTGAAAAATCGGTCAAAAGTTATTCTCTCCACTGACATTTGCATATCCTACTGTCTGTAGGTTGATAGTAGGTAAACTGTAATTCTTGAGCAAAAAGACTCTCATACTTACATGCCCCTAAGAATTAATGGTGTCCTATGATAATTCTAATTTTTCACAGGCTCATTTTTTATTTGAAAATCATATGCAAAAAGATAGCTTTGTCTTTCCTTTGGAAGCAGCTCCATCTTTACAATGGGACCACCCTTTTCTTTCTGCTATGGGCCTACTTACACTATAGGTTTCATCATGTCCCTCTTTCTGTCTTACCCTGCTCTTTGAATTATGATCAATATTCTTAATAATCCCAATCAATGTTTTTTATGACTCAGTTCTGGACATTCTTAAATATCAAAGGCTGCTTTGATCTTAATAGAGCAAATGTTGCTGTTTTAAATTTCTAAATTTTCAAATTTCTAAATTTCTAAATAGCTATCAGTTTTACTCTTCCAGCTATTCTAGGGCATTTAGAGTAGTTATGACATCACCTCAAACCTCAAAAGGCTTAAAATGGGAGAATAAAAGGTTGATAAATTGTGTTCATAAATAGTTATGGCAGAACCAAAGAAAAGAAAGAACCATTCAAGAAATTTAACAGGGTAAACACATGTCCTGAGGTGGTTTGTATGGGGTGGTACTGGAGTAACTATTAATGGCATCCTTATTTACTCTCAAATATGTCTTGATTTGGAAGATTAATTAATTAGTCTTTTTATATTAATTAAATAACATGACCCAAGAGGTACTTTAAGTGTAGGACAGTCAGTAACTTTTGTTAGTAATATTTTTATTTGATTCTTAAAACACCTAGGTTTACACAGGTAAGAATACAACTTGTGGAGGTGGACCCATCTGGGTAACTGTTGCCAATAACAAGGGTTAAAATATTATCAGCACTCTAGAAACTCTTTGCTTTCTCCTATTCCTGTTTTCTATCAAGGTGACCACTATCTAAACCGCCAGAGAGCTGGAATCTTGCAAAATTACTCTGTCTCTCCATCTTTTGCTCAGTATTATATTTGTGATATCCACCTATGTTGTTCAGGGAGTTCAGTTTCATTGCTGAATAGTATTCAATTATATAACTATACCACAGTTTATTTATTCATTCTACAGTTGCTAAACTTTTGGATTGTTACCAATTTAGGAACTGTAATACAGAAATGGTAAAGAGGTCACTTTGAAGCTAACTGTAATTGTCATAAGTCATTCCAAATATTTTGAGTGTGTACTCTTCTATTTTTAGAAACTGTATATAGCCTCTGTATGATTATAGTTGATCTTTTAATATACATTAAAATACATAATGTTGAAATTTTATAAATTAATAATTTATGTAAGTTTTTTTTTTGTTTTTAATCATAGCTATGTATTTGAAAATAGTCCTGTTTTCTGATGTGAGATTTATTCCAATATTCTATGATTCTTTGGACTGTGCTTGGGACCCATAGCAATACTTGACTTCTGCAATAACTCCAACCCCCGTGACTTGTACTTAAGATAATAAGAACTTGATTCAGGGTGATGGCAGAGAGATGAAAAGATGCCCTAAGCAATACTTTAAAATATCAATATAGTTTGGCAATAAATTAGATATTATGGGTGAATATACATAGATCACCTTAATAAAATGTCTTATTCACAGTCTCCTCTAATGGAGAAACCCAACATTCTTGGAATATGATTCGAGGAAAACACATCAATAAAATAACAAAGTCAAATTGTCATTATCTTGATTTGTATAAAAAATACCATATTTCAACATAGACAGACATCTGATTGATTGTTAAAACCAGATTTATAAGCTAGCATATTAATAATTTAAAATATAATCCTTTTATAAAGTCAGAAAAGAAAGATGTCTTAATTTGATTTATTTTTAGTTGTGAACACTAATGCTTAGAACCTTGTAAAATTGATACAGGCTGGAGTGGATAAACAGACTTCTTTTTAGTTTGTTGTGAATCATTTGTGGGTGTACAAACCTCTTTTCACTGATTTGCATCCAAGAGACATTGGCTATAGGTTAGATTTTATCTTTAATCTTAGGCAGAATAAAATAGTGTGAAGTCAGACGTGAGTCAAAGAACTGCCACTTAAAGAACTGGGTTACTTGGATATTATTTAACTCCTCAGAGTCTTAGTTTCTTCCCAGAAATGGAACATAATGGAATTAATAACATATAATATTTAGAAAAATGCATAGCAAAACAGGGTGGGACTATATTAAGCCAAAAAATATCTAATTAGAAGGTCAAAGGATAAACCAAATCTATGAGCATGAGAAATTGCAGACATTGTTTATAAAGAGAGTGAGGGAGGTGCAGTCATGCATTGCTTAAGGACAGGAATACCTTTGGATATATACCTCATTAGATGATTTTGTTGTGCAAACATCACAGAATATACTTACACAAATGTAGATAGTATAACCTACTACACATCTAGGCTATTTGGTATAACCTATTGCTCCTAGGCTACAAATCTCCTAGCATTTTGTGTACTGAATAAAGTAGACATCTGTAACACAATGGGAATTATTTGTGTATCTAAATATGTCTAAATGTAGAAAAGGTACAGTAAAAATATGGTATTGTAATCTTATGAGACCACTGTTGTATATGTAGTCTGTAGTTGACTGGAATGCTATTATGTGGCTCATAACTGTAGATGAGTTACCCTGTACCCCAGGTAAGGATCTTAGTGTCTGCTGTAGTTCAATGCCCAGAGTTCTGTGTCTCCACATGACACACAATTCCATACCCCCGACATCAACTGAGTAGGGGAGATAAGGCTGGTAAATTTTGGCATTAGATGTGAGAGTTGTCTTGACTGTGGACTACTATGAAACCTACTTCTGCAGCCAAGCAGAAGGATATTTCTAAATAAAAATTATTACTTTAAATATCTTATTTCTTCGCATGTTGTTTCGATAACCAAAAGGGACAAGCATACATATTTCTTGAAGGATTTGTATATAATATACATGGTTGTAATGAAGATTAATAATTAAAATGTTTGTATATAAGATCCTTATTATGGTGCTTGGTACAGAGTTGGAATTCACTGATACTAACTTTCCTTGCATTTGTGTGGCTGTATCTCAAGATTCATTTAGGTCTCAAATGTCATGATAATATGTATTATCATATATTTAGAGGCTAAGAATTGCAACTGAGTATAATGGAAATTTTGAAAGAGAAATTTTTTTTCCATTCCAATTCTTATCAGCATAGTTGGTCCAACTTACAGAGTAAAATTAATATAGTGTAATAAAAAAAGTACATAGCTAAAGCAGCTGGATATTATTCAAAATTAGAACTGTCAGATTACAAGAAAGAAAATAGATGAAAAAGGAAAAACAAAGTGAGAAGAACTCCCATTTTACATCCATGCAGTTGATAGCAATTAGGTAATAAGATATGTGAGTTAGACTATATTGGTTATGTTTATTTTCCAGCATAGCCTATTCATATAGGATATTTATAAAACTTATTTTACTGTAATTGTGCACCTATCCATTAGGCTAAAATTCCTTTGATGAAATTGTCTAATTAATTAATTTATGTACTTGGTCTGCTCATTTGTTTCAGTTTATACTATATGCAAGATATCGTTTTACACCCTGGAGATATAGTAATAAAGAAAGATACAAAGCCCCTGTCATAGAAAAACATAATACAGTAGGAAAGGACCTTATATTCTAGGGTCAAAAGACCAAAAATAAATAAACAGTCATATATAAAGATATAAAAAGATCCATCAAGAAAAATAAAAGTCTAGAGGAGATAAAAATAATAAGGTATAATTTTACAGATGTTTGTCAGAGAACATCCAGGTGATACATTAATATTTGAGCACAGACCAAATTAGAGACAAAAATAGGGAACCAAGCAGATATTTTGGTTAACATTATTTAAGGCAGAGGAAAGAGCAAATACAAAGGTATCAGCAACCTCGGTATGTTTGAGAGATGTCAGGGAAAAGATGTTGATGAATCAGAGGGAGCAAGGGAAAGATGAAAGAGATGAAATCAGAGGTTAAAATAAGGTGTGTTATGATGCAATATAATAAGGATATTGGATTCTGTTTTCTGATAAGATTGAAAGCCATTGAACAAGGAGAGAGGTTGTCAATTATTTTTTAAAGAATAACTGTCTGCTGTTTGGAAGATAGAGTATAAGAGGGAAAAGATATAAATTGGGATCAAATAAAGAATTCACTGAAGAAAATAACCTTTTCTTCAAGTTGTGAAGCCAAGACACTGAGTTTTCCTGATGCTTAGTGGATTCCTTAAAGGTTATCTTTCCTTTCTAAATATATATTTAATAAAGAGTTAAACCGGAGACATGAATATACTGAAAGAAGTTTATGTTATTAGTTATATTTTATTTTATTTAAAAATGATGATCACTTCAATTCGTTTGTGAATTAAAAATGATGTATCTAGTCTTGTGGAGAAAACCTCGTTGATTAAAATGATTAAATCTTTCATTTGATTAAGCCTTTTGATTATTTGTCTTGGAATTATGTTGTGAAGAGAGTTCAAGAAACATCAGTTGAGGTGCCTTTTAAGTAAAAGGCAATGTGATAGAAGATGGGGATTAAAAAGATAAATATCAAACATTCCCTGGAGAAGTTTATAACCAGCTTGAAGTTCAAGAAATCCTTCTTGGAGGTGCTGACACTTGAATGGAGTCTCAAAGTTTGAGTAGAAGTTATCCAATTAAATAGTAGGAGGACAAGAACTCAAGGTAGAGATAAAGTAGGAAAAAAAGTGTGAAGATATGGCTGGGCTTAGTGACTCACACCTGTAATCCTAGCACTTTAGGAGGCCGAGGCAGGTGAATCACTTGAAACAGTCTGGGCAGCATGGTGAAACCTCACCTCTACAAAAATTAGCTGATGTGTTGGTGGGTGCCTGTAGTCCTAGCTACTCCAGAGGCTGAGGTGGGAAGATCACCTGAGCCCAGGAGGTCATGGCTGCGGTGAGCTGTGATCACACCACTGCACTCCAGCTTGGGTGACAGAGTGAGACTCTGTTTTAGAAAAACAAAAAAGTGTGTGAAGATATGAATATACGAAAAGAATAAGCATTTAGTATATTATTAGAACATAAAGTGAAAGTACTGGGCATGAGATGACGATGAGTGGACAATAACTTATGAAAGTCCTTATTTTACCGTGTAAAATTATTGGACCATATTTCAAGAATGGAAAGCAAACTATTGGAGGATTTATTTAGGCATACGACAGAGTCAAAATTTTATTTTAGATATTAGTAATGGTAAGCTTTTAAGTTGAGATAACAAATCAACCTACACATCTTCAATTTGGCTGGAAGTAGGGTGTTCAGATCTAAATATTTCTCTTCAACCCTGGCTAGCCAGCTTGTACCATCTTTTTGGATGATGCAGGGCAATAGAGAATGGAAAGTCACATATAGATTTTCATCACCTCCACCTGTAAATAATTGCTTCCCTACACAAACCATTGCTCAAAGAAGTCATATGGTCTTACTTAAGTGTAAGAGATCTGAGAAGGTTGAAGTTTTTCTACATGCAAAAAGAGATAAGACCTTGAAATATTGGTGAGCGGTAGTAATTTCTGTTGCTATCGCACCTCTCTGGGGGCGTTGGGGAGGATGGGTTTCAGTGGTACAGTGCTGTACACAGAAGGTATCTAAATTAACTAGGTAAAATATAATGAATGTATTGACCAGTTTGTAAAGATGTAGGTGGGACCAAGAAAGGAGCAACGATATGATAAATATTTGGGAATTAAAATTATTAGAACTTGATGATTAATTTATTGAAATGTGAGTTGAGGCAATAATTAAGAGAATATAGGACTACCCTTGGGTTTCTGAAATGGGCAGTTGGGTAGGTGATAGTACAATTAATCAGAGTAGAATAGAATACTGGGGAAACAGGATGTTCATTGATAGAATAAAAAATAAGATTAATTTTTGAATTTGTTGATTTTAAGGTTCAGTAAGTGCATAAATAAAAATAAGTATAAATATAAAGTTGGGGATATGAATACTATGAGGAATATGTAATAAAAAATGACTGGTCAGAAGGCAGGCTCTGGGGGAATTCCCAGAGTAGGCAGGAGAGGAGGAGTATATAAACCAACCATTAATGAATGATTAGAAATCTAAAAGGGTCAGTTGATGAGAACAGTCAAAGAAGCTGGTGTGGAAGGATTTCAGAAGAAGTGACTGATAAAATATATCATATAGTCTAGGGTCTTTTAATGATAAATTCCAAGTAGAATAGGAACTAAATGTAAAAATCAAACTTATTCCCCTGAGCAGAAAATATAGGAGAATGATTTTCTGATATTGGGGTAAGAAAAGATGTTATAAAGTTTATGCTATAAAAAATTTACAAAAATAGACTACATTAAAACATCTATTTTAGGTAATAATTGAAAGGCGTTCATTCGATATAGCAGTGTTTTTACTGGGTCTTTTTGCCAGAAACGTTTCAGTGACCAACAGAAACTAGAGGAAACCAGAGTCAAGGAAGTGTTAATTTTTTAAGGGGTGAGCATATTTATAGAGCAGGAACAAGAGTAAAAGGTCTCCAAAGAGAAGTAATTTCAGGGTGGACATTTTGAAAACTAATTTAAATTCTAGAACTACTAAAAAGCTGGGAGGTGTGCACTTTTCTTATTTTTTTTAATCTGTCTTAAAAAAGGCTTTAGAAATTTTTTAGGTCTTTCTCAAATAATCTGTAGCCTAATCTCAAATCTATAAACTGGAATGATGATTTAAATAAGAGGAACATGGAGACAGAATTTTAGTTTGGGTTTAGAAGCTGGTCCCAAGCAAGAATTTGAGTGGAAGTAGTTTATTTGGGAGGTAATCCTAGGAATTATTGGTAGAGGAGTGGGCAAATATAATGGAGAGGAAATGAACCCCCTAAAGAGGTACATTGTCAAACCAGTTACTACTGCGAGCAATCGGAGGTTAGCCTCACTGGAGAACTCTGGGAGACAGCATAGAAAGAGGCCCCGGAGTTATCCTGACCAAGGAGTAAGGAAGCTGGGATATGCATTCACCAAATTATTGTCTATTATGTATGGAGAGCCTTTTTGGGGGGCATTAACTGTCCAGCACTCTGTGTGTGCCTAGCTTGTGTAAAGGCTGAGCGGGAACCTTCAGTCAGAAACAGAGCCTCAGACAGTCATAGGTGACAGTGATCCTGTGTAGAGGAGAATCACAGGAGCCAATGGGTAAGGCATTGACACCCTGTGCCGCAGGTGAGTGGCTCAGGAAAAGGCCCCAGAAGGACAGCAGTGGATCAAGGACAAGTGCACCATTGTGTGATCTTAGGCACATTCCTTGACCTTTCTGGATTAATCCACAAAATCAGTGGTGTCTCATTTTACTAAGGCTGACATAAGAAAATACCATGCACTAGGTGGCTTAGATAACAGAAACTTATTTTCTCACAATTTTAGAGACTCGAAGTCCAAGATCAAGGTGTCGTCAAGGTGAGTTTCCTCTGTTCTCTCTTCTTGTCTTGCAGATCACTGCTCTCTGCTCCCTCTTCATGTAATCATCCTTCTGTGCACACATTCCCCTGTAGACTGTCTGTATGTACAGAGCTCCTCTTCTTATACGAACTCTGGTCAGACTGGATTAGGACCCAACTGAGAGTCTTATTTTAACTTAATTGCCATTGTAAAGGTCCTATCTCTAAACATACAGTCACATTCTGAAATACGGGGCTTAGGGATTCAACATATGGATTTTGGGGGGACATAATTCAACCCATTACAAATGGGTGAGCTTCATGGTATATTGTAATAACCTGTTTACATTTACAATTACATTACAATAACCTTCAATATGATGTAATAACCTGTTTTGCTTTTCTTAAGCTCATTTTTCATAGCCTTACAGTAAACTTTTGACAATTTTTGTCTCTAGACCTCTTCTCCCAAGTGTTGTTTTCTTTTGAATGTGATTTAATCTTCTTTTTTTCTATACCACACTTACCTCTTAAATCTACAATTTCATTTGATCTCATCAGTAAGAGATATGTACTATTACCTTGCAACATTCATGAAACACACACCCCACTGTCAAGCGACAGGCTTTCATCATCCTGGGATTAGAAGTCTGTGTTCTGATTTATGGAGAGGAAGGCATGTAAAACTGTTTGAATGGTTGGAAAAAAAATGACTCAGCAGTTGAAGTCTTAGCTGCTTAGAGAGTGTTCAGCTTCTTATAAACCTCAGCTGAAAATAATGGTAAATCCTGCCTCTAAGCTTGATTCCTATGTACCTTCAGCTGCCTTAGAGGGGCAGTGCTGTCTCATGTATCAGACAAGAAACTGCCAGCCAGGAGATCTGGAATTCTAACTCTTCTGGAAGCCTGAAGCAAATCACTTAACTTCTCCATATTGCAGCATCCACATTAAAAGAAGAGGGTAAATAGTGTCTATCTTGAAGATATGATAATGACAAATCAAAAGATACTGTATGAAAAGTTTGAATACTTAGGTATTTTGGTAAGAAAAATATACTATTATATAATGACTTTTCAGTTAATGTTCTGGTAGTTTTTAACTGCCAAAAGTCTCAAATTTTAAAGTTGGGCCATATCCTCCATAAAAGTTGCTCTGGCTCTCAGTATGGTATCCAGAAACCTGAGAAGGAGCAGGAAGAAATATTCAATGTAGTCAGAGAATTTCTAGTTAGGACAAGCATAATCTGTAGATTGAATAGACATGCTTTTCTTTCACATACACCCATATATACATATACTTTTTCAAATATATGTAGATACCGTTGAGCTATTAATAAATAAAACTTTAAAAAGGAGTTACTATATTAACAATAAAAGTTATTATGTATCATTCAATTAGTAACAGAGAAAACCACAACTATTAGGATCAGTCAAATTTTGTTGATATTAAGAAAGGACATTTATATATGAGAATCATATTTGTAAAATTTAATTTTACTCTGGCCACTAATCACTACCATGTGAAATATCTGTTTTCTTGTTGTTGTTGTTTTTTGTTTATCAAGCCACTAACTTGAAAATAGGCTATAATTATGATTATTTCCAAAAGGTTTCATGGTCACAATCATCTATCAACCTGTTTCAAATTCTTATCACATCTCAGACTCTGCTAGGAGAGCTTTTCCAAACTAGAGAGTACCCTGCCCTGCCTACAGAGATTATGATTTAATAAGTATAGCATCATGAGTGATTCTGATGTGTACTTAGTTTTGGTATTCACTGTGGTAGACTGCTTGCTTATCAACATATCAGTAAATATTCAGTATCTGTTGGAAGCCAAATGATTTGCAAAGAAGACTTACTTCTTTTCCTAAACAAGCTTATACTCTCCTTAGTGGAAAAAAATGTATTTTCATTTAATTTTGCTTGTTATTTTGAACAAATACTTATTCAATACAGTTTAAATATCTCTTATCCAAAATGCTGTAAAGGTTTTGTATTTTTTTTTTCAGATTTTGGAATATTTGCATTGTACTTACTGGTGAGTATCCCTAATCAAAACAATCACAAATCTGAAATTTTCCAATGAACATTTTTTTAAAATGTCATGTTCATGCTTCAAAAGTTTTGGATTTTGGAGCATTTTGGATTTCAGATTTTTGTAGTGGGGACACTCAACCTATACTTTCTAATGGTAAGGCATTATTATACATTACAGAAACTAAAGAGGTACTAATTCATGCTTTTGGCATAAATGCGGCTGCAGGCATGTTCCAAAAAATTTAATCAAGCCAGAGTTGAAGGCGTGAGGTACAAATGCTGAATATGAATGACAGATTTTATGTCTAATCAGCTATATCCTCCTCCAAGAGCACAGGCTGCTACCTATTCTTGTAAATAATCTTGGGAAGGCAGAAGAAAGGAAGTCCTTCTGCAATGAACCAAGTTAGGCTAAATGTGAATAACTTGGATGGGGTCAAGCGTAAGAAGAATGGTTTTTGATTTACAAAGGGGCAGTAGAACAAGACTACCATTCTTGATAAAAATAACTAGTTTGAGCATGATTATTATCTGTGTGTGGATGTTTAGGGTGTTAGGGCTGAATACACTGCTATTTAACTAAATATTCTCTGTGGTAATCCACGAATGGAAATTGTTCCAGAATTTTTTCAAAAGATGGGTTTTGCAATGGCAATCTGGTTTGAAGGATAGGATTTATCTTAAAGCTATTCTTGAGAACTGTGATGGGCCTGAAATGAATTGTACTTGCAAACTAACAAGTTGGACTACTGTTTCATGGACACTGAAAGAAACAACAAAACACTTGGTGGAAGACAAGGGGCTTTATTACTCACGGTACAGCAAGCCGCATGAATGTTTGTATCATTTCTCCTTGTCTCTCAGTCCCATGAAGGTGATGGGAAAGGGAAAGGGAAGATACTGTACATGTGGTTGGTCATCACAGTTAAAGAAACTCAAGTTTAGGGAACTCAGATATTTTATAATACATTTCAAGAAAACTGGTCCTTTGTCTCAAAGGGGGACATTATATTTATTATACTGGGCAGTAAAAAATCTTACTGTTTGTTTTACAGGAAGATACTATGTCTATCTTTATAACTGCTCACTACACAAACAGCCTTGGAAAGATACTTTGGAGCAAAGATTGTCAGTGCCCTTACTCACAAGAAGTGTAAAAACATGGAAAACCCATGGAGAATTGACTTCCAATAACTATATCATCTGTAAAGCATAATATTTTTATTTGGTCTATATTTAGTTTAAGATGCTTTTTTTTTTCTTGAGCATTTTTTTGATTATTATTATACTTTAAATTCTAGGGTACATGTGCATAACGTGCAGGTTTGTTACATATGTATACTTGTGCCACGTTGGTGTGCTGTACCCATCAACTCATCAGCACCCATCAACTCGTCATTTACATCAGGTAAAACTCAGAATGCAATCTGTCCCCCCTCCTCCCTCCCCATAATAGGCCCTGGTGTGTGATGTTCCCCTTCCCGAGTCCAAGTGATCTCATTGTTCAGTTCCCACCTATGAGTGAGAACATGCGGTGTTTGGTTTTCTGTTCTTGCAATAGTTTGCTGAGAATGATGGTTTCCAGCTGCATCCATGTCCCTACAAAGGACACAAACTCATCCTTTTTTATGGCTGCATAGTATTCCATGGTGTATATGTGCCACATTTTCTTAATCCAGTCTGTCACTGATGGACATTTGGGTTGATTCCAAGTCTTTGCTATTGTGAATAGTGCTGCAATGAACATTTATAGCAGCATGATTCATAATCCTTTGGGTATATACTCAGTAATAGGATGGCTGAGTCATATGGTACTTCTAGTTCTAGATCCTTGAGGAGTCGCCATACAGTTTTCCAGAATGGTTGAACTAGTTTACAATCCCATAGCAGTGTAAAAGTGTTCCTATTTCTCCACATCCTCTCCAGCACCTGTTGTTCCTCACTTTTTAATGATCGCCATTCTAACTGGTGTGAGATGGTATCTCATTGTGGTTTTGATTTGCATTTCCCTGATGGCCAGTGATGACAAGCATTTTTTCATGTGTCTGTTGGCTGTACATATGTCGTCTTTTGAGAACTGTCTGTTCATATCCCTTGCCCACTTTTTGATGGGGTTGTTTGTTTTTTTTCTTGTAAATTTGTTTGAGTTCTTTGTAGGTTCCAGATATTAGCCCTTTGTCAGATGAATAGATTGCAAAAATTTTCTCCCATTCTGTAGGTTTCCTATTCACTCTGATGGTAGTTTCTTTTGCTGTGCAGAAGCTCTTTAGTTTAATGAGATCCCATTTGTCAATTTTGGCTTTTGTTGCCGTTGCTTTTGGTGTTTTAGATATGAAGTCTTTGCCCATGCCTATGTCCTGAATGGTATTACCTAGGTTTTCTTCTAGGATTTTTATGGTATTAGGTCTAACATTTAAGTCTCTAATCCATATTGAATTAATTTTTGTATAAGGAGTAAGGAAAAGATCCAGTTTCAGCTTTCTACTTATGGCTAGCCAATTTTCCCAGCACCATTTATTAAATAGGGAATCCTTTCCCCATTTCTTGTTTCTCTGAGGTTTGTCAAAGATCAGATGGCTGTAGATGTGTGGTATTATTTCTGAGGACTCTGTTCTGTTCCACTGGTCTATATCTCTGTTTTGGTACCAGTACCATGCTGTTTTGGTTACTGTAACCTTGTAGTATAGTTTGAAGTCAGGTAGCATGATGCCTCCAGCTGTGTTCTTTTGACTTAGGATTGTCTTGGCAATGTGGGCTCTTTTTTGGTTCCATATGAACTTTAAAGCAGTTTTTTCCAATTCTGTGAAGAAATTCATTGGTAGCTTGATGAGGATGGCATTGAATCTATAATTACCTTGGGCAGTATGGCCATTTTCACGATATTGATTCTTCCTCTCCATGAGCATGGTATATTCTTCCATTTGTTTGTGTCCTCTTTTATTTCACTGAGCAGTGGTTTGTAGTTCTCCTTGAAGAGGTCCTTTACATCCCTTGTAAGCTGGATTCCTAGGTATTTTATTCTCTTTGAAGCAATTGTGAATGGAAGTTCATTCCTGATTTGGCTCTCTGTTTGTCTGTTACTGGTGTCTAAGAATGCTTGTGATTTTTGCACATTAATTTTGTATCCTGAGACTTTGCTGAAGTTGCTTATCAGCTTAAGGAGATTTTGGGCTGAGATGATGGGGTTTTCTAAATATATAATGATGTCATCTGCAAACAGGGACAATTTGACTTCTTCTTTTCCTAACTGAGTACCCTTGATTTCTTTCTCTTGCCTGATTGCCCTAGCCAGAACTTCCAACACTATGTTGATAAAACAGACTTTAAACCATCAAAGATCAAAAGAGACAAAGAAGGCCATTACATAATGGTAAAGGGATCAATTCAACATGAAGAACTAACTATCCTAAATATATATGCACCCAATACAGGAGCACCCAGATTCATCAAGCAAGTCCTTAGAGACATACAAAGAGACTTAGACTCCCATACAATAATAATGGGAGACTTCAACACCCCACTGTCAACATTAGACGGATCAACGAGACAGAAAGTTAACAAGGATATCCTGGAATTGAACTCAGCTCTGCATCAAGCGGACCTAATAGACATCTACAGAACTCTCCATCTCAAGTCAACAGAATATACATTCTTCTCAGCGCCACATCATACTTATTCCAAAATTGACCACATAATTGGAAGTAAAGCACTCCTCAGCAAATGTACAAGAACAGAAATTATAACAAACTGTCTCTTAGACCACAGTGCAATCAAACTAGAACTCAGGACTAAGAAACTCAATCAAAACCGCTCAACTACATGGAAACTGAACAACCTGCTCCTGAATGACTACTGGGTACATAATGAAATGAAGGCAGAAATAAAGAAGTTCTTTGAAACCAATGAGAACAAAGATACAACATACCAGAATCTCTGGGACACATTTAAAGCATTATGTAGAGGGAAATTTATAGCACTAAATGCCCACAAGTGAAAGCTGGAAATATCTAAAATTGACACTCTAACATCGCAATTAAGATGCTTTTGAAGGGTAATAGAGGTTATGGATGGGAGATTCGAGTGGCCCACCCTCAAGGAACTGCTTGATACTGTGCTATAATTTGGTATTGTCTTCTCCAAATTTCTTGTTAAAATTTGTTCTCCAGTGTTGGAGGTGGGGCCTAGTAAAAGGTGTTTGGGTCATTGGAGTGGAACTCTCATGAATAGATTAGTACTCTCCCTGGGTGGGAAAGTCATGAATGAGTTCTTATTCTACTAGTTCCTGTGAGAGCTGATTGTTTCAAAGAGCCTGGCATCTCTCTTTCCTCTCTGCCTTTTGATTTCTCTCTTGCCATATGATCACTGCACATAACGGCTCTCTTTCTCCTTCCTTCATGAGTGGAAGCAGCCTGAGGCCCTCACCAGATGCAGATGCTGGTGCCATGCTTCTTATAACAGACTGAAGAACCATGGACCAAGTGGTTCTTTTCTTTGTAAATTACCCAGCTTCAGGCTTCCTTTATAGCAACACAAACAAGGATATATTGACAGTAAGTAAATACATTCACACTGTTTCATTAATTTTGTTAATTAATTTATATAGAATAGACTGTACATGTTCTAAACAGATATGGACATATTCAGCCTTTTCTAAAGCATCCTTGGTAGGTGGAAATCCAGTCCATGTTTATATGTCTGTAAGACAGGAGCTTCTTATCTTACACATTCATTATTTTGATTGGGCAATGTGGTAGGTGCTGGGGTCACATGTGTGGAAGGAGAAGGACTTTCTATCAAGAAGCACTCCCTTAAGTCAAGAAAACATAGTAAAATGGTACTTTTTGTGAAATTATATGGAAGATTATCTAATTCAGCGTCATGTTTTAGGAAAGACTTGTTTGGGAAAGGTGAATTTTAATTTTCCTGAAAGATACACATTTTCTGATCAGGAGGCACGAAGAAAGGGAAGCAGGGTATATAGTGAAATAGACAAAAGGAAGAGTGAAGTAAATTCAGGGCACATCAAACCCTTCTGAATTGCTGACATACTGTATAGAATATGTGCCGATGAGTATTCGGTGGTGAAACTGCAGAGCAGGCAGTCATCAGAATATGTAGAGATTTGTGTGTGAAGCTAAGGGGTTTTGAAAATCTATAGTTAGACTTTTTAGAATGTTGGTGATATCATCACATCAGCATTTTAGAATGATTCTTCTGATAGCCTTAAGGAGAATTGATTAGGGGATGGCTAAAGTTTAGACAAGATTAGAAGCAAAGAAAAAAAAAAAACTTAGAATGTCATAATAATAATTAAGACCTAAAATAAGGGTGTATCATTAGGAATGGGGGAGCTATTTAGGGAGTAGAATCAATAATACTTGGTGACTGATTTGATATTGGAAGTTAAAAAGAAAGTCTAGAATGACTTTCTTGTTTGTAACAGGGCAACTGTTCAACAAATATTGGAAGAAGAGCAGATTTGTATGTGTGTGTGTTATGGGGTGGTAGTGGTAAAGAGATAATGAGTTCATTTTGAACAAATTGAGCTTGTGCTGAATAGAATTTAAGTAAGGTCACTGCAGAGTGAAAGAAACAGAGGGTCAAGAATAGAATCCTAAATAACATCAACATTTATGGGACAGCTGCAATTATTAAAAATTGTGTGTTATAATTCCTAGAAAATGTATGTGTTACATGTGGTACTATCATTTCTTCTAAAAATGAAAAATAAATAATAAGCCTTTGAAAGAGAAACATAATGTTTGCTCTTCACTTCTTTGAAATAATGATATATTTGAGGAGATGACATCATATATAGACATTATTGTCAAAATATGTGGTCCCCAACTGTGCCAAACCCAGATGAAGGCTAAAAATTTCTAGATAAGGGAAAATTAGATGGACTACTTTTATAGATAAAACTATTAGAAAATTATTTACTTCTGTTTAATGGCCATGTTAAAAAAAAATAGTGGACTTTGTAAAACTATAAAATAGAACCATTTGCTAAAGCGATACATTGAAAGCATTTATTTTGGGCCCCTGTAAAAAAGTAGGTTCTTTTCAAAATATAGTTTTCTGACCTTCAAGGGAACCTACTTTGAAACTGATTATTATATTATTTATTCTTCATAGACCTTCATTTAAAGGGTTTTTATCATTCTGGTAAAATTGATTTAGTATATATAAAAGAAGCATTCACTTAATATAGAGCTATTCATCTAGAAGGGTTAGCATTCTATTAGATTTTATTGTGCTCTTTGGTATATTTTCTAAGTTATTTTAACCAGGTTTTCATTTAAATAATTCAAGCAATCAACAAGATTATTCCTGGATTTGCAATGAGAATAACTGGCCTCTTCAGAGCATCCTAATGTCAATGATACATTTTTGATCAGTGAACTTATGATAAGATGTCCTATGTCACTATCAAGCAATGAGAATTAAAAGTATCTATCACTTTTGATGTTTTCCAATCCTACAAACAAATTAAAAACAAAATTGAGGATAATTAGTACTGGTGTCAGTGTGGGAAACTTTATAGGAACATACAATTTTTCTGGAAGTTGATTAGCTAATAGATATCAAAACACTAAATAAGTATATTTCCTTTGGCCCATAAATTATACTTCTAAGAAGTAACTCTAACAGAATTATTTTAAAAATTATACACTTTTTAATATAAAATTGAATTTTATGAAAATTAGAAACAACTTAAAATATGTCAAATAATTATTGATATATTTACATATATACTATGCAACTTTATAAAATAATAAGTATTATGCTTATTGACACAGGCTGTCATGAAATATTAACTAGGAAAAATAAGGTTCCAGAATGATATATAGTCTGAATAGATGAGCCCCATTCATTCCACTTTGAGCCTTCTTGGTTGAAAGTACAGAGATCCAATAGAATAATTGTAATTCGATTCCAAAGACAAGAATGATGTGGAATGCACATTCTGAATGTAAAGAAAAAAATCTTCAAGCTCTCATTTGTACATATCCCAACTATCAATATCTTTCAACTATCTGGTGCTTGCTCACTCATTCCAGGTAGAGGCTGTTTCCCAGCTCCTTTTAGCCTCAGATTTATGGTTGTGCCTTCCCTAAAGCAAATCACCTTTTTTTTTTCCAACTGTGCAGTATCATAAAAATGCAGAGAAGACTGGGGAAGTTTAACAATGGTGATAACAGATACAGACTTCTTTGTCAGTTTTGGTGGCATGTGGAGTTGGAAGTGATCTGTGATCACTCCAAAACTAATACAGTTATATAATCATTTGTTATTTAAAAACTATGTGATATGGTTTGGTTGTGTCCCCACCCAAATCTCATATTGAATTGTATCTCCCATAATTCCCATGTGTTGTAGGAGCAAGCTAGTGAGAGATATTTGAATCATGGGAGCAGTTTTCCCCCTGCTGTTCTAGTGGTAGTGAATAAGTCTCACGAGAGCTGATGGTTTTACAAGGGGAAACCCCTTTCACTTGGTTCTCATTCTCTCTTGCCTGCCGCCATGTAAGACATTCTTTTTACCTTCCACCATGATTGTGAGGCCTCCCCAGCCATGTGAAACTGTGAGTTCATTAAACCTTTTTTACATTATAAATTAGCCAGTCGTGGGTATGTCTTTATTAGCAGCGTGAACACTAGGTATATATAAACACAGACTATATATGTAATCTGTAAGGTAATACATCAAAATATTAAACTTACGTTGTAGAGCAGTAGTATTTCAATTTGTTTACTTTTATATGCTTTCCCATATGTCCTGACTTTCATATAATAAACAGATATTGATGTTATAGTCACAAAGCAGATATTGATGTTATAATACAATAAGGTTGTTTCATAATGGTTTATTACAAATTTATGAAATTGGCCTAGGATTACCTTCATTAAATGTGAGGACATACACCAGGCCTCAGATATTAGATCAGCAGACCAATGACAGCTGTCAGTACTGAAAATACTAACCTTGAGCTCAAACATGGAACAATTTCAGTATACAAGTTTTAAGTAAATCTTTCCTATTAAAAAAAAATAGGTTAATACAGGAAACATTATATGACTCTTTTGTTACTTCAAAAGTTTATTTTATAAAATTAAATTATTTTTTTTAAAGGAAAGAGAACTGCCATGATAATTCTCAAAGGAAAGAGTAGGCAAAATGGAATCTTTAACCTAATCCAAGCTACTTGGGAGGCTGAGGCAGAGAATTGTTTGAATCCAGGAGGCAGAGGTTGCAGTGAGCCAAGATTGTACCATTGTACTCCAGCCTGGGTAACAAGAGTGAAACTCTGTTTAAAAAAAAAAAAAAAAGAATCTGGGTAATGGAGATTTTTTATAAAGAGACTTACATATCTTTATGTTTTGCAGAGTAAAAGTAGAAATTTTATATTTCATCTGAAGAGCTGAAGAGCAAAATTAGGTTATCTACAAATTATTCTTTTCTGGGACCCAGATGCAAAAGCCTCCATCAGGTCTAAGACATTTGGCAAAGGTATAAGGTAAGGATGCCATCCTGAAACAGCTATTGAGTCAGTTCATGACTTTTTAGAGCAAGCTGCATGAAGTTTGGAGTGAGGCATGAGTGCTCCTCATAGTGACTCACTATAGCCTGAAATTTAAGCTATAAAAAGATACTATTTCTGAAATACATAAATATGCTTTTGTTTTTAAAAATTTCTTTGTTCTTGATCTCCCAGAGGCATCTGTTCAACTTGGGGGCTGATTGGGATTGTATTAGTGGGATGATAAGTAAAGTTCATATTCAGTTCTTAATATTCAGAGTAATATTTTGAGTCCTCAAGTTCATAGTCGTGAAAATTAGTTGTGTTGAGAGAGAAGATAATTTTGTATATTCATTCGACTTTCATGAAAATATGAAGAACTACCCCTGAGAGATACCATCATAAAATTCTACAATGAGCCAGGGATGGAGAAAACTGAGAACACGTCTTGGTAACTTTTGCTTCATGGAATGCCCATGTAGCTTGGTCCTAGGATATTGTGGGAAGAAGGACAATTAGGTATGGTGAAAGAGTCAGGGGTTGGTGTCTCTGGTTTCTCCTTAATAGGATGAAAGCTGAGAACAGGTTCCTAAGCATATTCTGGGAGAAAATGGTCAAGACTTGTCTTGATTATTAGAAGTAGAGAGACAGATATTAATATTTTTAGGAATCCCTCACAATCTGGAGACAGGGATTATGATTTTGTATTGTAAGTACATCCACCAACACCTCCGCCAGTAGGAGCAACTAAAGATGAGGTTGGAAACGTGAAGGTGCTTGATATATACCTAAGCACCATACTGGATCCATGGCTGCTAGTATGTAAATCAAGGTCCATGAAGAGCAGAGGATAGTGATTTGAATTAATCATGAAGAGACCTGAGTTCTCAATTCTAGTGCCGCCATTGACTTGTCTAGGATATTGAACATGAAGATTAACATATTGAAGGATGTTTGCTCTTTTACATAATGCCTCCAAACTTAATGTTCTTGGGACGAGACTGAATGATAGCTGAGGTTCTTTGTAACATTCTGTAATTCTCTGACTAGACTCTGTCCTTTGAAAACCACTTGAAATCTTTTAGGGCTATTCCTCATATTTTCCCTTAGTGTACATTATGTCAGTTTAAAGGATTCAGAGAGCAAGAAAAGAATTGAACAAAAAGATGATGTAATACAGTGGTTAAGAGTGTGGACTCCGGTGTGTGGCACTGGTGTGGATTCAGATTTCTACTCCATGCCTTATAGCTATGTGACCTTAACTTCCTCAAGCCTCAGCGTCTTTATACGTAAATGTAAGATAACAACACCCATATCTTCTTTCTCCTCTTTCTATCCCTTAAGATGTTCATGAAATCTTTCAAGAATTTAACCCATATTTAATGAACACTTACTATGTGACAAACATTCTTCTAGACGCTCTAGTTTTTTATGGGAAATGTAGGAGAAGAAATTTTGAAATGCTGCCAGGGTCATGTCCAAGATTTTAAAGACAGGAGGTAACCTAAAATGAGGTGAGACCTCCTATTTCTGTTTCACTAGGCTTATTACTATTATTATTATTATTTTAATCACTTATTCCTTGTATCAAAAGTTAGAGCTTTGAGCTATTTTTATGGTAATTTTATAAGTGCTGAAGTCTAAACATTAATTGGACATCTGAGGTAGGCTGTATTTGTGCAACTGTTCTCTACCTTATAGTGATATATTAGGATGTTTGATCTGGGATGTCTGCAATTCCCTGCACTCTAACTGCATGTACACATTTCTTCTACCAACAATGAAAACATACCCATGTATGCAATTGAAGCTACCCTTATAAATGAGAAAACATTTAATTGTACATAATTAACTTAAAAAGTAAATTATTGAGGCCAGGTGTGTAATATTGAGGCTCATGCCTGTAATCCCAGCACCTTGGGAAGCCAAGGTGAGGCCAGAAGTTGGAGACCAGCCTGGTTAACATAGCAAGACTCCATCTCTACAAAAAACTTTTAAAAATTATCTGGGCATAGTGGCATGTGCCTGTAGTCCTTGCTACTTGGGAAGCTGAGGGGCCTGTCTTAAATAAATAAATAAATAAATAAATAACAAATTATTCGTGAAATACATTCATACTGTACTTAAGAAAAAATGCTTTAGAAATTTTGGAAATTTCAAGACCTGGAATTAGGTTTTTTGCTGTAAAATTTGAAGCTAGGAAATGTAGATTCAGTTCTCTGTTCTTCTGTTTACTAATTATGTGTTAATGAGCAGAGCTCCCCATCTCGGCGAGCTTCAATTTTTGTAATAGGATAAAATACAAATATTTCTATTCTCACAGAATTATTGTAAGACTCAAATAAGGTCATGCGTTATAAGATACACTATACAAATTTTATTTATAACACTTATTCTTTGGAGTTACTGCCTTTATTTTGAATCTTTCAAGGCTATTATTGCCTACTGTTTTATGCTAACTTAAAAGAAACAATTCTTTTTCTTTTAATGCTTGTTATACTCTATTAAAAAGAAATGAGTGGTATATGTCATGGGAAAATTCTAATCCTAGATTTGTTCTAAAAAAACCTATGGCTCCACTTTTTTTTCCCTTCAAATCATATCTTCTCTCTTATTGGGAATAGGTACAGAATGATGAAAAGGTTTCTTAAAGCAATATGATGTCTATATGTGTATGGCTACATCTTCTTTTTAGGTGTTTTCATGATGACATCAATCATATTGTCACCTTTTGGGTACTATATCTGTTAGGGAAAATTCAAAATAGAACTTTTTCATGAAGGTAAAGAAATAGAATTGTATGTTGATTTTTCCACAGATTGGATTTTATTGTTTATTCTCTGCTTATTGAGGGGTTTATGAAGGTTGGGAGATAGTCTAAGCCTAGGAAATATTTAAAAGTGACTATTGAATTTACTTGCATTAAGTCCTTTGCAGTTGTATTTGTCGATTACAAACATATAATAAAAAGTTCTGTATTTACACATAACCAATATATAAGAACTGCTTTCTGTGACATGTTTCTCAGTGTGTTTGATACAAACACCTATTTAGAGGGAATTGCTTTAAAAATTTAAAAATTGCAACTTTAGATAACCAAATTAGAATCTGTGAAGGTGGAGCTCAGCAAACTATATTCTTAACAGAAACTTGTCGATTTTTATGGATACTAGGGTTTGTAAAGGATTTGTCTTTCATTGAAATACTTGCCAATTAGCTTTAGTCAATATTCCACCAGGAGATGAGTATGAAAACACACAAGTCAAAGAAGGATAAAAATTCTCATTAGGTTTTAATAATTCTTAATCCCCTAATTCCAATGGGAAAAAGTGATAGATAGTAGATTTGGGTCAAGGTGAAAACTTAACATTTTGTTTCTGTTAATGATCAGTAGGTTACCCATTATACCTTTTCTTTCTTGTTTCAGACTTTTCTGACTCTAATTTATCTACATCCAAATAAATCTTGACTCATGTGACAGATGTTTCATCATTATTATTATAAATGATCACTTTAATAACTCTGATTATATTTATTTTACAATGGATAGCAGGCTTCATTTCTTCCTTGGGCTGCAGTGACACTACTTTCATTGGAAATGTGGTCTAAAAACTGATTAGTCTCATTAGTCTCCCTTGAGAAGAAAACTCAAACAAATATTTAAGGGACAAAGCACAGGAATGGGTTTTTTTTAGGAGATGAATAAGAGATGGTCTCTACCTTCTGGGAATTTAATAATATTAAAGAATCTAGTCTTTTTCAAATATCATTCAATTTCCTGACATTTGATAATCACCAATTCTGCCCTCCTTGCGTGGTACTATCTGCCAATCAAAAGATCAGTGAGACCATTTATGAGGCAATTTATATTCTGATAAATGAATTTGATATGTCAAATTTCTGTATGTTTTACTTCTGTTGAATAAAGACCAGACAGGGCAAATTCCTAAAAAGAGAATGAACTGTATATTGCTTCTTAATCAGTAATAGAGATATTACTTCATTTTTTTTTTTTTTTTTTTTTTTTTTTTTTTTTTTTTTTTGAGACGGAGTCTTGCTCTGCCGCCCAGGCTGGAGTGCAGTGGCCGGATCTCAGCTCACTGCAAGCTCCGCCTCCCGGGTTCACGCCATTCTCCTGCCTCAGCCTCCCGAGTAGCTGGGACTACAGGCGCCCGCCACCGCGCCCAGCTAGTTTTTTTTGTATTTTTTTAGTAGAGACGGGGTTTCACCGTGTTAGCCAGGATGGTCTCGATCTCCCGACCTCGTGATCCGCCCGTCTCGGCCTCCCAAAGTGCTGGGATTACAGGCTTGAGCCACCGCGCCCGGCATACTTCATTTTTTATAATAGAAATCTGAAGTACCATGAAACATTTTATGACTATTAGTAAAAAAAAAAAAAATCAATTACCTTTGGAAAATCATTTTGGGTGTTTCATAATAATATTTGGGAGATTGCCTAACTGTAATTTACTCATCTGCTTCATGTAATAACATTATTAATACATACCTTTGGTGTTGATGTCATTTGAGCTGTTATTAAGATTCTTTTTAGAGCCAAGAATTAAGTTTCCTGCATAGCAAATAACCTATTACACATAGGTTTAGTAATGAAAAATGACTTCCTTACTGTAAGTACTTCTATTGAGAACATCTAGCTATCTAGATTTTAAACTGTTTGCTTACAGGTACCTTATTTACATAGTGGTTATTACTCACTGAGGATGCAGCCCTGGCTGTCATAAGAATGAAGAAAGTATCCCAGCTACTTGTCAGGAAGCTCACTTCTATCACACAGAATGTCTTCCCTGGGACCACAGATCATGATGTTGGACAGGCTTCCCTTGGTCTTTTGGTGGATTTTAGGGGCAAAAAAAGTGACCCACATTCAGACCAGGAGGTAGCACAGGGGCAAAAGTATGCTCTTTCAGTTTAGCCATTGGTAGGCAGCTTGTGTTAGCTCAGTTAGACTCCCTGCCTCATGGCTAAAAGAGAGGGCTTTCTGTATCCTGGGGTTTCTTGCCTTGTACCAGAAGAATCAGATCACACGTGGGCTTGGAGAGTGAGTGCAAGGTTTTATTCAGTGCAAGTAGTTCTTCAGCAGAATGGGGAGCCAGAAGGGAGATGGAGTGGGAAGGTGGTTTTTCCGTGGAGTCAGTAGGTTGAGCGGCCTGGCCTCTCCTCCCACTGCCACGGCCAAACTCTGTGTCATTCCACCCGTCAATGGCCTGCGAGCTTGCTGGTGTCTTTTATTGAGTTCTTAGGCTAGTGCGTTCCTCTCAATGTCCAGCTGCTTGTGTCTTCTTCTGCTAATGTGTTCCCCTTGATGTCCAGCTGCTTGTATGCCTGCCCGCTAGGGGCTCGAAGTGGGGGTTTTATAGGCACGGGACTGGGCGTGGCGGGTCAGGGTGGTCTTTGGAAATGTAACATTTGGGCAGGAAAACAGAAATGCCTGTCCTCAGCTAGGTCCGTGGGCACAGGCCCAGGGGTGGAGCCCTAGCCAGGGATCATGGTCTTCTCTTCCTAGCACTTACATATATTAAAATAAACTGACGAATGTAATCAACAATGTGGACTAAGTTCTGATTTACTAATTATTTAGTTAATTATAGAAAGTCTCAAGTAAAAATGCTTTCTGACTTCAGTAGAGGTGTTTGACCTAATAGACCTAGTCAATCTTTTCTCTCAATATGTGAGTGCTCAGTGTGGACCGAACAGCATCCAAAAAATGGTACCTGGATAGGACAATTCCTGTTCAGATATACGACCCTTTATGTTGATAGATTCTAAATGTCCTAATTTCTAGTGGCATCCTCAATGATGTTTTCATTTTTGTTGAAATACACATTCCCCACCCACTTAAAAACTTCTCTAACTTTGAGGAATTTCCGATAAAAGTTTAAATGAAATGCTTTCAAAATTGCTCCTTTCCAAATCATGTCTCTTACTCTCTTCAAAGCTCTTGATACTTATTCAGTATGGTGTTGTTTTCCTGTCATGATTCCCAGTTCCGTTTCTTAACCTTTGTGTAACAATACTCTCTCCACACACACACACTCTCTATATATAATTTTATCATGTCAAAAGACTATGGATTTTTTTGGTAGTAGATTGTGAAATGACTGTATTTATACATTGGTAGATGTGTATTTATATTTCTACTGGCCCTGTCCCTCTCTCTCTTATCTGCTAACAAGATTGTAAAGACCCTTGAGGAAGAAATCAAGTTTTCTCCTTCCATTTCTAGCTCCATGGAGTACCCTGAACATGGTAGGAATTCAGTCAAAGGCAAATGTTAACGAGTTATTAAAAGCTTGCCTTTGACATACCATAGTATACAAGCTCAGAGGTGTGTAACTTACTGCTATTGTCATTTCAGGGACTGGTTTGTTACTAGAAAGGTTGAAGGAAAGTACAGCTTCCTTACTATTTTCTAAGAGATTAAAGTCTTGAGAATGATTTTGGCAGTGAGCTCCTCAAAAATATGAATTAGCTTCACCAAATAAGGTATGCAGAACAGATAGCCTTTGTGAGTTAACTGAATAGAACAAATAGTTGCTAACTGGTTGCTGGTGGTTGTTACTGAATTGACTGTCAGACTTCTCATTAGAATGGCCATGTAGGCATGCCACATAGGCAACGTGGTAACACTGAGAGGTTCTCTTCATTAAATGAATAAAACAATAGCAATGAAAAGCACAGTAGCTTTATTTGGAACCATGCCTTCAAATACCTGAAATTTCCTTTTAATGCTCCTATACAGCAAACACAGAGAGTGGTTTATGGTATTTAGATGCATCTGCTAGACTAGAGATTCTTGAATTGGGGGTCATATCCATGAGTGGATGTCAGGGACTCTGCAAACCCTGTGTAATTTTATTAACAAAATTGAATATATGTACCTCTTTCTGGGAAAAGAGTTTACTGCTCTTAGACATATAAGACGCAAAGAACCCTAAAAGGATTAATGAAAAAGCACTGAAATAAGTAATATAGATTAATATCAACACATTTGCTGGGTACAGTTTGCTGTTTGGATGCATATATGAATTACATCATGATTAAATCATGATACTTATTATGACTATCACCTCATGTGCAGTTTGGTCTTGGCAAAATTTACATACAATTGACTTCTCAAACATTTTCAAATGAACACTAGTTGAATGTACTGATGCCTGATGCTGTAAGCCAAATGATTTCTTTTATTCTTTTTCCTCTTATCAGCAACAAAATGAACTCTGTGGTAGCAAGAGAAGAAAGCGGTAGGGTCCCTATTGAAAGTGGCAGATTAGGATTTAACTCTGCAGCCACCATTGACATCAGTGGCAGTCAGGTAGCTAAACTGTTTGCACACTACATTGAAAATATACCCCAAGAGTCAATATGAGTACTGGTAGGGTTTTTTTGTTTTTTAAGCTCCTCTGTCTGTAGAGAGCTATCATTTAATCTCACGTTTCTTCAAGGAAGATCTGCACTCCTGAGGCCTGGCCCCATAGGCCAGCAGTTTCTTTAATGACTGAGATCACCAAGTTCTTGGAAACCCTCCAGGGGTTGCAAAATAAATATGAGCTTCATTGTTTATTTTCTGCTGAATTCTGGGAAAGCTTTTCTTTTGATGCTTACAGAAGATCCTTTGCAGTCAGGAATATTGAAAGGTGAGCAGGCTGTTTCATCTGTTGCCTTTCAACCCCAATGGAAGAGAACTTTTATTTACTGCAAATGAAATATTGGGAAAAAATATAAGTGCTCCCTACAGAAGTCTGTGCCTGTTGTAAACAAGGTATCCAGAATACAAGGATGTGTGTACAACACGGGGGACTTGTAAAAGAGGAATTCAAGTCAGGCTAGATGGAGACAATGTCATTCTCCCTGTTTACCTGTTTGTCTGTGTTGATTTGGAATTTCCTGAGTTGCATCCAAATGTTTCTTTTTTTTCTTTTCTTTTCTTTTTTTTTAAACCAATTATTTAGTTGATGTATTTGGCTTTAAATGAGTTTTCAGGTTTGTATGTGTGGTGTGTTTGCTTGAAACACTCTTCCCTTTGAATCTAGTAAATTTTTTCTGAGACTGTTGGCACAATTTTCTTTTTACAACTAACTTTTGGTTTCTACAAAGGTATGATTTGGGGCACTTGGATATAATTTCATTTTGAATAATTTAAAATGATTAAATTATGTTGGTAGTTAAGTAATTCTTTTTAAAAAATGGACATTTATCAGTATTGCCTTAGGTTTTGGTTGTGATCATCAGCAGTCCAGGTTTTGAATGCTGGCTAGTCATATTTTAATAAAGAGCTTGGTGGGTAGGTATGTTGAAGTAGACTGTGAGAGCTGGAAAGAGGCTGAAGTCTGACCCGTCACCTCATAGGTGGATACACTCTGCCTGGAGAGATAAGTGATTTGCTAAGGTTTCATAGGTGAGCAAGTAGGAAAGGAGTGAAAGGAGTTCTGAACATGCCCATTAACACAACAGGATGAGATGTAGCAAGAGACCAGAGTAACAGTTTGCTGTTATCACACCAGGACATCATTTGTGGCCATGCTCCCTTATCCCTTGCTGACTTCAGATTCAGATAGAGGGGCATCAAGCTGATCTTGTCAGTGGAAACACGAACAATGCATAACAGCCTATTGCTCTCCACTATCAGAGGTCCAGGCTCTATGATTTCTTAAGCCAAAATTAAAAATGCAAACATTTCACAATCTCAATAAGCTGACAGCTTTTTATCATATTATGATGCTTCTTCAATTCATTCTCATCCATGCTGTTACTGTAACCACCAGAGCCTAAAGTAAGTATAGCTATTTTTAAGACAGACAAAAGATGGATCATTTATGTTGATTTTCTTTTGGGTTCTTGTGTTCTTCTTATGAACTTTTGGCATCTCATAATCTAATCGTGCTATTTGTTACTGATAACAAATTTTAGATATCGTGTTAGGTTGTGCAAAAACATGACATTTATGTATTATTATTCTTTGCTAAGTCTGTGTCCAAATCCCCATCCTGCTTGGCTGATGAAAAAATTAACTGTAGTCATTTGGATTTTCCTTTCCTCCTGCTCCTAGGATTGTGTCAAGGATTCCAGGTATCCATCTAGATATTATTAATTAGATACTTTCTGTGGACCTGCCCATTGTATATCATCCTGTAGCTGGTCCCTCAGTATGAATGGGTCTACAACTACCTGTGGAAAAAAATTTGTAAGTAAGGCAAAGCATAAAGACTACTTGACCTTCATTGTGGGTAATGGTTTTGTAATTTAGCGATTTTATTCTAGAACTTCCTATCTGTTTTTCTTTGCCTGTATGTGTCTGAGTTTCTTCGTCATTCTTTAAACCTGCCTTGTCATATGTTTTGACACACTCCACATTGATGGCGTAACAGTTTTGATAATATTGAGACCCTTTCCTTTAAATCTGGTTCCAGTGTGCATCATACAGCCATTCTTTCTGATTTCTGGGCTGTTATCTTGTATTGTCAAAACTTTTACTCTCACACCATCACCCACAGATCTCTCTTCACTTTCCCATCAGGAGTAATCTATCATGTTTCTTTGTCTCCAAAAGCCTTTCTTTACCCAACCACAGACACACATACAAAGACACAACACACACGCATACACATACACACATATACACTCTCTCTCTCTCTTAATTTTATCTTGTCAAAAGACTACAGATTTTTAAAAAAACATAGCAAGTACCTTTGATTTCAGATTATTTATACTTTCTATCATTCCATGTGTCTAAGAAAAGACTTACCAGGTATAAGTAGAGTGAGGTATGAAAGTAAGGGAAAAACGTTTAATTATTTCAATAATTTTTTTAGTCACAGCACTGTAGTTTACAACAATCTCTAAAGAAAGTGCTAAATTTAAAAATTAATCTTTGATTTTGTATATTGCTCAAGGTTTTCTGTGCTTTTATTTTTGTTTTGCTTATTTTTCAGAAAGATTTTATTACAGAAGCTCAAGGCCGATTTCATATCTATTATTTAGGTTGATGGCATTATATGATGAATTGTTGCAATGTTAAGTGATTGGGTTGATAGGAACAGGTAGTCAGTTATTAAAAGGCATTTTTTTTTTCGTTTCCAGAGGATTGGTGGTCATGCATATTTTTAGTCATGCATATTTTATGATTTTTCTGTCTTCCCTGAAGAGAGTTATTTAAAAATAATAGTTATATCTTAGTAAGAATAAGTGAGGAATTTAATACTTGTAAGAAGATTCTTGTCTCTGGAAGGTGTAGGCTCTAATACTGATATAGTGAGAGAGCATCCTAAAATGTTAATTTGTGTGCCTTTCTTTTCCACACTTCTGCAAAACAGCTTTGCCTTTAGCAGGCAGAGATAATACATTGCCTTGAGGAACATTAGGGGAGTTGTAGGAATGAAAAAGAAAGAAGTTTAGTTTTGTACTTCTGAAATATCCTTGTCTCAAAGCATATATCAAAAAAAAAAAAAAGTGATTGTGAAAGCAAAGCTTTTGGTATTCAACCTGCCTTCCCCTTTCCTGCTCTGATCAGCCTTTCTCTGCTGTATTTCATATGTTATCCACAGCACTTCTCATTATATAATTTATTTGTTATGTTCATTGTAGAGTTACAAGAACAGAGATATTTACTTGTTTTGCTCATTTGAAATATCCTAAATATGTAAAGTAGTGTGTGGCATATAAAAGGTGATTAATATATATTTGCTTATTGAATGAAAAGCCCCTTGGCTATCAAAAGTAAAGTCTACTGAAATAAGAAGGACATAGAATTTATGCTACAAAAACAGAAAAGAGAATGTTGGATTATTCCAACGTTGGAGTCATGTTATTTCACTCTGTGAGAATTTAATTTGTAGGCTTATTCAGGAGCTCATGTGCATGAGATGGAAAGTCCACTGGACCTAAGCAGAGACGACACAGGGAAGGTCCACATAAAAAACAGGAAGTAAGTTTTGAGAGACAACCCAACATAGTATGTTGCCAAATTTGAGGGATCACACAGAGGGGAGCCAATGACTGATAGTTACTCTTAACCACTGAAATAAACTCCCAGGCTTGCTGGAATATGCTCCTTACTCTCTGGTGAAGGCTTTTTTTTTTTTCTTTCTTTTTTTTTTTTTTTAACAGAAATCTGCATTATGCTCATGAACCATCCAGCAGAAGTGTCTGTGCTTTACAACTTTGCTGAGCCCCTTATAAACTATCCCTTATGGAAACTCCACTTTGTGATGGCTGTGGGTATTATAACACCCTCAAAACAGAAGTTAGAGCTTTGACATTTAGAGGGATGTTGGTTGTCTAAAGGGAAAGTTAGAACCTGATGCAAGTGAAATCCACTGTTATATTCATGATAACCATTTTCTGAGCTTATCAATATATTAGAAAGCTTTTAATACGAAAACGTAGACCCGTTCTTTTTACTTTTCTTCTTCTTTTTTTTTTTTTTTTTTTTTTTTTTTTTGAGATGTAGCCTCCGCCTGTCACCCAGGCTGAAGTGCAGTGGTGCAATCTTGGCTCATGGCAACCTCCACCTCCTGGGTTCAAGCAATTCTTCTGTCTCAGCCTCCTGAGCAGCTGGGACTACAGGTGCATGCCACCACTCCTGGCTAATTTTGTGTGTGTGTGTGTGTGTGTGTGTATTTTTGGTAGAGTATCAAAACTGATGAGTAGTGTGACTTAAGAAAGCATCAAATATTTGTGTGAATTTGTATAAGGTATATGGAAGCTTTAAAGCCTGTCTGCAAGTTCTTTGATACTCCTCCCATACAAGGGAGAGCTTAATTCTCCTTGCCTTGAATGTAGATTGGCCTTATTTACTCACTTCTAGTGAATAGAAAGGGGTGAAAATGGCACCATGCCACATGACTTCTAAGCTGGATCAATAAAGGCAATATAGCATCCGCCTGTCTCTCTTTTAGAGACATTGGGAGTCTTGAGCCATCCTCAAGAAGTCTGGCTACAACTAAAGCCGCCATGTTATGGAGATCATATGGAGAGACTATAAAGACACAGAGAGAAGATGTGCGAGGAGCCCTGAGTGTTCCGGTCGCAGCTGTTTGAGTATTCCTAACACTACACCAGACAAAGGAATGAAGAAACATTTGAGATGACCCCAGTCTCTGCCACCATCTGTTTATAACACCATGAGAAACGCTAAGCCAGAGCCACCCAGCTAGCTCAGCTGCTCCTTAATTTCTGAACCACAGAAACAATGAGATATACCAAATGACTTTTTGTTTTTAACCAATAAGTTTTAGAATAATTTGTTATGTAGCTATAGTAAGTAGAAAAGGGTACCTGACAGAAGGCAAGGGTGGACAAATACTTCACTCATTCATTTATTCAAAAATGTTATGCCAACCTGTGTCAGATACTATGCTAGTCACTGGGGATTCCAATATAGATAGGATGCAATTCTTGTTCTCAAGAAAATTTGCTCTCAAACTCATAGTCTAGTCAATAATATATATCTGTATAAAATGGGTAAGTGAAATCACAAGAATAGGAACAAAGGTATGGGGAATTAGCTTTTGAGCCTCTTTTAGGTCAAACAATCTCTGATTCCTTAAACACTTCTTTATGTTTTTGGACATAATTTTCTGTAGTGAGACACTAATAGGAGGAAGAGATAAAACATGGACTTTTCTCCTGATATCACTTATATTAATATATATTAAACAACAAATATTTAAAAATTGAAAATAAAAGGTTTCAAATAATAACATCCTGATATTATTATATAAATAATTAGAATTACATCGGTGTCAATTTACTTATGATATTACTAATATAAAATATTATGAAGATTCTCTAGAAGTTACATAGTATCTGAATATAATGCAGTTCTCTTTGTAAAAGAATAGCACATTTTATTCCACAAATCTTTTAAAATTAAGATAAGATTACTGCTATCAATAGGTATTGATATCTAATTTGATGAAACTGGAGAAGAGAGATATCCTAACAATAATGTTTGACATCAAAAATCCATTTTATCAGTTGAGTCTAGTTAGGGAAGCAGAAGCACTACAGGTGATGTGTGATAAAAGATTCATTATACAGTTGTGGGGGGAACTAAAAAAGCAGAGTTCTAGATGTGGGAGCTGGAAGATCCCTGGCACAGGTGGACAAGTAGAACCTTTCAGGATATTTGACAAACAAGTTGCATTATGGGTGCAGCCAAGGGGACACTGGGCTATGGATAGCTCTGGTGTCTGTGCAGTTAATAACTCTGGGGTGAACAGGTAAGCATCTAGGGGAGGGCTGAGGCTGTTGTTCTTCAGCCTGGCCATCAGTTGGGGGAAAAAAACTGGATACAAAGTGGAGGAAAGAGATGGCACACTGGACCCAGGTGTGTGCCTCTGTGTCTGTCCATTATAGAATTAAGACCTTGGAATCTTTCAGAGCATAATGGCTGTTTGTAGTAGACAATGCACGCATCCCCCTCAAATTCATATGATGAAATTCCAAAACCCAACGTGATGGTACTAGGAGGTGGGGTCTTTGGAATGTGATTAGGCCATAAGGGTAGAGCCCTCATGAATGAGATCAGTGCCATAAAAGAAGCCCCAGAGAGATCCCTCACCCCTTCTGTCATGTGAATACAAAAGGGGAAGATGACCATATATGAAGGGGCAAGTCTTCACCAGATATCAAATCTGCTGGTGCTTTTATTATGGACTTCCAAGCTTCCAGAAATGTGAGAAATAAATTTATATTGTTTCTCAGCCATCCAGTCCATGATATTTTGTTATAGCAGACTTAGACATCATTACTCCATTTTTTTTGCATCTCAAACCTGATACAGCTTCCTATTTTGTCCAACTCTAACCTGGAACCATATAGGGAAGGGAATTCTGAATCACATTGTTCCCAGCTCTATGAAATTGACAATGGAATGATCCAGCACACCTACTCCTACATATGATTTTATTTTATGAACCATATCTATAGCTGCAAATTATTTAAATAATTTGTTGTACTTTTTAATTAATTAATTAATTTTTTTTACAACATTTTCAGCCTTTATTGAGAGAGTATGGTCATCATGCCAAAATTCATCCATCAACATACAACCTTATTTCCCATCTAAAGTTAATGAGAATGTATTTTATTTTAAATGGGACATAGAGGCAACATGCCAAGAATTAAAGTACAACCATAAAGTTTTAGTTTCACACTTTGAATATCAACAAAGCAGTAATTCCTAAAATCATGAAAACATGATAAAATAACTACAGAAAAAAATGAACATTTAAGTCATTTCATGCTTTCTTAATGTCATATAGTGAAAACAGATGTACCTATAATTTCGGCCTACAGATAGCATACATCATAAGGTCATTATTCATTTAAAATAGTACAAATGTTTACAAAGAACATTTCACGTAAATTTCACAGCTGCTTATAAAATGGTACTTGCAAGATTGACCTATATAAAGAAATAAGAGTCTCATCAAAAGAGATGGTAAATTATAAATATATAATATATCACAATGTTAAAATCTTCAGTGCAAATCAATAAAGATAACAATCTTTGGCAAGGAAAGTATTTAGCTTTACATATTTACTGTAAATTTACATATTAATTCAATAAGAAATACATTTAAACCTTGTCCTGCCACAGAATTATTTTGTGGAGGGGAAAAAAAAAAGATGTACTTTTTGAATATGTGTACATCAAAACAAAAAGTTAACTTTTACTTTTTCCTTTATTGGCAACTTTTGATGCATTTCTTGGTTTTGGTTCCCAGAGGGCATTTTTTACAAATCTTGAAGCTGCACCTCTGTCCAGCTTGCCAGCCTTTTTCTTGTCTGTTATTTCCTTGACTCTGTTCATATATACTCTGATTCTTTCCAATTCCTGTTTTACTGGATGTTCCTTAGGATTAACTCCTTGAGTTGCCAAATAAACCCAAAACATTGAATTTAATGTGTATGCAGAAACCAAATCCACTTTTGCTTGTTCAAATGTGTCCAACTTCTGCAACAACTCCTTTCTAGAAACAGACATCATGGTCTTCAGCGTCTCATCCACAGCACCAATGGAATTCTCAAACGCTGACAAATACTCATGAATTTCTACTGGATAGTCTTCATTAATTTCTTCACTTGCCATTATGGCTGACTCAGGGCCTTTGACTACAGTCTCCCGGAAAGCGGTCGGGCCAATTAATTAATTTTTTTATTATACCTTATGTTCTAGGGTACATGTGCACAACATGCAGGTTTGTTACATATGTATACATGTGCCATGTTGGTGTGCTGCACCCATTAACTCGTCATTTACATTAGGTATATCTCCTAATGCTATCCTTCCCCACTCCCCTCACCCCACAATAGGCTCCATTGTGTGATGTTCCCCTTCCTGTGTCCAAGTGATCTCATTGTTCAATTCCCACCTATGAGTGAGAACATGCAGTGTTTGGTTTTCTATTCTTGTGATAGTCTGCTAAGAATGATGGTTTCCAGCTGCATCCATGTCTTACTTTTTAATTTAAAGGATATCTGTGTGTGCATAACTGTCAGGTGTATGGCTACTTCTAATAATATATTCTCTCTTTCCCACTTATCATTTACTTATGAGAAATAATTTGATATCTTAAACAGGGGTATTTTTAAGAGATGGTATTTCTTTTTGGTCACATTGGTCAAAAGTAAGGATAGCAGAGAATCAATTCAGTAACCACTGAGTAAGCCACATGTGCAGGCCTGGCTGCCATTTCATTCCTGGTCCCCTGACCTCAACGGAAAAGATGGAGAGTCTTGAGAGTCTCATAGTCTCTCTTTTTCTCCAGGACAAGGAAGGAGAGAAAATCGTTTATATTAGGAGGTTTCATGATGATGCAGAAAGATTTTAGTACAAAATATAAATTAAAAACTCAATCCTCTCAATTCAATTTAGTTCAGTTTAATTAATTTCCACACTACCAATATTTTCTCATCAATTGCTCTGTGCCAGGGACTGTCCTAAATACTGTGACTAGAGATAAAATAGCAATAGTTTATGCCTTCATGGAGTTTTCATTCTAACAGGGAAGGTAGCAGTTACTTACAAGTGTAGTGCCATGTAATAAATATTCTTTTGAGAAGATGCTCTGGTAGAGTCTCATTTTACCTAGTTATTGTTGCTAATTGGGTGAAAAGTTCTATGTTAAATTTCTAGCTGTTAATAAGTATATATGTAGTCAACTTTTTAGTGTAATTAGCTAACAATATCACCCAATCTTCTATAATAATCAGTGATGGCAACCACGAGAATATTTGGAGAAAAGATAACCTCCTAGAACTGCCACATAAATAAGTCCGTATCTATATTCTGTTTCTTCTCTCATGAAAGGTGTTTTAAAAATATCTGCATTCAATATAAATAAAAATATTTTATCAGTACAGTTTTAATAATAGTGTGTTGCTTTTCATATTCTGGGAGTAACTTAGGATCTAACCAAATTTATTGGATAATTACTCCTCAGTAATAGCAACTATATTGACTATGCCCAAATCAAATAATCCTGGAAACTCTTTCAGTGATCTATGAGTGTGTTTTGAAGACCCTAACTTTTCTATCCCAGAGGAACCAAATGAAACTTCTTTTATGATAAAATAATTGATAACTTCTGCTATCAAAAGTTTTAGGACAAACTAACTTTTCTGTATATTATGAAGAAAATGGGTTTTTACCAAAGATGTTACAATATTTGAGTCAATAGAAAGCTGTTTTCTGAGTATAGTCTACTATATATCTAGGCAATAATGAAACTCATCTCCACTCTAATACAGCACTATGGTAGCCTTCTAAATGGTGAAAATTACAAGTCATCTTTATGTATATTTATAGGAACCTTTGTTACCTATTCAACTGTCATCTGAAATGTCAATTTTATTACATATGTGACTGTTATCTGAAATATGTTGATCTCCTTTCAATTAATCACACAGCATCAGGCATGATATGGTTGAATTTCACTGTAGGTTTTTAAATTGAAATGATTTAATACAGATAATCAGTCACAAGGATTATGGAAGACTGTGAATGCAAACAGGGGACTGTGAAGCAACCAAGAGCTCAACAACAGCTGGAAATGACTTCTATTTCCAGGGCTCTCCAAAGTCCAGGAAAATAAATGAGATATGGTCACCAAACCACAGAAGTCAGGGCACTCTACTAAGAACTGCCCGTCATAGAGGTGGAGCCATGAAAGAGACAAGACCAACATTTCAAATGCAACCTCAGGCAGGGGTGATGGTGGGAGTACAGGAGTGTGGTAGAAGTGTAGGGATGGTGGTGGTGGTGATAGTAGGAATACCCTGGCCTTTCTTTTTTCCCTCCTATCAAAAGTCCTACTAGTACTTCCCCTTCACTAAACCCATCTGGAAGCCAGATACAGCAGCCTAGGAAAAAGAGCCTACAGAGTCAACTGCTTTCCTAGGCTCCTACACACACCAGTGACAGACAGAGGAGAGCAGGGCAAAGGCAGATGGATCTACGGGAAACACATCCAATGTCCTATTACATAAATGGTTCAGACAGTCAATATTTGAGAGAATAGTATATATAAAGTTGAATAGTGCCCAAGCATGGTTACCTAAATCAGAATTGCTAGAGGCATTGTTAAATACAGCTTCTCAGGCTTCAATTTAAACCAATGAAGTCCTCGTTTTGTATAAGCACTCCTGGTGATTCTAGGATGCACCTGAGTTTGGAGAATCACTAAAACAAAGACCACATTTTACCCATCAATCTCTCTGAGTACTGATTAGGTGGTATGGTTTGGCTGTGTCCCAACCCAAATCTCATGTCAAATTGTAATCTGAATTGTAATCCCCAGGTGTCGAGGGAGAGACCAAGTGGGAGGTGACTAGGTCATGGGGGTAGTTTCCTTCATGCTGTTCTCCTGATAGAGAGTGAGTTCTTATGAAATCTGGTTGTTTGATAGTGTCTGGTGCTTTCCCTTTCTCTCTCTACGTCCTGCTGCCTATGAAGAAGGTTCTTACTTCTCCTTTTCCTTCTGCCATGATTGTAAGTTTCCTGAGGCCTCCCCAGCAATGTGGAAATGTGAGTCAAATAAACTCTTTTGTTTATACATTATCCAGTCTCAGGTAGTATCTTTATGGTAATGTGAAAACAGACTAATACAGAGAATTGGTACCATGTGTTTGGAGCATTGTTGTTAATATAAAGATAACTTGAAAACGTGGAAGTGACTTCGTAACTGGGTAACTGGCATAAGTCATACAAATTTGGAGGGCTCAGAAGAAGATAGAAATATGTGGGAAAGTTTGGAACGTCTAGAGACTTGTTGAATGGTTTTGGCCAAAATGCTGATAGTGATATGGACAATGAAATCCATGCTGAGATGGTCTCAGATGGACATGAGGAACTTATTGCAAACTGGAGCAAAGGTCACTGCTACTATTCTTTACCAAAAAGACTGGCAGCGTCTTGACCCTGCCCTAGAGATTTGTGGAACTTCCAACTTGAGAGAGATCATTTAGGGTATATGGCAGAAGAAATTTCTAAACAGCAAAGCATTCAAGATGTGACCTGGCGTTTCCTGAAAGCATATAGTTACATATGTTCACAAAGAGATGGTTTGAAATTGGAACTTATGTTTACAATGGAAGCAGGGCCTAAAGGTTTGGAAAATGTGCAGCCTGACCATGTGGTAAAAAACAAAAGCACATTTTCTGGGGATAAATTGAAGCCTGTTACACAAATTTGCATAAGTAATGAGCTGAATGTTAATCACCAAGACAGTGGGGAAAATGTCACCAATGCATTCCAGAGATCTACAGAGCAGCCCCTCCCAACACAGGCCTAGAGGCCTAGAAGGGAAAAATGGTTTTGTGGGTCAGACCAAGGGCTTTGCTGCTCTGTGCAGCCTCAGGACTTGGTGCCCTGCATCCCAGCTGCTCCAGCTACAGCCATGGCTAAAAGGGGCCAAGATACAGCTTGGGCCATTGTTTCAGAGGATACAAGCCCCAAGCTTTAGCAGCTTCCATGTGGTGTTCAGCCTGCAAGTACACAGAAGACAAGAGTTAAGGTTTGGGAACCTCTGCCTTGATTTCAGAGGATGTATAAAAATGCCTCGATGTCCAGGCAGGGGCAGAGCCCTCATGGAGAACCTCTGCTAGGGCAGTGTGGAAGGGAAACATGAGGTGGAATCCCCTACAAAGAGACCCCACTGGGGCACTGTCTAGTGCAGCTTTGAGAAGAAGGTCACCATCCTCCAGACCCCAGAAAAGTAGATTGTCCGACAGCTTACACCATGTACCTGGAAAAGTTTCAGGCACTCAACACCAGCCCATGAAAGCAGCCACAGGGGCTGTACCCTGCAGAGCCACAGGGGCAAAGCTGCCTGAGGCTGTGGGAGCCCACTCCTTGCATCAGCATGTCCTAGATATAAGACAAGGAGTCGAAAAAGATTTTGGAGCTTTAAGATTTAATGACTGCCTGGCCTGGTTTCAGAGTTGCTTGAGGCCTGTGGCCCCTTGGATTTGGCCGATTTCTCCCATTTGGAGTGGGTGTGTTTACCCTATGCCTGCATCCCCATTGTATCTGGTAAGTAACTAACTTGCCTCTGATTTTACAGGCTCATAGGCAGAACAACTTGCCTTGTTTCAGATGGAACTTTGGTTTGGACTTTTGAGTTAATGCTGGAATAAGTTAAGACTTTGGAGGACTGTTGGAAAGACATGATGGCATGATTGGTTTTGAAATGTGAAAAGGACATAAGATTTGGGAGGGGCAAGGGTAGAATGATATGATTTGCCTGTGTTCCCACCCTAATCTCATTTCAAATTGTAATCCAATTTGTAATCCATGTGTTGAGGGTGGTACCTGGTGGGGGGTGACTGGATCATAGAGGTGGTTTCTCCCATGCTGGTCTCTTGATAGTGAGTGAGTTCTCATGAGATCTGGTTGTTTGATCAGTGTCTGGTGTTTTCTCTTCTCTCTCTCTCTCTCTCTCTCTCTCTCTCGTGCTGCCTTGTGAAGAAGGTGCTTGCTTCTCCTTTGCCTTCTGCCATGATTGTAACTTTCCTGAGGCCTCCCCAGCCATGTGGAACTGTGAGTCAATTAAACCTCTTTTGTTTATAAATTATTCAGTCTCAGGTAGTATCTTTATAGCAGTGTGAAAATGGACTAATACATCAGATTATCAGAAGGTTAAATGGTTGGTAGTTTTCCTTTAATTCTCAAAATAAGGCATCATATAATCATAATTTAATATATGATGCCCACTCTTTCTTCCTGTCCTAATACTTACTTTTTTCTTTTTTAATTGAGGATTGTTATATAAACCTTCTAAGGAAAGCACTATGTACTATGCAGCTAAGTTTTATTTCTCCCAATTATCTGCTCTGCATTATCTTATTAGTTTTCAGGAACAATTTCATTATTGTTTCTCTTTTTGATTTAGCTGTGAAGTTCAGTAGGAATTCTTAGTCTAGAATTTTTCACATAACTATTCTCTTTAATGTCTTCCTCTGTTTTTCTTGTTCTTTTACTCAGGTGGTAAGCTTACATTTTTTTTTCCTTTAGTACCTTTTCTTTGTGGGAGTATCCTCTTTCCCGTCACAACTGGTTCTGCCTTAACCATTCAACTACAGTATCCTGTTTACTTTTTTCCAGGGGGTGGCCATGTGACTCAGGCTGAGCTGATTATTTCTGTACCCCTTAGGACAAAGCTTGATAGAGCAGATAGCTAAGCTCAATCAATGAACCCAATTAAATGCCAAAATACAAAACAACAGCAAAAGCAGTAACAATAGAAGTTTCAAAAGCAAAAGACAAAGCAGATTGAAATAGAATACTCTTGGCATTTCAAGTCTTCATTTTCTGGATAGGGACTTTGATGGTCCTAGCTTAGGTGAGCTGCATACCTCTACATCATTCAACTCTGTACTTGCCTACTGTGTGTACCTGGTTTATCTGATAACTCTCAAATGTCTTCAAATATAGATGTCTTCAAATATAAAGCTTGCTTTAGTTTGAAAACTACCCATATAATTCTTGGCTCTGGATCCATAAATTTGCTGAGAGGAGGAATCTTAACTTTCCCCCCATTCTTGATTAAATCTTCATCCATTCCAGTATCATTCATCATTAATCTAGTTATCAAAATTTGTTTCTCTTGGGTGAATAGTCAGGAAGAAGTTTGATATAGTCATTATTTCAGTCACTTTTTAGAGTTCAATATCCTTCCTTTCTGAACTTCCTTCCTCTGCACTCTTCTCTCTTGAGTGTGTATACTCATGGGTCTCACTTCCCTCCCTCCTTATAGGTAGAGGGCCAGGGAGGAAAGAGTGTCTGTTAATGCGATTGATAGTTATTTATGGGAAAAGATCCTCCTATTCAGTCTGGTTTGGTCTGGTTTGGTCACATGTTTCTTTTAGGCAACTTCTACTTGGCCTTTTCCATGACAGAAAAACAGAAGGTCAGCTGTGTCTCTATTTGGGCTCTGCAAAAGCAAGGTATACCCTCAGTCTCTTCTCTGGGTTGTCTTCCTCTGCTTGACTGAGTAGCCACTCAGGTAATAGCATGGTTCTATGCTAATTCCCACGGAATAATAAGATTGTTAGCTTTCAGAAATTACCAGAGGGAAAGCAAGTCCCAGTTTTTATATTAAAATCCATCCATCCATTGGGAAATATCTTTCTGATACCATTCTGTCATCCTCCAAAGAGATAGAAAGCAAGGGAGGACCAGGACCGATATTTCTGGCACCCTTTGTGCTTTCTTCTCTAAACCTTCTGTTAGTCTCTTCTGTTTTTTGTTTCACAGTATTAGCAAAAGAAATCTGTTTAGCCTCTAGAGAACACAGAGACCTACTGAATATCTCCAATAATGAAACACTGTCATTTTGTTGGAATGTAATCACTTTGTTCTAAATAGTTTGCTGTCTCTGTACAATGCTGTACATAAACAACAACATTTCTGCACTACAGGGTGTATATCTCTGGGAATGGTGAAGGAGAGAGAATATGAAGCAAAAAATGATTCCATCAGTGTTTTATACTTTTTTGTTGCATAACTCATAAATGGGCTCAATTTGTTTGCAAGTAGGCTATTAATTGACAACAAGTAAAAGCAATAACAAGCATCAGTTAATGCTCTGACAAACTTTGTATTTGTTTATTTTTCTTATATAGACTATAAACTTAAATAGTATTTTAATGTTTAAAAGAAAAATAACTTTTCAGTATATGTTTTTTAC
The DNA here is from genome assembly GCF_024542745.1 of Macaca thibetana thibetana. Classification (NCBI taxonomy): domain Eukaryota; kingdom Metazoa; phylum Chordata; class Mammalia; order Primates; family Cercopithecidae; genus Macaca; species Macaca thibetana. The sequence goes on from NC_065591.1 coordinate 88,770,280, forward strand.
TTTAAATATACATGTCAAGTAACTGGCTTTATTATGAGTTCTATGTCTTTGTGAACTGACATGGGGACATAGGATCCCTTATAATAGTACTTTATGGAAAAGTGTGTTCTTTCTCTTTTCTCTTTCTCTCTATGTATATATGTGTATATATATATTTATATATGTATATATATGTGTGTGTATATATACATTTTTATATATGTGTGTATATATATGAAATCAGTGGTATATGGGAAGGGGACTGACTCAATATTATATCCAATATTTGGAATTCTAAATTATTTATCTTCTAAAAGGATCTCTTGGTACTTTTTTCCTTCTAAAATGTACCCTTTTGCAGGACATTTTCCAATCTTTCAAGGTCACTTTAATTTTACTCCCATTTTAGATCCTCCTTTGGAGAATTACTCTGCTTATTTATTTATTCACTGTGTACCCTGTTTCTAATTCGAAGTTGGACTCATTTTTATAATGTGAATTTATTCTTTGGGACATAACAAATTTAGAGTTAAAATCTGGCATGTTAATCTCAGAGTAATTTTTCTTTTATTTGTCCATTAACAATAACAATACCAGTAAAAATGATTAGTAGAAAAAAGCAGCCTTTGTGAGTTTTAGTGTGGAGAATATTTGTGAAATCTATTCAATTGTATGAAACTCCTTGGCTTATAACTGCTGTTATAAATCACAGGGTCATGTGGTTAATCTTCTGAGAGCTTCAATAAAAATGATCCAACTTTGCAGCCTCCTACAGCTTTCAATTTCTGTCATATCTGAGTCCTGCCTATAAACACAGGGTCAATAAACAGGTTAGAGATAAACAGGAGAGAAATTTTTGATTAAAAATGATATGAAATGCTGGAGAAAGGTTAGCTAAATCAGGAAGAAATAAAGAACTGAGCACTATGGATGATTTAGAGATAGAACACCTATAGATTGGTATGTGGGGGCAGGGCCAATGATGTCCCCTTGAAATCCTGCATTGGATAGCTGGTGATTGATCTTTGTAACTCAGTCTCCACTTCTAATGAGCACATCAATAGGGTATACATTGACTTTCTAATGCATTGGTTTTATTAAAGAGGGAGCTATTTCCAGTTTAATAAGTGGAGAGCTTCTGTAACAATTGCTACATTTCAATTCTAAGCAATACTTATAAAAGTCTTTTAGAAGTGCTTTCTCGAAACCATTATGTTTTTAGTTAATTTTTTATGTGCTATAAATTTTAAAAATGTGTGTATTGAAGATACACTTTAGTGAAAAGGGCTCTTGAATAGAAATTAAGAGCTCAGTGCTTTAGTTTTCTTTCTGCTTATTAATTCATTCTTTGAGTTTGGGCAAATCACTTACTCTCTGTGAACCTAAGTTCATCATATTTAAAGAGGGCATGCAAAACATATGCATATTCTTTCTTTTTCATCCAAATAATTTTGAAAGGATGGAAACTATATCTGTGTCTCTGCATATCCATCTAATGTGGACATATATTCGTATATGCTTGTCTCTATTCTTCTAGAATAAACCTATAAGGGGACCGGAAACAAGGCAGGGGACCGTTAAAAGACAATAACATTTTAAGCAATTTTAGGAGGTATTATCCAGAGATACTTGATTGATTAAACAATCAGAGCACAAAAGAAAGATATAGGCAGGAGTCAGGGTAAACTTTTGAAAATTGTAATATCTTGAAGACATATACTATTTAATAGAACAATGCCTGAGAGAGCAAAAATTGTACTGGAAAATATTTAATAGATAAATGCTAACAAATAATAAGACAAAAGAAGTAAAAGTAAGGAAAATAATTTTAAGACTAAAATATTAAATGGGGAAAAGTGATATTATATAGTAATAAAAGTTTCAATCTCCCAAGAAGTAAGGATCATAAATATTTATGCAATGGAAATATCATCATAGGACATATAATATAATGTCAATAAAACACAAAAAAGTACTGTCAAAGCAGCAATCATAATGTTTTATTTTAACAAACATTTTTCAGGAATTCATAAGTTGGTTAGACAATAAAAGATAGGAAATAAACATTGTGAAGATGACAGTTTATATGCTTGAGCAGATAGAGAATTTACTAAAATATATGTTTATTTTGCATTGTCCGTTCCCCTGTTCCTTGCAATTGCCCAAGTTCTTTTGTTGACTCTTTCCTCAGAAAAAGTTTGTGCCAAAAAACTAAAAGCATTAGTTGCCAGAAAGGTATTTTCATTTTTTGGATTTTTCTTTATTTGACTGAAGCCTTAATCATTAAAGAGAATATGATGAGTGCATAGACTATAAACAGAGAAAAAAATAGTGACTTTAAGAAACAATGATGTAGGCAGAAGATACTATCTTAGATTGGGCAGGTGATGGAGGTTTGGTTAAAGAAAGAATAAGTATAACAAGCTCTTGTTATATTAAACTTCTTATTTATCATCTCTGGTTCTTGTCAATTTTTCCCATAGATCCGTGTTACCATCTGGAGTTGTTTTCTTAGCCCAATACAACTTTGTTCCCACTCTGACCTCCTGTTACTGACAAATATGTTTAATTTTTATTTGTTATAGGCACAGCAAAATATTATTTGCATATTGCTTTATACATCAGCTTTTTAAATCAGTTAAGGAGAAGAAAGGTTTATACTGTCTTTTATAACTGCACAATTACCTTTTTTTGGTGTTATTTTGAGTGTGTTTATGAGTAGAAATCGGTCTGAGGTCACTAGCTTTCAGCCTGAAGAACATGCTTTTGCATTTACTGTAAGGTGGGTATGCTAGCAAAAGATTTTCATTGCTTTTGTCTCCTTAAGAATGTAATTATTTTTCTTTCAGTTTTAAAATACATGTATGCTGGATATAGGAGATTGACAGTTTTTTCCTTAAGCACTTTAAACATCTTATCCTATTACCCTTTGATGCCATTTTTTTCATAAGAATTCTACTGTTAATCTTTTTGAGATTCCTTTGTAAGAGATACATAATAGTTTGCTTGCTTAATTCAAGATTTCTTCTTGCCTTTGGCTTTTAGTTTGCTTTCTTTTTAAATTTTATTTTATGTTCAGGGGTACAGGTTTGTTACATAGGTAAACTTGCGTCATGGGGGGTTTTTGTACAGATTATTTCAACACCCAGGTATTAAGCCTAGTACTTGTTAGTTATTTTTTTTCTCCCATCCTCCACACTCTGATAGACTGCAGTGTGTGTTGTTCCCCTCTATTTGTCCATGTGATTGTACCATTTAGCTACCACTTATAAGTGAGAGCATGTGATATTTGGCTTTCTGTTCCTGTAGTAGTTTGCTAAGAATGATGGCCTTCAGCTCCATCCACGTTCCTGCAAAGGACATGATCTCATTCTTTGTTATGGCTGCATAGTATTTCATGGTGTATATGTACCACATTTTTTAAATCCAGTCTATCATTGATGGGCATTTAGGTTGACTTCCATATTCTCAATACCAGTGTATAAGTGTTCCTTTTTCTTGACAACCACAATGGCATCTGTTATTTTTTGACTTTTTAATAAGAGCCATTCTGATTGGAGTGAGATGGTATCCCATTGGGGTTTTGATTCACCTTTTTCTAATGATCAGTGATGTCGAGATTTTTTAAATACGATTATTGGCCACATGAATGTCTTCTTTTGAAAAGTGTTTGTTCATGTCCTTTGCCCACATTTTAATGGAGTTGTTTTTATCTTGTAAATTTCTTTAAGTTCCTGATCAATGCTGGATATTAAACTTTAGTCAGATGCATAGATTGCAAAAATTTTCTCACATTCTGTAAGTTGTCTGTTGACTCTCTTGATAGTTTCCTTTACTGTTCAGAAGCTCTTTAGATTTATTGGATCCCATTTGTCAATTTTTGCATTTGTTACAATTGCTTTTGGTATCTTCATCATGAAATCTTTGCTCATTCCTATGTCCTGAATGGTATTGCCTAGGTTTTTTATACTTTTGGGTTTCATATTTAAGTTTTTGATCCATCTTGAGTTGATTTTTGTATATGTTGTAAGGAAGGGGTCCAGTTTCAATCTTCTGCATGTGGATATCCTGTTATCCCAACTGTATAGTTTGAAGTCAGGTAGTGTGATGCCTCCAGCTTTATTCTTTTTGCATAGGATTGTCTTGGCTATTCAGGCTCTTTTTTAGTTCTCTATGAATTTAAATTTTTTTTTCTAGTTCTGTGAAGAATGTCAGTGATAGTTGAATAGGAATAGCACTGAATCTATAAATAACTTTGGGCAGTATGGCACATTTTAACAATATTAGTTCTTCCTCTCCATGAGCATGAAATGATTTTCCATTTGTTTGTGTCATCTCTGATTTCTTTGAGCAGTGTTTTGTAGTTCTCTTTTTAGAAATCTTTCACATCCCTGGTTAACTGTATTCTTAGTTGTTTTCATCTTTATGTAGTAATTGTAAATGGAATTGCATTTCTGCTTTGGCTCTCGGCTTGATGATCATTGGCATATAAGAATGCTAGCGATTTTTCAAAATGTTGATTTTATATCTTAAAACATTGCTAAAGTTGTTTATCAGTTTAAGGAGCATTTGGGCTGAGACTATGGAGTTTTCTAGATATAGGGTTATGTCATGTGCAAACAGGGATAGTTTGCTTTCTTCCTAATTGTATACACTTTCTTTCTCTTGTCTGCATGCTCTGGCCAGGACTTTCCATATTATATTGAATAGGAGTAGTGAGAGAGGGCATCTTTGTCTTGTGCCAGTTTTCAAGGACAATTCTTTCAGCTTTATCTCATTCAGTATGATATTGGCTGAGGGTTTATCATAGATGGCTCTTATCATTTTGTGGTGTGTTCTTTCAATACCCAGTTTATTGAGAGTTCTTAACATGAAGCAGTGTTTTCATCAAAAGACTTTTCTGCATCTACTGAAATAATCAGGTGGTTTTTGTTTTTAGTTCTGTTTAAGTAATGACTCAATTTATTGATTTGAGTATGTTGAACTAACCCTGCATCCCAGGGATGATAAGCCCATTTGTTCATTTTAGATAAGCTTTTTGATGTGCTGTCAGATTCAATTTGCCAGTATCTTGCTGAGGATTTTTGCATTGGTGTTCATCAACAATATTGGCCTGAAGTATTCTTTTTTTGCTGTTGTGTGTCTGCCAGGTTTTGATATCAGGATGATGCTGGCCTCATAGAATGAGTTAGGGATGACTCCCTCTTCATTTTTTTTTTTTTTTTTTTTTTGGAATCGTTTCAGCAGCAAGGGTACCAGCTCTTCTTTGTATATCTTGTAGAATTCAGCCATTAATCTGTCTGGTTGTAGCCTGTTTTTGATTGGTAGACTATTTATTACCACCTAAATTTCAGAACTCATTATTGGTCTGTTCAGGGATTTAGTTTCTTCCTGGGTTAGTCTTGGGTGGGTGTATGTGTCCAGGAATTTATCCATTTTTTTTCTAGATTTTCTAGTTTGTGTGCATAGAAGTGTTTATAATATTCCCTGATAGTTATTTGTATTTCTGTGAGGTCAGTGGTGATATCCCTCTTGTCTTTTCTGATTGCTTTTATTTTAATCTTCTCTCTTTTCTTCTTTATTAGTCTAGCTAGCTATTTTATCAATTGTTTCTTAAAAAAACAACTCCTAGATTTACTGATTTTTTAAAATGTTTTTTCATATCTCAATCTGTTTCATTTCAACTTTGATTTTGGTTATTTTTTGTCTTCTGCTAGCTTTGGGGTTGGTTTGCTCTTGGTTCTCTAGTTCTTTTAGTTGTAATATTAGCTTGTTAACTTGAGATATTTCTAGCTTTTTGATGTGGGCATTGTAGTACTACAAATCTGCCTCTTAACGCTGCCTTAGCTGTGTCCCAGAGATTCTGGTATGTTGTATCTTTGTTCTCATTAGTTTCAAGGAACTTCTTGGGTTTTGCCCTAATTTCTTCATTTACAAAAAAGTCATTCAGGAGCAGGTTATAGAATTTTCAATTAATTGTTTGGTTTTAAGTAAATTTTTAATTTCTAATTTAAATTCTTAATTTCTAATTTGATTGCACTGTGGTCTGAGAGATTGTTATGATTTCAGTTCTTTTGCATTTGCTAAGAAGTGTTTTACTTCCAATCATGTGATGTTTTATATACTAATTTGTTGGGCTTCTTAAATATATAGATTAATGTTTTTCAATAGATTGGGAATGTTTTCATGGTTTAAAATTTTTTTTTTCTATTTTCCTTTTTCTGTCTCTTCTCTTTTTGGTATTCCTATTACATATATGTTGGTATGCTTCCTGGTGTCCTGTATTTTTCCGAGGTTGCATCCATTTTTCTTCATTTTTTGCCCTCTGTTCTTCAGATTGCATAATCTCTATTGATTTATCCTCAAGTTTGTTAATTCTTTCATTCCGCCAGTTCTAATCTCTAGTAAAATTTTCATTTAAATTATACTACTTTTTAATTCCAGAATTTCCATTTGGTTCTTTTTTTTATAAATTACATCCCTTTATGGATATTCGCTATTTGGTGCAATCTTGTTATTATAATTTTCTTAATTTATTTAATTATGGTTTGTTCTTTTAACATATTTATAATGGCTTCTTTGATTTTTTTTGTCTCTTAAAGCTAACATCTCTTCATTCTAATAGGCAATGTATGTTTCATGCTTTTTGTCCCCCTTAGCGTATGGGTCATACTGTCCTGTTTTGCTGCAGGTCTTGTAATTTTTGCTGCAAACTGGTTATTTTTTATGGGTACATAGTAGATTTACATATTTATAGGGTACATGACATATTTAGATACAGGCATACAATGAGTAATAATCACATCTGGATAAATGGAGTATCCATTGCCTCAAGCACTCATCATTTCTTTGTGTTATAAGCATACAAATTTTAAGTTTTTAGTTATTTAAAAGGTATAGTAAATTATTATTCACTGTAATCACCATGTTGTGCTATTAAATACTACATCTTATTCATTCTATGTAACTATATTTTTGTACCCATTGACCATTCTCATGGAAACTGGATTGTTTTTAAGCAGCTCTGGTTACTGGTACTATACTTCTTCTTACCCCTCATCTTATACTTGCTGTTTTCTTGTTTACCTGTTTAGTAACTGGCTTGATTATTTTTTTTTTTTTTTTTTTTTTTTTAATTTATTTATTATTATTATACTTTAAGTTGTAGGGTACATGTGCATAACGTGCAGGTTTGTTACATATGTATACTTGTGCCATGTTGGTGTGCTGCACCCATCAACTCATCATTTACATCAGGTATAACTCCCAATGCAATCCCTCCCCCCTCCCCCCTCCCCATGATAGGCCCCTGTGTGTGATGTTCCCCTTCCTGAGTCCAAGTGATCTTATTGTTCAGTTCCCACCTATGAGTGAGAACATGTGGTGTTTGGTTTTCTGTGCTTGCCATAGTGTGCTAAGAATGATGGTTTCCAGCTGCATCCATGTCCCTACAAAGGACGCAAACTCATCCTTTTTGATGGCTGCATAGTATTCCATGGTGTATATGTGCCACATTTTCTTAATCCAATCTGTCACTGATGGACATTTGGGTTGATTCCAAGTCTTTACTATTGTGAACAGTGCTGCAATAAACATACGTGTGCATGTGTCTTTATAGCAGCATAATTTATAATCCTTTGGGTATATACCCAGTAATGGGATGGCTGGGTCATATGGTACATCTAGTTCTAGATCCTTGAGGAATCGCCATACTGTTTTCCATAATGGTTGAACTAGTTTACAATCCCACCAACAGTGTAAAAGTGTTCCTATTTCTCCACATCCTCTCCAGCACCTGTTGTTTCCTGACTTTTTAATGATCGCCATTCTAACTGGTGTGAGATGGTATCTCATTGTGGTTTTGATTTGCATTTCTCTGATGGCCAGTGATGATGAGCATTTTTTCATGTGTCTGTTGGCTGTATGAATGTCTTCTTTTGAGAAATGTCTGTTCATATCCTTTGCCCACTTTTTGATGGGGTTGTTTGTTTTTTTCTTGTTTGAATTCTTTGTAGGTTCTGGATATTAGCCCTTTGTCAGATGAGTAGATTGCAAAAATTTTCTCCCATTCTGTAGGTTGCCTGTTCACTCTGATGGTAGTTTCTTTTGCTGTGCAGAAGCTCTTTAGTTTAATGAGATCCCATTTGTCAATTTTGGCTTTTGTTGCCGTTGCTTTTGGTGTTTTAGACATGAAGTCTTTGCCCATGCCTATGTCCTGAATGGTACTACCTAGGTTTTCCTCTAGGATTTTTATGGTATTAGGTCTAACATTTAAGTCTCTAATCCATCTTGAATTAATTTTCGTATAAGGAGTAAGGAAAGGATCCAGTTTCAGCTTTCTACTTATGGCTAGCCAATTTTCCCAGCACCATTTATTAAATAGGGAATCCTTTCCCCATTTCTTGTTTCTCTCAGGTTTGTCAAAGATCAGATGGCTGTAGATGTGTGGTATTATTTCTGAGGACTCTGTTCTGTTCCATTGGTCTATATCTCTGTTTTGGTACCAGTACCATGCTGTTTTGGTTACTGTAGCCTTGTAGTATAGTTTGAAGTCAGGTAGCGTGATGCCTCCAGCTTTGTTCTTTTGACTTAGGATTGTCTTGGAGATGCGGGCCCTTTTTTGGTTCCATATGAACTTTAAAGCAGTTTTTTCCAATTCTGTGAAGAAACTCATTGGTAGCTTGATGGGGATGGCATTGAATCTATAAATTACCTTGGGCAGTATGGCCATTTTCACGATATTGATTCTTCCTATCCATGAGCATGGTATGTTCTTCCATTTGTTTGTGTCCTCTTTTATTTCACTGAGCAGTGGTTTGTAGTTCTCCTTGAAGAGGTCCTTTACATCCCTTGTAAGTTGGATTCCTAGGTATTTTATTCTCTTTGAAGCAATTGTGAATGGAAGTTCATTCCTGATTTGGCTCTCTGTTTGTCTGTTACTGGTGTCTAAGAATGCTTGTGATTTTTGCACATTAATTTTGTATCCTGAGACTTTGCTGAAGTTGCTTATCAGCTTAAGGAGATTTTGGGCTGAGACAATGGGGTTTTCTAAATATGCAATCATGTCATCTGCAAACAGGGACAGTTTGACTTCTTCTTTTCCTAACTGAATACCCTTGATTTCTTTCTCTTGCCTAATTGCCCTAGCCATAATTTCCAACACTATGTTGAATAGGAGTGGTGAGAGAGGGCATCCCTGTCTTGTGCCAGTTTTGAAAGGGAATTTTTCCAGCTTTTGCCCATTCAGTATGATATTGGCTGTGGGTTTGTCATAAATAGCTCTTATTATTTTGAGGTACGTTCCATCAATACCGAATTTATTGAGCGTTTTTAGCATGAAGGGCTGTTGAATTTTGTCAAAAGCCTTTTCTGCATCTATTGAGATAATCATGTGGTTCTTGTCTTTGGTTCTGTTTATATGCTGGATTATGTTTATTGATTTGCGAATGTTGAACCAGCCTTGCATCCCAGGGATGAAGCCCACTTGATCATGGTGGATAAGCTTTTTGATGTGTTGCTGAATCCAGTTTGCCAGTATTTTATTGAGGATTTTTGCATCGATGTTCATCAGGGATATTGGTCTAACATTCTCTTTTTTTGTTGTGTCTCTGCCAGGCTTTGGTATCAGGATGATGTTGGCCTCATAAAATGAGTTAGGGAGGATTCCCTCTTTTTCTATTGATTGGAATAGTTTCAGAAGGAATGGTACCAACTCCTCCTTGTACCTCTGGTAGAATTCAGCTGTGAATCCATCTGGTCCTGGACTTTTTTTGGTTGGTAGGCTATTACTTATTGCCTCAATTTCAGAGCCTGCTATTGGTCTATTCAGGGATTCAGCGTCTTCCTGGTTTAGTCTTGGGAGAGTGTAAGTGTCCAGGAAATTATCCATTTCTTCTAGATTTTCCAGTTTATTTGCGTAGAGGTGTTTATAGTATTCTCTGATGGTAGTTTGTATTTCTGTGGGGTCGGTGGTGATATCCCCTTGATCATTTTTAATTGCGTCGATTTGATTCTTCTCTCTTTTCTTCTTTATTAGTCTTGCTAGTGGTCTGTCAATTTTGTTGATCTTTTCAAAAAACCAACTCCTGGATTCATTGATTTTTTGGAGAGTTTTTTGTGTCTCTATCTCCTTCAGTTCTGCTCTGATCTTAGTTATTTCTAGCCTTCTGCTAGCTTTCGAATGTGTTTGCTCTTGCTTCTCTAGTTCTTTTAATTGTGATGTTAGAGTGTCAATTTTAGATCTTTCCTGCTTTCTCTTGTGGGCATTTAGTGCTATAAATTTCCCTCTACACACTGCTTTAAATGTGTCCCAGAGATTCTGGTATTTTGTATCTTTGTTCTCATTGGTTTCAAAGAACATCTTTATTTCTGCCTTCATTTCGTTATGTACCCAGTAGTCATTCAGGAGCAGGTTGTTCAGTTTCCATGTAGTTGAGCGGTTTGGATTGAGTTTCTTAGTCCTGAGTTCTAGTTTGATTGCACTGTCGTCTGAGAGACAGTTTGTTATAATTTCTGTTCTTGTACATTTGCTGAGGAGTGCTTTACTTCCAATTACATGGTCGATTTTGGAGTAAGTACGATGTGGTGCTGAGAAGAATGTATATTCTGTTGATTTGGGGTGGAGAGTTCTATAGATGTCTATTAGGTCTGCTTGCTGCAGAGATGAGTTCAATTCCTGGATATCCTTGTTAACTTTCTGTCTCGTTGATCTGTCTAATGTTGACAGTGGAGTGTTGAAGTCTCCCATTATTATTGTATGGGAGTCTAAGTCTCTTTGTAAGTCTCTAAGGACTTGCTTGATGAATCTGGGTGCTCCTGTATTGGGTGCATATATATTTAGGATAGTTAGCTCTTCCTGTTGAATTGATCCCTTTACCATTATGTAATGGCCTTCTTTGTCTCTTTTGATCTTTGATGGTTTAAAGTCTGTTTTATCAGAGACTAGGATTGCAACCCCCGCTTTTTTTTGTTCTCCATTTGCTTGGTAAATCTTCCTCCATCCCTTTATTTTGAGCCTATGTATGTCTCTGCGTGTGAGATGGGTCTCCTGAATACAGCAGACTGATGGGTCTTGACTCTTTATCCAGTTTGCCAGTCTGTGTCTTTTAATTGGAGCATTTAGTCCATTTACATTTAAGGTTAGGATTGTTATGTGTGAACTTGATCCTGCCATTATGATATTAACTGGTTATTTTGCTTGTTAGTTGATGCAGTTTCTTCCTAGCCTCGATGGTCTATACATTTTGGCATGTTTTTGCAATGGCTGGTACCGGTTGTTCCTTTCCATGTTTAGTGCTTCCTTCAGGGTCTCTTGTAAGGCAGGCCTAGTGGTGACAAAATCTCTAAGCATTTGCTTATCTGTAAAGGATTTTATTTCTCCTTCACTTATGAAACTTAGTTTGGCTGGATATGAAATTCTGGGTTTAAAATTCTTTTCTTTAAGAATGTTGAATATTGACCCCCACTCTCTTCTGGCTTGGAGGGTTTCTGCCGAGAGATCTGCTGTTAGTCTGATGGGCTTCCCTTTGTGGGTAACCCGACCTTTCTCTCTGGCTGCCCTTAAGATTTTTTCCTTCATTTCAACTTTGGTGAATCTGGCAATTATGTGTCTTGGAGTTGCTCTTCTCGAGGAGTATCTTTGTGGCGTTCTCTGTATTTCCTGGATTTGAATGTTGGCCTGCCCTACTAGGTTGGGGAAGTTCTCCTGGATGATATCCTGAAGAGTGTTTTCCAACTTGGTTCCATTTTCCCCCTCACTTTCAGGCACCCCAATCAGACGTAGATTTGGTCTTTTTACATAATCCCATACTTCTTGCAGGCTTTGTTCATTTCTTTTTCTTCTTTTTTCTTTTGGTTTCTCTTCTCGCTTCATTTCATTCATTTGATCCTCAATCGCAGATACTCTTTCTTCCAGTTGATCGAGTCGGTTACTGAAGCTTGTGCATTTGTCACGTATTTCTCGTGTCATGGTTTTCATCTCTTTCATTTCGTTTATGACCTTGTCTGCATTAATTACTCTAGCCATCAATTCTTCCACTTTTTTTTCAAGATTTTTAGTTTCTTTGTGCTGGGTACGTAATTCCTCCTTTAGCTCTGAGAAATTTGATGGACTGAAGCCTTCTTCTCTCATCTCGTCAAAGTCATTCTCCGTCCAGCTTTGATCCGTTGCTGGCAATGAGCTGCGCTCCTTTGCCGAGGGAGATGTGCTCTTATTTTTTGAATTTCCAGCTTTTCTGCCCTGCTTTTCCCCCATCTTTGTGGTTTTATCTGCCTCTGGTCTTTGATGATGGTGATGTACTGATGGGGTTTTGGTGTAGGTGTCCTTCCTGTTTGATAGTTTTCCTTCTAACAGGACCCTCAGCTGTAGGTCTGTTGGAGATTGCTTGAGGTCCACTCCAGACCCTGTTTGCCTGGGTATCAGCAGCAGAGGCTGCAGAAGATAGAATATTTCTGAACAGCGAGTGTACCTGTCTGATTCTTGCTTTGGAAGCTTCCTCTCAGGGGTGTACTCCACCCTGTGAGGTGTGGGGTGTCAGACTGCCCCTAGTGGGGGATGTCTCCCAGTTAGGCTACTCAGGGGTCAGGGACCCACTTGAGCAGGGAGTCTGTCCCTTCTCAGATCTCAACCTCCATGTTGGGAGATCCACTGCTCTCTTCAAAGCTGTCAGACAGAGTCATTTGCGTCTGCAGAGGTTTCGGCTGTGTTTGTTATTGCCCTGTCCCCAGAGGTGGAGTCTACAGAGACAGGCAGGTTTCCTTGAGCTGCTGTGAGCTCCACCCAGATCGAGCTTCCCAGCAGCTTTGTTTACCTACTTAAGCCTCAGCAATGGCAGGCGCCCCTCCCCCAGCCTCGCTGCTGCCTTGCCGGTAGATCACAGACTGCTGTGCTAGCAATGAGGGAGGCTTCGTGGGTGTGGGACCCTCCCGGCCAGGTGTGGGATATGACTTCCTGGTGTGCCTGTTTGCTGAAAGCGCAGTATTGGGGTGGGAGTTACCCGATTTTCCAGGTGTTGTGTGTCTCAGTTCCCCTGGCTAGGAAAAGGGATTCCCTTCCCCCTTGCACTTCCCAGGTGAGGCAATGCCTCGCCCTGCTTCAGCTCTCGCTGGTCGGGCTGCAGCAGCTGACCAGCACCGATCGTCTGGCACTCCCCAGTGAGATGAACCCAGTACCTCAGTTGAAATTGCAGAAATCACCGGTCTTCTGTGTTGCTCGCGCTGGGAGTTGGAGACTGGAGCTGTTCCTATTCGGCCATCTTGCTCCGCCCACCAACTGGCTTGATTATTTTTGTAAAGTCTGTTTCTGTCCTGCAGTGTGAAGCCTCTGATGTGGCTTCTCTGGGTGTACAGCCTTGGGTATGTCCACAGTCACTCTAAGGTGTGACTTTTGGCAGGGGTCTTTTTGACTGTTTTCTAGACAATGCCCAGCTGTTAAACTCCATTTATTGTTGACTGATGCTCTATTGTTTTTAACAATGTTTAGTACCATAAATTACATTACAGATAAATCCAATCAAATTTGCTCTCTTTTGAAGGGATAATTACCCTTGCAGTCAGTTTTTGAGATTTGTTCTGACCCCAAGGGTGATATTCTCAGCTGTGTCTTTTCCCAATTCTCTCCAGTAAACCAGCTGACTTGCAGTTTAACCTATACCTCAGATGAACCTAACAATTTCCTCCCAATTGCCTTTTACCGCAATTTGCTCCTTTTGTCCACATTCATCCAGAACTTAACCTCCACAACAGGGAGCTGTGGTAAAACCAGAAATGCTGACATCCTGCTCTTCCTGGGAATCTACCCCTCTGGGAGATGGTGGAAGAGAAAACAACAAATTTGGCAAGGCAGGAGTCACAGGCCCTTCTGCGGGAGAGAGAGAAGAAAGGTTAGATTCCTCTACCCTTCCTGTCCTGCAGAGGCTATTAGGTTTAAAGGTGTTCACCTGGTGTCAGTTAAGGAGACCTTTCCCCATTGAATGCAATGTGGGCAGTCTTTCCTGTTCTGTGAGCAAGGATAGAACCCTTAATCCATCTTCTAGGATGACGTATGAAAGTCTTCTGGTCTATCTTTTTGTGGTTCAGTAACATTTTTATTCTGATATTGATCCCATGTGGCTACATGGGAAAAAGCATCTGGGTCACCTTAAGGGAAATATTGAACCAGAGAACTCAAATTGATGGTCATTATTTTTGAAGTCCTTGTAGGCAAAAAATCCAACTTGTGCACCCGGGTGGTAAATAGAGGAGGTTACTGTATCCCACTCCTCGTTGTTTAATAGCCATTCTAATCTTTCAGGTATTTGAGTTTTAAGAAAGAGAGTGAAGGGGAAAGAAGGCCCTTGCAGGGGCCCCTCCAGAGACCCAGCTGTCAATAATTATTAAAAAGGGGTGTACAATTGAAGGGAGAGGTCAGACAGCTTAGCAACTTACAGAGCATGAATTAGAAGTACCCTTTCAGAGAACTGCTGCACTGAGACCCCAGACTGCTTTCCTCTGACGTCCAAGCTGGGGTTATCTTTACTTGTGCTATCAGCCACTTAAGTCTGTATTTTAATTATCCATGAAAATGCTCAATCATCATTGCAGCTTGGAAGTGATATGGAATATAAAGAATTCATTTTATGTCCTGTGGCTGGGCCCGTTGATATGTAACTTGGGCCACAATTTAAAGCCATTATCAAATAAAATCCACTCAGAAAACCTGAACAAGACAAGTACAGTCTTGAGTGATATGGATAGTGTGGCCTGAGTCAGCGGAATGCACAAGGATGCCTGGACAAATTCAGAGAAAGTATCAGCTACAGTCAGGATCTAGTGGAATCTTCTTGATTGAATGAGGGGCCCAATGTGATCTATTCATCAGAAACTCCTTGGTCATTGGCTAGAGAGATTTTTTTTTTTCCCAGGCAGCATTTTTAGCTTTGGCCATGGTCTGGTGAGAGGAAAACGTTTTCCATGCTATGTTGGCATGTTCAGGCCACAGAGGCAGTCTGTGCATGTAGACCAGTCTAGGAAGATATCAAAATTTCTCATGGATCCAGAAGGCGACAGGTTGAACTTCTGCTTGTTCTGGATTAGAGCACAATTCAATCTCTGAGTTTAGCTGACAAACATGGTCTTCTCATTGGTTATATTCCCCTTTGTCAGTCTGAGAGCCTTTCTAGTGATCATCAACCTTGACAAGAAAACCTTATTAGGAATGGAGCTTTTTTTGGTTTTGTTTTTTTTCCCTAAATATCTCACCCCTACAGGGAAGCTTGTTTATATGGCAGTCAGACCTGCCAGTGGCCTAACCAAATGGCCAGGACATTGGTCACAGCCTGTGAGTCAGTGAAAATGTAGCACATCTCATCAGCTGGGGTGACTTCGATAACCATCCACATTACATGAAGTGTTAATTGTGCTGAGCATCCTTTACTGTGCTCAGTGAGGGACTGGCCTCTCTCAGATGAGATGGCAGCTGTACCCTTTTCCATCCTGGTATAAGTTAACTGAGAAGAGCTCTCAGTGAACCAGGCTTGTCAGTTGTCCAGGAGGTTTCTATATCTGTGTCTCCTCTGGCCCAGTGGAGGCAGTAGCTCTTTGAGCATATGCCTAGGGATAGAGGAGCACTCCTGAAACTTTTTTTATGGTGTTGCAAGCTTTTTTTATGGTGTTGAAGCCCATCCTGGCTAGATTTTATGTACTTCTCTATGTGCCAGTTCTATTTCACTAGAGATAATTTCTTAGCTTTCTCCACCTGACAATTTGAGGGCTATGTTCAGACCCAAGATGTAACTGGGATTTCTAGTTACAATACTACTTCATGACCATGGGCCATACACTCAGTAACCACCAAGGCAGAATGGCAAGCCAATAATAATCACTTAAAGCATGCATTCCTTTAAGCTGACTTGGGGAGCCTAGGGGTCCAAAGGCCCAATAGACACCTCTAACCTGTGGTAGTATTTTTCTGCCATAGGTTTCAATTGTCAAACTGGAAGGTTGATAAAACCTGTAACTCAAACAGCAAATATCAATTGATGGGGCCTGGATGGGTTAGGGGAGTAACTTGAATGGCCCATTGGAAGATCCCTCTAAGGGAATCTTGTGGGTTAGGGCTCCTTTTTCTTTCTACTTGTACATGTAGAGAGAGTCAAATGCTTGATAATTATCTGCTCTACAATTGTGCACCTTCCTGGATTATGCCCAGGAATTTTACTTAGTTGCTAGATCCTTATACTTTTTAGTAATGGACTGGCCATGTTGTCACTTGTGGGTCAAGGGGGCATCCACTTTTTGTCGGGTGATAGTCTTATCTATGCCTACCAGGAGATGTCATCAATATAGTGGAAGGCTAGTATTTTCTCTGGGAGTGCCATTTTTCAGGGTTATGACGTATCTGTTGATGACAGCCAGATGATTTAGGTAGCATTAAGGAAACATTACAGTATGTTGGAATCCATTCCACATAAAGGCAAAGTGATCCTGATAATTTGATTTGAAGGAGATGCTGAGAAAAGCATTTGTAATATTAATTGCTGCACACCGAGTTCTCTTAGCTTGAGCAATAGCTTCTGTGACCATCACAACATCTGGTTCCACCAATTCCCAGAGTGGCATGACAACATTGAGCCTCCAATACTCAAAGGTGAGTTTCTAGGCACCCAAAGCCTTGTGCACATTTCAGATAGGGCTATAGAATAGAGAAATAGTCTCTTAGAGAACTTCATTTTCCTTAAGTTTGACCAAAGGGTAGTTAGCTTTGGGGGGAATAACAGCACCAATTGTCAGTAGTGGAGCAAATTAACTGTCTTCCATATGCCCCACTAAGAGGGACCTAACTGCATCAATTCTTGCCAGGGATGTAGGTGAAGGTGAGTAGGGTGCACATGCATAATATATCTATACCAACTATACATTCAGTGGTGGGGGCCATACAATGGAGACTTGTAGAAACCTGGAGTGACCCACCCATACTCATGTCTGGTTAAGAGTGCTAGTGGTGGTAGCCTAGAACCCAATTCCAGACAACATTATCTGTTTCCCCTTATCTTGGTGCCAGTGGTTGTGGGAATCATAAGTCATTTGTGTGCTGATCTCCAAAGGCCCAAGAAGTACTAGATCCCCCCATCTCTCCATTGAGCTATGACTGTGAAATAGGGCTTCTTATTCCCTCAGGGAGGGACCTCAGTCTAACTCTTAGTCTTGCTTTTATTTTTGAATACTGAAAGACCTGGCAGAGACTGGATGGACCATTCAGCTCGTCTTCATGCCCACTAGGAGGGTCAGAGGAAACAGCACCAATGTCACTCATAGGGACTGCCACCACTTGAATCCCCATGGGGTTGTCTGTTGGGCCTCTCATGGCCTGGACCTGGCCACAAGTTCCTTGGCAGGGAGCCCATTTAATCTCCTCCTTGAGACCCCATTATTGAGAGACAAGATTCAGTGATCTTTTCTGGAAGGCCTTTGCCAGGATGGTACAGCAAAGGATGCCTGTTTACCACTCTCCAGCTGCTCTTTTGCCTAGTCAGTCTTAGCTATCTTGCCAGTAGCCACTTTTTGCATGCCAGGAAGTTTGTCAGTAAAGAGTCACATTGTGTTGTGAAACAATGGGCCTGACTTCAAGCAGTGGCCTCAATACATCAGGAGAGGCATGAATTAACCTAGAAATCTGAGTCTATTAATGCTCTCATCATGTACTGTTCCCACTACTTCACTGTAGATCCAAGGGTGTTTTTAGGGCTGGCTCTGTGAGGGTGGTCCAAATATGTTTGTGAGTGGCAAGGAATTTATCACTGGTGAGTCAGGTGTGCCACAGCATACCTGGTACCGAAATGAGGAAGAAGAGGGTCTCGGATATTTGCAGTGTCTCATTCACTCAACACCTTGCACCTCCTCTGTAGGCAAAGTCACAGTTTATCAGAGTAGTCTGAAGAAGGGGGTTTGTAGTGATGTTCCTGTAAGGAACCAATCTCCTTCACTAAGTCTAATAAGATACTTGTTTCATTATCGAGGCAAACTAACACATTCTCTCAGGCCTTTTTTGTTTGCTGGGTGAAGTGATCCCTAAGTGCTCTATACTCTTTTTCTCTGAAGGCACAAGTCTCAAAGAGTTGAGTTGAAGTGGAGAAAAGTGTCTTCAAGTACCCCTCATAAAGAGGTACCTGAAAAATATTTCAGGTGAGGCCTCTGAATAGAGGTGCCTAAGCTAAGAATGAAGACATGCATATATGAGTATGGCTGGCTGGAATAGGCCTGAATCCTTGCCTGCAACTCCTTCCCGAGACTCCAATGCACTGGTTGTGCACCAAATCTTTTGTGGGAAGGGCAGCTTCCCCCCATGAGGCCTGCCAGGTAAAGTCTTTGGTACAGCCTGAAAGATCACACATGAAATTTAGACCTGGGGCTGGACTTCTCAGTTGCACCTGGTTGATCGATTGATGTGGAAAGAGAAACAGTCTCAGGTAAGAATATGAAATAGCATATAGAAAATAATAAATAACTTATTTGGCTGGTCAGTGGTATAGAAGTATTATAAAAATATTAGAGGACTTGGGTCAAGGAGGTGTGGTGAAGAAGCATGAAGACTGACCTACTGAAGATGGCATAAAGTGTGAAGGTATTTGTATTGTATGTTAATATTCTTCAGATAAAGTTCACCATGAAAGGAGTTCTAAAAATACATAATTCAGTCAACTGATGTCAGCCAACATGCCATTGACCATTCCAGTGTTGGCACAATGGGTAAATGAATTTGATAGACACCAAGTCAGGGATGAAGCCTTTGTATATGCCCAAAGATATAGGCTCCCACTCACCATGGTTGTTCAATCCTTGGTTTAAATTTTAACAAAGACTAACCCTGAAGACCCAATATGGCAACATTCATCTAAAATACCAAACAGCCACTTATTTTCATGTTGTTATTAATGCTTTCCATCCTTGAAGAGGCAGATGTTCATCTTTTCTAAAATTGACTTAGATTTTGAGTGTGAGTTTACCTTACCTGCTTGTAGGACTGTAACCAGAACTACTATTTGAAATCTTGTGGAATGATAAGTGTTTATAACCTGTGATCTTCAGAGAAAATGAGATGAGGGAATATATACATAAAAATGGAGTCCACTGGTTTAATCACATGCTATACCCCTCAGAAACCACTAGTCTTAATTGAGTTCTGGTGAAAGTATAGCCAAATATTAGTTTGGATATAATACCCTAATAACATGGGTGCCATTTTTTCAGGATGCAGTGTATACTCCAAATCAATGACCAGTATACAGTAATGTG
Organism: Macaca thibetana thibetana; assembly: GCF_024542745.1. NCBI lineage: Eukaryota > Metazoa > Chordata > Mammalia > Primates > Cercopithecidae > Macaca > Macaca thibetana. Next base: position 88,789,528 of record NC_065591.1, read on the forward strand.
CCTCCAAGAGGTAGAATTTAAAAATGAGTCCAGAAACAAAGGGGTAGATAAAAGAATACTCACCATTATTTCCTGTGACTCACTCATGAAATATGTGCTTGCCATCCCCACAGTTCTTGGATCTAGAAGTTTAGAGGTTTTATTAGACGTGTAGAAGAGAAATGCTTTTATTTTATTATATTATTATTATTATTATTATTATTATTATTATTATTTTTATTTAGAGGACTAGGGCCTCACTGGAGGAAGGTCTGGGTCATTCTAGCAGGCAAGTCACTTTGGCCAGCAAAGGTTATCATCAGAGGTGAGGAATATGTAGAATAAAGTAGAAGAGTGAGATACTGCAGATCATTTGTGGACTTGAGGGATGATAGTTCTTTCCACTAATTTTTATCTATCTCATAAAGTTTCCTCAATAAAAGAGGAGCACCAGATTAGGAGTTGCTATCAGAATTTACATAAGACAGGTAGATATAATTAACACAAAGCGGTAGATGGTAGTAAATGTTTTGGTACACTGGCCAAACCCCTACTCCCTCAAGTAGGAAGCACTCATTATCTCAGCAGCTCAGAGTTGTCAGCTGACATCTTTTAGCTGAATGCCTCTGGGGATTGGGGGGAGTTAAAATGACAAAGACTATGCTCTTTTCTTGGGGCAGCCAATGCATAGTTGATCTAAAACTACAAAAAGCTAAGCCCACTTGCCCTACTGGAGAACGGCTTTAAAGGATATATCAGTTCCTGAACCCATTGGGTTTGGCTGGAGCCTTTACTGCAAATTCGTCTTTTCCTTTCACTCACTCATAGATATTAATAACTAGAGTGTCCCCAACAAGTTTCTTACACACAAATCTTACCTCAGTATCTTATCTCAGTATTTTCAATAGCAGCCTAACAATATTTAAAAAATTCTTTAACAGCAAATTTTATGCTCAGGAATCCATGTTATAGAAATACTTGAACTTGTTTCAATACCTGGTTGGTCCAAGACATTGGTCATCCTTAATCATAGGGTTGAGACTCTCCAAAGTAGTGTCTAGTCTTCAAACATGAGTAAAACACAGTGGAAATGCTCATCTCTAATCTGCCAAACCAATACATTATGAAAAGAATTATCTGCTTTTCATCTTAAACTTATTAATGACTAGTCCAATGCTTATGGTCAGACATGTTTATTTTAGCACTGATTTTAATTGGGTAAAATTTGGAATATTTAAATGTCCATCATTTGGGGATGACTGAAATTATGGTATATTCATAAAACTGAATGCTCCTTAGCCATTTAAAAATGAGATCTTAAAACACTAATTTGAAAAAAATATCTAAGGTTCATTATTAAACAAATAAAGAAAATATAAAAAATATGTTTAACAGAATTCCATTTGTTTAACCTCTCTGATTTTGTAGGTTTATTTTTATTTATACTACACAGGCAGATGCAATTTCAGAGTATCCAGCATATAAATAACATCTGTTAAGTTTTCAGAGATTGTTTAAAAAGTCATGTATAAAACAACCAGAAATCAATCATTAGACTTTTTATTAGCCATACCATGCATTAGATGACTACGGAACCATGTACTCAAAATCATGAGAAAAAATTGTATTAACATGTAATTTTATATCTAGGCAGTTTTTAATGACTACAGTTTTTGCTATATTATAATTATGCCTGTAATATTACAGAATATATATAACCGATTATATATATGTATATATATTGTGTGTGTGTATATATATAAAATGAAAAAAACCTGTGATATATAGGTGATATATAGAATGAAAAAAACCTGTGGATTATATAAAGAAGGTATATATAACTTCTATCAGTTATAAATTCTGATAGCAACTCCTAATCTGGTGCTCCTCTTTTATTCAGGAAACTTTATGAGATAGATAAAAATTAGTGGAAAGAACTATCATCCCTCAAGTCCGCAAATGATCTGATTAAGCAGTAGCTATATTGGAGTGGTAGGACTATGGGTGATTATGTTTTCTTCTCAGTATTTTTTCATCTGATATTTTCCAATCCTCTACAAAGTATATTCAGAAAAAACAAAACAAAACAAAAAAACACAGAAAACACTTAAGGTATGTTTCTTCATGGTCATCAGACTACTTGTTTCTGAATCAGTTAAGGGCAACAGACTTATTGAAACTCTATACCAGGTCCATTGAGTTAGAAACTTTAGATGTTGGGCTTAGGATCCTGCACTTTAAATTAGCCCCCTTTGGTGGTACTTTAAGATGAAAAGCAGAGAATTCTCGTTATAATGCATTGGTTTGGCAGACTAGAGGTGAGCATTTCCACTGTTGTTTTATTGATGTTTGAAGAATAGACACTATTTTGCAGAGTCTCAACCCTATGGCCAAGGAAGACCAATGTCTTCTTTCAAATTGTTCCTGGGACCCCAACATTAAGTATGCTTTTCTTTATAATTACATATCTATACGGTGTATGTTCTGAACCCAGCTACCGAAAAAGAAACTTGACTTGGTCCACATTTCATAGAAGATTTCTTTTTGTAGCTATTATCCACTAATTATTTGTCTTTCTTTTTTTTTTTTTTTTTGTCTACAGAATAAGCCATTTCCATTTGAAGATTTAGTGCGATGAGCAATTTTTTCATAAAATGGCTTGTACTTAAGAAAAGAAAGAACAAAGGAGTAAAGCCTACTAAAGAGTCTTTATGCTAGTTCAGCTTATGACACAAAGAATAGTTGAAAAATTAAACACACCATTGAGTTAGTATTAAAAAATATCACTTCTTTACATTTCTGAGTATTAAATGAAAGTAATGTTGGTTAAAGCAAAGACACCTAATAAATGTTTGTTGATTAACTAACTGAATGACTTTGCCAAATAAAATGACAAGTGTATTTGCATGTAACTATTTTATAACAAGGGTAAATTATTTCACAGATCTTTTTATTGAATAGTATTTCATTCTTAACAGTTCTTTAACTGTCAGCAAAAGATTGCTCTCAAAATTTTTTTCAGTCTTTTTTTTTTTTAAAGAAACTTTTTCTCAATTTTGTCAACTCCTATGTCATATTTGCTCAGCCTGTATTTTTGCATATGAATTAAAACCATCAGTGAATTAAAAGTCCTTCTGCCCTTGGCTAGCAAGAAAACAAAATGGCGAATGAGAAGGTGAAGCTACAATTATGTGCACTTTGGTTCCCAAGTTACTCTGGTCCTTTGCAGCTGCTGTGTTCCATTGTTAGGCTGTGCTCACCTGGGGCAGAAGATAGAAATAAAAATAAGTTCGATTAAAAAAAAAATGCATATCTTAGGAAAATGTTTAATATTATTTGCTCTTAAGAGAAGTTTTATTAATAAGCTATTAATTTCCCATTGTGAATGAGTTGTAATATAAATTCAGGAACCCAACTTTTCAGTCAGTTAAAACTTTAAAACTTAATGAGCTGAAACAATTGATGCTACTCTTTCTCCTAGAGGGGATGGAAAAAAAATCAGGATCTTGAGAAGAAAATTTATTTTGTTTAATTAAAGGCACATTAATTAAAATGCTGTTTAACTCATTAATGGTGCCTTTACAATGCATTTTTCATCTTTATTATTTAAGGACAAATAAAGCAATTATAAGTCAGACATTCCTTTAATGTAAGGTGTGACTAGGAAAATACATGATTCAGAATCTGAGAGAATGCTGATAAAAATAAATTTGCATTCACAATCCTTAGGCTGAATGATATTGAATGTATTACAGCCAGGCCTGGTTATACGTTGAATTGTGAAATAGGCAAATTACATTTGTGGCCCCATTTTGGTCTCCTCTCTGTGGCTGTCCTCTGCCTTTCAGAAGTCTCATTCAATGCTATCTGCTACAATTTCCTTTGCACCTACCAAGAGCAATTTTTAGAAAAATGGCACACATTACCTTGGTGGGGTAAATACTTTTTCTGAGTTATGGAGAGAGAGAGAAAGCTTTAGAAAAAATTATCAGAGGGGCCACAAAGGGATATTGAGGGGCTATCAGTGAAGGTCCCTTCTTTATGACCTCCTTCTCAACAAGATTAACTACACTCCTGTCTATTTTACATTTGAGTTTCTCTGTGAGATTTTGTTTGATAAAAGTGATCCCCTGTTGGTAATACAATCACAACCAAACAAAAACAAAAATGAACACAAAACACTTACAAAGTCTGAGAAGTATTGTTCTAGTGATAGGAATATAGGCCATGGATTTGGATTCAATCCCTGACTCCAGCAATCATTGCTTAAGCAAATCAGGCTTTCTGATTTTAATTCTCTCTATCCGAAAGCTTTAAAATAATTATATATAAAGGACTGTTATAATAATTAAAAGAAAGACCTTAGTCGAACAACAATTATAGTGCTTAGCATATGGTAGGGATATAAAAAGCGTACTAGATTAGCATGGCCCTTTCTAAATTCCACTCCTACTTTACTATATTTCTTTAGTAAGTAACTTGTTGCTTGTCCTTTGTTATGTTTAGGTCACTTGTAATCATTTATTTGGGTGTGGAGAGAGAAGCAAACACAACGATGCTAATCAGTTTGAGACTTAAGTTAGAGATTGATTGGAGGTGGAGAAGACATCCTAAGCTCCTTGAAGTGTGCCATCCACAACCAAGGGCAAAATGCCACTCCTGCACTTCATAATCAATGTCATTGTTCTTGTAATTGTTTAGCTAGGAGAGAGACTTGCCTGTTAAGTTAGTGCCTTGGAACAAGGAGACACGAAGTAATGCTAAACAGAGGCCACTGAGTGTATTTCTGTCCACAGCAGACTATGTTTATTTTGGGGTGCGGAAAATTAAGAAACCCTGGCTTCCATTTCTTAGAATGAAGCAGAGCCTGTATAGTCTTAAAACCAGACATGACAGCAGGGAGACAGCTTTTCCATCTGCCTCTCTTTTCATTTTCCAGAGTGGCCCAGCCCATTTAATGATGAGTGAGAGAAAATAGGACAGGGACTCACAAATCGTCTGTGTCATGCTGCCAAGACTGAGCATGAGTCAATCCGATCAGTGAGATAGGCTGAAATTCCCTTAAAAATGTAGATTGTCTTAAAGGATTATCCAACACTCTAGCCTCTCTTCTGTTCACACTGCTATATACTTTTTATTACCTCTGAATAATTTTTACTCTACAAAGAAATAAAATATTCTATATTTTTATATCATTATGTATAGTTTGCAAAGTGTTTCATGTTCATTATTTCATGTGATCATTTCAATAACTGTGTAATATTGTGTTCTGATTTTTTTTTTTTTTTTTTTACCAAAGAGGAAAGGGAGGTTCAGAAAGGAGAAATGACTTAGAGTAAGTCTCTGCATGACCCAAATGCTAACAAATATACAATTGCCCCTGATTTCGTTCCAGGTGTCTTGGTAGTTAAATTGGGCTTCTTGCTATATTTTAAACCTCTTCATGCCTCATAACACTAGCATATGCTCATGTGGCCGCATCCTCTTCTTGTCAGTTCTACTGGATGCTGATCATATCTTTATTGCCTGTTTTATTTTGATAAGAATGAAGAAGCAAGCACCATTTTTAAATTTTCTTTGATACTTGACTAAAAAGCACTTTACATTCACCTGAATAATATTAATATTTTTAAAAAGTCCTACAACCATTTTTAATAACACCAGTGCCTTTTGTGGATAACTAATTAACACAAATTAGTAAGTGTTAAAGATTTACCGCTCACCATGGATCTGAGCAAAGTAAACTTTCTTCTATTTAATTATACAGCATCATTTATCTTGAGGTGATTTCAGTAACTAGAAAAAGAGATTGACTATTCATGTCTTTCTATACTTAGTTTCAAAATATCACACTCTGAGTAATGTTTTTGAGATAATTTTTATTTCACTCATGCTATCTGGTTTACTAGTTTCTGAGAACTGTGATATTTAAGTATTGAATACTACACTCTTTCAAGATTCATGGATATCATATGTTATGTAAAAAGTTATGCAGAAAACCCATACCTTAACTTTAAATAGTAGCTTAATTTAAATATCCAAGATTATTTACAATTACTTGACAGAAAGTACTTTTATTTTCCTTTGAAAATGTCTTAACGTTATCATAATTATCCAAAAGTATTGTAGCCCTTTTCCAAAAGTATTTTTATGTTGGGGGGAATTTAGAATGTATTCAACGGATGTATTCAGTAAGCAATTATGTATGTGTGTGTGTATATATTTATATATATAAATGCTATGTCATGCGAGCTTTGAGGGTGTTGCTTTTCTGGCCAGAAACCTCTGTGGTCAACGGTGCCTTTGCCTGAATTTTTCTGGGACCCACTGGGATCTTTCTGCCTACTTGACCAGGCAGGCTGCACTCAGCTCATGCTATTGGCCTGGATCCATTATTGCCAAGGGCAAGTAGAGTGGTGAGGGATGTGTGAGCAAGCAAGCATGTGGTCTGGCCACTGTGCACAGCCAGGCACACTGGCTGCAGTGGGGCAGGCAGCTCCAGGCACTGGCACAGGTGCTGGCTCCCTGTGAGGCTATAGCTGGACCAGGTGTTACCACGAGCAGCTTCCATGGCTGGCACTGGGAAATGCAGTGGCATCTGGAAATTTGGAGATACCAGGAACCACAGAGCCCCAAAGAGTTTGTCACAGCTCTGGCTTGGGGAGCTCCTAGGTCTGGGTTCCCCAAAAGACCACAGCTCTTCTTTCCTTCTTTTTTTGTCACCTACAACATGGTGAGGAAGGGTAATGTTTCATCCCTGTTTGTGTTACAGCTCTTTCAGCCCCACCATTCAGCAGGTCCTGAGTTCTTTACCAGTGTCCAGGGAAAATGAGGTATGCAGACAAGTGGAGGGTGAGCAAGGTGAAGAGGAGCTTTAGTGAGTGACAGAACAGCTCAGAGGAGACCCGCAGTGGGTCACTACTCTCTGCAGGCAGGTTGTCACAATGTGTTCAGCTGTCAGCAGAGAGGAGACCCACAGTGGGTAGCTCCTCTCTGTGGGTAGCTCTTCTCCACAGCTGGTAGTCCTGATATCTGCTCAGCTCTCAGCAGAGAGGAAACCTTGGGGTGAGTAGCTCCTCTCCACAGGCAGGTTATCCTGCCATCTCTCTGAGTCTGGCTGAGTCAGGGGGTTTTATGGGCTTCAGAGGGGAGGAAGTACATGCTGATTGGTTCCTGCGTGGCCATGGGCAGGCCTGGAAAAGGCATCATAAGTTCTCATTCTGGTCCGTGGAACTGACAACCCCCAGTCTTCAGGCCTCCCCTGGCTTGAAGGTGGGGCTTCACCAGGGACCTACCCCTTTCTCTCCTGGAGCCTGTCTGCCTCCTGCCCTCATCCATGGCACCGAGGCTGTTCTTGCCAAGGGGCACCTGCAGGCCATCTGTGAGCTTCCCGCAGCATACCCCAGGCCTCCCTCCGATCCTCATCAGCACTCAAAGTCCAGAGTCAGCACTGTGTTGAGCATGCACACACCTGGCTGGGTTGCGACAGCACCCAAGCTTGGCCTCAATTTTGCTCTGAGATTGGAGCAAGCACCAGAAGCAGGGAGAAGTGAGGCAATGGGAGCAGGCATATCCATGCCTGTGGGGGAAGGAGGGCCTTCCCTGGCTCCTGAGAGTGCAGAGATGGCAGGGTCTGCAGCTACAGTTTGGGTCGCTGCAGCTGTAGGTGTGGGGTTGCAGGTGGAGGTTCTGCTTACTCCCAGTCCCCATGAGCACAGGGATGCCCAGGTCCAGAGCAGTGGCTGGGAAGCTGCAGCTGCACCTGGGGAGTACGAGGCTCCCACCCTGCCAACTCAGAAGGGTGCAGGGCTTCTGCCTATTCCTGGCTCCCACTGGCTCCATGGAGTGCACAGCCCTGGCTGCACCTCCCCCACTGTAGCCAGCATCATGGCAGCAGCCGCTCCAGTTGGGCCACCACTGCCATCATTTACACACACACATACACATATGTGTATACATATGATTATGTAGAAAGAGTGCTACTCTACCAATAACCTTAACATTCACTCTCTCTCTCTTTTCCCAGAATAATAAATGTGTTTGTGTGAATTTTTCATATTCCTCAATTGGTTCCCTGTGTGACTAATAGCAAGATTTGAGGAGACAGCGCTCATCTGAGGGTTGATTTGGGCCTAAGTTTAAATCTCAGTTCTAACACTCTCAGTAGCTATAGAATGCAGCTAACTTCTCAGAATTTTAGGCTTCTCTATCTGTGAAATAATCGTTTATGCTTTTTTTAAGGATTAAATGAGATAATATATGTAGTATGTGTAGTACATATGTAATGTGTGTAGTACAATGTCTGCCACAAATAGAAATTCAATAGATTTCTTTTTAATGAATCCTTTCTATTTTGAGGAGTTAACAACTATCATTGAAGAGGAAAAAGCTAAATAATGGCTAATCTAGTAGTTCAAATATGCTCTTGAATTCCTAGTACCTCTGCACTTATTAAATAAGCTAGCCAACCAGAGAGTTCTTCAAATAATCAACTTTCGTTAGAGATCAAGATTTTTGTTTTTCACTGAATCCACTAATTTTTCATCACTGAATAAAGCAACTGGTATTTTTTGTAATGGAAACACGTATGACTTCCATTTGAAGCCATTTATAACTGAATATAGAGATCCAGGAAACAGATTGCAGTAGATCAGAGAGAATCCAGAACATTATTTTTTTAAACATATGAAGGATACAGGTTTGAAGATCAGAAGCACCTGGCTTTCCTTTATACATAGATGCCAACCAAATTCGGAATTCTTAAAAGAGAAGAGTTACATCATTAAATAAAGGGTTTGGAGAAGAAACTGTCTGGATTTTCAGTGTTCATCGGCTATGGTTATGCATGTTTTACCAGGTCGCATTTTATTTTCCTTATTCTTAAAAATATCTATGTAGTTTCTAAAAACATTAGGCTCCCTTTGTGCCAAGGTTAAAGTTTCTTCTCTTCCCGAGAATTCTAATGGAAAGAGCTCCATGTGGTACATCCATTAGAGCAAATAAAAATAGCAAAGTGCTGCATTCCATTATGATTTCTGCATTTTCATTCTGTGAAATATTTAAACTAAGTACTAACATAATTTTTGTATTTGATAACAAGCTGATATTTGTTAAATTCTATTTGTTTTTTTAGGGGGGAAGCAATGCTGAAGAACTCCTAGGCAGTAGGCTCCGGCAAGTACCTTTATAACATTTTTTTTACTGCTGTATACAGCCTTTTGACATAAATTATCTTTTCAAGAAAAATAATTAATTTTTTGAGTCAGAAATGATAAAGCAACTACTAAATCTGATTTTGTGCCACGCAAAAAGTAAAGCCCTTCTCCACTAGTCACACCTTCGCATTTATCCACCCCAAGTCTAAATTTAATCCTGCTTATGTGTACACCTATTACCTCTAGGTATTTTTACTCATAGCATTTGTTGCACCATGTTATCATGATTTACCTACCTTCTGTTATGGTTATAATATTAATAGTATCCCCCTCATAGGAGTAACTTGCACTATTTATATTTTTGACCAAGAACTAAGCATAGTAGCTGGTGCATAGAAGATGCTGCTGTACACAGGTTTATTGATTCAATGAACGTTTTGCAACTCAGCAAAAACTCTTCCCTAAGAGAGAAAATACAATGGTACTGGCTGCTTTACTCTTATGCCATCCCCTAGCTTTAGTGTTTCAATTATCATCAATCAATCTCTCCTAGTTAATTATCTTGAGTTGAAAACATAACTAGAATAAAAATCTCCTATCACTTACAATCAATATTTACATGTATTCTCTGACTTCATAATTAATATTTTAGGCTTCTATTTATGAACTTAGGCCAAAACTGTCTTTATAAGCTTATTATAGGTATATATGTAGATAGATATAGACAGATAAACAGATAGTAGATAGGTAGATATTATCATTAAAGAAAATATGGTGTTAGTAATTTGTTTATAATTTTGTGTCAAAAATTACTTTGTCTTAACATTCTAGAATGAGGTTTTCTTGAATCTGGTATTTTATGAAGGTTAATGGTTGAATTTGTGGTTCATTCACTATGAGCTATGACAAAGGGTCCAATTTTCAAATAATGCTCATACGAATCTCAGCTCTTACCTGATATTAAGGATACAAGCAACCAAATGGTGTAGGCACAGCAGAGAGGTCTTGGATATCCCATATGGCTTCCTAGGTCCTTCTTTCCTCATGAGACACATTGTATGGTCTACAGTAACAGAAAAGGTTTCTAACCTAGGTATGCATGTCATCTTACAGTGTGAAGGCATTTAGATGATGAAAGGTCTGTAGTTTATGTCCAGAATATTAAACAGTTTTCATGACTTTTTCCAGGGGTATGTGCCTCATAATTTCATAAATTCTAGTTTTATTTCCCATAAAAAATCCTAAACCAAGGGTATCCTTTTAAGAGCATTACACAGATAAGCATTCTTCTGCTAGCAAGCATTATTAGTCTGTTACCAAAAGGTCCATTATTAGCAAGTTTATAAAGAAATTCAACTGGAACCCTTTCCCTTTTCCCTCTGGGACTGTATTTCCATTTTTGGTACACTAACAAATCTGAGGCAGTTCCAGTAACCTTTTTCTCCTATGTCCATCTTCTGACCTCAGTTAATAAATATTCATCACATATTTTTCAGGTTTTAACATTTTTTTATCCTACAAAAATTTTTTTCTAATACTTAATGAAAAATGTAAGTACACTAACAGTCCAATGGCCACCAGAATTTGAAGCATACAGTAGGGATAGAAAGCACCTCTGTAAAGCATATTAATGATGTACATATCTCTTCAGGAATCTTATATGCTTTTATCAGCTCAGTTACTCTTTTTGCTCCATCATTCTCAGTTATTTGAAAATGTTAATGTGTGTTGGTGGAGAGGCTTAATTTAGTTTTTACTTTTTTTTTTTAACTGATTTTTAAGTTTCATTTTGTAAACATTATAATAGACTTATGACCTTTATTTTAATTTCAACTTTTATCTTGGATTTGGGGTATACATATGCAGGTTTGTAACATGAGTATATTGCATGATGCTGAGGTGTGGAATATGGATGATTCCATCACCCAGGTAATAAGCATTGTAACCCAAGGGGTAGTTTTTCAGCCAATTTCCTTTCCTTCCTTCCTACCCTTCTAGTAGTCCCCAGTGCCTATTGTTTCCATCATTATGTCCATGAGAACCCCAGATTTAGCTCCAACTCATAAGTGAGAATGTGTGGTGTTTGGTTTTCTGTTACTGCATTAATTTGCTTGGGATAATGGCCTCCAGCTACATCCATGTTGCTGCAAAGGACATGATTTATTTCTTTATATGGCCTTGTGGTATTCCATGGTGTATATGTACCACATTTTCATTTTCCTGTCCATAATTTATGAACACCTGGGTTAATTCCATGTCTTTGCTATTGTGAATAATGCTAAGATAAACATATGAGTGCATTTGTCTTTTTGGTAGAACAATTTATTTTCCTTTGGGTATATATCCAGTAATGAGATTGCTGGGTCAAATGGTAGTTCTGTTTTAAGTTCTTTGAGAAATCTCTGAACTACTTTCCATGGTGGCTGAACTAATTTGCATTCCCACCAACTGTGTAAGTGTTCCCTTTCGCCTGCATCCTTGCCAGCATCTGCTATTTTTTGACTTTTTGATAATAGCCATTCTGTCTGGTGTGAGACAGTATCTCATTGTGGTTTTGATTTGCATTTCCCTAATGGCTAGTGATACAGGGCATTTCTTCATATATTTATCAGAAAGTTGTATGTCTTCTTTTGAGAAGTGTCTGTTCATGTCCTTTGCCCATTTTAAAATGGGGTTGCTTTTTGCTTGCTGATTTGTTTGAGTTCTTTGTAGATTCTGGATATTAGACCTTTGTCAGATGCATAGTTTGTGAATATTTTCTCCTTTTCTGTGGGTTGTCTGTTTACTCTGTTGATAATTTCATTTGCTGTGCAGAGGTCCCACTTGACAATTTTTGTTTTTGTTGCAATTGCTTTTGGGGATTTAGCCATAAAATCTTTGCTGAAGCTGATGTTCAAAGGGTATTTCCTAGGTTGTCTTCTAGGATTTTTGTAATTTGAAGTCTTACATTTAAATTTTTAGTCTATCTTGCTTAATTTTTGGCGGAGTATATGGTGAAAGGTAGGGGTCCAGTTTAATTTTTTTTTTTTTTTGCATATGGATATCTAGTTTTCCCAGCATCATTTATTGAAGAAACTGGAGCACATGATTCAGCAATCCCACTACTGGGTATATATGCAAAGGAAAGGAAATAAGAATGTTGAAGAGATATCTGCACTATAATGTTTATTGCAGCATTTTTCACAATAACTAAAGTATGAAATTAAAGTTTGTCCATCAACTGATGAATGCATTAAAATATGTGGTATATGTATACAATGATATGATTTACCCATTAAAATGAATGAAATTCTGTCATTTGTGACAACATGAATGTGCTTGGAAAATATTATGTTAAGTGAAATAAACCAGGCACAGAAAGACAAATACTGCATGTTCTCACTCATATGTGGAAGCTAAATGCATTGATTTCATAGAAGTAGAGAGTAGAATTGTGGTAACTAGAGGCTAGAAAGGGAAAGGGGTACTAAGGATAGAGAGATGTTGGCTAATAGATACAAAATTACAGCTAGATAGGAGGAATACATTGTGGTGTTCTGTAGCATGTAGCATGCCTATAGTTAACAATAATTTATTCTGTATTTTCAAATAGCTATAAAAGAGGATTTTGAATGTTTCTAATACAAAGAAATGATAAATAGTTGAGATGATAGGCATGCTAAGTACCTTATTGGATCATTACACATTTTATACAGTATCAAAATATCACACTGTACCTCATAAACATGTACAATCATAATATGTAAATTAAAAATAATAAAAATTAAATATGTAACCAGTAATTTTACTCTTAGATATACACTAAAGAGAAATGGTTGCATTTGTAAATCAAAAGACATGTACAAGATAGTTTCACAGCAGTTTAATATGTAATATTGAAAAACTGGAGGAGACCCAAATGTACATCAGAGAGTAGATGAATAAATTATAGTATATTAATACAACAGAATGCCACCCAAAAAACAAAAACTACTACACATAGTGGATCTTACAAATCATATATAATGTAGAGTAAAAAGAATCATACAACAATTATATTTTACTCAAATTATACAAAATTTGGAAACAGACAAAACTAATCTATGGTGATAGAAGTGAGAAGAGTGGTTACTTGGGGGTGAGATGGTGGGGCAGGGGTGTTGGTGCTATTGACATTAAAGATAAGAGAGCCCTGTTCTGGTGCTGGGAATCTATGTCTTGATCTGAGTGGTGATCACATATGTATATCCTTAAGAAGTCACTGAACTATATGCTTAAATATTTTTTGCAGTGTACCTGTTATACCCCATTTACAAATTAAATTGATATAATCGTGCAATATGTACTTTCATCCACAAAGTTTTTTTTTTTTTTTCTCTCCTTTCTGGGTAATTTCTTAATTCATGTCAAAAGGAATACATGTTTTTATGGTTTCTTTTTTAATATTTGGGTTTATTAATGAAATGAGTTTTTCCAAGGCCTCAGTCTTTTGAGTTGTTTTGGTCAGATTCTCTCACTCCTTTTCCATTTTGGGGCGAGGGGAAAAGCTATATTGTTAGTGGAGGCATTGGTTGATTTTGGGGGTCTGGTTTTCATTTGGTTTTAACATTTTTTGGCTGAGAATAGCTATCAAAGATAGGGGTTTCTGGTTCCCTGTTTTTCACCTATCTATCCTGTCATGCCATCAAAGTGTTTCTTATTATCTTCTCCTGACTCTCACTTCCCAAGGTAAGCAGAGAGAGTCAAGTACTTCTAATTACCTACAAAGCTGATTGAAGACGAAAGTCACTCTCAACAGCAAGCATGAGTGATGTTTTGGATATCCCACTGATTCTTGACAGAAGGGTTTTAAGTGTACAATTTCATGTTTTTAAGTAACATTCTTGTCAGTCTTTTAAAATTCACATTGTTGTTTTAAGTATGTGACTATGAATTTCTTGAAGTACTTCCATGGCATTATTTGTTTATACCAATTCATTAACTTAACTAACATGTTGCAAGGCAACATTGATACGTGTCATAATTACCTTTTATTATAATTTGAATTATTCTCTTTTTATTACCAAGATGAAAGTTTAAAGTTTAATAAATTAAGGAGGCAATGTAATTTTGGAAATAGCAGTGGCTAGCAGTCGAGACATCTGAGCTGTATCACTGGCTCTACAATAAGATTCAGAATCAGATGGTTGATAGATACATTTTCTTTACTACAATAAGAAATTTAAAAAGAGCTGGATCAAATGGATTTAATTTTTCTCCCAGTTTAGATCTTCAAGTAAATATTCTTCACATTGAGATCAGTAGCAAAGATTATTGTAAATAGAATGTTGGAGCATACTGACTATAGCTGCACACTTGGTTTCAGCAAAGATCCTATGAAATGTTACAGATAACAAATGTTCGTATGAGACCCTTCATCTCATGGCCTTAATCTTGACACCCAGATAGGAGTCACAGGGCTATCAATCTCTTTCTGCAGCTGCTGGAGCTATTTCCAATGCTAATGTTGGTTCCATTGATAGGAAATCTTCCTCCTGTTTTATCTCTGACAACTTCAATGTATCCATTGAAAAAAAAAAGGGTGAGTGAAGAAAAATAAAAGAAGCTATAGTTTATGGGAAAGAGAAAGATTTTTTCTTTGTGTTAGAAACAGGTAATTTGAACATAGTAATTAATTTTTCTAAGATTAAATAAACTGAGTTCCAACTGTCCTGAGCACTTAGCCTCTTCAAAGCATAAATTTTTGACTCCAATGTATTTTTGGTTTTCATTCTCTATCATGAAGACTAATGGGATTATTGTCCACATGCACTGTTTCTGAATAAAGTGTCTGCTGCTACCTGGAATTCATGCACAGGAAGCATAGCTGATGTGGAAAAGTATTGCAAGATGACAGAATTCACTATTCTAAATGTGTCCTCAAGGGATTTTAGAGGTGCTAATATTACACACTGCATGGCCCTCTCTGCTAGGTGCCTGCACAATCACAGCATTGGAATTGACGTATTTGTCATAGACAATCACATTGGAAACTTTCTGAAGCTATAAATAATGGCTAGGGCACCTATAATATTTTCCAGATGCAGAGACATGGCACTTAATCTTGATGTAATCTGCACAGGGTAAAGCCCAGGGCATTCATATTGAGTGCTCATGCTTGGGTTATTGCATGACACCTAAAGTTCCCCAATTCAACAAGCTTCTTTGCGCTAGATGAAAACTTACGAGTGTATCTGGTCCAGCTCCACAGCCTTAGGCAAATAGTCCTGGTGAGATGATAATATTTATTTCTTTAAAAGATTTCCAGAGATAAACTCTTTATCTATTAAACAAATATTTATTATTAATAATGAACCCTTATTGACCATATACTCTACATGCCAGATACTATTCCAAAGACATTATATATGTAATTTTAACTAATTCTTACAACATCTCTATTAGAAAGGTATTATTTTTGATCATTATTTTATAGATGAGGAAAACTGTGCCACAAGAAATTAAGGGCCAGCATTAACTAATATGCTACAAAAGGCAGTACATTTTGATAGTTGAAAGTGTGGTTTTTGAGCCCAATTAAAAAACAGTGAAGTCCCAGGTCTTCTCTTTATTAGATCTGTGACATTAGATAAACTATGCAAACACTCTCTGCCTCAGTATTCTCATTGGTAAATTGGGGCTAATAATTATAGCTACTCAAGGCTTGTGAGCATTACATGAATCAGGGTAAAGCTATTAGAATAGTGTCTGTCTCAATTGCTTCTTGGCCTTTTGGCTAAGACCAAGTATAGAATAGTGTCTGTCTCATACGCTTACTAAGTGTTAATGCTACATTATTCTGTCTCCTATGTTGAGAATGTTCTTTGTTCAATCAGTGTACCGAAATGAGAAACTTTTATGTCTCTCACCTCTACTGGGCTGTGTGCTCCTAAATTATAGGGACATAGTTTAACTCATACCAAGCACTCAGCCAGATCAATGTTACATACAATTTCACTGAATTAATACATGAATAAAGCATAATGCTTATATTTGAGACTGTCATAGTACAGTAGAGGAACATATACTCACAAACACTAGAATACAACGCGGTGTATGTAACATGCCTCATGCCCTTTCCTGGTACCTATGGCATTTCTTTAAATACTTTTATAGCATTTATATTAGATCATAATGTTTCTCCTGACAGCTCCTTTTGTTCCTTATTTTTTATTTTTTTTTTTTTTGAGACAGAGTCTTGCTCTGTCGCCCAGGCTGGGGTGCAGTGGCCGGATCTCAGCTCACTGCAAGCTCCGCCTCCCGGGTTTAGACCATTCTCCTGCCTCAGCCTCCCGAGTAGCTGGGACTACAGGCGCCCGCCACCTCGCCCAGCAAGTTTTTTGTATTTTTTAGTAGAGACGGGGTTTCACCATGTTAGCCAGGATGGTCTCGATCTCCTGACCTCGTGATCCGCCCGTCTCGGCCTCCCAAAGTGCTGGGATTACAGGCTTGAGCCACCGCGCCCGGCCCCTTTTGTTCCTTATTAACCTGAAACTTTCTAAGCTGTTCTGGGGCAGTACTGTAGTTATTCCATCATCTTTGAAACAGCAGTGACTGGTTTAATGCCAGTGTGTATGTTGTAAGTTACTGTGCATGGACACACCATGAGTGCATATAAGCAAGGTGAAAGGGTAGCCTCAACATTGTTATGGCAGCGGTTGTGCAGTCAAACTGGACTGGAGGTAAGAGATAAAGGGCCCTGATCTGCTCCTTACTGCTTGGCATTGGGCAAAGCAGTTGGCCTAAGTTCTTGCAATGTCAAATAGAGCCATGACACCCTCCAATCTCCCTCCCTATATCTGCTTTATAACACTAATCCTTAACAGAAGCTATGTTAACCATTGTATAACTTTTACATGGGCTTTTTCCAGGACAAATCATAAACTAAATTCTTAAGTATATAATATTGCAATCTGCATTGAAGGGAGTCTAGTATATATTGCCACTAAGGCAACTGGCTTCGGGAATCTACTGCTGCAAGAAAGAGAAAGGTATGTAGTTGAGTAAAGGTTAGAGTTCTTCTGCTGGGTAATCTGTTTTGCGGGGTTTTGTACATCTCTGCATTAGTCTGCTTGGGCTGCTGTAACAAAATATCACAGACTGGGTGTCTTGAAGAAACAGACATTGATTTCTCACAGTTCTGGGGGCTGGGAAGTCCATAAGTAAGGTGTTGACAAGTTTGGTTCTGGATCCTGCCACCTGGCTTTCAGATCATCTTTGAAACAGCAGCATGTCTTCTCTTCATGTCATCACGTGACAGAGAGAATGCTGTCTTTTTCTTCTTTTAAAAACATAAATCGGCCGGGCACGGTGGCTCATGCCTATAATCCCAGCACTCAGAGAGACGGAGGTGGGCGGATCACGAGGTCAGGAGATCAAGACCATCCTGGCTAACACAGTGAAACCCCATCTCTACTAAAAACAAATACAAAAAAAATTAGCCGGGCGTGGTGGTGGGCGCCTGTAGTCCCAGCTACTGGGGAGGCTGAGGCAGGAGAATGGCATGAACCCAGGAGGTGGAGCTTGCAGTGAGCAGAGATCGCGCCACTGCACTCCAGCCTGGGCGACAGAGCAAGACTCTGTCTCAAAAAACAAACAAAAAAAAAAACAAACATAAATCCCATCGTGGGAGCCCCATCCTAATGACCTTCTCTAAACCTAAGTACTTCCAAAAGGCCCTACCTTCAAATACTATCACATTAAGGGTCAGGACTTCAGCATATGAATTTAGAGAAGACACAACATTTAGTTCATAATAATCCTTTAAAAATCAGCAAACCATCACAAACTTGCGTTCTTAGAGAAATCACCCCTCTTCTTTGCAGAATTAGAAATATAGTGCCCTTATATATTGCTGAAATAAAGGAAGAGGTCACAAAGACATTTTCATTTGAAATAGCACAATATAACGTAGAGAATACTCCTACACAATAGGTTTTCTATCACTTACTCCTCTTTAGTATGCAATCTGTGTTTTGAATATGTTTCTTTGCAACTGCAGTTGGTGGAAACCTTCAATTTGAGATCAGGGAGGTTAAAAGAGTTGTCATTTTGACAACTGGCAATCCAATCAGAGAAAATAAAAAGACTATTTTGTTATTTTATCAAAAGCAAAACTCGTTTGCAGAAGGATATGAGTGTGAATCCATTTTAAAATGTAGTGTCCTATAGTTAAGAAATACCTACTGAAAATTAAACATGTAACTGGTTCTTGTAAATGATTCTGTTTTCTAAGACTTCTAATAAAAGAACTGGCTTTTCATAGGAAGTCAGAATACCTGACAATGGGCAAAGGCAGAGAGGTCACCAAAGCGGATACCAATGTATACTCTGAGGATCCCAAAAAGTGATTTGAGGAAGGAAGTATTTCAGATATAAATTTCTCTATTTTTAAATAATCTTTTAATACAGGCATAGCTCGGAGATATTGCTGATTTGGTTTCAGACCACTGCAATAAAGTGAATATTGCAGTAAAGGCAGTCACGCATATTTTTTGGTTCCCAGTATATATAAAAGTTATGTTTTCCCTATACTGTAGTCTATAACATGTACAACTGGATTATGTCTAAACAATTTACAGAACTTAATTACAATAGTTTATTGCTAAAAAGTTATAATGATCATCTCAGCCTTCAGTAAGTCATCATCTCTGCTGGTGGAGGATCTTGCTTCCATGTTAGTAACTGCCAACTGATTAGGGTGGTGGTTGCTGAAGATTGGAATAACTGTGGCAATTTCTTAATATAAGATAACAGTGAATTTGCTGCATGCTTTGATTCTTTTACAAAATATTTATATGTAGTATATGATGCTGTTTGATAGCATTTTATTCACAGTAGATATTCTTTCAAAAGTGAAGCCAATCCCCTCAAAACTTGCTGATGCTTTATCAACTAAATCTATGTAATATTCTAAATCTTTTGTTCTCATTTCAATAATGATGACAGCATCTTCACCATGAGTAGATTCTATCTCAGTAAACCCCTTTCTTTGCTCATCCATAAGAAGCAACTCCTCATCAATTCAAGTTTGATCATGAGATTGCAGCAATTCAGTCATATCTTAAGGATGCACTTCTAATTCTAGTTCTTGCTATTTCCACCACATCTGCAGTTACTTTCTCCATTGAAGGAAGTCTCGAACCTCTCAAAGTCATCCATGAGGGTTGAAATAGACTTTTTCAAACTCACGTTAATGTTGACATTTGGATCTCCTTTCATAAATTACAAATATTCTTAATGTCATCTAGAATGGTAAATTCTTTCCAGAGGTTTTCAACTTACCTTGTCTGGATCCATCAGAGGAATAACTATTTATGGCAGATGTAGCATTACACAATATACTTATTAAATCATAAAACTTGAAGTCAAAATTACTACTGATTTATGGGCTGCAAAATGGGTATTGGGTTAGCAGGCATGAAAAATACATGAAAAAAAAAAATCTCCAGATAACTTGTAGCAGATTCTATATCAGCACTTACTACTTCACCTTGCATTTTTATTGTGTGGAGATGACTTCTTTCCTGAAGCCTAAGAAACCAACCTTCGCTAGCTTCAAACTTTTCTTCTGCAGCTTCTGTACCTTTCTCAGTCTTTATATTGTTGAAGAAACTAGGGGCTTTGCCCATGATTAGGTTTTGGCTTAAGGGAATATTTTGGCTGGTTTGATCTTTTCTCCAGACCACTAAAAGTGTCTTCATATAAATTAAGTTTGCCATCTTATATAGGCACAGTTTGTGGTGCCCCCAAACAATTTTAATAGGAACATGAAAGATCACTAATTACAGATCACCATGACAGATATGATCATAATGAAAAAGTCTGAAACAGTGCAAGAATTGCCAAAGTGTGACACAGAGACAGGAAATGAGCACATGGTGTTGGAAAAAATGGCACCAATAGATTTGCTTAGTGCAGAGTTGACACAAAGTATCAATTTGTAAAAAACACAATATATGCAAAGCACAATAAAGTGAGACATAATAAAATGAGGTAAGCCCTTACTAACGAGGTTATCTTCAGAGTTTATTTTTGTCCTAGGGGCTTCAAATTATAGGGTATCAGGTCTTTGTTCCATTCTTTCCTCTACCTTCTTTTCTCTCTAGCATGCTTATAGTTGTTAATTTATACTGCAAAGATATCACTCTTTTATCTGCTTTGGGTTAGGGGTAGTTTTTATGTGCATTTCACATTATGTATTATTAACTTGTTGAAGCTAGACACCTGACTTTATTGTATGTCTTCCATAGCACTTAGCACAGTGTCTCATAGATACGAGAAAGCTTGTTAAATTGAATTACCTTGATAGTGATCACAAGGTTTGGGAAATAGGATGCTTTAGAAAAGATTAAAAGAACACAGATTGTTTATCTTAAACAAAGGATCTAATGCTATTCTAAAAGTCTACAAATCAATAATGTTTTTTATATCTCTTGAGAGAGAAATGAGAGGTGGTAGTAGAATGGGGTGGTTACCAACTGTTTCCAGAGATTTCTTTCTGGTTTATTGCTGAATGCCCAAGAATGTACCTCTTTTCTGTGCTTTCTGTTTATGTGAGCCAGTTATTTCGGGACAATCGTACTTTATTGGTTCCATAGGCTTCAAGGAATTCTATCCTAACCTCAATCTGTACATATAATTGAGGAGCTATTATTTTGCATATAGAATCATTTATAACATATGGTTGTTCTCCTTTTCCAGCCACATCATGAGCTTAACTTGTTTACTAATTTTTACTGAAACATATACAATATGTTATCAGTATGATTCAACAAATATTTATTGAGCACTCACTATGGGTCAGGACATCAGTGATATGTCAGAAATCTAATAATGAATAAAATACAGAGCCTGTCCCTGAAAGGATAGTAATCTGGTAGAAGAATATCAAAGTAAAAGAAAATTATATTAAAATATAATATCCGATGTATAGAAATAGGTCCATGAAGTTCTGTGGGAGCACATAGTTGGGAAGAAGATGATTTGTCTAGGCCAGCACTATTCAATAGAATTACAATGTGAGTTATGTATGTAATTTAAAATTTTCTAGTAGTGATATCAAAAAGAAGTCGGTGAATACATTTCATAATACTTTTATTTAATCCAATATATCCAAAATATCCTTTCAACATGTAATTAATATAAATATTATTAATGAGGTAGTTTATATTCTTTTATTTATTTCTTTCTTTTGAGTTAAGACTTTGAAATCTGGGATGCATTGTGTACTTCCAGTCCGCCTTAGTTTGGATTAGCCACACTTCAAGCGCTCAGTAATAACATGTGCATAGCGGTTATTCAGATAACACAGATCCAGGAATTTAAAGAGGGAATTTAATAATGACTTGGGTCTTGGAGGTTGAAGAGGAATTCCTAGATGTAAGAGACAAAATATGACATTCATGCCAGGGGAACAGGATATACAAATGCACAGAGATGTCCAAGTGTGTTGACAGAAGTTCCGTAGTGTAGGCGTGGCAGAAAATTGACACAGAAAACAAGGTTGATGTTGAAATCTAACAATTATCCTTAAAGACCTAATGAAAGTAGGTTTAATAGCTAAGAGAGTGTTATAATATTATTACAATTTCTTTGCTTTATGTAATATTTATAGAGTGCTTATTATGTGTCCAGTAGTGTCCTAAGCACTTTTTATATATTAACTTGTTTAACCTTTGAAACAACCCTGTGAAGTTGATATTATTATTATCTATCCCATTTTATAGATGAGAAAACTAAAACGTAGTTTTAGGAGGTCAAATAATCTGCCCAGGGGCACACAACTAATAAGTGGAGAAACAGAATTTGACTCCTAAATCTGTGTTATATTGGCTTTATAAGTCACTGCCACCACTAGAGCATATAGATCCAGTGATGAATTTAATGTTCTGCATAGATAGTAAAGGTGAAATAATTAAGAACTATCAAAGTTGTAAAATGAGCTAATGAGGCAAATTTGTTTTCCTAAAAGTAAAAACTGATTGAAGCCTAAATAAAATTCAAAGTTGTGAAAACAAATGTGATAAACAGTTAATTACATTTTAGGAATGTAGTGTGTGCTACATAAATAGTCCCTAATGTTTATTAATAAATAAGATGAATGAATTTGAAAAGTTCATTTTACTCCAGGGAGTTTCTATCAATTCCCTGAAAATATAATTTAAAAAATGCATTTGGCTGGGCGCTGTGGCTCACACCTGTAATCTCAATACTTCGGGAGGCCAAGGCAGGTGGATCACCTGAGGTCAGGAGTTTGAGACCAGCCTGACCCACATGCCTCTACTAAAAATACAAAATAAGCTGGGCGTGGTGGCGCATACCTGTAATCCCAGCTACTTGGGAAGCTGAGGCAGGAGAATCTCTTGAACCTGGGAGGCAAAGGTTCTGGTGAGCTGAGATCCCCCATTGCACTCCATCCTGGGCAACAGGAGTGAAACTCTGTCTCAAAAAAAAAAAAAAAAAAAAAAAAAAAAAGCACTTCTGTTGTGTTTTTAAGAGACACATCTACTATATAAACAGCTTGTAAATAAAAGGATGAAAAAGTTATACCATGAAACACTAACCAAAAGAAGCTAGTGTTGCTGTATTAATATTAAAAAAATAGACTTTATGGCAAAAACACTGTTAGAGATAAAGAGGAAGATTTAATAATGATCACTAATTAAGCTCACCATGAAAGTATAATTTTCTGGCCGGGCGCGGTGGCTCAAGCCTGTAATCCCAGCACTTTGGGAGGCCGAGACGGGCGGATCACAAGGTCAGCAGATCGAGACCATCCTGGCTAACCCGGTGAAACCCCGTCTCTACTAAAAAATACAAAAAACTAGCCCGCTGAGGTGGCGGGCGCCTGTAGTCCCAGCTACTCAGGAGGCTGAGGCAGGAGAATGGCGTGAACCCGGAAGGCGGAGCTTGCAGTGAGCTGAGATCTGGCCACTGCACTCCAGCCTGGGCGACAGAGCGAGATTCCGTCTCAAAAAAAAAAAAAAAAATATAATTTTCTAAAGCTTTCTTTATCTAATTGCATAGCCTAGAAATTTATGAAATGAAAATTGATAGCATTAAAAAGATGATAGAAAAACATAATAGTTGTGGGTGAATTTAACCACCTTTCTCAGGAACTTACTGAATATGTAGACATAAAACCTATCAAAATATTGAAAACTTGACCATTACATTGAAACAATCTCAACATAATTGACTTACATGCAACTTTGCCCCTTAATTGTAGACCACTCATTAAGTCCACATAGAAGTTTTGTGAAATTAATTATGTCTTGGATCAGAAAGCAGACTCAATATAATGCAAATGATTTAAATTATATTTGCTAACCATAGAGCATTTAAGCTAAAAATTAATATCAAAAGGATTTTTTAAACACTTATATGTTTAGAAACAAGTAAACAAACTTGTAAATAACACATACCTCGGGGAGAAAGTGACAAATTTAGTAATATCAAACTATTTTGAATTGAATGTATAAAATATTCAACATATCAAAACTTCTGGAGTGTAGCTAAAGTGTGTATAGAGTGGAATTTAAATTACTATTTGTATATTTTAGAAAAAGAAAAGTTTAAAAATAAGCTAGACATTCATCTCAAGTAACTAGAACAGTAACAGCAAATTGAATGTAAAGTAGAAGAAAATAAATAGTAAAGAGTAAAATGAATAAAAATGAAAGAAATGTAATAAAAATAATACAAGTACTGATAAAAAGATCAATAAAATCGGCAAACATCTGTTGAGACAGACACTCCACGTTAAAATTTCATGAATAGTAGAACAGTGCTTTGATCTCTCTCTCTTTCTCTGTTTCTGAAATAGATAACATTAATTTTCAAAGCTGAACTTTCTTTGCATCATAAACATGAAAAAAATGCTCAAATTGAGTCATGAAAAATAATTAACACCTTTATTTCCTGTCATCAAGTTATGCACATATTTAATGTATCACACATTCCTAGAATACTGCTATTGTTTCTTCTGTTTCCCCCACCCTGCCTCTTCTAATGCGCAGTTGCAGCTTCCCTTAGGTCTGAGAGTTGAACATAGTAAAAACAGAGAAAAGTTTAGCTCAAAGAATCTTAGGAAACTTAAAAAGCTTTGATATTCTCTAGTCTTAAGGGAGCTTGAGATCTAATACCTCAAATACAGCCAAAAAGTGAAGCCCTTTATCAAGTAGCAATATTTTCATGGTCTTTTTTCAGTTCAGCCCTCTCCTATCACAAAACCGATCTATAAACCATAATCAGCAATGGGTGTGTTTCCACCCTAAATTGAAGGCATTTTTCTTTAGCAATCCCAGGTAATATCTTATTTTTGAATGCTTTTGACATGTTTTAATACACTTGACTCAACTATTAGTAATTGAAAACACTCCTTTGGTTCTATATACCTTAACACTGGACACAAAAGACATGCTTAGATTCATACATATCATCCGCTTTGGCTTACATCCACACATCATAGATAACACAGACACAACATTTAAATAAATCCAACGTGGCATTCAAGAAGGTTAAAAGACAGTCTCAGCTATAAAAGGAAGGCTTAAACAATCAACTCCAGATATTCTCTAATCACAAAAAGAGACTAAAAATAGTTTAAGATAAAGGGAATGTCATCAGATAGCACAAATCATAGATAAGAAACTGCAGTCTGTTGGAATTTAAAAGCACTTTTGAGGGGGAAGATAAGGAAGAGGAACATAGACCAATTCAAGCAGAAAATGTCTACCAAGGCCAACTTCGACCTTGAGAATGCTTAGTACTTATTGTATTTTAATCATTTCTGTAGTATTATAGTCATGTTAAATCTTGAAATTTTACAGAAGAGCAAAAGAATTGTCAAGATACATGTGAAAAAATTAACATTAGGAGCTTAGCTATGTAGATTTATTTTAAAGATAAACTAAGACAATGAAGTTTTATAAGCATAGATATATGAGATAAAAGATCAGAATAGTGATCCTAGAACAATAAATCTAACCCAGGTATGACAAACGTGGAGAAAGATACTTCCTTAAAATGGTATCAGGGCAATTGATTATATTAAATAACACCAAAATATATCAATTCCACACAGATAAAAGACTTAAATATGAATATCAAGACAATGTAAATTGTAGAAAATAGCAAAGAGAAATTTCTTTATGATATCATGATAGGAAAGTATTTTTAATAAAACACAAGCAGCGCAAACTATAAATGAAAAATTCAATAAATTAACATGAAAAAGAGTATTTTATTTTAATCAAAAGACAGTATTGAGAGGGTAATAAGCCAAAATTTTAAGAAGAAATTTTTAATGCATGTAATTAACAGATAGTAATATCTAATATATATGTATATATATAGTATATTTATCCACAGTTAAAATAATACATGCATATATACATATGTATTTTTTATATTAATGATAAATAAGGACACAAACATCCAATAAACATAGATCAAACTTAGGAACAGATATTCCATTATTAGATATCCAATAAACAAATATAAATATTCTTAGCCTCTTAGTAATTTGGGGAA
Source organism: Macaca thibetana thibetana (assembly GCF_024542745.1). Taxonomy (NCBI): domain Eukaryota; kingdom Metazoa; phylum Chordata; class Mammalia; order Primates; family Cercopithecidae; genus Macaca; species Macaca thibetana. Next base: position 88,815,216 of record NC_065591.1, read on the forward strand.
TCACAATGAAGCGCCATTTTACACATACCTTACTGGCAAAATTAAGAAGGCTGACTCTAATAATGTTGGCAAGACTTAGTGAATTTTCTATAATTTTCTAAAGCCTTTTGGAACACAATTTGCTATCACATACTAAAATTAAAAGTATTCCCAGCATAGGATGTCATAATTCCATTCACGAGCATGTGTTAATAGAAATTTTTGTACGTATGCTCGAAGAAATGCAAAATAAATTTCACAATAACTTTGGTAAGGAAAAAAAGTATGATAGAGAAAAATACGTATTGATAGGAGATTGGATTTAAAAAGTTGGGGTAAAATTATATAATGGAATATGACTAAGTAGTACAAATAAATTGACTGCAATACTTACTAAAAATGATGTACCTCAGAAACAATATATCAAAATGAAGCCACTTGCAAAATAATATAGAGAGTAGGATAAAATTTATAATATGCAGATAGAGGAAGCAATACATTAATCATACACATATTTATAGCAGTGTAACTCTTAAAACAATCATGTGAATGAGAAACAGAACATTCAGGATAGCAGTTTCTTCCATGAAGAGAAAAGAAATTCTACTGGCAAATGGCACACAGTGGTTTTCAAGGCTATTAGTAAATTTTGGTTTCTTATACTGGTTAGTGACTTGTTAAATTTGTTATTATTGTTTATTGTTGAGAAACATGTTTTACTTTTTTTTTTTTTTACATATGAAATTTCTTAAACTTGTTTAAAAAGATTAAATGGGAGAGGAAGCACAGAGTGGTCAGTTTGAGAGCAGATATGCAACATTAAGCAGTAATCATTTGTGTCTAATAAATAAAGCAAAAAAACCCTATAATTTTTCAAACTATGTTCTCTTAGGTAGTATGGAACCACCACTAGCCAACGTGGCTGCCAACATGGTGGTTTTATATCAGTTAGGAAAATGTACCCCATTTTATGAGGGAGATATAGCACCAAGCATGGGTACAAAGCTTGGCTGAATTTTCACCTCCGTTTGCCCTTGTAACCAGGCATTATGGTTCAAGTTCAAAGTGTAGAGTCGGATGTGGTTGCCAGGGTAGAATGCTAAGAATCATAGCTTTATTTTCCGTATGTTTGGATGAAGGCCATAGAGTGGTACAAGGAAACAATATGATCCTACGTAGACGACTGTGAGGCAAGTGGAGTTCGGGAAACACTAAAGTATGGCAGATCCTGGGTGACGCTAGCTTGAACCAAAAGTAGACTGTCTTAATCAACATTTTACAGAGGAAGAAATGAAAGTTTTGTTTGTTTGTTTGTTTGTTTGTTTTGAGATGAAGTTTAGCTCGTGTTGCCCAGGCTGGAGTGCAATGGCATGATCTCCGCTCAATGCAACCTCTGCCTCCTGGGTTCAAGCAATTCTCCTGCCTCAGCCTCCCGAGTAGCTAGGATTACAGGCATGTGCCACCATACCTGGCTAATTTTGTATTTTTAGTAGAGATGGGGTTCCTCCATGTTGGTCAGGCTGAAAGTTTTATTTGAGCTCCACACACGTGACTTATAAGTCGTTCTGTGTAAGTTTTTAGTTAAGTACATTGTTTTTATCCCATAATATTATTTAATCTTTTTTGCTAAAATAACCTTTTCATTTTAGAACAATTTTAGGTTACAAAAAGTACGGTTTTAGAACAAAGAAAAATTGTGAAGATAGTACTGATATAGGAGTTTAAAAGAAATTATTTAGGCAGCTAGGGAGGGTAAAAGAGTCCTCAGTAATGTTTTCCTTTTAATAAAAATAGCCTCCAAATCATTACGTTTCTAACTAAAAGTAGCCTGTAAAATTGAGCTGCAGACATAGATAAGCAAGCTGGAAGCTTTTATGGGTGAATGCCAGCAGCTGTGCCAATAGGAAAATGTTACCTGGGGGCAAAGCCGACATGGCGGCTGTATATTCCCTTTTCTTTGTCAACCATTTGTACAGTAAGGAACAGACAACGTGGTTCCAGCCAGGTAGAGAACCCATCTGCATAATTAAAGATTAGGGTGGGGTGGCCAGCTTCTCTGTGCACTATGTAAATAGCACACCTGGTCCAACCAATCTTTGGGCCCATTGTAAATCAGACACTGCCTCCTCAAGCTAGTCTGTATAACCCCTTGCACTTCATCTCATACTGAAAGACACACTTGGGATCCCCCATTCTCTGTCTGCAGGAGACAGAGCTATTCTGTTTTTTTCTTTCTTTTTTTTTTTTTTTTTTTTTTTTGGCTTATTACCTCCGCCCTTAAGCTCACTTCTTGTGTGTCTGTATCCTTGATTCTTTCGGCGTGAGATGATGTACCTCAGGTATTTACCCCAGACAAGGATGCTGCTTCAGTGCAAAATATTTCCATACTACCATCCAGTTTCCACTATCATTAAAATCTTTACATCAGTGTTATACATTTATTGCAATTAATGAACCGATGCCGATGCATCATTTGTAAGTAAAGTCAATACTTCAAGATTTCCTTAGTTTATACCTAGTATCTTTCTGCTGTTGCTGGATTCCATCCAGGTTACCATATTGCATTTAGTTTTCATTTCTCTTTAGTTGCCCTTGGCTGTTTCAAGTTTTTCAGTTTCCTTATTTTCAATGGATTGAGGGGTATGAGAAGTACAGTTGAAGTATTTTGTGGAACATACCTCAGTTGGGTCTTGTCTCTGTCTTACACTAGAATAATGTGTTTTGGGGAAGAAGATCACAGAGGTAAAGTGCTATTTTCATCCCATTGTTTTGAGGGTACATACTATGAACATTATTACCACTGTTGATGTTAAACTTGGTCACATGGTAGATATAGTGTTTATATATAATCAGGTTTCTCCACTAAAATAACCCTTGTTCCCCATCCACGCTGTACTCTTTGGAAGAAAGAAAGTCACTATTTGTAGCTTCCACAGAGGAGTAGAAAATTTCAGCTCATTTAGGCTGGAGAATCTACATAAATTATTTGGGATTCTTCTGAATGGAAGATCTTCTCTCCCATTTATTAGTTCTTACGACATTTAGTTATATCACTGCTGACCCTTGGATATTTATTTTATACTTTGTTTTATAATCCAATACAATTTCATTTACTGTCTTGCTCAAATTGTTGCAGTTTTGGCACTTGGGAGTTCTTTCAGTTTTTCCTGTGTCTCCTTGGCAGACATCCCCATCATTGCATATTTTGTTTTATTTTGTTTCCTTTCAAAGCACTTCCTTACTTTCTGACACTACAATAAAATCCAGGCTCATCCTGTCTATTTTCTGCCCTGGTCCTAGAACCAGCCATTTATCTAAGGAGCTTTGTTTTCTTTATTGGAGAATGCTATTAGAAGCCAATATATGGGCACAATTATGTTCCTTTCTAAGGTGCTATTGTTTCTAGGCCCTCTTAGCTGGCAGAGCAAGGGGATACATGGGTGTATACTAACCAATGTATATATACATATTTATAAATATTCTGTGTAATTATATGCACCTATATTTAGGTAATCATAAGTTCATTCTGATCTCTCCAATTCTAATCCATTACCTAATGGATCATTGAAGACTTTAATCCTTGCTTATCTGTAACCTCCTTTTCAAAACAGTGAGAAAACCTGATTCCCTCCATTTTCTTAACTGTTCAATTTCACTATAAATGTATCAGAATTTCTACCCATATCCCCAAGAGAAACAGCCATCAACTAAAGTATAGCGCCCGTGCACTGCATTTTGTGCCATTAGTCTTAAAGATTCTACTGTTTTCCAAAATTACTTAGGTCAACAACATATACCTTCACCCTTTTCAATGAGATGGCTTCACATATTTTTAATACAATTAGATTGTTTTGTCAGTCTACTTTCCATCTGGGGATTCTGTATTTTCATTATAATTTTTAAATTTGCATACATTAAGCCTCATGCTTTGCTCTGTAAAATTCTATGGCTTCTGAAAAATGCAGTTTCATGTATTCATAACCACAGTATCATATGAAATATTTTCTTTGCCCTGAAAACTCCTCTTTGCTTCACCTATTAAACATTTTCCCTCCTTAATCTCTATTGTTTTGTCTTTTTCAGAATGTATAATTGGAATCTTAATGATATGTAGCTTTTTCAGACTGGCTTCTTTCACTTAGCAATACGTATTTAAAATTCATCCATTTTTTGTAGTTTTTTATGGCGGCTCATTTCTTTTTATCACCAAAAAAATTTTCATTGCATGTATGTACCATAATATGTTTATCTATCTACTAAAGAAATTTTGGTTTCTGGAGATTTTACTATTGGGATTAAAAATGCTATAAACATGCAGGTTTTTTTGTTGACATAAGTTTTTAAATCAATCAGGTCAATACCTAGGCATATGATTGCTAGATATTATGGTAAAACTATGTTTGGCTTATACGAAATTGCCAAACTGTCTTTCAAAATGGCTCTATCATTTTGAATTTTCACTAGCAATGAATGAGAATTCTTGTTGCTCCACATCCTTACCAGCAATTGGTTTTCTTAGTTTTTTAGATTTTAGCCATTTCAATAGGTGGGTAGGGGTATTTCATTGTTGTTTTAATTTGCAACTCTAATGTCAAATTATGTTGGACATCTTTCCATATGCTTATTTACCATTTTATATCTTTTGTGAGATGTCTGTTCAGATCTTTCACCTGCTCTTTAATTACTCTGTATGTTTATTGTGGAGTTTTAAGAGTTCTTTGTGTATTTTGGATACATTTGTTAGATGTGTTTCACAAATATTTTCTCCCAGTCACTGGCTTTTCTTTTCCTTCTCATTACATTGCACTTCACAGAGCAGAAATTTTTCATTTTAGTGGAACTTAACGTATCAGTTATTTCTTTTATATATTGTGCTTTTATTATTACATGTAAAAATCATCAAGAATCCTAGTTACGTAGGTTTATTCCTATGTTTGCTTCTAGAATTTTAATAGTTTTCCATTTTACATTTAGTGGTAGGATCCATTGTGAGATCATTTTTGTTAAAGGTGTAAATTATTTGTCTAGGTTTATTTTGTTATATTGTTTGCATATGGATGAGAATTGTTTCAGTCCCATTTGCGAGAGTCTTCCAATCTAGGATTATAGAATATCTCTCCCTTTCCTTTGGTTTTCTATGTTTTTTTATATTAGTGTTTTGTAATTTTCAGTACATTGGTACTATATTTGGTTATATTTATACCTAAGTACTACATATTTTTGGGTGCTATTGTAAATGATGGTTTAAAATAATTTTAAAATTATAGTTGTTTACTGCTGGCATATAAGAAAACAGTAGATTATTATATATTAATTTTGTGCCCTAAAACCTGTTATACTCATATGTTAGGTTTGTGCCACTCATTTATTATTTTTTTCACACATGGGATAAGATGGCAAGATAGGGAAATGAAGAGAGAAACAAGGTGGCGACTGTCAGTAGCGCACCCCTTCAAAAGGATGTACCTCGGGTATTTACCCCAGAGGAGGATAAGCCCATTATAGAGGTCCGGGCCCTGTGATCTGAATCAGTCCCAGCTGGCAATTCAATACAAGTGTTCCCCCAAATTAATGTACTTTATACTGAAATTGGATCTCAAGACCCCTGAAACTCTTGCAGGACAAGTAGTCAATGTGGGCCTATTGAGAATGTAGTTTATTGATATACAGTCAAATATGAGTTTATTAGAGTCAATAGGCCATGCTAATAGATTGAGTGTGAATTATATGACACAGGAGAAGAACTGATAATTAATAGCATAATTTACTAAAATTTGGAACATGGGACAAGGAAATTAAGTTTTGGATATATTGAGTTTGAGATGCCTTTAGAAATGAAATGTAAATGCTATGCAAATATTTCTTTTATCTTAGTCTAAAATTCAGATGATAAGTCAAGGTAGGAGATTTACATTTGCTATGTAACTATAGGTGGTATTAAAAGCTATGATTGAATGGGATCATCTGGAGATAAAATAGACATAGAAAACTGACTGGGTTTGAGAACCAAGCTCTGGGCCATCCCAAATTTAGAGATCAGGAAGAGGTGGAGTTTCCTACACAGGACACTGAGAAGGAGTGCCCAGTGAGGAGGGAAACAATAACAACAAGTATGGGGGTCTCTTGATAGCAGATGAAATAAGCATTTTAAGTAACAAGGATTAACCAGTGGTCAAACCCAACAGTGTAGGATAATTTACAGACAGCATCTTCAGTGGAGCAATAGAGTAAAGCCTGGATTGAGTATAAGGAGAGAATGGTAGGAGACAAAGTAAATCTATAAAGTATAAATGCTAAGAGTAATGATGGTCAGTAAGACAGACACATTCTAAAAATATATAGTTAAATAATTATTTAAATACCTGTAACAAAATATACAATTAAATACCTGTAATACATGTATCCAAGTATACAATGTACTCAACACATACACACAAAATAAATATATGCATATAAAACATATGTCAACAATTAAAGATAGATGATATAAAATCATATATAAGCAATACATATGAGAATTAGAAGTATCTATGACACATATATTTGAAAATGCATAATTTTAATAATATAAAAAGTTAAACATGCAAAGAAATGTCAGCATTCCAGCTTTACTTTGCAATAAATAAGAACATAAACTTTTTATTGAAAAAGACCTCATGCTAACCCCAGAAATCTATACCTATCCAACAATCTCAAAATATTTTAGTAACATTTATAATTAAGGGACTGATCTTTTCATTTTTGATGTCATAGACCTCTTGAATCAGAAAAGCATGAGTGTGTAATTTCTCATCTTTTTCCCACTCTGAAGTACAGGAGAGGAGAAATTATTAATGAGCTCCTGTCCTGCATTGAATTTTACTTTTGGATTATTGCTATGTGATCACAATCAAGTTATTTGAACCAAAGGAAGAGCTACACTTTTCTTCTAGAAGTTTAAATTCTCAAAAACCAATAAAGAAAACTTAAAACTCATTTACCGCTTCATAGTGAGATATTTTTCAGGCTTAAAAATAAACCACTGAGAAAACTGCTCTGTAAAATGTTTCTATTTCTTTTCATTTTTTATTTGATACATGATTTTTTAACTTGTGAAAGTTAGAAATTTTGGATACATGCACTTAATAAATGACATTAGATCATTCCTATTCTGGCTTAGATCCTTAAAAATCTTCACTTTTCTTTGGTCTTCTAAAACATTTTCACTAGCTTCCAATTTAATAGAGCAAGTGGTATATTTCTATTGATTAGAAAGTCATTGATAAAATATTGTGAGATCTGTTTTTTACCTGTAATTAAACAATACCATAGATCTTTTATTCATTGTATACTGATGATCCCTAACTTAGTACCAAACCTTACCTGACACACCATTAACAATATTTATTCTTCTTCATATCATGTATAGATTACTTTTTCTCACAGCTGGGATCTTGTTGATTTCCCTAGAGATGTTACAATGGTTTCTAGACTGTAAGCCATTTGTTTCATGAAAAGCAAGGGCTCACAACTGCAGTAACTCAGACCAATATGCTGTATTTTCAGTGGAAGATCTATAGCAATGCATGTGAGATGAATTGAAGTGATAGATCAACTCTTATAGCTGATTATTTCTTGGGATGTGGTATCTGAAACTTTTTTATTCATGGCCAGTTTCAGGGACTTAAAACTTAGCTCTTTTGTCTTATTCTGAGGGCCCAGGTGTGGGGTAGTTTGCAATTTTCAAATAATTTCCATGTACCTTGAATCATTTGCAATGCACATGTTAGACAGAAAAAAATGCATAAATTAGTTTAGGCTCTTACAGCCCAGGTCATAATCCTTATGGTTATAAATCAAAACTCAGAAATCTCTGTTGGGAATTTTGGGAATTATCCTTATATATCAAATGGAAATAAATATTTGATATATTTCTAACATTGACATAAGAGAAAAATAGTTCACATATTGAATATTTGTAGTTTCAGCAGAGTAAAAACTTTAATTATGAGATAAAAATTTAGCCTTATCATGAGCCATTCCCTTGAATTTTATGTTGGTCCAGCTGAATTACTATACTGCCACTTGAAGTTCATTCTTTGATAAACGTAACTATCTTAGAGAATAATTTTTAAAAAATCCATGTCTTAGGATAATATTTAAGACAATATTTTTGACCTAAAATTAAAAGAAAGTGTTCTTTGGGAATTTCTGCTACATTATGTGTCATGGTGTGTGATATGTTACTCATGTTATTGAATTTAATAATTGCTACATATGGAATCAGGCTCTGGAAACACAAAATTGATTAACACCTGCTTCTTGCACCTAAAGAGCTGAGCATCTATTGAATGGAGAAGGCAAACTCACAAATTACTAATTATACAGCATTAGGAACATGTTTAAAGAAATTTGAGAAATATACTAAGGAAGTCTAGAGAAGCGGGAAAGTAACCCTGAGTAGAGGAATTTGGAAAACTCTCCAGATAGGGTGACATTTGAATAAAATTCCACTCCCCTACCCAACCACAAACATTAAATTTCTTCAGAGAATCGACTACTTCATATCTAAAAAATGTAAAATGCCTAAAATCACGTTACAAAGTTCCTTAATTTGGTGACTGCAAAAGGATGTTCACTGTGTGGGAGCACTGCCAGAAAACAAATGACTATAGAGTAACTCCCTTGGAAAATTTATGGCTTCTTTGAAGCCACATTTTTAAGGCATTTTATCTTGCCAACTTCTTTTTTCCCATGTTAACAATTTCTATTGTTTAGAAGAACTATTTCGGGTGCAAAATTGTACTTAGTCATGGCTGCATAGTCAGTAAACTCTTGAGGCTTACTTCTTTAATTTACTTTCTATTATTAGCTGGACCGGTTATAGTGCAGGCATTTTTAGAACCACCTGAAATAGAATATGTCCGATGTGATATTACTCTTTCGAATGAGCAGTAGTTTTGATTAGAACATTTTATTTTCTCTGAAAATATCCCACAATCTTGGTAGTAGTATAGCACTAATGATAAAATTCTGCTTTTAAGATCTGTTTACATGAGTTTTTCCTCACTCACAGTGAATAGAAACAACAGAATAAGCGTTCTTTTCCAAATAAAGTTAATAAGAATGAAAATGTGCCTTCAGAGGATTTCTGAATCACAAATAAATGAACAAAATCCCAACCAAGCAATGTTAAGGATTAGCTTTGAGCACTCACTATCTCTTGGAAGAAAATAGAAGGAAGCTGATTATACTTTGAATGACCTATATTGAGCTACCTAATTGCCCACAGTGTCATAACCCTATTGCAGGAAAGTTCATGGTGTCAAGAGAATTTAATTGCTCCTTTTGAATGTATTGGCTTGCAGTTTCCAAACAGAAATAAAGTGGGAGGAAAAGGTGAATATAGGAGCTAAAACCTGATTATTAATTTCAAACTGCTAAATTCCTATAAGCATCTTTTCTTCTTTTCACTGATTTTATAATGGTTCACAATTTTCCTGTGTGTGACTAGTAATTCTGCTTTGCTCACCTAATTTAAACAGTATCATTTGACATTTTGGGGTTATCTAATAATGGAGTCAGCCAGGCAATCAGCTTTAGAATTATGCATTTCATGAGTGAAAGGAAAAAAAATCTTAAAAGACAGGCTGACTTGGTTTAATTTCATTGGATATTAGCATTTCTCAAAAGCAAAGCAGTATTAGTGATGGAAAGTAGGTTAAAACATTGCTGGCTTGCTAATAAGGAAAAAATATATATATATATTTTTTTCAAAAAATGACAATGTTATTGAATGAAACTTCGACATATGCAAAGTACCGAAAGTCTTTGCTTTTATGAGTCTCTTGATTTCTGAGTAATATATTTGTTAGGGGATGAGAGAAGCATAAAAATGATTATAGATCTTAAAGTGACTGATTAGTAGAAGAGTAAATAGCAGCAGGGTTAAAAGGGGAGAAAAAGGAGGTGGTATTCTTATTCTCTTTGGGGAAGGAAAAGGAAGGAGAGGAAGTGAGCCTAAGCACAGTTTAAGTGGGTAATAGGGCATGTTCAGAAGTGCTGTGCAGTGGCATTTAATGAAATTGCAAACTCTATATTCTCTCATTAAGTTGATTCATGGAGTCAGTAATAGGGGAATAAGTGGCAAGTGCGGCCTCCTGTGAAAATGACCACATGTTTCACATCCATCAGTTAGCATCTGAAAAAAGCGCCTAGGTAATGCAGTCTCTTACAGGTATTCCTCACTCTTTTTGATCTTACTTACTCTGAGCATCTTTGTGAACTTAGCACCTGCTTGCTACCCTCATCACCTGGGTATGTGATACATAAATATAGACATTCCTCCTAAAACAGCCAAAAATTTTTTCGTTATTTTATCATCTGTTTTTATGGACTGAAAACTGAATGGAAACTCTAATGATGCAGGAAAAGATGAGACATCCCCTTTCCTCTGGTGTGGTTGAACTGGTAGTAAATTAGTGGTAGAAGAAAACTAATAAACTGAAAATACACTTATTTTACGTAGTATAATTGTTGCTTAATGAAGAACTGAAATAAGAAATTTAATAAAGATAGTATTTTGCCTCTGAAATTAAAAGTTTTTAAAATCACCTTTTATTAGTCAACTTACCTGTTTTCATCTAATAATACCTAAATGGCACTATCCCCAGGAAATTACAAATTTGTATGGCCAAGAGCTTTTCAGTGAAGTAACCATGAATCCTAATCTCTTCTCTTTTTCTTGAACCTAGAAAGAGATTAAATACCCATTCAGTTAACTGATTTATTTCCCCTCTTCAAGGCTGCACAAAGGAGCTCTCTGAAGAAGAAAAAGTAATAACCCAAGGTCCCTGTCTAAAGAATTTGGGAATTTATTAGATCGAGCAGAAAGGATTTTCCTTTCATCCAATGAACTTTTCTTGTTTCTTGTGGCTGTTCGTTATTCTTATGTATGGGATAAAGCTATGCAAAACCTTCTTAAAATGCACACAACTATTTTGGGGAATATAGTTCTGATACAATTCATAAACAGTGGAATTCCTTGGGAATATTTTTATGAGTTTTTTTGACAATAAGGGATTTGGATGTATATTATCAGGAGGAAGGTAGCAGCATAAAAATGTAGAGATTTAGATTTGTGTGAAGCTCTTCTTTTGGAATGTTCAAAAACAGTGAGGAAGGGGGCAAAGCAAATGGCATCCCTCTAGTGTCCGAGATACATATTCTTATATGCAGTCCCACATCAGGATGGTGTAGAGAAACAGACTAAAGTCTAGGAGGACAAAAGACAGGATACTAAGACAGGTAACAGAATAGTTGATAGTTTTAAATCAAACAAAATCTATATTAGTTAACAGTGGCTATGCTGCCCTAAACCTCACAGCTTAAACAAAAACATTTAAATCTCAGTTTCTGTGGGTCAGGAATTTGAGAATGAAATAGATAAAAGCCTTGAGTTCAGGGTTTCTTATGAAATTGCAGTCAAGATGTCAGGTGAGGCTGCAGTTACGTAGACTGTACCGGAGCTGCTCTAGCCACTTCCATGGTGGCTCACTCACACACCTGGCAAGATAATGTTGTTTGTTTTCAAGAAGTCACAGTTCTTTGCCATATGGGCCTCTCCTTGGGGCTGCTTGAGTGTCTTGCAGACATGGCAGCTGGGTTCCTCCAGAGCAATTGATTTAAGAAACAAGCAAAGCAGATGTCACAATGTCTAAGTCTTATTTTTGAATCTGAGCGCTAATCAAGCTGCTTTTCAAATTTAAGAATTAGGATCTGCTTACCGGTAGAGGCAAAGAACAAATCTGTGCCATAGTGATCAAATAGGAGAGAAAACTTTCGCAAATCATTAAGTCCGTGTCTAAATATTAAACACTCACTTCTCTTCTTAAGCTGCTATATAAAATTACCTCCACATTATCTACTCAAAGGAAAATCAGTGGCATACATAATCCAAAATCAATTAAAAATACATTATATATTGTATGGGAGGGTGGGGAGTAATTGCTATTTTAATTATGTCTGGCCAAATTGCAATTAGTTTTTGTTCCCTGAGAACACACCTGTTAAGAGAAGGCACAAATGAGTCAGTCAGGATATGGGAAGACAAACAGAATTTTCAAAGTTTCTTTAAAAAAAAATCTACAAAGATTTTAATTTCTGTGTAGTAGTTAACATTACATCCTCTCTGTGATTAATTTGCAGGAAGGATTTTAATACACTATAAATGATTTTATGTTTTTATGCTTTTTCTATAATGCTGATAATTTGATTTCAGCATAGGATAATTCTGAGTCACAGTGTTAGAATAATAGAAAATGCAACTGGTAAACTGTGATTCCAGAAGGGAGATAAACAAAAGGCAAAGTATGAGTAAAGGTTTTGGAAATGACATTTCTAGAGAGACAAAAGAAGATGAGGGAAAATCAAGATGCCCTTTAGAACTACACTCCTGTGTCTGTTCGGTGGGAGGGAGCTAAGTTGTTTCCGGGGATTGGCAGGTCTGTGCTTTGTTTCAATATGTGTTTATGGGGAGCAGTTAGGATCTTGGATTTAAAAACACAGAAAAGCATTGTGTGTTTGAATGGAGGCTCATTTATTAATTTCACTCATTTAACCATTATTTAGGGAACATCTATTTTTAGATTTTTAGACTATTTTTAGACTCTCACAACCTTATTAACTGTAACAGAGTAAAATGAATTTACAAAATCATCTTGCTGTTTTTTTTTTTTTTTTTTTTTTTTTTTTTTTTTTTTTTTTTTTTTTTTTTTTTGAGACAGAGTCTTGCTCTGTCGCCCGGGCTGGAGTGCAGTGGCCGCATCTCAGCTCACTGCAAGCTCCGCCTCCCGGGTTCACGCCATTCTCCTGCCTCAGCCTCCCGAGTAGCTGGGACTACAGGCGCCCACCACCGCGCCCGGCTAATTTTTTGTATTTTTTAGTAGAGACGGGGTTTCACCGTGTTAACCAGGATGGTCTCGATCTCCTGACCTCATGATCCGCCCGTCTCGGCCTCCCAAAGTGCTGGGATTACAGGCTTGAGCCACCGCGCCCCGGCCTCATCTTGCTGTTTTTAAAGTGAAGATAAGAGATGACAAATACAAACTAATTGTACATACTAATTGTAATAAGTACTAGATAAGATAGTATAATATAAATGTTTTCTTTATAATGAGTACTGTCTCCCTTTTAGTTTTATGAAAATAAAATGTATTGATGAGGCTCTCGTACTAATACTTGTGATCCTATTCCTCCAATTCTATTTTGCCTAGTTTTCCTATAGGGTCTTCAGTGTAAGTTATTTCACACAAGGTTTTCAGGAGCACTTGGATATGGGCACTTTTGAGCAAGTGATTCCTCTACAAAGCTTTCTTTTTCTGGTACTTTGTCAAATTTATCTCTGAATATAAACAAATCTCATTCTGAAATCTTGGGTTAAGATACTGAGTACATTCTATGTGAGCCCAAGTTGAGTACCTTCTTTTTGTTTGTTGGCAATGCATTTGCAGAGATTTCAAGATATTTTGAAAAGTCATAAAGCACATGTGTTTACAATGATGAGGGTGTGGAGGTTAGTGCTGATACTTCTATTGAAAGTCAACTCTTTTCTTTCCTTTTCTTTATTTAATTATCTCAGAAATAAAAAAATGAGAACGTTATAGTTTGAAAACTGTCTTCCTCCTTTTCATTCCATCTCAAATACTCACTTGTGGTGGAGCAATGTATGAGTCTCCATGAGACCATGCCTCCTTCTCTTCTCCCTCTCTGTCTGCCCCTCCCCCTCTTTCTTCCCCTCCCCATCTTCCTTCCCTCCCTTTGTGACTTATTATAGCGTGGCAAAGGTAATTGTCAATTTAACAGTTTTCATTATTATATTTGCTACTTCTTCTTGGGTAAGTGTAATCAAAAACTTACTTTGGTCTGTGAATTTTTAAAAAGCCATTTAAATGTAGAAAACATTTTAATGATTTAAAGTGCATTAAGCTAATTTTTTAAAAATGTTTGTGCCCTTAAGTCAAATGCTTAAAAGCCAGTCGTTATCTATTTAGTCAATATATAGTTTGTTTTACACTCTATAGAAAAGAGAGAATTAGACTCATCTGGGGAAACAGAATTGGACTATTTTATGAAAATCTTAGGAAGGATAATATATACATTTTATACAATTTGGAAGCATCTTGTAAATCATATAGACAATTGGGTAAGAAAGTAAATACAAATAGTGAATCTTATATTAGAAACCAGTTTAATAAATTTACAAATTAATTTCTAATTTCCCAAAAGATTAATGACTGATATGGTTTGACTGTGTGTCCCCACCCAAATCTCATCTTGTAGCTCCCATAATTCCCAAATGTTGTGGGAGGGACCTGGTGGGAGATAATTGAGTCATGTGGGTAGGTCTTTCCCATGATGTTCTCGTGATAGTGAATAAGTCTCACAAGATCTGATGCATTTAAAAATGGGAGTTTCCCTGCACAAGCTCTCTGTGTTTGCCTGCTGCCATCCATGGAAGATATGACTTGCTCCTCCTTGCCTTCTGCCATGATTGTGAAGCCTCCACAGCCATGTAGAACTGTAAGTCCATTAAGCCTCTTTCTTTTGTAAATTGCCTAGTCTCATGTATGTCTTTATCAGCTGTGTGAAAATGGACTAATACAGTAAATTGGTACCAATAGAGTGGGGCACTGCTGAAAAGATACCTGAAAATGTGGAAGTGACTTTGGAACTGGGTACGAGGCAGAAATTGGAACAGTTTGGAGGGCTCAGAAGAAGACAGGAAAATGTGGGAAAGTTTGGAGCTGCCTGGAGACTTGTTGAATGGCTTTGACCAAAATGCTGATAATGATATGGACAATGAAATCCAGGCCGAGGATGGAGATGAGGAACTTGTTGGGAGCTGGAGTAAAGGTGACTCTTGTTATGTTTTAGCAAAGAGACTGGTGGTGTTTTCCCTCTGCCCTAGAGATGTGTAAAATTTTGAAATTGAGAGAGATGGTTTAGGGCATCTCGTGGAAGAAATTTCTAAGCAGCAAAGCATTCACCAGGTGCTGTTAAAGACATTCAGTTTTATAAGGGAAGCAGAGCATAAAAGTTTGGAAAACTTGCAGCCTAACAATGTCATAGAAAAGAAAATTCCATTTTCTGAGGAGAAATTCAAGTGGGCTGCAGAAATTTTCATACATAACAAATAACTGGATGTAAATCTCCAAGACAATGGGGAAAATGTCTCCTGGGCGTATCAAAGGCCTTTGTGGCAACCCCTGCCATCACAGTTCTGGAGGCCTAGCAGGAAAAATTGGTTTCATGGGCTGGGCCCAACATCCCTGTGCTGTGTGCAGCCTAGAAAACTTGGTGCCCTGTGTCCCAGCTGCTCCAGCTGTGGCTAAAAGGGGCCAGTGCAGAGCTCAGGCTGCGGCTTCAGAAGGTACACACCCCAAGCTTTGGCAGCTTCCGCATGGTATTGAGCCTACGAGTGCACAGAAGTCAAGCATTGGGATTTGGGAACCTTTGCCTAGATTTCAGAAGATGAATGGAAGCACCTGGATGCCCAGGTAGAAGTTTGCTGCAGGGGTGGGGCTCTCATGCAGAACCTATGCTAGGGCAGTCCAGAAGGAAAATGTGAGGTCAGAGCCCCCACACAGAGTCCTTACTGGAGGACCACCTAATGGAGCTGTGAGAAGACAGCCACCATCCTCCAGACCCCTAAATGGTAGATCTACTGACAGCTTGCACTCTGTGCCTGCAAAAGCCAGAGATAGTCAATGCCAGCACATGAGGGCAGCCAGGAGGGAGGCTGTACCCTGCAAAGCCACAGAGGTGGAGCTGCCCAAGGCCATGGAAGCCCACCTATGGCATCAGCATGAACTGGATGTGATACATGGAGTCAAAGGAGATTATTTTAGAGCTTTAAGATTTGACTGCTCTGCTGGATTTCAGACTTGCATGGGGCCTGTAGCCCCTTTGTTTTGGACAATTTATCCAATTTGGAATGGCAATATTTACCCAATGCCTGTACCTCCATTGTATCTAGGAAGTAGCTAACTTACTTTTGATTTTACATCATATGGAGAAGGAACTTGTCTTGTCTCAGATGAGATGCTGGACTGTAGACTCTCAAGTTAATGCTGAAATGAATTAAGACTTTGGAGGACTGATAAGAATGCATGATTGGTTTTGAAATGTGAGGGCATGAGATTTGGGAGGGACCAGGAGTGAGATGATATGGTTTGGTGCTGTGACCCCACCCAAATCTCATATTGTAGCTCCCATAATTCCCACATGTTGTGGGGGGACCCAGTGGGGGATAACTGAATCATAAGAGTGGTTCTTTCCTGTGCTGTTTTCATGATAGTGAGTAAGTCTCATGAGATCTGATGGTTTTAAAAATGGGAGTTTCCCTGCACAAGCTCTCTCTCTTTGCCTGCCACCATCCATGTACGATGTGACTTGCCCTCCTTGCCTTCCACCATGATTGTGAGGTTTCTCCAGCTATGTAGAACTGTAAGTCCATTAAACTTCTTTCTTTTGTAAATTACCCAGTCTCAGGTATGTCTTTATCAGCAGCATGAAAACGAACTAATAAAATGACCATTGATTTGGAGAAAGAAAGGACAGCTACAGAAACAGTCATCATTTCTCTTCCATTGTATGAATTGTATCTAATGGTAAATGGATATGATCTGTGTTGAACATAATTATATGTTTCTCTCTCAAAATTTCTCAGCATGAAGAACAAAAATTTTACAAACTGAAAGGTATAAGGCAAAATTTACACTGCTTAAAACTGGCAATAATGTCTTGGATAAGGTATACTTTGAATTAAAAATATGGCAAAATACTCTAGATCAAATATGTGGAGAGTTGAACTCACATACATCGTCATTCTTTTGGTGTCATGAATATAAGAAATGTGAAGTAGACTACAAATCATGCCTTCCCTCTGGTGGTCATATTTTGCTTTAAATTACCAGATTCTTTTTATTGTGTAATTTGCAATATAAATCTGTCTGTTTAGAAAATTTTTCATATGCCTGTTTTATTTCTTGCTTGTGATTTTAAAAAGTGTGGAAAATTTCAAGTTTAGTATTCTTCTTTGCCATTTTATTTATTCACTTACATTTTTCCATTTAAAAATAGGAAAAATACTTACAAATAAGTCCAAAAAGGTAAACAAACAAAACTTCATTGAGGTGGCGTTTTATCAGATGGCCAATTACTATAATACTCATTCTACTCTGGCTACCAGAATATTCTTTTCAGATATCAGTTGTGCCCACTCTGTGCAAAGTCTAATCTTTCATTGCCTGTAAGGCCCATTACACTGTGTTCCAGCCACACTGGCTTCCTTTCTGTCCTGAAATGTAGCAGGCATATTTCCACCTCTGGGTCTTTGCACTTGTTATTCCCACTGGTGACTCTTTCACCTCAAAATCATCTTGGTTTCATTCCTACACATTCATCAAGTCTTATTACCAATGTCACCATTTCTTTGAAGACTTTCTTGACTTCCCTACTTAAAATTTTGTTCCTACTCCAGCACTCCTTATTCTCTTCCTTAATTTTTCTCCACTACACTGTATCCCATTTACCATAAGGTATATTTTACATATTCATTTATGTAAAATATTTTTTCACTATATGGTAAGCTCTATGAGGGATACTATTTTTTATCTTTTTTATTCATTACCTCATTCCTAGGCTCTATAATGGGGCTTATCACATAGTAGGAGCCCAGACACATTTGTTGAATGTTGAATCAATAAACATAAATATATCTGAAGTATTTGTTCAACTTGGAACTTTCTAAAGACAACAAGCATAATAATTTTTGTTTGGCTAAACCACATTATATGGTCAGGAAAATTTGTAATTATGGATTGTTCAACTCTTATAGGTAAGCATTGTATTTTCTTTTCCTAAAACTCTTCAATGTTCAGATTTAAGTAGAAAAATCTTAATGGATTTTATCTCTGTAGTTCCAGTTATGACTGTTACCATTAAACATAACTTCAAACATCGTCACACAAAACTATCTGTAGTTTCTTAATGCCTGCAAACATCGGTCTCACCCATTGCATTCCTTTTGATGTGTCATTGGACACTTTCTTCAGATCTAAAACTTTTGTGTATAACTTTCTATTCATCCTTTACTCCTTAAGATTAAAGAAGCTTTGACATTTCTAAAATTGTTAGGGAGAATAAGTTTGCCTCTTGTGCAAGAGGTGTCTATGTATTGTTGTTTCCTAAACTTTAAGAAGAATTTCCATTTTAAGATTACAACTTACGACTACTCAAGTACAATTTTTTGAATAAATTGACTTTGAAATAGAACTTACATCCAAAGAAGCTTCAAATATTGGAAAATATTGGAAGTAATAACAAAATTACTATTACATTAGCTTAATTTTAAAGCACAGGAGCTCAAAATTACAATGTGTTGCATAAGGATCAAATAAAATAAATATGGCTAGCATATAGTATAAATGAGAACAGACACGACTCTATGATTCTCATAAGATTTCACAAAATGTTTTCTTAATAGTAGGCTTGTATCTAAACCTGGAAACTCAGTTAGAATTTTTATGCCAACACTAAAAATAAATAGGTAATATCTGTCTTGTATAGCAGAAAATTATTTATGGTTTCTTTGTGTTTAAGTCTTACGCATTTGCAGTCCATAAGTCCATAATTTACTTAGGATTATCCATTTGTAATTTATTCCTCTTTACAGACTTAATGAACAATTTGATCTCTGATAAACAAGATATTTTGTAACTATTTTTTGATGTTCTCATATAGGTTATTCAGTGGAAATTCCTGCTAATGAGAGATTGAGCTGAGTTCTTTCTTACCTTGTTAAAAAAAGAATAGTATAATTAGACTTTAACCAATAATCAAAGTAGGTTCATATTCATACAACTATTTTGTTCTTCCCTTTTGCTGATGGGTCACTATGCTTAGAATCAAATGACACAAATATATTTTGCTTTAGCCAACCTTCTATCTTTTACAAAGCAGACTCACACATTTATAAAACAAAGTTCATCTGCAAAGAAGATGGGATAGCTTCTAATTTGGGCTACTTGTTCTAGGTCTGTCTATAAATATCTCTATCTGTTGCAAAAGATTCGACTAGTCTCAAAGTCATTTAATCAACTTAGTTCATTCTATTAGTGTTTCAGTATAATAGAAATAAAATGGTCTTTGTTAATCAGTAATCTTAGATTAGAATTCAGACTTTGCTTCTTTCTGGTTTTATAGACTTGACCAAATTACCTAAACTCTCTGAGCTGCAGTTTCATCATGTATAAAATGGGAATTATAATATTTAACAGCTGTGTTAGGAGGACAAAATGAGATAAAATATGTGAGAAGGCTCTGTAATAATGCTAGGTACTTAATGAATACTAAACAGACGACAGTTTGTTTCCCCTTTGCTATATAATAGACTTCATTCTCCAACACACACACACACACATGCACACACACACAATATTTGAGTTAACTTCCATTTAATTAATTTGCTGGTTAAATAAGTTAAAATGTTCAAACGGGTTCTGTGTGGGAACAAGCTTTATAATTTCTCCTTGTGTGAACATTGATTAATTTTACTAATACCAAAGGCATTTAATATTGTTTATTGTAAAAGTTGTTCAATGATAGCAGATGCAATTAATATTATAGATTGCATTGTTAACTTACACCCTCCACAAATCTTTACATTTAAAATAACATTCATTAATTCAATTTAGAAACTTTCTTTCTGAAAAGGGGGATAGAACTTATAATGGTTTAGGTTTTTCTGCACTAACAAATAATCCCAAATCCTCAGTGGTTTAAAACAACAAATTTTATTCCTTGCTTACACTATATGTGGTATGTAGTGGGTTGAATAGTATTTCCCCCAAATTTGTGTTCATTTGGAACTTTAGAATGTTACTTATTCGAAAATATGTTATTTTCAGACATAATTAAGGTAAGGATTGATATGAGATCATACAGGATTAGGATGGGCCTTAAATCCAATGAGAGTATCTTTATAAGAAATAGAGAAGTATGAAGAAAGACATACATAGGAGACAATGTGAAAACAAAGGCTAGATTGGAGTAATGCATCTTTATACCCAAGAATGACAGAAGCTACTAGAAGCTGGAAGAGGCAAGGAAGGATTCTCCCCTAGAGCCTTCAGAGGGAGAATAGTTTGTTGGAACCTAGATTGTGGATTCCAGAACAGTGAGATAATAAATGTCTGTTTTTCTAAACCAAATATTTGTGGTTGTTTATTATGGCTGCCCTAAAAAATGAATACAGCCTACATCATCTTTAATCTAGAATACAAGCTGAAAGCCTTCACTGTCTGGAGCATCACTGCACACATGGCAGTAGATAAAATAATTTAGAGAACATTTTTAAAAGTACAAGTTCTTTAATGATTCTGCTCATAAGGAATATATATGATTTGTGTTTCCTTTCAAATGTCCAAATCGATTCCTATGTCTATCCCTAATTAAACGGAATGTTGAAGTAAAATAGCAGTATATGCAGGAAGAGATACCAGTGTGTTGATGAGTATCCCTCATGACTACCACACGGAATTTTACAAAAATTCTGGGCAAGTTTGTATCTTATATTTTGAAAACCTTTATTGTAAATTCCAGTAAATCAAAGTGTTCTCATAGTGCTTTGAAAAATAACAAATATAAGCCACAATTAAAAAATGAGGACAATGCCTTCCCATAATAACTCCTATTTTGTTTTGTCTTGTTAGTTTTCAGGGGAACTAAAGGTTGTTTTTCAATAATAATTTTTTTAATTTAAGATATTAAGATAATGAAAATTTATACAGTACAATAAAATGGTGTGTCAGACTCAATCAACCACTATCCAATGATGATCGTTGACAACATTTTTGTGTACAATGTTTTAGCCCTTATTGTTGGTAATCATGATGAGGGGATGGAACGATACTTAAAAAGTATTTGTGAATATTCCATTGCTTGAATTTGCTTCACTCAATATCTTAAAATATGGCATTAGTGGCCAGGTGTGGTGGCTCATGCCTGCAATTCCAGCACTTCGGGAGGCTGAGGCAGGCAGATTATCTGAGGTCAAGAGTTCGAGACCAGCCAGGCCAACAGATGAAACCCTGTCTCTACTAAAAATACAAAAACTAGCAGGGTGTGGTGGCATGAACCTGTAATCCCAGTTACTTGGGAGGCTGAGACAGGAGAATTGGCTTGAATCTGGGAGTCAGAGCTTGCAGTGAGCCAAGATCGCACCACTGCCCTCCAGCCTGGGGGAGACTCCGTCTAAAAAAAAAAAAAAAAAAAAAAAAAGATATGACATTATCAATATATGTTTTGTGGCTGACAGGGTGACCTTAGATTCTGAGATTCAATAATCTATACTTCTACTTATACAATGTTCATCTAAATAGCTACAACAGCCTAAGAAAGCTGCAGCAAGTGGCAGTGCATTTGTTTCAGTTAAAAAAAACATACTGTTAATGAACATTTACAATAATAAACATTCTCTATATGTCTGGATTAGTTTTACACATTTATAATTTTTTTCTTCAATAAAATTTTTGAATAAATTTTCTTATATATTTTCTTATTCAAAAAATTTGATCCTTAATTTGTTAGTTTTATTAATTTTCTTTTTACCCAATTATGCCTCATGGTATGAAGAGAAGCAGTAGAGAAAGATATTTAGATCACAATGCCTATCCATCTTTTTTCTGTTTTTTTGCTCCATCTCCATTTAAATGACTCATAGGTTTGGACCTTTATTTCTTGTTGAAAATTGTTTTGAATATGAAAGTTAAAATCGTATTACTTTCTCTGTCAACCCACAGTATTACGCTAATTTTAAATTAACTCTGTTTCACTGGGTCAGCAATAGATGATAACCAGTAGTGGCTTCGGAGAGTATTTACTACACTAGTGATGTTGACGGGCCAGGTAGTGGTGGGAGATGGGCATAGCAAAGGGGCAGAAGGTACTGTCATTGAGTGAGGGCTAAAATATGTGACAGATTCTACAATCTGGTATTTGTATTGTAACCTGTTGTTAAAAGCAAAACAAAACATAACCAAAATCAAAACAAAAATAAGTTTCATACTGCCTGAGTTACATATGATAAGTAAAAAATACAAAGTATCTTGAACCCAGGGACACTTATTTTTCTTCATAGGATTATAGTTGCTTTCAGACATATAGTCTTCATAATTTTTCCTCTTATATAGTTTGAGTTCCATATCTCTACCCACCCCTCATCCCCCACATAAAAGAAGGAAGAAGAAAGAAAATAGATAGCCGTCATTTTCTGGCCTTAGGCATTCTCATAGCGATAATATAAAGAATTTGGCCGTTCAAATATCAATATACTTCTGAAGTCTTATTTCTGGAAATACAGAAAAGCTTCATTGGTGAATTCTGTGCAATGAGATATAAAGTAATTCCTAGCTTCTACCAGTGTGGTGCAGAAAAATAAAGGTTTTCTGTTTTTGCTCTATTGATTATTTCCTTTCCTGTGCAGAGTCTTTTTAGTTTAATGTAATCTTGTTTGTCTGTTTTCACTTTGTTACCTGTGCTTTTAAGGTTATATCTAAAAAATCCTTTTCTATTTCAATGTCATGGATATTTTTTTCTGTTTTTTCTAGTAGTGTCATGGTTTTGGGTCTTCCATTTAAGTCTTTAATCTATTTTGAGTTAATTTTTGTATATGGTGAGAAACAAGGGTCTACTTTCCTTTATTCTTCTGCATGCGGATATTAAGTTTTCTGGCACAATTTGTTGAAGAGGCTCTCATTTCCCTATTGTGTGTACTTGGTACCTTTGTCAAAAAATCACTGGACCTTTATTTCTGGGCTTTCTCTTCTGTTACATTGTTTTTGGTGTGTCTGCTTTTATGCCAATAGCATGATGTTTTGTTTATTATAGCTTTACAGTATGTTTTGTAGTGAGGTGGTATGGTGCTATCAGCTTTGTTATTTATGCTGAAGATTGCTTTGGCTATTCAGCATCTTTAGTGTTTCCAAACACAGTTAGGATGGCTTTATCTATTTCTGAGAAGAATGTAATTGATATTCTGATAGGGTTTGCCTTGAATTTATAGATTGCTTTGGGTAATATGGACATTTTAACTGTATTAATTCTTCCAATCCATGAACATTGGATTCAATTGCCTTCAATGTTTTTCTATATGCAAATACATATACAATAAATGTTTTATAATTTTTATTGTAGAGATCCTTCGCTTCTTTGGTTAAATTTACTCCAAGGTAATTTATTATTTTTGTAGCTGTTGTAAAAGGAATTGCTTTCTTGATTTCTTTTTCAGTTAATTTTATTGGTGTATAGAAATGCTAATAATTTGTATATTTTAATTTCGTATTGTAAAAATTTACTAAATTTGTTTATTCTAATTTTTTTTCATGCAGTCTTTGGGGTTTCCTATATATAAGATCTTCTTATCTACAAACATGGACACTTTGATTTCCTCCTTTCCAATTCAAATGCCTCTTACTTCTTTCTATTGCTTGATTGCTCTGGCTAGGACTTCCAGAACTAAGTTGAATAAAAGTGGTGAAAATGGACATTTTTGTCTCCTTCCAGCCCTTAGAGAGAAAGCTTTCAGCTTTTTTTGTTCTGTACGATGTTAGCTGTGGGTTTGTTATATATGGCCTACAGAATGGGAGGTTATATTTACAAACTATACATCTGATAAAGAACTAACATCCATTATATATAATAAACTTCAACCACTTAGTAAGAAAAAACCCAAATAACCCTATTAAAAATGACCAAGTACCTGAATAGACAGTCTAAAAGAAGACATACAAAGGGCCAACAGGTATAGTAAAAACTGTTCAACATCATTAATCATTAGTGAAGTGAAAATTAAAACTACAATGAGATATCACCTCATTTCAGTGATGTGGAGAAAATGAACCTCTTATACACTACTGGAAGGAATTTAAGTTAGGACAGCCATTATGGAAAACCACATAGAGGTTTCTCAAAAAAAAATTAAAAGAAGAACTATCATATGATCTGACTATTGCACTACTGGGTATTTATCCAATGTAAATGAAATCAGTGTGTTGAGGAGATATCTGCATTCCCATGTTTAGCATAGTACTAGTCACAATAGCCAAGGTATAGAATCAAACTATGTGTCCATCAGTGGATGAGTGGATAAAAAAAGTACTATTTAGCCATAAAAAAGAATGAAATCCTGTTATTTGCAGCTATATGGACGGACTTGGAGGACATTATATTAAGTCAAATAAGCTAGACACATAAAGACAAATACCACATGATTTGACTCATATGCGAATCTAAAATTTGTTCTCATAGAAAAGGAGAATAGAACAGTGGTTACCAGAGGTTGGAGAGGGTAGGGAGGAGAGGAGTATAGTGAGAGATAGTAAATGGGTACAAAGCTACAGTTAGATAGAAAAAATAAGTTCTAGTGTTCTATTATATAGTAGGATAACTGGAGTGGACAGAAATGTGTATTTTATTTCAAAACAGTGAGAAGAGAAGTTTTTAAACATTATCATGACAAAGAAATGATACTTTTCAAAGAAACAATATGATAATTACCCTGATTAGGTCATTACATGATGTATATATGTATTGAAATATCACTTTATATCTTATAAATATGTATTATTAATATATGAAAATAAAAAATAAAAAATAACAAAAAAAAAGAAAAAATAAGGTATCAAATCCCTCACAGTAATTTTTTAGGTATTACCTCACATTTTTTCACTCAGTACATCTTTGCATTTTTTGATTATTACAAAGAAGAATAATATAGGAGGAATTATGAGACTGCTACCTGATATGAAGGCTTACTGGATAGCTATAGTAATCAAGACAGTGTCATACTGACAGAGGGATAGACACATACATCAATACACAGAATAGATAACCCAGAAATATACTCAACTGATTTTTGAAAAAGGTACAAAAGAAAATTAATGAAGGAGGCTTAAAATTATTCTTTGAAGGAAACCACTGGTTGAAAATACTCTTTAGCGTAACCACAAGTGAAGAATGAGGAGTAGCTAAGTTACTATATTTTCTGTATCTTTTATATCTAGATGTATGAGGTATAATATGTAAACTATTATGAACTTTTTATGTATCTAATTACAAACTAAAGCCGATGATATCCAATCAAAAGTGACAAGAATCAGGACCCAAATTTGAAATGTGGAAGTGTAATTGAATTATGAATTTATGTCTACTACAATTACCAGTGGAAGTTACTTCAAGCATCATGACATACTGCCTAATGATAGTTTGGCTAGATTGTTACTCATAAGACATTTTAAAACAAGACATTTAAAATTTAAGCATCCAGCCCAGAAGGAGCTGAAAGTTTATTATATATTTTGAGGCCTGAGATATCTCAAGGAAAGAACAAAAGAATTCCTCTTTGAAAATGGTTGAGTAAAGTTAACATTTTCTTATTATACTTTTAGAAATCTCCTAAAAGCATTCTGTGCTGTGTGAGAATCTCACAGAGCATTCAGTGCATTCTGTAAAAAACAGAAATGCAAACTTCCTCTTCAATGAAAATAAGAAACATCTGAAATCTCATCCTCCAAATAAGTAGAAAGCATCAAAATCAAGAAGATAGAGCAGAAGTGCAAGAAAAAGCAGAGTGAAGGTATCACTGTGTGTACATTTCAAAAGAGACCAGTGTATATATTTTCTCAATGTGAGAGACACACCCTAAGTTTCAAAACCAAAATCACTTGTTTGTAAAAACCGGATCAAGTATATGAGTTGGTGGTTATAGCTTATCTGGACATGATTTCAATCTGAAAAATACATGGAATGAATTCACCCAGACGCATCATAATTGTAGGAAGCAGTTTGTCTGTGTGACAGAATATATCAGTGGAGTACAATTTTAAGCAGAAATCTATTTAATTCAAGGAATTAAAATGGATTGCTTCCAGCTTTTCTGGTGATTGCCTACAAAATCATCAGAAAAGTTGGAAGCAAGCTCTAGACTGTGCCTTCAGGAAATAGCCTCAGAACACCACAGAACTGACCTGGCAGGGATGCTATCTGTATTTCAATCAGAAAGGTGGAGAATCAAGGGGCTGACAGTTTAATACTAAACTGAAAAGCTCTGCAATTGTGATCTAGATACAGTATGCTAGGAACAACTAAGCATTACTAAAACTTCCTGAACACTAGCACATAGAATCTGGTAATCACTTGTACTTAGTCCTTTCTCACATCCACAAAACTGGTGACCAGATACTAAAACAATGAGTCAATCTGCCACTGCTACTGCAACAACCTTTCGATGCTTACAAAATTGGAGACTGGGCAGCGGCACCTCTTTGATTTTGTCTGTTTTCAGCAAAGAAGCAGCATAAAAATACAAAAACAACTTGAAAAAAAAAGAAACTTCTCTCAACCTAATTCTACTTCTTGCCTGGCAGCATCTGATTAGCAGAAATATTTATATTAAATGTTTATAGCTAATATATTAAATAATATAATTATGAAGAGGATGAAGATATTTCTGGTCATAGTAACTTTACAACCAAATAGAAACTAAAAATAAACGTTTTACTAAGACAGAGTTCCAAGGAAGAATAAAAGAATCATATCTGGTGGGTGATCTGCATTTTGAGGTTGCTTTTGAAATTTAGTAACTATAATGAGATTGTACATAGTGTTCAAGGAACAGGAAGTTTATTTTACATTTGTCCCTCACTAGCTATAAAACCTTAGGTAAATTACTGAATTTTTCTATGCCTTATTTTCTTCATATTTGATGTGCAAATAATCATAATAACACTTGAATGGATTACTAGAGCGTTCAGTATAAAGATGATAAACACATTGCTTTAGTATCATCTCCATCCACCCCACTCTGCTAATTTTAACTGGAACATAGCATCGTAGAAGGTGGATGAATATAACACATAGATTATGCTCTCCTTATATACATAAAACCCCAACAAAACCCTCTTCTTGTGAATTCATATCTGCATCTATAAGTTTGAAGTGGCTAAATCAGTATCAACTTAAAAAGCTAATGTAGTATGAATATATTTATATATTAGAATTGATTACTCCATGGCCTTATTTCCCCCTGTATTAACCAAATGTTTGAGCTTCATTAACTTCTTGCATGGTTGTAATAATAGTAACATCAAAATAATAACTTGTGTTAAATATATACTAGGTATCAGGCATTGTTTGTGTTGTATGTGCTTTACATGCATAGGGTCATTAAGTACTTCAGTAACCCTGAGAAAGAGAGAGATACAGTATTAGCATCTGAGGCAGCAGAAGAATAGTGACATTAACTAAGCATTATGTCCATAGTCACAAAGTTACAAAGGGCTGAACTGAATTGAATGACTCTAAGGGTGTTTGCCTGAAAAGCATATGTTGAATAAATGTTATTTTGGAATTATCTTTCAAATCATACTGTGATCCATTTCAAGTGAGTTTTCCTCTTTGACTTGCCTCGCATTTTTGTAATTTCTTAAGATTTCTAAAAATTTTTGTCTTTATTTTGAGACTCAAGGTATGATTTTGTGACCAAGACTACTTATAATTACCTAAATTTTAACTTAGCATTAAATGTATCAAAATTACAAATTAGAAATATAGACTTTAAACTCAAGTTCATGTTAATATTGCCATAAATCAAGTAATTTTCATCAGAAATATGAACAATCACATTAAAATAAAGTTTAATAGATTAAAATCTACGAAATATATTCAAATTTAGAAGTTACCTAAATTTACATAAATATTTTAAACTAAGTATATATTTAATTTTTCATAAAAAGTCTTCAGATGTGTGATAGGTCAGTCTTACAATGCAATCTGGCAAAATTTTCTTAATTACTTAAATAATTCCGGTTAAGCTATCATGTTAAACTTTTAGTGAATCAAGTTCTCTTACATACTCTAAAGTTTAAATCCCCTTGTTTTTGAATCTTGAAGTCACAAGTCTTAAATCAATTATAAATATCAAATGTAAATTTCAAGGCTAATTTTCAGATTACTTAATATGTCATATTCTTTTAGGTTAATGATACAATAACCAAACAGTTTTTCTAAAGTTATTATAAAACCATAAATGCTGTAGATTGGATTAACATCATCATATATTTGATTGTTTATTTAACTCTGATGAGGCAGATTTATTATCTCAGTAAGGCTGAGATTGGAAGAATAATTTTGAACATTAATAGCATTATTTTTAGAGCAAAAACTGATCACAAGTCCTAGGCTATATAGTCCTTATAGAGTCAACTTGAATCACAAGTAGATTCGATGAAATTTTCTTACATCCTCTGTGAATGGAGACACCAAAACTATCCTCTTCAGCGAGTATTTCTCTTTGTAATCAATGTCCCTTGGGCAATGATATCTTTATACACTTTTTTGTTGTTACCTGTTCCTATTTTCATAACTTAATTCTGCTAGGTGTAATTCTGCACCACTCCCAGTGATGCTCTTCCTTACTCATTTCCTTTACCAATCAGAATTTTGCTGCCCTCTTTATTGCCTGATTAGATTCTTCATTGACCATCTAAATAACCCACTCACCACCCAGTTAAAAATGTATTGGGTACTATTGAAGATCCTGTGTGTATTATCTACCAGCTAATAGTTGCATCTCAACGTTCTGTTTATTTATTTATTTATTTACTTAATTTTTTTTGAGATGGAGTCTCTCTCTGTCGCCCAGGCTGAAGTGCAGTGGTGCGATCTTGGCTCACTGCAACCTCTGCCTCCTGGGTTCAAGAGATTCTCCTGCCTCAGCCTCCCGAGTAGCTGGGACTACGGGTGCCCACCACCATGCCTAGCTAATTTTTGTATTTTTAGTAGAAACAGGGCTTCACCATGTTGGCCAGGCTGGTCTCAAACTCCTGAACTCAGGTGATCCTCCCACCTCGGCCTCCCGAAGTGTTCATACTATAGGCATAATCCATCATGCTCGGTCACAACCTTCTGTTTAGAGTAAGCACTTTTCTAAGATTTGTGTTCATCATTCCCTTGATTTAATTATGGTTTTATGGTATACATATATACCACCAAAGATATATACTGCATTTTAATGTTTGAACTCTGTTACTTTTGTATGCATTCTTCTGTTACTTGCTTTTTTCGTCCAAAATTATATTTTTGAAATGTATCTATAAAGCTGCCTGTAGCTATAGCACATTTATTTGCAAGTGCCAAATAGTTTTCCAAACTGCTTTCTGCCAGTGACACTTCTGCCTCTAAAGAGTGTGATCCCTTTTCTCCATATGCTTGAAATATTTGTATTTTCAGGCTTTTACAGTTTTGACAATTTAGAGGCTGTGAAATACCTCATGGTAGTTTTACTTTTAATTTTTTTGATAACTGATAAAATTGATCACATTTAAAAATATTATTTGGCCATTATATTTCTTCTTTTCTAAAATATTCATTCTTTTTTATCCTGTCTTTTCCTTTTTTAAAATTATTATTATTTTTTATTGTACTTTAAGTTCTAGGGTACATACGCACAACGTGCAGGTTTGTTACATATGTATACATGTGCCATGTTGCTGTGCTGCACCCATTAACTCGTCATTTACATTAGGTATATCTCCTAATGCTATCCTTCCCCTCTCGCCCCACCCCACAACAGGCCCGGTGTGTCATGTTCCCCTTCCTGTTTCCAGGTGTTCTCATTGTTCAATTCCCACCTATGAGTGAAAACATGCAGTATTTGGTTTTCTGTCCTTGTGATAGTTTGCTGAGAATGATGGTTTCCAGCTTCATCCATGTCCCTACAAAGGACATGAACTCATCCTTTTTTATGGCTGCATAGTATTCCATGGTGTATGTGTACCACATTTTCTTAATCTAGTCTATCATTGACAGACATTTGGGTTGGTTCCAAGTCTTTGCTATTGTGAATAGTGCCGCAAAAAACATACGTGTGCATGTGTCTTTATAGCAGCATGATTTATAATCATTTGAGTATACACCCAGTTATGGGATGGCTGGGTCAAATGGCATTTCTAGTTCTAGATCCTTGAGGAATAGCCACAGTGTCTTCCACAATGGTTGAACTAGTTTACAGTCCCACCAACAGTGTAAAAGTGTTCTTATTTCTACACATCCTCTCCTGCACTTGTTGTTTCCTGACATTTTAATGATCATCATTCTAACTGGTGTGAGATGGTATCTCATTGTGGTTTTGATTTGCATTTCTCTGATGGCCAATGATGATGAGCATTTTTTCAAGTGTCTGTTTGCTGCATAAATGTCTCCTTTTGAGAAGTGTCTGTTCTTATCCTTCACCCAATTTTTATGGGGTTGTTTGTTTGTTTGTTTGTTTGTTTTTCTTGTAAATTTGTTTAAGTTCTGTGCAGATTCTGGATATTAGCCCTTTGTCAGATGAGTAGATTGCAAAAATTTTCTCCCATTCTGTAGGTTGCCTGTTCACTCTGTTGGTAGTTTCTTTTGCTGTGCAGAAGCTCTTTAGTTTAATTAGATTCCATTTGTCAATTTTGGCTTTTGTTGACATTGGTTTTGGTGTTTTAGATATGAAGTCCTTACCCATGCCTATGTCCTGAATGGTATTGCCTAGGTTTTCTTCTAGGGTTTTTATGGTTTTAGGTCTATCATTTAAGTCTTTAATCCATCTTGAATTAATTTTTGTCTAAGGAGTAAGGAAGGGATGCAGTTTCAGCTTTCTACATATGGCTAGCCAGTTTTCCCAGCACCATTTATTAAATAGGGAATCCTTTCCCCATTTCTTGTTTCTCTCAGGTTTGTCAAAGATCAGATGGTTGTAGATGTGTGATATTATTTCTGAGGGCTCTATTCTGTTCCACTGGTCTATATGTCTGTTTTGTTACCAGTACCATGCTGTTTTGGTTACTGTAGTGTTGTAGTATAGTTTGAAGTCAGGTAGCATGATGCCTCCAGCTGTGTTCTTTTTGCTTAGGATTGTCTTGGCAAATGGGGCTCTTTTTGATTCCATATGAACTTTAAAGTAGTTTTTTCCAATTCTGTCTGATTTTCTGAAGAAAGTCATTGGTAGCTTGATGGGGATGCCGTTGAATCTATAAATTACCTTGGGCAGTATGGCCATTTTCACGATATTGATTCTTCCTCTCCATGAGCATGGAATGTTATTTCATTTGTTTGTGTCCTCTTTTATTTCATTGAGCAGTGGTTTCAGTTCTCCTTGAAGAGGTCCTTCACATCCCTTGTAAGTTGGATTCCTAGGTATTTTATTCTCTTTGAAGCAATGGTGAATGGGAATTCACTCATGATTTGGCTCTCTGTTTGTCTGTTATTGGTGTATAAGAATGCTTATGATTTTTGCACATTGATTTTGTATCCTGAGACTTTGCTGAAGTTGCTTATCAGTTTAAGAGATTTTGGGCTGAGATGATGAGGTTTTCTAAATATACAATCATGTCATCTGCAAACAGGGACAATGTGACTCCCTGTTTTCCTAATTGAATACCCTTTATTTCTTTCTCCTGCCTGATTGCCCTGGCCAGAACTTCCAACACTACGTCGAATAGGAGTGGTGAGAGAGGGCATCCCTGTCTTGTGCCAGTTTTCAAAGGGAATGCTTCCAGTTTTTGCCCATTCAGTATGATATTGACTGTGGGTTTGTCTAAATAGCTCTTATTATTTTGAGATGCATCCCATCAATACTGAATTTATTGAGAGTTTTTATCATGAAGGGCTGTTGAATTTTGTTAAAGGCCTTTTCAGCATCTATTGAGATAATCATGTGGTTCTTGTCTTTGGTTCTGTTTATATGCTGGATTACATTTAGTGATTTACATACGTTGAACCAGCCTTGCATCCCACGGATGAAGCTCTTGTTGGATAAGCTTTTTCTGTGCTGCTGGATTCGTTTGTCAGTATTTTATTGAGGACTTTTGCATCGATGTTCATCAGGGATATTGGTCAAAATTCTCTTTTTTTGTTGTGTCTCTTTTTTTCTTCCAGGCTTTGGTATCAGGATGATATTGGCCTCATAAAATGAGTTAGGGAAGATTCCCTCTTTTTCTATTGATTGGAATAGTTTCAGAAGGAATGGTACCAGTTCCTCCTTGTACCTCTGGTAGAATTGGGCTGTGAATCTATCTGGTCCTGGACTTTTTTTGGTTTGTAGACTAATTACTGCCTCAATTGCAGAGCCTGTTGTTCGCCTAATCAGGGATTCAACTTCTTCCTGGTTTAGTCTTGGGAGGGTGCATGTGTCCAGGAATTTATCCATTTTTTTTTTAGATTTTTCTAGTTTATTTGCATAGAGGTATTTATAGTATTCTCTGATGGTAGTTTGTATTTCTGTGGGATTCGTGGTGATATCTCCATTATCATTTTGTTGTTGTATCTATTTGATTCTTCTCTCTTTTCTTCTTTATTAGTCTTGCTAGCAGTCTATCAATTTTGTTGATCTTTTCAAAAAAACAGCTCCTGGATTCACTGATTTTTTTGAAGGGTTTTTTGTGTCTCTATCTCCTTCAGTTCTGCTCTGATCTTAGTTATTTCTTGTCTTCTGCTAGCTTTTGAATATGTTTGCTTTTGCTTCTCTAGTTCTTTTAATTGTGATGCTAGGGTGTCAATTTTAGATCTTTCCTACTTTCTCTTGCGGGCATTTAGTGCTATAAATTTCCCTCTACACACTGTTTTAAATGTGTCTCAGTGATTCTGGTACATTGTGTCTTTGTTCTTATTGGTTTCAAAGAACATCTTTATTTCTGCCTTCATTTCGTTATGTACCCAGTAGTCATACAGGAGCAGGTTGTTCAGCTTCCATGTCGTTGAGCGGTTTTGAGTGAGTTTCTTAATCCTGAGTTCTAGATTGATTGCACTGTGGTCTGAGAGACAGTTTGTTATAATTTCTGTTCTTTTATGTTTGCTGAGGAGTGCTTTACTTCCAATTATGTGGTCAATTTTGGAATAATTGTGATGTTGTGCTGAGAAGAATGTATATTCTGTTGATTTGGGATGGAGAGTTCTGTAGATGTGTATTAGGTCTGCTTGGTGCAGAGCTGAGTTCAATTCCTGGATATCCTTATTAAGTTTCTGTCTCATTGATCTGTCTAATGTGACAGTGGGGTGGTAAAGTCTCCCATTATTATTGTGTAGGAGTCTAAGTCTCTTTGTACATCTCCTAGAACTTGCATTATGAATCTGGGTGCTCCTGTATTGGGTGCATATATATTTAGGATAGTTAGCTCTTCTTGTAGAATTGATCCCTTTACCATTACGTACTGGCCTTCTTTGTCTCTTTTGATCTTTGTTGGTTTAAAGTCTGTTTTATCAGAGACTAGGATTGCAACCCCTGCCTTTTTTTGTTTTCCATTTGCTTGGTAGATCTTCCTCCATCCCTTTATTTTGAGCCTATGTGTGTCTCTGCATGTGAGATGGGTCTCCTAAATACAGCATACTGACGGGTCTTCACTCTTAATCCATTTTGCCAGTCTGTGTCTTTTAATTGAGGCAATCAGCACATTTACATTTAATGTTAATATAGTTTTGTGTGAATTTGATCCTGTCATTATGATGTTAGCTGGTTATTTTGCTCATTAGTTGATGGAGTTTCTTCCTAGCATCGATGGTCTTTACATTTTGGCATGTTTTTGCAGTGGCTGGTATGGATTGTTCCTTTCCATGTTTAGTGCTTCCTTCAGGAGCTCTTGTAGGTCAGGCCTGGTGGTGACAAAATCTCTCAGCATTTGCTTGTGTGTAAAGGATTTTATTTCTCCTTCACTGATGAAGCTTAGTTTGGCTGGATATGAAATTCTGGGTTGAAAATTCTTTTGTTTAAGTATGTTGGATATTGGCCCCCACTCTCTTCGGGCTTGTAGAGTTTCTGCCAAGAGATCCGCTGTTAGTCTGATGGGCTTCCCTTTGTGGGTAACCCGACGTTTCTCTCTGGCTTCCCTTAACATTTTTTCCTTCATTTCAACTTTGGTAAATCTGACAATTATGTGTCTTGGAGTTGTTCTTCTCGAGGAGTATCTTTGTGGCATTCTCTGTATTTCCTGAATTTGAATGTTGCCCTGCCTAGCTAGGTTGGGGAAGTTCTCCTGGGTAATGTCCTGCAGAGTGCATTCCAACTCAGTTCCATTCTCCTCATCACTTTCAAGTACACCAATCAGACATAGATTTGGTCTTTTCACATAGTCCCATATTTCTTGGAGGATTTATTCATTTCTTTTTACTCTTTTTTCTCCAAACTTGTCTTCTCACTTCATTTCATTCATTTGATCTTCAGTCACTGATACCCTTTCTTCCAGTTGATTGAATCAGTTACTGAAACTTGTGCATTCATCACATAGTTCTTGTGCCATGGTTTTAAGCTTCATCAGGTCATTTAAAGGCTTTTCTACAATGGTTATTCTAGTTAGCCATTCGTCTAACCT
Source organism: Macaca thibetana thibetana (assembly GCF_024542745.1). Taxonomy (NCBI): domain Eukaryota; kingdom Metazoa; phylum Chordata; class Mammalia; order Primates; family Cercopithecidae; genus Macaca; species Macaca thibetana. The sequence goes on from NC_065591.1 coordinate 88,849,625, forward strand.
TTTTTCAAGGTTTTTAGCTTCTTTGTGATGGGTTTGAACTTCCTCCTTTAGCTCAGAGAAGGTTGATCATATGAAGCCTTCTTCTTTCAACTCATCAAAGACATTCTCCATCCAGCTTTGTTCTGTTGCTGATGAGGAGCTGCATTCCTTTGGAGGGGGGAGGAGCTCTGATTTTTAGAATTTTCAACTTTTCTGTTCTGTTTTTTTCCCATCTTTGTGGTTTTATCTACCTTTGGTCTTTGATGATGGTGACGTACAGATGGGGTTTTGGTGTGGATGTCCTTTCTGTTTGTTAGTTTTCCTTCTACCAGTCAGGACCCTCAGCTGCAGGTCTGTTGGAGTTTGTTGGAGGTCCACTCCAGACCCTATTTGCCTGGGTATCAGCAGCGGAGGCTGCAGAATAGCAAATATTGCTGAACAGCAAATGTTGCTGCCTGATGGTTCCTCTGGAAGCTTCGTCTCAGAGTGGTACCTGGCCTTGTGAGGTGTCAGTCTGCCCCTACTAGGGGATGTCCCCCAGTTAGGCTCCTTGGGGGTCAGGGACCCACTTGAGGAGGCAGTCTGTCCGTTCTCAGATCTCAAACTCCGTGCTGGGAGAACCACTACTCTCTTCAAACCCATCAGACAGGGACATTTAAATCTGCAGAGGTTTCTGCTGCCTTTTGTTCTGCTATGCCCTGCCCCCAGAGGTGGAGTCTACAGAGGCAGTCAGGCCTCCTTGAGCTGTGGGGGCCCCATCTAGTTTGAGCTTCCTGGCTGCTTTGTTTACCTACTGAAGCCTCAGCAATGGCAGGTGCCCCCCTCTGGCTTAGCTGCCACCTTGCAGTTTGATCTCAGACTGCTGTGCTAGCAGTGAGCGAGGCTCCGTGGGCATGGGCCCTTTGATCCAGGTGCAGGATATAATCTCCTGGTGTGCTGTTTGCTAAAACCCTTGGAGAAGTGTAATATTAGGGTGGGAGTTACCCGATTTTCCCGGTGCTGTCTGTTAAGGCTTCCCTTGGCTAGGAAAGGGAATTCCCTGACCCCTTGCACTTCCAGAGTGATGTGATGCTTCACCCTGCTTCAGCTCTTACTCAGTGGGCTGCACCTACTGTCCTGCACTCACTGTCTGACACACCCCAGTGAGATGAACCTGGTACCCTCGTCGGAAATGCAGAAATCACCTGTCTTCTGTATCACTCACGCTGGGAGCTGTAGACTGGAGCTGTTCCTGCTTGGCCATCTTGGAACCAATCTATTCTGTCTTTTCCCTAAGTAATATTTGAGATTTTATAAATTTGAAATACATAATGCCAGGTATCATTGCAAATACTTTCTCTGGTTTAAGGGTTGACTTTCACTTTTTAAAATGTCTTTTGAATAGGCTTAATATTTCCTAATGTAGTTGAACATATAAATATTTTCCCTCTTTTGATCTGCACTTTGATTTGTGATATTTCGATTTTTAAAGGCATTCTTGACTCACTAAGGACAAATGGATATTTCTCTCTTTTATATTCTAAATTTTTGCTTTTTTATGTATAGATTAATTTCAGCAAAAGTAAACCTGGAATTAATTTTTGTGAAGTGTGTCATGTAAACAAATATTTAATTGTCCATATAAAAAATTTCCAGTGTTGGCTGGGCACGGTGACTTACGTCTGTAATCCCAGCACTTCGGAAGGCCAAGGCGGGTGGATCACAAGGTCAGGAGATTGAGACCATCCTGGCTAACACAGTGAAACCCCGCCTCTACTAAAAATGCAAAAAATTAGCTGGGCGTGGTGGTGGGCACCTGTAATCCCAGCTACTTGGGTGGCTGAGGCAGGAGAATGGTGTGAACCCGGGAGGCAGAGCTTGCAGTGAGCTGAGACCATGCTACTGCACTCCAGCCTAGGTGACAGAGCAAGACTCCGTCTAATAAAAACAAAAACAAAAAAAACAAAACAAAACAAAAAAAAACAACTTCAGTGTTATTTCTGTTATTTAATAAACCAGCATTTCTCCACAAATCTCAGTGTCACCTTTTCAGATATTAAAGTTCTGTATATGCTTTGTTCTTTTTCTGGTCCCTCTTTTTTCCATATGCTATTTTTCCTTCTGTCTCTTAGCCTCTTAATTTCTATGTTTTTTTTCCAATTACAGATTTTTTTAAAAAATGTTTTTTACAAAAGATGTTAGAATCAAGGTAATCTATTGTATTGTTACAGTGAGATGAGAAAGATGTGCAGATGACTCTTCTTAGACACAGGTGGAAGAGCACAGGTTTAGAACAGAACTTTCTGAGGTTCAAATTTGTCTTTCCTTGGGCAAGACACTCAGACTCTTATATCCTCTGTAGGGTTGCCGTGAGGATTAAACTACATAATTTCCTGGGGTTATATGCAGTTATGGAGCATGGTAGATGAGCTTATTTAATGACAGCTTTATAGTTATTTCATCTTGAAATTTTTCCTTCTGCATAGTTGCATGTATTAATTTTTGAGATCCACGTAAGTACAGATCTATGGTTATATATATATATATATGGTTTTCAAGGGGAAATTATATTATTATTGTTTGTTATTTTCCTTCACTGGAATTGAAGTACAGATAGTTTGCCCTACAGTTTTACTTTGTTGGTTAATCTTTTTTTTCATTTCCACTGAGGCTGTAGTCCCTTAGGGATTTTCATGTGGTGATCAGATTCAGCTGCACAATTATGTGCAGGTTCATGTCCCAAAACCAGTATTTCAGACTACTGTTAATCCCTCAAACTCTTATTTTCTGGTAGTACAATTATTTTTCCTTCCAGAGCTCCTTTTAATATGCAATTGGTTTAACATTCTAAGTTCATTTTGAGAAAAATTTTGGCTCTTGGTGATTATGTTTTCTTGACAGTTGAATGATAAGATGTGTTAATTTTTTTTTTTTTTTGTAATTTTTTCAGCATTTGGTTTTGTTTCGTTTGGTTGCTTTTTTTAATGGGATACCTTTTCAGGCTAATTCTTTGGTATGCTGGATACAGAAAAGGTCTTATAGTCCTTTGGTAGCATCTCCCTTATCATTTTACTCACTGTTTTGTGTATTTGAGATGGTATTCTTCTCTATGCCACCTATTAAAAATCATTTTTATTACTAATTATACATTTTAAATCTCACATTCTTTTAATATTCCTTATCTACTAATGCCAAATTTATATTTTCCTCTTCAAAACTCCGTGTGTCTGTATGAATCATCTAGTAATTAACCATGTATATCTTTATGTTATCTATTGTTTTCCTAAGGTATACTTTTTTTTTTTTGGCCGTTATAACTGTTCTCTGAAGACAGTTAATCTGAATTATAACTATTGAGAACTCCTAAATGCTAATGTGAGGCTTTATAAGTTATAGTCTGGTAAGATGTAATATATTATGTTTGAATTACAGTTTAATTTCTTTGTATGGATATGTTCATCTCAAGTTCCTTTCAATTTATTTTTCTTTCACTCTTTATTGCCTTCACTTTCACCTTCCTCTTACTTTCACCTTCTTTCCCTTCATATTACTCTCAAAGGTATTAACTAATATCAAATATATTAAACTCAACAGAATACAGAAAATGGCTTTATTCTTTACTACAAACATGTTATCACTTATTTTTTCCATAATAAAACTTTTACAAATTTTCACGTTTCTAGCCACTCAGTTATTTATAATAGTATCATTTAATAATATTATTATTTAATCATGATCTCTTTTTTTGAAACTTGTGACTCAATTTTACATGTACAGTAGTCCAATTCCACTTAAAATTTCAGTTTTACATGCAATTTGAAGTGTTTGCTCTTCTTTTTTTAGCTTTACTTTGACTTGCAGCTCAGGAACTTATAGAAATGAGGGTGTGAGTTCTTCTTTAAGTCTTCCCTAAATTCCTCTCTGTTTTTCTTCCTGTCCTCTAGGTTTTATGTAGGGTTAAAAAAAAAAGTTAGAAAAAAAACCCCAGTGTCTAAATGAGTTTTATTGTTGTTATCTGTTATAACCATCTACTATCAGAGCTGACCTTCAAATATTGGTTCTCTCATGGAAAACCTGAGACTTTTAAGGTTCCTGCCTTGAGTGATACATTCTCTGATAAATGTTTTGCTATGTCTTCTTTATCCTATCCCTTTCTTAGTGCGATAGAAGGTCCATGGATTTTTATTGCTACGGTCCTCTTACCACAGCAGACAACCCACTTGGCCTAAGTAGCTTGAAGATGATTTGAACTCATCCAGCTTTCCCTGAGAATTCATTGCTTACCCTGCCATTCAGGAAGTGTACCTGATCTGACCACGAATCCTTCTTTCTTTATCATGTAGATTCTCGTTACCTCAACCAATCTTTGGTCTTTAGACTTTTCTAGGATAGAAGCAGTCTATCCTAGACTGAAGCCTCTTGATTTCGGTCTCTTGATTTATGTACTCCCCTAAGCCCCTGGGGATACATGTTCATTTAAGAACATGGTAATGGTATTCTACCATTGTTGGTCATATAATTCATTGTTTAATTCATTCAGAAAATGTGTACTGAATGCTTAAGCCATGTCAGTTCTTGTTTTCAGCACTGGAAATGTAAGCGGGGATGTCAGGTTTAGCAAACACAAATATAGATGCCCAACCAAATGTGAATTTCAGATAAGCATAAACAAGTTATTGGTAGAAGTGTGCAATATTTGGGACATTTTTGTGTTAAAATTACTCGTTTTCATCAAAAATTAAAGCTTATGTGGGTGTTCTATATTTTATCTGACAATCTTAAATATAGAAATGGATAACATAAGCAACCCTGTCTTCATGGAGTTACATTCTAATGAAAAAAAAATGAATAAAAAACTTTGAAAGCATTATGTCATGTAGTGATAATGTCTGTAGAAAAAATAAAATAGAATGAGAGGGATAGAGAGTTCCAGCAGATTAATGTTGCGGTTTTTATATGGATTAACCATGCCCTGGTACCAGAGAGACTAGTAAGCGGAGACTGGAAGAAAATAAAGGAAATAAATAGTTGGTCTAGGCATAAGAACAAGCAAGTACAAAGGAACTCGATGGAAGCAGGTGTGGTATGCACATGTGGTGACAAATAGGGAAGAGCAAGGCAAAGAAAAGGTGGGAGAAAAGAGATTCAAAGAGGTATGTGGTAGGGGAAGTTCTGAGTCAGGGAGAGCCTGCAAGATTAATCAAGGCATTTAGCCATAGGAAGGACTTGGATTTCACTCTTAGTGAGGTAGGAAGGCTTTGCAGAGTTTTCATGATAGATCTGGCACACTCATGTTTTCTTTTTAAATGATTTCTTTTAGTTGCTGAAAAAAATATAGATTGGAGGGGTCAATTGCAAAGACAGGATATAAAAGTAGAAGCCTCTTACAATAATCTTGGGAAGAGTCGATGGAAGCTTAGACCTTGAAAGTTGTGTTTACAGATGGGAAGAAGTAAGTGAATTCTGATTGAATTTTGTAGGAAAAAATGCTTAAATTTTTTTAATAGATTGGATATATAATATAAGAAAAAGAGAAAAGTCAAGGATGACTCTGATAACATTTATTAGAGAAACTAAAAGAAAGAAGTTGATATTTCTTGTGACAGGAGAAGAGTGTGAGAGGTGAGTAGGAGTGTATGGAAATAAGTTCAGTTTTGGACATATTAAACTTTTGCAGTGTTAGAAATCTAATTTCAGAGACAAAATCTACAGTTAGATTTACTGTTCATGGAAGAGTTCTGGGTCAAAGATAACCATTTGAGAATTTTCAATGTGTAAATGTTATTTAACATAAGAAGATCAGATGAGAGATGTGCCCTTCTTCTTGAAAGCATTACCAACTACTATGATTAATTGTCAGTATCTTTGTTTGTTTTAAGAAATCCCTTCACTTCATCTGTTGGAGTGACTACTCTACTCCCAAATCATAAGGAGGGGAAAGAAAGTTCTCTGCTTTCCCCCCAACACTAATCCTCAGTTGAGAACTCATGACTTATTGAGAACCCTTAAAAGCCATGTAAAGAGTAGCTTTCATTCAGTGATTGTAAGCAGCTTCTCTCATTGGTAGTGCACTTGATTCTTATTTATTTCCCTTTTTTTTATTCCTTCTCTTAAAAAAAAAATCAGGCGATTGATTCAGTGTCACATGCTTATCTCCAGGTGCTGATAGTTCAATGTGTCATGCCAATTAGATAGAATCTACAATCACACTTTCTATGCCTTTCTTTTGTGGATAGTATTCAGTCGATAAATTAGTTAATACAATTTGATGAACACTTCCTGCATTGGTCAGATGGTACTAAATACCTTGCCATAAATTAAATAGCATCAGGTCATTTTAGGATATGCAGTCCCTACAAAGTTGAGAGCTCCTGCATTAGTACATCCTAGAAGTAACTGTCATTTTAAAATGTTTCATTAAATTTACTTGTCAGTGAGGTTAAGAAAAAAACACATGATTTTAATATACTAAATTCACAGTGTGACTTTTTGATTTGGCTTTAGCAATGGCAATCTCTTCAATTTGAACAACTTCTATCAGCCCTAGTCATATCTACTTTTTTTAAAAAAATGTATTTTTTCTTTAAAATTCCAGGGTACCATGTGCAGGATGTGCAGGTTTGTTACATAGGTAAACGTGTGACATGGTGGTTTACTGCATCTATCAACCCATCACCTAAGTATTAAGCACAGCATGCATTAGCTATTATTTTTCTTGATGCTCTGTGTCCCCCAGCTCACCCTACAACAGGCCCCAGTGTATGTTGTTCCCCTTCCTGTGTCCATGTGTTCTTATTGTTTAGCTCCCACCTGTAAGTGAGAGCATGGGGTGTTTGGTTTTCTGTTCCTGTGTTAGTTTGCTGGGGATAATGGCTTTCAGCTCCATTCATGTTCCTTTAAAGGACATGATATCGTTCCTTTTTATGGCTGCTTAGTATGCCATGGTGTATATGTAGCACATTTTTTTTAATTCAGTCTGTCATTGATGGGTTGATTCCATGTTTTTACTATTGTGAACAGTGCTGCAGGGAAGATACACACGCATGTATCAAAACCACAATGATATACCATCTCACATCAGTCAGAATGGCGATTATTAAAAAGCCAAGAAACAGCAGATACTGGTGAGGCTGGGAAATATAGGAACACTTTTACACTGTTGGTGGGAATGTAAATTAGTTCAACCATTATGGAAAACAGTGTGGCAATTCCTCAAAGATCTAGAACCAGAAATACCATTTGACCCAGCAATCCCATTACTGGGTAAATACCCAAATGAATATACATCATACATCTACTTTAATACACCCCCAATTGCCTTATTAACAGTTTGGTTTAAGAAAACTCCTCCACATGCTGCTGGCATTTTTTTAAAGTAAATAAAGTAAAATCATTTATTTACATGAATTGGCCAATTAGTTTTCTAGGTGGCAAAATATTACATAGAAACCAGCTATTAATCTTACCAAAGACTAACTATATGTTAGTCTAGTATTAACCCCACCAAAGACTACACGTTACTGAACAAGTCACTTAATTTTTCTGAATCTTAGTTACCTCACTTTTGGCGCACAAGTATTAGAATGCATATGCTCTAAAGTTCTTTCCTGTTTTAAAATGTTATGATTCTATGATAAAAATTTTCAATCCACCAGGACCTTTAAATTCTGATTATTGAAATTCTTCATCTCTATTACAGGCCTAGAATATTTTCTTGATTTCATATTACTGAATCAGTTTTTTTGTGAAGCAAAAACACCCTTCTTATATAAAATAAATTTCAGTGATAGTATAGTTAACATTCAGGACCTATACCTCTATAATATTTACAAACAAATGTAGACTATTAGAGTAGAATAAGATCAGTAAGTATATGGGGTGTACATGCTATCATTTTAGAATAAGGCTACTAAAGAACAGACACCTGGTTAGGTGTATAAAGTGTAGAACAGTGAGAATGTTAAAACTAATATCAGTATTAAAGAATGATATTAGTTTCCCAAATGATGTTAGATGATTAGAGACTGAAATCTTCACTATCCAAGCTACATTATCATTAAAATCACAAATACATCCAAAGCAAATGAAATCGATAGCATCTTATGATATCAAAAAAGTTTGGGTAATTAAAAAAACCTATTGCTCATGCTATTAAAATATACAAATAACTTAAACAAAAAGCGAATGTGACTCACAAACCGATTAGCCTAGAGGTTGAGATGGAACAGTTTTTTTTTTTTTTTTTGAGAAAATAAAAATCTTAATTTGCATGCTTTTTTTTAAAAAGGAATGAGCCAATTTTATTTTGTTTCTTTTGGAGTCCAATGTGATCAACCAATCAACTTCATGTGAAATAATGAGAGGAGGCACATAAAGTGTTTAGCATGGTGCCTGGCACATGGTAATGCTTAAATAACACAGTTTTTATTACTGTGGGCTAGGGAAACTATGGCTACTATGGGTTATAGATGAAGACAGTAATCATTGCACACTGACCTCTCCCACAGACCTTTAAAGCCTAATCTATCTGTCTATCTGTCTGTCTATCTCTATCCCTTTGGAACAGATTCTTAATGTTCAAGATGAAGAGATGAAAAATAAAATTAAATAAACACATTCTCATTTCTTTAATCCCGTGGGAATTACCTCATGTATGCTATTTCCTAAAGGGGAAAGAAATAAATCATTTGAGTGAGCTAAAGATAGCCCTAAGAGTACAGTGGCATCCTTTCTATTTTAAATGCAGAGAAAATGACAAAACAATAAATTTCAGAGCTCAGTCTCCTGTCTTTGCTGACAGGTACACTCGCTTTCCTTCCTTATTAGCTAACCCACATAAGAATAAATACTCTGAACTGGGCTATGATGTAAAGTGAAAATAACATTTTGTTTTCTAAATATTTTTATTCTTTTTCTTAAATATTTCAGATTTGGTTTAAATATCATTGACTTGTATATAACTTTAGGGAATAATATTAGAAGCATAGAACAATATTTAAATTGGAAAGAGGAGAATGTTACTAGAATTTACCTTTTTAAAAAATGAAAAGAGGTCAACTCCCAGTAGGCCAGTTTTCTTTACTCTTATTGTGTATCATTCTTTAAAGTCATGAAGAGCCAGGATTTCCTATTATAATACTCCTTCCTAAAGACTGTGAGAGAATCAAGATACATGCTTAGCCACTTTTAATGATTAATCTAAATTTAAAACTTTCTGCTTTTCTATACCACAATTCCATTTATTATACTACTGTATATTACCTTTATATCACTTTTTTAAACATCTATGAGATTGTAAGTTCCTTGAATGCAGGAACTCTGCCTTGGCATTCTTACCACAATAAATGATGCTAAATAAATACTTTCTGAATTAATGAAATAGGTTTCTGAAGGCATTGCTGTCTGTGACACTCTGACATTGTTATAGGGAAGAAAGCTAAAGTAGAAGTGAGTCTGAATATATTTATAGGATTTTTCATCTTCTGAATATTGTTATTTTTTTCTCATTCTGAGGAAACAGGAAGACAAAATAATGCTGTTACAGTCACAGTTCAGATAGTAATTATGTCCTCACTCAAAAGATACCATAAAACAAAGATAACCAATAATGTACCTTGGCTAAACCTATTTTTATGTATAAAATTACTGAATTTTGTCTCTCTTAGTCGTATAGCCTTACAGGTAGTTGAATGAGTGTATTTATGATGGGATTCCCTGCCCCATTCTAACCCATAAACATATGTTATTCTAACAGATTCTTAGAAGGATATAGGACAACAAAAGAGAAGTTACAGCCTTTCTATTAACAATCTTAGGGAAAGAGATCCATAAGAGACTCTCATGTTCCTAGTATAGCTATTCTCAAATTTTAAGATCTCAGAATGCTTTACACTTAAGAACTACAGAGAATTTCAAAGAGCTTTGGTTCGTGTAGGGTATATCTATTGATATTCACCATACTAAAAGACTGAAACTGAGAAATTCTAAAATACACATTTGTTGATTTATTTAAAATATTACAACTTTTTTACATGTTAAACTAAATAACATGGTTTTAGGAAAAATTAATGTTATTTTCCAAAACAAAAAAAAGTAACAAGAAGAATGACATCGTTTTATACTTTTGATGACTGACTTAATATCTTGCTTAATAAAACACAGGTGTATTGCCATATCTATTTCTATATTCAACCTCTGACTATACACTCTTGTAATTGAAACCTTTTAAAGAAAACCTTGCTTCACATTTTTATGTGGTTGAAAAAGAGAAGGGCATTTTAATATCCTTTCTATTAATTTTAGATATTTTTATTTAAATATATAATCTGAAACCATATCAATAAATATTTAATGCTTGGTTACATAAAAATCGAGATCTAGCTTGCAATTTGAAGGGATATTTAAACTACACATGATTTTGTAAAATCATGCTTTGGTCATTAGGAAAACATTGGTTTGCAGAATGATGCAGAATCAAGTGATGAATCATTTCAATATGCAATAAGAAAATAAACCACATTTGTTGCTTGTTTTTTCAGCCAACATGAAGCAATAGAGTCCAGATATGCTTTTCTACTCAAAACAACTAAAAATCCAAATAAAATATATAAAACAAGAAATGTAAAATATTAGGCATCAGTCAATGAAAAGCACTAGTCCCTAAGAGATGAGAAAGGAAACGAATATGGTTTTTAAATTATCCAGCTTAGTTCCTGGAAAGTAAGTTTCCAGGTCATGGCACAGGGAGAGGTAACTCGAGCAGAACCCAGTGGTCTCCTCCAGTTGAGAAGAGCTAAGAAACCAGAAAGGTCAAACTGGCTAGAGTTCTCAAAACAGAGCAACCAAAGTGGAGAAAGCTGCAAAAAGACAGAGCTCCAGAGATTTGCAGAGGTTCACCCTAATATCTTAAATTGAGTACTCATCAGTACGTGCATGTGAGGGAACCATTCACAGCTGGGCTAGGAATAGTTGTTTCTACTAGATGAAGTGTGAAGAACCATGTAATTTACAAGGACTCAGGTGAGTATTTCAGAAAGACTTTGCCTCAGTAGTGGAAAATAATATCCCCTAATCCAGCAGTCCCCAGTCTTTGTGGCACCAGGGACTGGTTTCACGGAAGACAATTTTTCCATGGAGCAGGGGTTGTGGAGGGAATGGTTTGGGGCCAAAACTGTTGCACCTCAGAGCATCAGGCATTAATTAGATTCCCATAAGGAGCACACAACCTAGATGCCTCGCATGCACAGTTCACAATGGGGTTCCTGCTCCTATGAGCATCTAATGCCACCAGTAATCTCACAGGAGGTGGAGCTCAGGTGGTAATGCTCACTCACCCACTGCTCACCACCTACTGGGCAGCCAGGTTCCTAACAGACCACTGATTGGTACATGTCCTCAGCCTGGGGACCTCTGCCCTAGCCTAAACACTGCTTTAGTCTCAACTAGAAAGATTAAAAGCAAGACCTAAAAAGCTCAACCTGTTCCAGGTACCCAATGTGTAGAATAAAGCTCAAGAATATTTAAGTAATTTCAAAATTATTCAACACAACGTAAAATTCACAGTTTCACTCACATCTAATAAAAAAAATGATTAAGCATGCACAAAAGTGGAAAAAGATAAAAGCTGTCCTGAGAGAAAGATGAATCCATTGTAACTGATCTAGTAATAATATGATGATAAAATTAGTAGATAACAAAATTACGATAGTTATTTAGTGATAGATAATAGTTATATATTCGGGGGATACTTGTGATATTTTGATACGTGCATACAACATTGTAATGATCAAATAAAAGTAATTTAGGTATCTATCATCTCAAACATTAATTTTTTGTTTTATTGGAAACATTCCAGTTCTTTTCTTCCAACTATTTTGAACTATACGACATATTATTGTTAACTGTAGTCACCCTGCTGTGTTATTGAGCACTAGATCTTATTTCTTCTATTTATATTTCGTATTCATTAGCCAGCTTCTCTTGGCTATACTTCCCAGACTCTGCTAACTACTGATCTATTCCCTACCTCCATGAGATCTATGTTTTTAGCTCCCATATAGGAGCTGAAAACATGCAGTATTTGGGTTTCTTTGTCTGGCTTATTTCATTTAATATAATGACCTTCAGTTCTATCCATGTTGCTGCAAATCACAGGATTTCATTCTTTTTATGGTGGAATAATATTGTATTATGCATAAGTACCACATTTCTTAATCCATTTATTAATTGATGGACACTTAAGTTGATTTCATATCTTAGCTATTGAGAATAGTGCCAGAATAAACATGGGGGTGCAGATAACTCTTTGATATACTGATTTTTCTTCTTTTGGATATACACCCAGCAATGGAATTGCTGGATCATATGATAGTTCTATTCTTTGTAAAGTAATAGCCTAAATATTTCCATTGATAAAAGTGTAAACTTACTGATACAAGAAAATAAATGAACCTTAAGCACACACACACGCACACACACACGTGACCACATGAATATACATTACAAATAAATTTATAGGAGTCAAGGTAAAAAGAAAATATGTAAATCAGAAAGATATAAAAAACACACTACATACTAACATACAAAGATTATAATGGCAGCATACTTCTTCTTTGAAACCATAAAAGCCCAGAGGCAACAACACAACATCTTGAAAGTATTGGAAAGACTAAAAGGCCAATCCATAATACTTATCCCTAAAAAAGTATCCTTCAGGAATAAAGTAGAAGTAAGGTCCTTTTCAGAGGTGCAAAAGCTGAGATAATGTATTAACTGTAGACCTTCCTGACAAGAAATATTAACAGAAGTCCTCCAAGCAGAGGAAAAATGATACCAGGTGAAAATCTGATTCAATACAAGGGAATAAAGAATCCTAGAAATTGTAATTACATTTGTACAGATAAAATATTCTTTATTATTTAGGTCTCTTTAAATGATAAATGACTATTTAAATAAAAATTCATGTATATAGTGAAGTACACTATAAATACAATGTACATAGAAGTACCTTGTATGATAAAAATAGGATAAAGGCCAGGAGAGAGAAATGAAAATGTACTATTTTAAGGTTCTTATACTACATCTGAAGCGCTATTATATTATTTTAAGGTACACACAGATGAGTTAAGGATGAAAAGTACAAATCCTGGAGCAATCACTAAAAGAAACCAGCAAAGAATTATAGTTGATAATACAACAAAAGAGACAGCATTGACTCAAAGAACGTACTAAATCCAAAAAAGAAAAGAAAAGAAAAGAAAAGAAACAGAAAAGAAAGGGATGAAAGAAAGGAGAGAAGTAACAGATGTCATAAAAAGAAAATAAAAAGCAAGCTGGTACTTAAACCAAACATATGTATCACCACATTAGGTGTAAATGATTTAAATGTACCGATTATATGGTGTAGACTGCCAACCAGATACCAAGAAAAAAAAAAAGACTCCATTATATGTTTCCTACAAGAAACACACATTAAATCTAAACTTAAGTTGGTTAAAAGTAAAAAGATACAGAAGAAGGAATGAATAGATACAGCACAGGAGATTTTTAGGACAGTGAAACTATGTTGCACAGTAGCGTAAGGGTGGATATAAGACATTATCATTTGTCAAAATCTACAGAACTGCACAACAAAAACAGTAAACTCTAATGCAAATGGTGGACTTTAGTTAATAATCAGGTATTGATATTGATTCACCAATTGTAATAAATAATGCAAGATAATTATGATAAAAGAAACTGAAAGAGAGGAGGAAGTGGACGAAAGTTCTCTGAATTTCTACTTCATTTTAAACCTAAAATTATACTAGAATAAACTTGTCAATTTTCTTTAAAAAATTAAAGTAATAGAAAAAAAAAGTGTACTAATTGTAATAAAAAGGAAGTTGTATTGTCTATATTAATATCAGATAAATATATCTTATGATAAAAAGGTTATTTCTTAATAAATGGGTAAATAAATGAATTCATTTCAGGGGTGTATAATTCCAAACATATATACACTTAACAGTTTTAAAACACATGAAGCAAAAAGTGATAGCAATGTAAGGAGAAGTAGATACAGACACAATTGTAGTCAGAGATTTCTGTCCTATTTCTTAATAATTTAGAGTAGTTGACAGAAAATCACTAAGAACATGGAAGACATGAACAGTATTGAACAACAAGAGCAGCATGCAAGTTATTTTCAAGAGCACATGTATATTTACCAAGATAGACAATATGCTGAGACATACAACAAGTCTCAACAAACTTAAAAAATTCAATTTAGAGGAAATATGTTCTCTGACTACATGGAAATTCAATTATAAATAAATATGAGAAAGATATCTTGACAATTCCTAAATACTTGGAAATTAATTAACATATATCTAAATAACACATGAGCTGAAAGAGATATAAAAGTAGGCAGTATTTGGAATGGAACAAAAATAGAAACTCTGAATATATAAATTATAGAATGCTTCTAAAATTGCACTTGGAGGAAAAGTTATGGATATTAGAAAAGAAAGGCCTCAGAATAATGTTCACACTTCTACCTTAAGAAAACAAGAAAATGGAAGCACAGACTAAACCCAATGTTAAGTATAAACTAAACGCTGGCTCTTTTAGAAGACCAATTAAATTGATAAATATTATTCAGACTGAGCAGAGAAAAAGGGAGAATTACACAAATTACTCATATGATAATGGGAGTGGTGATATTTAGTTTACATATATATTAAAGAGACAAGAGAAAAAATATGAGAAAAACCTTTATGTCAACAAGTTTCACAACTTAGGTGAAATGAATTCTTTGCAAGTCACAAAATATCAAAGCCCACCTTGGTATGAGATAACTTAAAGAGTCTTATACGTGTTATAGAATTTTTATTTTTAGTTTAAAATCTTTCCTCTCTTTTTCATTAAAAGTAGATTCATATGACTTCAACAGGAATTTCTTTAAAAACTATATGTAGAAAATGCTATCAATTTTTTATAAACTCAATCAGGAAATTAAGGGGAAAGAAATATTTTATAACTCAATCTATGAGACCAGTGTTATTCTGGTAACTGAATTTGGAAAAAAATGTTATAAGAAAAGATAACTACAAAGCAATATCCTTTTTGGCTATAGATACTAAAATTAGAAAAAAATACTTAGCAAATTTAATCCAATAATATATATAAACAGTATCATGACCAAGGTGGGTTTATCTCAAAGATGCAAGATTGGTATAATATATTAAAATCAATAGATACAATTCACCATATTAACAGATTGACAAAGAACAACCATTTGATCATCTTAAGAGATGCAGAAAAAGCATGTGACCAAATCTAATGTCCATTTCTGATGGGAACTTTCAGCTAACTGTGAATAATGCAACAAGAAAATGTCTTCCAAATAAAAAAGTTTCTCTAAAAATCTTGCAGCTTACATCATGTTTAATGGTGAAAGGCTGAATGTTTTTGCTCTGAGCCTGTGAATAAATAAACAAATTGTAGTATGTACATACAATAAAATGTACAATAAAATATTATCTAGCTATAAACAGAAATGAGCTATTGTACAAAAAGGCACGGATTAATCCTAAATGCATATTGCTAAGTGAAAACAAAAATCCAGTTTGAAAAACTACGTACTGTATAAGTCCAATTATATTATATTTTGGCACAACTATAGTCATGATAAGCAGATCACTGATTGCCAGTTGTTTGCAGTCACAGGATGGTTGAATAGGTAAAGCACACGGAATTTACTGAAGAAATTAAAACTATTCTATGTATTTTGGGAATACAAACATTAAGCATTTGTCAAAAATCATAGAGCTTTACAGCACAAAGAGTAGTCTTAATGTGTGAAAATCTAAGAAATCAATGGCGAGGTAGGTGGGTCCCAGAAGAGAATGCTGACTGTGACAAAAAAGCTAAATATATTACAAACACATGATTAAAAAAAGAAAAACTCACTAAAGTGTGTAGAGAAATAAGGTGCTACAAACTTTGGAAATGTGTGGAGTCTGTAAGATTGCAGGCAAAAGGAACTGCGTATAAGCACTGTCTTCTAATTCATAAATTTGCTTCCTAAGGGGTATAGGCTAATTTTTTTTTTTTTTTTTTTTTTTTTAAGAAGGAGTTTCACTCTTGTTGCCCAGGCTGGAGTGCAGTGGCACGATCTCAACTCACTGCCACCTCCACCTCCCAGGTTCAAGTGATTGTCCTGTCTCAGCCTCCTGAGTAGCTGGGATTACACGCATGCGCCATCACACCTGGCTAATTTTGTATTTTTAGTAGAGATAGGCTTTCACCATGTTGGTCAGGCTGGTCTCGAACTCTAACCTCAGGTAATCTGCCTTGCCTCAGCCTTTCAAAATGCTGGGATTACAGGTATGAGCCACCACACCCGGCCAGGCTAATGATTCTTAAACCACTATTTATCTATACTGGAGTATAGTATAAACTATTTATCTATACTGGAGTTAAACTATTAAGTGAATTGATGTTAGATTGTGGAAGACAGTTTTTTTTTTTTTTTTTTTTTTTTTTTTTTTTTTTTTTTTTTTTTTTTTTTTTTTTTTTTACCATTGAAATGGGAGGTTACAGCCAAGGGGAGGGTAAAATGACCTGTGTGATAGTTGATTGACATTGAAGACATCAATATGAACTCATGTTTAGCTTAACATAGATATAGGTAGTTACATATAGAAATAGAAATATGTGTATGTACATGGGTTAGTATATACACATAAATCTTCTTGCTCTGTTAGCTGAGAGGGTCCAGGAGCAATGCCACCCCAGTAATAATGAGCACATCTAACACACAAATCTTGGTTTCTCATACCGTTTTCCAATTAAAGAGAACAAGGGCTCCTTATAGAAATGGCTGATAATATTACTGAGTGGAAATGTACAAGATGAGTCTGGGGCATCTTGTACTTCTATAAAGTGAGAAAGTGCTTTTAAAAACCACCACAATGATGAGGGCATGTCAAAGTGATATAGGAGCCAACTAAAAGAACTCCCAATGACCACAGTTAGAACAATTCAGTATTGGATTACAAAACAAAGTATAAAATACATAGCTATGAGACCATACTGATATAAATTATCGAATAAATAAATAAATGAGAGAAAACAGATAATTCAAATGATTTATGTAGATAAACTGTCTTTAAGGACATGGAGTATAACTCCGCCCTTTTTAAGTGTGGGCTGTGCGTTTGACTTTCTTCCCAAGCATATAGTATGGAAAGGAAGGGAAACAATAAAACTTTGTAGTAGATAAACCTAACGAACACCAAGGTTAATGTCAAACATTGGCATGACCAAAGGGAAGTAATTTATCTTCTCTGTGATTCAGTTTCATCATAAAGTGGAGATTTCAAAATCAAGCAGTCTGATTCCAGAGATTTTGCACACTTAACCATTTTGTTGGACTCCTACCTAGAAAGTCTCAAAAGTGCATGAGATTGACTACCAAATTGGCAATAATATCACAGATTTATTTGTTCTGCTAAATTGTAAAATTGCCAACTTTTACTCAAGATAAAAAACAAAATAAACAATGTCTGCGTCTTCTCAAGGAAAAGTCTACTAGTACCATGGCCAAATTACGTAAATTCCTCTATCCCTACCTATCAAATTCTCCCTGACCCCTCTATCCCTCCAGGAATTTTAGTTAATGTACCAAAAGACAGGAATATGGGACCATTCTCAAGGGCAATATGATTAATTTTGCTAAGTGAAGTGTCTTTCTAGCTGACGGTTATTTTTTAATGAGCAGCTACACATGCTGTACTCTTGCTCTGTTGAATCTTAATGGCACTGACAAGAATATAGAATGTAACAGGAGATTTGAATAACATTTATTCAATCTAGAAGGCTCCCCAAAAGTATTTTTACCCATGTTTCATTTCTCTGACCTTAGCCAAAGCAGATTATTCTACCCTTTCCACTCTGAATACGTTTTTTCTTTGAGAAAAGAAATTTAGCTTTCTCTGTGTTGCTTGTCAGTATTTGATGCTCTGCCTCTGTTAGTAGATTTCTCCATTCTTTGATCTTCCTCTGCCTCTTACTGTATCAACAAATAAAAAATTCCTTTTGGCCATTCTTAGAAATTTTTTGATCAATAAGTTCATTTTATTTTTTATGCAACTACATATATTTTTATTATACTTTAAGTTCTAGGGTACATGTGCACAACATGCAGTTTTGTTACATATATATACATGTGCCATGTTTGTATGCTGCACCCATTAACTCATCATTTACATTAGGTATATCTCCTAATGCTATACTACTACAAAACTTGCATTTATACCATACCTTTTAATGTTATTTATTTCATCACCTATATATATTTTTTAGGAAAAACCTGAAATCCTTGGAAAAATCACTTGAAAACTTGTCCTCTTGGTATGAACTGACATTGTTTCATGTTCTTAGAACGATCTTTCCCCAGACTTTGCCTAACTTACTCCTACTCATTCCTTAATCCCCCAAATGGACTTTACCTCCTAAGGGCATCTTCTTTCAAGTCCAGATTAGAGGCTCCACATACATGTACCATGTGATCATCAAATTTGCCCTATATATCACTTGTGACACTAGGTTTTTATCACCTCTGTTCTTCTCTACATTCCATATTAGATTGTAAACTCTATAAGGAGAGGCACTCTGTCAACAGCACCAATCATAGTATCTGTCATAAGCAATCATTTACATTTTTATTGAATGAATGAAGGAAACATGGGGCTTTATTCATGTACCCCAGATCCTCCTTGATACCACTTGCAGTGTATTATTAATCTCATAGTCAGATTGCTGTTATGAGAGCTTTCTAACGCAATATATCTTCCCTTCAGAACTTCCAACTAAAAAATTATATCTCTCTTTTGTATGAATTTAGAAAGCCCTGCTATCCAAAAAATACTAAGGGAGAGATATGCCTTTGTACCGTTTGCCATCTATCACAATTTCTAAAATTAAATTGTTATTTTTGTTCAATGTTCTTGTCAGTTTCAAGAACTGATGGTCAGAATAAGGATAGGATAGCACTGAAGATCCCTGATAAATTTCCCTGCTTCCTGGAAATGATAGTGTCAGCAAAGAAGTTGAGAGCTTATTGTATAAATGAATGTCGAGCTTGTTTTTAAATAGTTGAGTCCCCCTTTCACCCTTTATCAGTCATTTGCATATATATTATATATTAAAAGTCAGCATGAATATACTGTGTAAGCAGTAGATGGGGAATAGCATGAATGTACCATCAATATAAGCTCAACTACATATAAAATACAGTACTTTCAGGAATCATTTATTCATATAACATGTTCTGAATACCTACTATGTACTAACACTGTTCTTGGTGATTCAGTGATGAAAAGATAGAAAAAGAAAGGTTCACCTCTCACAGATTTTACATCTTTGGAAAAAATAGAAAATAAAAACTCAAAATATAATGAAGACATTTTAAAACTCAGGAGTATAAGAAAGATATAGAGCCAAATTGGCTCTATATCTTTATATAGAGCCACTTATATATGTAAGTGTGGTACATATTTTAGAAAGAAATTAAGGCAAGCCTCTTTAAGAAGTTAAATTTAAGTAGATTCTTAACTATTATGACAGAGCCAATCATGTAAATACCCTTGTATCCTATAGAGCACCCTCTGCATAAGTCATTTTATGCTCTGTAGCCATAACCTTCTTCTAAACTACAATTCAGTGTGATCATAGTACTTCTTTGTTTAAAACTTGTACATGACTATCTTGGGTAAAATTCAAATTTATTTATATTTATTAATGACTCTCCTCTATTTGCGTCTTTCCCAAATCTCTAGCTCATCGCTTCTTCACTGTCTATTCCTTCTCTAATATTTAATATTTTAGTAAAAAGTTATTTTGGAGCCTTGAAGACACCATATTCTCCCACATTTCTTATATTTTCTCTGCCTAGAGCACTTACCCTCTTCTCAATGTATTTACCCATTTTTTAACGTTCATGAGCACTTTTTTATTTTCAGAATTAGCAAAATGTTTAATAATACCATTTCATTCATTAATGCATGGAGTAACATCAGTAAGGCATGCAGTTCCTTATAATTCACAGCTTTTTAAATACATAAACATTAAAAATTTCATCTTTTTTGCATATTAGATGATTCCACTTAAAATATTTTTGGTTTTGATGTGAGATCTTACAGGCATGAACTTGATTATTTTATTTTATTTTAATTTAATTTAATTTTAAGTTTCATAATACATGTGCAGGACATGCAGCTTTGTCATATAGATAAACGTGGAGTACTCTTTTTTTAAGAATTTGATTGCTATTAATAAAACTTCTGTGAACCTTCTTGTACATGTGTTTTTGTAGGCAGAAAATCTCATTTATATTGAATAAAATTCCTAGTCTCTGGCATAGTCTTTTGCGAAGACTTTTAGCTTCAGCTTCAATTAAAAAATATATATATGTTTTATTTATAATATGTCTCAACTCAATTTTGGCAAGTTAAATTTTTATAGAGATGTATAGGTTTAGTCAGTATTAAGCTTTGCAAAGACCTTGACTTTCTTATCCAGAGTATTATAAGGGGAAAATAAAATATCTTTCTACTTTTGTTTGAGGGTGCATAATGTCCTGTTAGCATCTGTTTCACTACAGTCTTTTATCTAGATTCTATTTTAAATTAGATACCAAGTTTATAGTTATTTAAATAAAATAACCAAATGAATCAACCAATCTATAATAAAAAAATTATCATGTGTTTTTCCTGGTGCTTACAACTTAAAAGAAGTAATTACAGATATTTAAAACTATAAATCTCTTTATAAGATAAAAGTTTTGATTTCTAAAAAATATTTTTATTCTTACCTCAGCCAGTTCTCAGTTTCTTCCTAGACCAGAATTGTTTCCTATATCTGCAATTAAATAGGATCCTGACCATCAGTATCCTAAAATTTCTTCTGATGGAAAGATTTGGCTGAGTTTTTTCAAAGCAGACATAAATTGTGCTGAACAAAATATCCACAAAGTAGATATTAATGTTAGAATTTTTACAGCTATCCAAGTTGCTCAATCTAGTTCCCGCCAAATAGCACATCCAACCCACCTTTAGGAATTATCTAGTAGAAGGACAAACTACCTTACTTGTATATGGAAAGACAGGTGTATGAAAAATAAAAAGGAAACTATTGCATCATATATTCTTCTTTCTGTATCTACCTTTTAGCACAGTGTTTGTCACAAGTACTCAGTAATGCTTGAAACAAAAATAAATTTAAACAGTTGGCAAAAGGCATAGAAGAAAGAGCAATCTCTCTTATTTCAACTTCTCAGTAAGTTTGGAACAAGAAATAGATCTAGCAGAATAATTTAGTTACATATGCCCAAATGACCATATTTAAAAAAGTATGGATGTTTAGTAATATAACTTCCTGGATAATAACATGGTGTGAGAGTTTTAAAGTGCTCAGTAACTAGTCTATAGTACAATCAGTTAGAAATGACATCTCAATGTAGCCAATTTCCATTTAAACAAAATTCCACTATGTATTTTTTTAAAAAGAACAACAAAAATCTTTACTTGGGAATAGGCAGAGGATAACCATTTTCTTCTTCAAGGATGTGAAAACTTTTAAAAATTTTCTATTTAAATACAGAGATAAAAACTGTTTGGTTAAGGAGAAGGTCCATCTGTCAGATGAACAAGGTGACTTCCTGCCATTAAAAGGCTAAGGCTAAAGCTGTTGTATACCAGATAATTTTGTACAAGCCATGAATGATACAAGGCTTTCATTTTACCCTATGTCATCAAAACAAGGATTTAATTGGCTACAATGTAGTTCAATTGATTCCAATAAAAAGTATCATTGATTATAATCTCTATGGAACTGGAAGGGCAACCATTTTTTACTTTATTGGCAGGCAAAATTGCGTTTTCTTCGTTTCAGGTCACTTACCACCCAAATGAGCAATTGTTAATAGAACCAGATCATTAGCTTTTGCTGTACTGATTTCCATGTCACCGCCTGAGTGCACATTTCAATGGATAGAGGATATTCCAGGATGGCCTCTTGTACATGAGCAAGAAGTCTGGTGAGTTTTGATAAATGACCCCATTTAGAGCATGAAGAATTACCTAACTGAAAATGCTGACCACTGAATTGGGAAGGCTAATGACTGAGAATAAAAAATCTGGTTCATATCTATCAAATAAATAGAAGAAAAACTAAATTATTCAAGATAAGGCAAATAATAATGTTAATGATAAAATAGTAATAATAATCACACAATAAAGAGTTACCAATTGAGAACCTACTCTGTTACAAGCCATACGTTAAATTATTTGCAAATGTGAGTTTGATTAACCCTCACAATAACATAATAAATAAAATGTTGTAATTTCGAATTTAATGGTGAAGAAACTGAGGCTTCGAGGCAATAATACAGTTAAAAATATTACATGTGGAGAGCACAAAGTCCAGAACCCTTCTGACTGCTCAAGAGGCCAAATTGCTGTTGACTAGTAATGCATAAAAATGTTTTCTTCTCTGTTATTATGTATGCGTGTATTTTGTTTGTTTGCTATTATTGTTCATGGAAGTAATTCTATTCATTGCCAGTATCTCTTGCTTAGATTGTAAGGCAATTTAAAAATTCATTAGATTATGGTAGAGAATCAATTTAGTTTTAAAGAGAATGGCTGAATAAATGAACAAATGTATGACCTATGGTTTTCAGCAAGAATATAAACATTGGTTGACATTACCAAGATCTGAAATAAATCAGGTAGAATCTCATCCCCACAAATATTACATCTTTGGATTTTTTTTCTCTCTTATTACTTCCTGGGTATCCATATATTGTGTTGATACCTTAAATATACTTCAACTTTTCAGGAAAACTTGAGAGTTTAAAGTGTACCTCAAACCCATGTTGTTCAGGGGTCAACTGTACTTTGTTATTAGCTTTTGAAACTCAAAGCCTTAGCGTAAATTGCTGCAAATATACCTTCAAGTACATCAATTTACTTCTAGATCGTCTTGTAGAGGTATAACCATCATGGTGGAGGGATAAATGCTTCTGTATGGAAAGGAAAATGGAAAGAATGGAACAAATAATACAGAAAAATCACTCAGTCTTATTATACAAGCAGCTTTTTAAAAAAACTCATAATATACCTGGCCATAGATAGTGCTCCAGCAAAGGTATAGTCTCTTCCAAGTAAAGAACATAAAATTAAAACACACATACACATATATACTACAAAACAGAATATATATGTATTATATACTTAATTAAGAATTAAGAACATATGCTTAATTTGACAAAATATTTAACACTGTGTTCCTTCAAAGCATAGATTTATATGTTTATTTTATTTTATTAACTTGCCTCAGGCAAATTTGTTATCTCTTGACACCGCCTCTCTCTCTCTCTCTCAGCCTCACTATCTTATGTCCTAGCAAATATTCTATAAAAGGAGCTTTTCTGCCCAAGGCCTTGTGTTCATTTTTTGATAACAATCTCTCTGCTTCCGTCTTCATTCATAGCCAAGTAGACATCACACTGCAGTGCAGGAACAGGCAGGAGGGGGCCCCATGGGCCTTCAAAGTGGGTGGCTGAGTGTGAGTAGATCAAAGATGTCATCTCAAATGAATGAATGTAGCGTAGGAGGTATAATAACCAGAGAAAAGGTATACTGAATACCACCAGAGGCAGGAAAATGAAAAGATCCTTTAGGCGGCCACAGAAAACAATTTGTGCACAAATAGTGTGTGTAATAAGGATATCTGCTAGGAGGTATGTTTTGTTGTCCCCCCACAGTAGTAAACCAGATGTCCCTGAGGTACACAAGCCTTTGTTCCTATTTTTCAGGAATATGTTGGATGTGGTAGCTGTGGAGTAGTGTCCATTCATTGCTTTAGTAAGTGTTTACTGAATACTGAATGTGGATTCAGTAAAATATGTAAAATGTGGTCTTTGACTTCAAGGAAACCCTCAGGGTAATTGAAAATCGAAGGCATGCACACACCAAAATAAAACATTCAGGTAAGACCATGTGTTATGAAGTTTTCAATTGTTGGCTTTGGAAATGGACCTCAGAAGTCCTCCAGTCCAGTGGTTTTCCTCCTATATTCTCAAGATCTGGAGCTCCATAGAAGTAGTTCAAGGATTAAACAGTGCTCAAAAGGGAAAGGTCAAGCTCATCGAAATGCATTCATCCTTCTATGTAACAGAGAAGTTGAGTTATTAGTTTCCCAAGGACATTTGCTAGTAATCAGCAGATTTGAGATCAGAAATAAGTTCCAATATGTGGTAAACGTAATACGTGCTGCTTGGTTTTAGAGGGGAGAGGTATTTGATTAATACATACACAGCCTCAAAGCATTTTCTTTCTTTTCTTTTCTTTTCTTTTTTCTTTTCTTTTTTTTTTTTTGAGACAGAATCTGGCTCTGTCGCCCAGGCTGGAGTGCAGTGGCGCGATCTCGGCTCACTGCAAGCTCTGCCTCCCGGGTTCACACCATTCTCCTGCCTCAGCCTCCCGAGTAGGTGGGGCTACAGGCATCCCCCACCGCGCCCGGCTAATTTTTTTTTCGTATTTTTAGTAGAGACGGGGTTTCACCGTGTTAGGCAGGATGATCTCCATCTCCTGACCTTATGATCCGCCCACCTCGGTCTCCCAAAGTGCTGGGATTACAGGCATGAGCCACTGCGCCCAGCCGCCTCAAAGCATTTTCTAATCACTCTTGGAGGCTAGGATCTAAATCTCAGTTATCTACAAGTAGTATACCATGTAAAAGATTGTATGCTGAAGATGTTTAATTTTAGAATAAACAATAAGGACTGAATTTGCCTTTCTATTTTTCTATCATGAAGAGCATAAAGTTATTCCACGGTATAATATTTCAGTATTAGCATAATATATAGCCTGAGTAATGTGTTATTAGGAAGTTAAACTTGTCATATAAAATTCATATGATTAACTTCAAAGCCGCAAACAAATGACTTTTGGATGGTGTATTTTTTTCATAGCTTATTTCCACTAGCAAGAATTATTAAAAATTAGCCTTTTTTCATTGTCATTCCATGTTCAAAATTACTCTTTATCAGGCTAATTGATTTGAAGTGGAAATACAAGCAGAATGACTAAATAGAGTTGTATGTCCTAAAATCATCTTTATATGAAATTTATTAACTTATTTAAAGAGATAGTTGAGAAAATAATTTAATATAGTGGTTTTGACTCACAATTAATAAAACGAGTTTCTTAATTCTAATTATTCTTAACTCTTTAGTTACCTTTCATAACTATATACATGAAGATATATAAGAATTTTAGATATATGATTATATGGGAATTATATAGTCATTCAAGTATATGGTAATATGTATAGGCTTGCAGTGGTATCACTCTTTCAATGCTTTATAAAGTTAAACTTACATGTTTAAAGTACTTAGCACAGTTTCAGAGATTTACTTAGTAAACACTGAAGAGATGATGGCAATTAACATAAGTACCACTCACCTAGAAGGCACTGTGCTAGGTGTTGTCTATAAATGAACTAAAATCTCTCAGAATAATGGAAGAAGATATGTATATTAAATGATTACTCAAGAACTATAAGCATAGGAAAAAGTGAGTACTCATAAACTTACTTCTATGTAATGGTGGTGGGAACCATAAGGAGAAATTTACTTTGAAATGAAAAGAATCAATATGTTTGCCCCAGAATAATGGTTCAATGAAACATTACAGTCGCCTGGAAGAAATACCATAGATAGAAAGATGACCCCTTATAATAGTAAAAAATGCAGGCTTTTTATCTATCCCTATGTTAAACTTTTGGAAAGAAGAAAAAAAGAGAGAGAAATGATGTAATAAGTACATACTTATTTTTGTAATTTCTAGTATTTTTCAAATGATTAAATGAAAATGTGATGTTGTAGACCAGGTACCATGAGAACAAGGTAAATAGGTAGGTTGCTGTGCTCTGGAAATCTCAATTTATACAGCTCTGGAGAGTGTTTTCTGATTGAGGTTTCCTGTGTGCTCTCTGATTCTCCCTAGAACTTGGATATAGGTAATTGAAGACTGTGGGAGGACTCTCAGAGTCCCGATGCTGAAAAACATGAAAACCTATTCTTAATATGACTCAGTTTTCTTATGCTAAGTCAGATAGAGACTCCTTTTTATTTTCTCATAGGTTGCCTTGGACTTTTTCAATTGTTAAGTATGTCCACATGGAATAATCTCTGAAACTAAGAATTATACACATCTGAATTGCTTTTCATAGCCACACACAACTGAGTTTAATGTACCATGAGCTTTTTAAGAGTAATAACTCTGTCTTGTTCCTAGGTTTACTTCTATTTAGCAGAATACTTGAGAAAGCAAGGTATTCATAAATATCTCTGGAATTAAATTAAGTTGTTTTATTTAACAATACTTTTTGAGTGTCTCCATGATGGGCACTGTGAAAGGCGCTAAAGGTAAAAACAGGAAAATAGTACAATTTCTGCTCTCAAGCAGCTTATAACCGAACATGAGAAATACATATATATTAATATATGTGAGGTAGAATGGAATAAATGCTTCAATAATGGTAAATTACAGGAAAGAGTAGAAAATATACATCTATTCATCTATATTAGAAAATATTTCCCAAAGACAAAATGAGGTATGGCTTAAAAAATGGATTAAATTTGGGTATAAAATGTAAAATGTGAAGAGTATGATATGTTTACCTTTTTCTATTGCTAGGTAACTGAAGTTTTTTTTTTTTTTTTTTTTTTTTTTTTTTTTTTTTTTTTTTTGAGACGGAGTGTCCCTCTGTCACCAAACTGGAGTGCAGTGGCATGATCTCGGCTCACTGGCTCACTGCAATCTCCACCTCCCAGGTTCAAGTAATTATCCTGCCTCAGCCTCCCGAGTAGCTGGGACTACAGGAGCATACTGCCACGCCTGGCTAATATATATATATATTTTTTTGTATTTTAGTAGAGATAGGGGTTCACCATGTTGCCCAGGCTGGTCTCGAACTCCTACGCTCAGGCCATCCGCCTGCCTCAGTCTCCCAAAGTGCTAGGATTGCAGGCGTGAGCCACCATGCCCAGGCCTGATTTGCATTTTTATAAGTCCAAAGACTACTTTATCTTCTGCTTTGTTAATTAAGTTAAAAATATAAGTGAAAATGTGAGACTTGGTAGATGAGAATTTACAAGTCGGATTAAGGAATGTCTACTGCCTCAGATATGATTGTGTATGAGCAGAAAATTCCCTTTGAACTCTAGTTAGCCTCTCTCTTATATAGTGTTCTCAAGTTGAACTCTCACCCATCATATCTCTATCTCCTTGGCATATTGCTATCCCGTGCTGTGAAAAGATAGGCACTTCAAAAGAAAGCACATTAGCTAAGCATCAGTTGCAACTTAACGGGCCAACGTATTTGAATGATACTCTGCAATGACATTATAAATCTTTTCTTTAGACTGTTGGGGGAATATGCTACACCTCACTGAAAATCTCTGATGTGACTTTGATATTAATAATTCTTTCATAGAAGAATCAATTGAATAGAGAGATATATTTTGAGAAAAAATAATCCAGAATGAAAGCAAAAATAGAATAATGTAATGGGCTCAATATTGGGGTAAACATAATCTGTTGTGGAAAAGATATGACTTAGAGAGATGGAAAGAGGGAAGGGGAGAAAAAATGAGAATTAATATGAACACATGAATCACAAATGCTGTGTTATTTTTCTGTCTTCTTTATTAGATGCTCACATCGTTCCATCTTCAATCAAGTGAATAGCAGGTGGCATTTTTATGTGGCTGAAAGAGAAGACTAAATCAGCCAAGTGAGTAATAGCTAGCTGTAAGCCTGGCCAGTTTTACTCAGCTATGAAGAAACTGTGACTGCATAACTGGGTTTAAATATGATGCATTCACCCCATTTTTCTCTCAGTTGTATTATACAAGGTACCAATGTTAGCAAGTTCACCAGGACTGGCAGAAGAGATGATTCAAAGAGGGACAGTGAAAGACTGTAAATTTAAGGGTACATAAAAGAAGCACTAACATTTTTCTATCACTTGATGTCTGTTTATGATGGTACACAATCTCAAAATGTATACGTGACATTAGGCATTTAAAAGGAAAGTGTTATGAAAATAGAAATTAAATAACTAAAATTTCTCATGAGATATTAGTGATAAGTAGAAAATGTTTTATAAAATAAGTAATTGCTTATAGGATGCAGAAAGGGAAGATAAAAGAGCTCAGAATGTCTGAAGGAGGAAGAAGTACTTGATTTGTTTTTTACTTCTTTTGATTTGCATTCGTTTATTAAACACATTAATTTAGCATCTACTGATTACCAGCACTGGAGATTCAGCAGCGAACAACAGATTCAAATTTCTGTACTCAAAGGGTTTACATTCTGATGGAGTCTTTGGGGAGGGGAAAGAAAGAGGATTCAAGAAGATATTTTTTAAAAAATTAAAATATAAAACATGTTAGATGAATCAGAGCACTATGGTGAAAAACAGTGGAGGGAAAGGAAAGGTAATAATGGAGAGAGGCCCGAAATTTAAATTACGGTGTTTGAGGTAGTTTCACTGAAAAGGGGACATTTGAGCAAAGACCAAGAGTAGGCAAGAGAATGAGCCATGTGAACATCTAGGAAAAATCTCATTTTAGGTATAGGGAGAAACATATGCAAAGCCCTGAGGCAAAAGTGGGCTTGATGTATTTGAGGAGCAGTAAGGATGGTGTGGCTGGAGCAGTGAACAGTAGGGAGGGGAGTAAGAAATGAGATCAGAAAACCAAGGGGAAGGGACACACTTCCTAGGACTGTGTGGGCTGCTGTAAGGAATTTGCTTTTATTTTGCATGACACAGGAAGGTATGCTTCTGCGATGAAGACAGATTGTAGGGGACAAGAACAGGAGCAGGGAGATAAGTCAGGAAGTTGTTGATTAATCCAGATGAGAAACAATGGTAGAAGTGGAGACCTGTGGTCAGACCCTGAATGTGTTTGTAACAGGGATGTGGATGAATTAGATATGGCATATATGAGGACAATTGTACTTCTAAAAAATAACTGTTGGAATGATGGTGTTGCCGTTTACCTAGAAAGGGAAAAGTATAGTAGAAGAAAGTTTTGATAGAGAGATCAAGACTACAATTTTGAACGTGTGAGTTTGAGAAGCCTACTGGACTCACAAAAGGAGACATCAACGTTATTTTTACTTGTACATTTTTATATATAAGTGTGGAGATCAGAAAGAACTCTGACCTGAATATTATTATTAGATGCTATTCAAAACTGTAATATTGGGTAAGATTCACAAGGAAGTAAGTATAGAAAGAGAAGAGAAATTGTACAAGTGCTGAGACCTGAAGCATCTTATATTAAAAGTGGAGGAAAGTGAGAAAGAACAAGCAGCAGTCTGATTGGAAGGAGCCAGTAAGGTAGGAAAAATAATCAGGAGAATCTAGAATTAGGAAACTGAGAAGAGAAAGTTTTGTCTTATTTTCTCTCCTATGAAAAGGAGTAATCAGTGGTATACAATGCCACTAATAAGTCAAATGAAATGAAAATAGATTTAACCGTTGGAATAAGCAAATCATAAATTATTTTCTACCTTGAACAAGAGTTACAGTGGAGTAGTAGAAGGAAAACGAGTGGGTTGGAGAAAAAACAAGAGGTGTTAAATTGGAAGAAAATAAGTACAGATAAATCTTTCAAAGGATTTTGTCGTATGAAGTCACAAAAATATAGAGTTAGCTGGAGGAGAAATGGAATCAAAACAGAGGATTTTTTTTTTTTAATGAGGAGAGAAAAGCAGAAATTACAATGTGCTGTGTGAAGATGGAACTGATGATGTAGGAGAATAGGGAAAAAGTGTATGGGCAGTGTCCTTAAATAGGGGAGAAGAAATGGGATAGAACTGAAAAGTGAAAGTAGTAGTCTTACTTGGGGTCTGGATTGTTTACAAAAGCATGGGGCAAGCTGGTGGAAAGGCAGATTATGTAGGCATGAATGTAAAGAAGGTTGGGTAGATGTGGCATTAAGACTGTAGAGTGAAATTGAAAATAAAATCATTAGAGTTACTATGAGGAGAAGGTTCTGGAGATATATGAAGAAATAGTATGAAATACAGTAACTGTCTAGGAGCTGGGAGAGTAGATTGGAGAAATGTAGCACAATTGCTTGACAGCAATATAATGCAGGCATGTGTCACTTAATAGTGAGGATAAGTTCTGAGAAATGTGTCAATAGGCAATTTCATCATTGTACAATCATCATAGAGTGGACTTACACAAACTTGGATGATGTAACCTCTCACACACCTAGGCTATATGGCTTATCCTATTGTTCCTAGGCTACAAACCTGTACAGCATGCTACTGCGAGGAATACTGTAGCCAATTGTAAGACAATGATATTTGTATTTGTAAGTATAGAAAAGGTTCCGTAAAAACAATATGGGATAAAAGATTAACAAAAGTACAGCAAAAACCGATATGGTTAAAAGATAAAAAGTGATATACCTTTATAGGGCACTTACCATGAATGGAGCTTGCATGACTGGAAGTTGCTCTGGGTGAGTCAGTGAGTGAAGGAATGGTGAGCGAATGTGAAGGTTGAGGACATGACTGTACACTACTGTAGGCTTCATAAATGCAGTAAACTTAAGCCGAACTAAATTTATAAAACAAATTCTTTCATCAGTAATAAATTTAACTTACTGTAGTTTTTTCATTTTATAAACTTTTTAATTTTTTAAAACTTTTTTACTCTTTTGTAATAACACTTAGTTTAAAACACAAATACATTGTGGGGAGGTGGAACAAAATGGCCAAATAGATGCCTCTAGCTACTTTCCTCCTGGCAGAAACACCCAATTAAGCAACTTTCTTTTTTTTTTTTTTTTTTTTTTTTTTTTTTGAGACGGAGTCTCGCTGTGTCTCCCAGGCTGGAGTGCAGTGGTGTGATCTCGGCTCACTGCAAGCTCCGCCTCACGGGTTCACGCCATTCTCCCGCCTCAGCCTCCCAAGTAGCTGAGACTACAGGCGCCCGCCACCACGCCCGGCTAGTTTTTTGTATTTTTAGTAGAGACGGGGTTTCACCATGTTAGCCAGGATAGTCTCGATCTCCTGACCTCGTGATCCACCCGCCTCGGCCTCCCAAAGTGCTGGGATTACAGGCTTGAGCCACCGCGCCCGGCCCCAATTAAGCAACTTTCTACACAAAAAGTCACCTTCATAAGAACCAAAAATCAAGTGAATGATCATAGTACCTTTTAACATCGTATCAAGGCAAGAGGCACCGAAGAGAACAGGAAAGAAAGTCTTGAATCACCTACACTACTCCTCACCCATCCCTCAGCAGAAACCTGAGTTTTGACAAGCCCTTCCATGGCAGGCTAAAGCGTTCTGGGGTTCAAAATAAACTTGGCAGGCAGTCTAGGTCACAAGGACTACAATTCCTGGCGCCGTCCTGGTGCTGTGTTAGTCTCAGAACCAGTGGACTTGTGGTGCATACAACCTAGTGAGACACCAGCTGAGGCATTCTAGGGAGTGCTTGCGTTACCCCTCCCCCAACCACAGACAGAGCAGCTCATAGCCCTGGGAGATTCCTTCTCTCTGAGGAAAGAAGAGTAAAGAGGATTTCGTCTTGCAACTTGGATACCAGCTCAGTCACAATAAAATAGGGCACCAGGCAGAGTCCAGAGGCCCCCTTTCCATGCCTTAGCTCCTCCATGAGATTTCTAAGCACACGCTGGGCCAGAATGGAACCCACTTTCTTCAAGGGAAGAACGCAGTCCTGACAGGATTTAGCACCTACTGAATAAAGAGCACTTGGGCTCTGAATAATCGGCATTGGTAGCCAGGCAGTACTTGTCGTGAGCATTGGTTGAAATTCAGAGGACTTCTGGCTTCAAGTGTGACCCAGCACATTCTCAGCTGTAGGGGCTATGGGGAGAAACACCTTCTGCTTGATGAAAGGAGAGGAAAGAGTAAGGAGAACTTAGTTTTGTGGCTTGGGCACTAACTTGACCACAGTGGGGTAGAGCACCAAGCAGGCTCCTAGGGTCACTGATTCTAGGCCTTGTCTCCTAGACAGCATTGCTGGACCTTCCCTGGGCCAGGGCAGTGCCCACGGCCCTGAAGGGAGAGACTCAGGACTGGCAGCATCCACCACAAGCTGACTGAAGAGCCCTTAGGCCTTGGGTGAACATAGGCAGTAGACATGCAGTGGTCACTGTGGGCTTTAGGTGAGATTCAGTACTGTACTTGCTTCAGGTGGGACCCAGCACAGTCCCAGTGGCTGTGGCCAAGGGCATGCCTCCATCACCCATGCCCAACACCAGGCAGATAAGCACACACAGAGAGAGAGACTCTTTGGGGGAATGTAAGGAAAGGAAAACAAAGGTCTACCTGGTAATCTAGGGAGTTCTTTCAGAGCTTGCTAAGACCACCAAGGTGGTATGTCTATGAGTGTGCTAGAGCTGGCAAATTACTGGGCTTGGGATGCCCCCCTAAAGCAAATGAAGCTGGAGTGTTCAAAGACTTACATCACAATACCCAAGTTTCTTCAAATATCTAGAAAGTCATCACAAAAACGGATAGGTATAAACAAGCCCAGAGTATGAAGACTAACATAAATACCTGACTCTTTGTGTAAGTGTATTCTTTCATTGCTATAAAGAAATACCTGTGACTCGGTAATTTGTTTTTTTTTAAAAGGAAGTGTAGTTGGCTCATGATTCTTCATGCTATGCAGGAAGCATGATGCTGGCATCTGCTTGGCTTCTGGAGAGGTGTCAAGAAACTTCCAATCATGGTGTAAGGCAAAAGGGGAGGAGACACATCACATGGCCAGAGAAGGAGCAAAGTAGGGAGAGGTTCTACACACTTTTAAATAACCAGATTTTATGAGAACTCACTCACTATCGTGAGGAAAGCACCAACAGGATGGCACTAAACCATTCTTCAGAAATCTCCTCTATGATTAAATCACCTTGCACCAGGCCCCACCTCCAACATGGGGGATCACAATTTTACATGAGATTTGGGCAGATACATAGATCCAAATCACATTATTCTGCCCCTGGCCCCTTCTCATGCCCACAGATACAAACCACATTATTCTGCCACTGGCTCCCTTCACAGATCCAAACCACATTACTCTGCCCTGGCCCCAAATCTCATATCCTTCTCACATGTCAAAATGCAATCATGCCTTCCCAACAGTCCCCCCAAAGTCTTAACTCATTCTAGTATTATCTCAAACGTCCAAAGTCCAAAGTCTGATCTGAAACAAGGCTAGTCCCTTCTGCCTGTGAGCCTGTAAAATAAAAAAAAAAAAACCTAGTTATTTCCAAGATACGATGGAGATATAAGCATTGGGTAAATACTCCTGTTCCAAAAGGGAGAAATTGGCCAAAAGAAAGGAGTGACAGGCCCCATGCAAGTTAGAAACACAGCAGGTCAGTCATTAAATCTTAAAGCTCCAAAATAATATCCTTTGCCTCCATGTCTCACATACAGGACACATTGGTGTGAGTCACCCCAACTAAAATGGCTTTTGTCAAAAGACAGACAATAGCAAATTATGGTGAGGATGTGAAGAAAATAGAACAATTTTACACTGTTAGTAGGAACGTAAATTTGTACTACCACTATATGGAACAATTTGGAGATTCCTCAAAATACTGAAAATAGAACTACCATATGATCCAGCAATTCAGCTGCTAGGTATATGCTCCCCCAAAAGAAAATCAGTTTATGGAAGAGATGCCTGCATTTCCATGTTTATTGTAGCACTGTTTGCAATAGTCAATATTTGCAAGCAATCTAAATATCTACCAACAAACAAATGCATAAAGAAAATGGTATACAAACACATAATGGAGTCATAATAAGAATGAGATCCTGTCATTTGCAACATGGATGGAACTGAAGGTCATTTTGTTAAATGAAGTAATCCAAGCACAGAAAGACAAATTTCACATGTTCTCACTCATTTGAGGCAGCTAAAAATATTGAAACAATTGAACTAATGGAGATAGGTAGTAGAATGATAGTTCCCAGAGGCTGGGAGGGGTAGTGGGGTAGGGAGAAGTGGGGATAATTAACAGGTACAAAAATATAATTAGATAGACTGAATAAGATCTAGCATTTGATAACACAACAGTGTCACTAGAGTCAACAATAATTTATTGTACAGTTTAAAATAACTAAAAGAGTATAGTTGGATTGTTTGTAACACAAAGAAAGGATAAATTATTGAGGTGATGGATACTTTATTTACTCTGATGTGATTATTACATATTATATGCCTGTATCAAAATATATCTTGTCCCCCATAAATATATATACCTGTGTCCACAAAAATTAACACAAAACACAAAAAGCATTGCATAGCTATAAAAACAATTTCTTTATATTTTTATTCTATGTAATTTTTCTATGTTTAAAATTTATTATTTTACTTTTTAAACTTTGGTAAAAACTAGGACCCAAGCCCACACATTATCGTAGGTCTACACAAAGTTGGAATCATCAGTATCATTATCTTCTGCCACCACAACTTGTTCCATGCAAAAGTATTGAAGGACAATAATATGCATGGAGCTGTCATCTCCTATGATAACAATGCATTCTTCTGGAACACATCCTGAAGGACCTGCCTGAGGCTATTTTACAGTTAGTTTTTTTTTACCCTTGAGTAGAAGATGTGCCCTTTAAAATAACAATTAAAAATTATAATATAGTAAATACATGAGCTGTTAACATAATTATTATTGTTATCAAGTATTAAATACTGTACATAATTGTATGTACTTTTATATGACTGTCAGTGCAGTAGGTTTGTTTATAGTAGTACTGTGTCTGGAATTGGTGGATTCTTGGTCTCACCGACTTCAAGAATGAAGCCACGGGCCCTGGCAGTGAGTGTTACAGTTCTTAAAAATGGTGTGTCCAGAGTTTGTTCCTTCAGATGTTCAGATGTGTCTGCAGTTTCTCCCTTCCGGTGGGTTTGTGGTCTCGCTGGCTTCAGAAGTCAAGCTGCAGACCTTCACAGTGAGTGTTACAGCGCATAAAGGCTGGTGGACCCAAAGAGTAAGCAGTAGCAAGATTTATTGTAAAGAGTGAAAAAACAAAGCTGCCACAATGTGGAAGTGTACCCATGGGGGCAGCCTGCTTTTATTCCCTTATCTGGCTCCACCCACATCCTACTGATTGGTCCATTTTACAGAGAGCTGATTGATCCATTTTACGGAGAGCTGATTGGTCCATTTTGACAGGGTGCTGATTGATGTATTTACATACCTTGAGCTAGACACAGAGTACTGATTGGTATATTTACAATTAAAATCCTTGAGCTAGACACAGAGTGCTGATTGGTGCGTTTACAATCTGTTAGCTAAACACAGAGTGCTAGACAGAAAAGATCTCCCAGTCCCCATTAGGTTAGCTAGATACAGAGTACTGATTGGTGTATTTACAAACCTTGAGCTAGACACAGGGTGCTGATTGGTGTAGGTACAATCCCTTAGCTAGACATAAAGGTTCTCCAAGTCCCCACTAGACTCAGGAGCCCAGCTGGCTTCACCTAGTGGATCTGGCAGGGGGGCTGCAGGTGGAGCTGCCTGCCAGTCCCACACAGTGCGGCCTCACTCCTCAACCCTTGGGCGGTTGGTGGGACCTGTGCCTGCTGCTCAGGGGGTGGCGCTAGTCAGGGAGGCTCTGGCCATGCAAGAGCCCATGCCGCGGGTGGGGGGGGAGGGGTGGGGGGAAGGTGCCGGAGGGTGGGTGGTGGTGGGGTGCTCGGGCTTGGTGGGCTGCAGTAGCACCACAAACAAGTGAGTAATGCATTGTGCTGTGATGTTATGATGGCTACAACGGATGTCACTAGGCAACAGGAATTTTTTGACTCCATTGCAATCATATATGATCACTGTTGTATATCATTTATCTTGACTGAAATGTTATGTGGCACATGACTGTACTGTTCTTCAGAATAAGATCATAATCATGAATGTAAAGAGGTATTAGTGTGTGGTTGTGTTTTCTACCAACTATGTTCAGCTGAGGAGGTGCAGTTGTGTAGTGTGGATCAATAGATGTATTTGCAGTATGGATTTTTCTCAAGCAATTAAGAAGTAAAGGAAAAATGAAGGAGTTCATGGTATATATAAGGAAGTAATTTTAATGATGAACAATGAAATTTAAGGGGATTAAAATGAGAAATAAATGTAGAATGAGGTTTAGGGACAGAAAAATAAAATATTGGGATCAATGGATAGCAGATTCTAGAAGGCTGGTATAAAAGAAAGTGCCAATCAGGATCTAGAAGCTTATAGGCACAAGGAGGTGAGCACCAGGGGTTTATAGGTGCCAATTGAAGAAAGATGAGGGTCATAGATTTGGAAAGGTGAGCTTTATTTCTCATAAAGGCTTATAGCCTGCAGGGTGGCCATTCTGACAGGCTAGAAAGTGTGGCCTGTGTGTAGAAGCCAGAGACAAACACTTGGAGGAATTTATGCTGAGCTGAGTGGCTGAACATACATATTCAGTAAGCTATAGGAGGAATCATGAATATTTATTAAAGGTGAAATGTGCACATGCACAATTGGGCTTTATGCTCTTTCATGGGCCTCAGGTACAAATAATAATAATAATAATGGCAGCATTAGCATGATCCAAGGGTGCAGTTTTCAGCCTTCTAACATCAAACAGTGAAGTGGAGGACATGAAAACCTTTATTGCATGTTGTTCATAATCTGACCAGAACCACTCCATGATTGATGGTCTCTTATCAGGGAAAAAAGGAGGTGTAATGTCAGAAAGTTGGTTGATATTGGTTGTGGAGTCTTTTGAAAGGACTGCTTTCTGTTTAGAAGAAAGACTAGTAGTGGTTAGCAAGGGAAGGGCTGTAAGAGGGCATGTCTGACCTCTTAACCCCTTTCAGGGCCGACCAAGCTTATTCGGGGGTCCCCATGGCTAAGAGATAACCCATTCAGCCAGTTGGAGGGTTTAGAATTTTTACATTTATTTCTCATAGATGATGATAAAAAGGAGTAAAGAGTGTTATGGTCTTATGGAATAAGATTCAAGGTTTGTGGGATTTTAAGGATGGTTTGAAATTGACAATGAAGATCACGGGGCACATCTGTCTCCCACGTAGAGCAGAGGAGTATAGGCTTTCCCCACTTGAAAAGACTGACAAGGAAAAAAAGTGCTCTAAGAAAAACTGGTTTCCATAAAAGCAAGAAAACACAGGAAATATTCGGAGTAGAGGTTAAAGATATACAGGATTTTTTCTGATGAATGATAATGGGTTTCATTGGATACAGTGAGGGGATTTTTGGAAGTAGAGAGTGGTGGGAGATAGGCTTTAAAAAAACATACTATAACAACATATGATAGGATTAGAATGTGGTGATGAGGTCTGCTTTGGGAGATAAAAGGTTTTTGTTGTCGTTTTTTGGTTTTAAAGTGACTCATGAAAAAAGGACA
The DNA here is from genome assembly GCF_024542745.1 of Macaca thibetana thibetana. Taxonomy (NCBI): domain Eukaryota; kingdom Metazoa; phylum Chordata; class Mammalia; order Primates; family Cercopithecidae; genus Macaca; species Macaca thibetana. Next base: position 88,887,106 of record NC_065591.1, read on the forward strand.
AAGGCATGATATAATTGATGTTAATCATCTCAAAGCAATGGTATGAATGCCAGGCCAGGGTGTTGAAGGGGAGCAGAAAAGAGGATCTCTCCAGGACAACACAGAATTACACAGTTCATATTTGACTTCTGCTAAAGCAAGATGTGGTGGTATGGGCATTGGGTACTGTGTTACTCTGATTTCACATAGTTCCAGCGGTCCCTCTTGGTTATTGTTCTGATATAGATTCAGATGCATTTATAACTAGTCCACTACTCAAGTATGTTATTGATAATTTCCTATCCACTTGTTTACCTTAATAAATTCTAAATATTAAGTATCGTAGATACATGGTATCTCTACTAAATATTTAGTGGGACAAAATTGTTGATGATTTCATATATCTGAAATCTAGTGCATAGTTTTAAAAGAATGGGATCAAAGTTATCAGTTTTCACCAAATAGTGACATGCAAGAATATATTTGTGTCTGATGTGGCCATTTATGCTCACACAAGAGAAACCTCTACCAGTAATCTGTTACTAGTTACCATACATGAGTAGCCCATCTCAGTCAGAAGAAAGTTATTATTTGGAGATGAAACACCAATAAGAAGGAGATACATAGGGCAAAGAAATAGAAAGTAAAAAGAAAGTCACTAAAACAGAGATGAATTCTCAAATTTTAGCTAACAAGAGGCATGTCTCACAACTTGTACGGCACAGCTGAGACAGAGGATTTTGAAACACATTGAAGACTGTTTTAACTTTTTGGAGCCTTGTTCACTTTTGGATTTGGAGAATCCCATGGCTTTAAGTGTTCATTTTATCTTTAGAGATTAATCAGTAGGGAGGAATAATGCATGCTGGCAGATCATGTCTGTCTGACACGTACTATCAAAACTTTGAATTTGGTAGTTGGCAGCAAAGTAATGTCATAAAATGCCATCAGGATAAAGAACTCAACTCCCACACTGAATATTGTGGGAACCTAATGACTGTCATTTTTACAGTTATATACTGAGGCTACTTTTTATAATAGATGGTAATTTATAGAAGAGCAAATAAATTGGGCCTTTTTCATTATTGTATTCTTAAAGATTAGCACAAGAGTCAAACAAAAGAAAAAAAGATCATGAATGTGATATATCTATGCAATTCGCAATATAAAGGTAGAGCTCCATGGTGCTATTCACATTGACTTCAATATGAATAATGCCCCCTAAAGTTTTACAGATTGGTTCATCTATGCTTTTCTTTGCTGAATGAATTCTATACCCTCTAATATTTATTAAGTTCTTATTGTATGCTACGCATGTGCTAACTACTTTACTTATAAGATCCTACTTAGTCTTTATAAGAAAGACAGTGAAGCAAATAACACTTGTATCTTTGCCCAAAAGTATGTAGCTGGTAAGTGAGAAGCCAAGACTCGCAGATCAGTGTGTTAGCTGGTTTAGCTATCTACAGATTCCTTTATTACCATTATCAGAGGTATGATATGACACTTATGCATTTGTTCTCAAAGTATTTGTGTTCCAGCTGGGGGACAATTTCAACAATAAAAAAGAGAGATACAAGCCAAGCTTCCCAAAAATACCAGTGCAGAAAGGGTTGAAGGCAGCCCCTTTTGGGATAGAATAACTTGATTAGTAATTTCCAGAACAAGATAACATGAATTTGGTTCTGGATGATACCTGTGGTTTGGGGAGACAAAAGGGGTCCTAAAAGGTTTCCATGTAGAAGAAACAGCTTAAGCAAAGGTAGAGTGGAGAGTAAGAGAGGGCCTTTATTGGATTAGAAAACAGTGTAGAAATTATGTCACAGGACATTTTTCTTAATATTGTGGTGGCTTTTAGGTTATTTTTATTTAGGCAGAGGTAGCAATCAACTTCTCAACTTTTCTTGTGGCCTTTGTAACTTTTGAATGGCTATACCACCAGATGCTCCCATCTAGTTCTCCTCTCTATCTTATTTGGGATAATGCAGGATAATCAGTTTTCAAGGGTAATGGGCTTGCAAAAATAAAAATTGTAAAAGCCATAGATAACTGTTTTTTAGAAATTGGAATGTTAATCAAGAAGTCCAGGCTTTCTTTGAAAATGCCTACAGTGTATCTTATATCTCTTCTTTCCAGGTCCCAGATAAGACGTGACTATATTCTTCACAGAGCTGCTTTCTGTGAGTATCAAAGAGAAAACATTACATATTCTTAGTTTCCTTCTGAGGGACTGATCCACCAGGTGTCTAATTGCATCTGGGGTCTATTTATTTTTTTGTTCCATATGAATAATTGAGCATTTCTGAAGCTTGGAATAAGTGTGAGTTCTTGTGTCTCTCTTTAAATAGAAAAGTTAAAATAGAAAATATTTAGAAAAAATGTTACTTTCCTTCTTCTCACCCCAGTTCCATTCATTGCAGTTCTTTTCTTAGTGTTTTACATTATCCTTTCAGAGGTATGGTGGAGGGTTTTAATTTGAACCCCTGAGTTTCTTTAGTGTTATAATTTAAACTAATAATAGCTAACACCTCCCTTTGAGTTTCTATAGCAGCTATTACAATGGTACCTACTGTTATTAATATTTAAGAAGGAACCATTAAAATCTGAGGTATGAGACAAATTGAAAATGTTAGCATTAATTGAACGCTATTGTTAATGGCACCTTTGCTAATTCGTGGTGAAGCCAACTTGTATTGCTTCATTAGAGACAGAAACCTAAAAGTACAGTGGTGGGAATAATTTCAATGGGCAACAGTCTGTCAAGTGCAGTAATGTAACAAATTATATTTCATTCTCAGCTTAAAATCCTGAAAACATTCAGACATCTGAATATTGCATAAATTAAACCCTACAACCTCCAGACATCTGAATATTGTATAAAAATTGCCAGTCTAGTAGTTTAAGAAACTGAAAGGAAATGCTTAATCTATCAGTGTAGCTACTACTCTAGTAAGCACATCTTTGAACAAATACATAGAGAGGAAAGGACTCATATGCATAGATATTCTTTAAAACAATAACATTCAAAATTTTCTGGTTTTTGTAGAAAAATGTGTTACAAGTCTAGTTTGGTATATTTCAAGGTTTTTATAACTTCTTTTTAACATCCTTTGTGTTCATATAATTTACATGTTTTGCTTCTTCAAGATCATTTGATACTATTGTTGGCTTGGAAAGACCCTCCACATATTTGAAACAAAGGAGTTGGGTTTTACACATGTTGATAGGAAAGTGGATAAAGAATATTGGAAGGATTATCAGGGAAAGGCCTTTCAAAACCACAATGAGATATCATGTTACCCCAGTTAGAATGGTTATTATCAAAAGGACAAAAAGTATCAAATGCTGGTGAGGATGTAGAGAAAATGAAACTCTTGCATAGTAAGTCTTGGAACTCTTATATAGTAAGTCTTGACTTAATGGTGTCCATTAGTTCTTGGAAACTGCGACTTTAAACACAATGGTATATAATGAAATATTTTTACCATATGTGGGGAGAATGTGCAAACTCCACAGGACAATGGCACAGCCAGGAATCAACTTTTTTTCCCCATCAATGTTATAATGAAGCGACCTTGAGCAAATAACATTATTCAAGGACCTGGTGTACACTGTTGGTGGGAATGTAAATTAGTATAGCCATTATGAAAAACATGGCGGTTTCTCAAAAAACGAAAAGTGGAACTACCATATGATCCAGCAATCTCACTACTTGGCATTTATCCAAATGAAGGAAAATGAATGTATTGTGGGGGGTATCTCCACCCCCGTACCTACTGAAGCACTATTCACAATAACCAAGATATGGAATCAACCTAGGTATCCAAAAACAGATGAATGGATAAAGAAAATGCACTATATATACACCATGGAATACTATTCAGCCATAAAAAGATGAAATCCTGTAATCTGTGGAAACATGGATATGCCTGGAACACATCATATTAAGTGAAATAAGTTAGGCACAGAAAATAAATACTGCATGTTCTTACTTATATGTGGAAACTAAAAAATTAATTCAGCTCATAGAAGTAGGAAACAGCTGGGCACGATGGCTCACATCCATAATCCCAGGACTTTGGGAGGCCGAGGCGGGCAGATCACTTGAGGTCAGGAGTTTGAGACCAGCCTGGCCAGCATGGTGAAACCCTATGTCTACTAAAAATACAAAATTAGCGGGGCATGGTGGCGCATGCCTGTAGTCCCAGCTACCTGGGAGGCTGAGGGAAGAGAATGACTTGAACCCTGGAGGTGGAGGTTGCGGTGAGCCAAGATCGCGCCATTGCACTCCAGCCTTGGTGACAGAGCAAGACTCCATCTGAAAAAAAAAAAAAAAAAAAAAAAAAGAAAGAAAAAAAGAAGTAGGGAACAGAATTGTGGTTGTTAAAGATTGGGAAGAGGAATGGGGAGGGAAGGATGGAGACAGGTTGGTTAATGAATACAAAATTACAGCTAGATAGAAGAAATAAATTCTAGTATTTTACAGCACTGTCGGGTGAATATAGTTAGTTATAATTTGTTGTATATGTTCAAAAACTTAGGAGACTACATTTTGAATGTTTCCAACACAAATAAATGATAAATGTTTGAGGTGATGAATATGCTAATTAACCTGATTTGATCATTATACATTGTATACATGTATTGATATATCATTCTGCATCCCATAAATGTATACAATTATTTTGTGTCAACTAAAAATAAAAGAAAAAACACTCTGTCAATAAATGAACAAAAATAATATTTGTAGGAAAAATGACAGAAAAGAGATTCAGAATTCATTGAGTGGTTATTCTGGTGACCTTGGAATTTCTGCAGTCTTCTTGTGAGCACATTTGAGTGTCAGAAAAATTTTTCTTAAGACTCCAGCCATCTGCCCATTTCTTCCTTTTTATATTGGCCTCTAGTTTGGTCCTCTTTCTGGGGGCACAAAGCTGAATTTCTTCAAGTTGATTGGACATCTCCAAATTACCTCTATATTTAATACACTCTACACAGAAATCCAACTTTTCCCCAAATCCCTACTTCCTTCTCTTGCCCTTAGCCTTGTTAATCACCATTCTCTCAGCTGATTAGTGTTGAATATCCTCCTTACTCAATTAAATTCATATCATGAATATTCTCCGCATTCTTACTCAGACTATTGGATTGGAACACTAATCATGATGTGAAGATGAATTTAATAAAAAAGATTTTTATTTCAAAAATTAAATGCATTTTATGACAGAACAAAAGAGTGATTATTAAAATTATACAGTACAGAACTTTAAGAATAAATTTTCAACATTGTAGGGAACACTGAAGAACGGCCAGAGAGAAAAAGCAAATGGGTATAAAAAGTTAACCCCAAATTAATTATTTTTGAAAATAACTAAAACTCATAAAAAAGAATTGGATAGCATGTCTTTGACCATTATATCAAAGACAACGGTGTGGTATCTGTATGGGCCACATTTAAAAGTGGAAGAAATGAAGATGATTAAGCTTTAACATTTTTTTTGAGAAAGATTTATTCTAAGCAATAGCACTTTATATAAAGAATAAGATAAAGTTCTTTGTTTCTAGAAAATGTTTAGGTAGTGTCTCCTTTCTGCATTAAATTGGCACTGCACATGGATTAAACACATTAATTTTGGATGCAAACCGGTGGATCTGAGCCCTTAACTTTGTCCCTTACTAACTCTATGACCTTAATTTACTAACCCTCTCTAAGCCTCATTATCTTCATCAGCAAATTAGCAATTATAGTAATACCTTATCAGACTTTTCTGAGGATTACAATAGATAATGTGTATAAAATGTTGAACATAGTAAGTGATTAAGAGTAAATACAAAATAAATGTCATCTAGTTTTATTGAACCCAAATTTGGTAAAAAAAAAAGTATAATGATAATTATTGTAATACTTGATTAATACTTTATTGCAGGTATCAATTTAAAACATAAACACATTTCTTGATTTTTCTCTAACTTATATTACTTAATGTCCAGAATTTATTCTGTGAGTGGTAAAACCAACAAAAGTCCAAAACCAAAACCAATAAACAACTCCAGTAATACAGGATCATTCTCTATGTTCTTAGAGGTGCATCTACATTCTGGGGAGATTTATATATATCATGGTATCTGCCTAGAGAATGGTTGCTTGGTCACCCACTCCACCCAACCCCACCTTTTAAACTTCTGGGCTTACAACAATAAAGGTGGCATTTTTTGCCTACATGTCTTTGCAATTCTGCTCATGGGTAATCTTTCGTTCCATACCAGGAAGTGGGGAAACTGCCCAAATGAATCATACAACCATGTCTGTGATCTTCCTGCTTCTCTGGGATTCTGATATGAGGTATGTTTCTCCACTTTTCTGTTTTCTAGAAAATTAGAAATTTCCATACAATTTCTATGGAAACCATATTTTCCATTAAATTAGGAGCCTCAGTCATCCTTTGCCCCACTGAAGCTTTGCAGGAGAGAACCCCAGTGGTAGGTGGGGCTCACACTCCTTCCTCAGCCATAGTCACTTCAGTGATCTCTTTATTCCCTTCCAGCTCTCCTCCAACCCTCAACAAGAAAATATTTTCTGTTGTTTCACAGTGGTCCTTGCTGTTTTCCATAATTTTTCTATATTATTTTACTTGAAAGCCAGAAATTTTGACTTATATTTATTTTCTTTGTTCTGTTTCCTTGTATCAGTAGGCATGCAATTCTATGGCAAACTGAAGAGCAAGGGATAAAATAACTAAAACTGATGTATAAATAATAAAAATAGGCGTTTTCAGGGTATAAAATTTGACTTTTTTTTTAAGGTATCAGATTCAGAGAAATTTCCAAGCAAATATTATTAGCCATTGCTAATATTTTGGACTCAGTTTTTAAGGATCATGATGGAGTTTACCCATGTTAGGAGTAGGAGTTAATCTATTAATTATAAGTGGGAATCTAAGTGAGTCCTGTATTTAATTTTTCATCACATCGTTGTTATGTTAGGAGATGGTTCAGAGTGGAACCTTAAAAAACAGTTGGAATTTTTCAAAATTAGTCCTCTACAAATGGTTAAAATTATTTGAGTTTTGGATGATAAAGCAAAAACTTTTTGGAACAATCAGCTATTGATTTGATTTTTTAGAGTATTTTGAATGAGAGATACTGGGAAGAAACAAAAGTATTAACTAAAATGTGCCATGAGGTATCTACGTTAAACACAAGGGGCATTTTGGTTAATAGATGGGAGATATTGGAAAGTCTCATGTGACATTTTACTTTTCACGGACTCTCCATGACAACTAAACATAACAAAATATCATTGATCAAATACTGTTAGTCCTGCATAATTTGTTAGTTATCCTCTAACATTTCAACATAGTACTCATACAATCACTCCCAGATTATAAAAGCATAAAAGTTCAGGATTCTTTTCATACAGTTCAAGGATCACAGTCTTTCATATTTGTTTGTTCTTGTCTGTGAGTCAGGTCTTAGAATGAATGCATACTTTCTAAATTGTTGCTGCACTTGGTAATGTATAGCTATTGTCTGTCAAAATAGAAATATTTTTCTGTCTGACTCAGAACATTTTAAAGGTTCACATGAAAGTTTTTTATGTGAAAAATAATTGGGAAATTATTTTAAAGAGTGCATAGTTAATGACAAAATATAAATAGATTAGCTTGAAATTTAGAGCAGTCTCAGAAGTAATATAGGACTATTTCAATCTGATTTGTTTTCTGCCTCTCAAGCAACATATCTATTGGCTCAAATGAGGTGAAAGAGAAAAAGAGTGAGTAGCAAAGAGGAATAATTTTGCACTCCACTAAATAGTGATTTAGTAATGAAGGTAGCGATAGAGACACTAGGAGATAAAGCAGACAATACTTTAGGGTTATAGAAAAGAAACAGTGGAAACATCTCTTCCTCCTCTTGTTTGTTTCTGTTCTAGTTCTTAAAAATTATGGTGGTAGAGAAAGTTTTCTGGGAATACGAAGTTGTGATGTATTTTTACGGGTGTACAACTGGTTTAATGTGGTTATCATTAAATCATCATTTGATTTCTTCTGATTGATATGACTGTCCCGTATGTTGAATAATTTAAAAACAGCTAAAGTTCAAATCGTGTTTTAAGAAACACTCTAAGACTCTTTTTGAATCTAATAAAAATCATGGTAATGCAAAGGAGGCCATATGTTGTAGTCAAAAGGTCATTTGATTTTGAAGCAAACAGATTTGGATTTAAAGTCGAGTTTTGATAGTTATTGGTGACAAGATTTAGGTTAATATTATCTTACATATCTGAGTGTTTAATTCCTTGTGTATAAACCTAGGACTTGTATCTTATTGTGGATAATAAAATGATAATGTGTAAAACATCTGGGAGATTAGTAGGGGCTTAATGGATAGAAATTGAGAAAAAGCAGAATGGGGTGAAACTAAGAAGTATCTTCCCATTTCTGTTAAGTGAATAAATAAATATTTTTACAGTGGGACTTAGTGCTACTTGATAAATAAAAGGTGAAATTTGATTGAAATATGTAACTTTGTCTGGAGAAAAGGATTCTTAAAGTTTTTTTTTAAATCCCACCAGATTAAACACAGTATAAATTTTTTAAATGTTCTGGAATAATTAAAAAAATCAAAATGCTTCTAACAATGTTTTCAATGTTTTACAGTATGATTTAAGTGTCTCAAAATATTCCTTTAGTTTATCTGATAAAGAAACGATATACTACAAGCTACAATAATAGGGAAATAATAGAAGAAATCAAGATATATATATACGTGTGTGTGTGTGTGTGTGTGTGTGTATATATATATCCTTAGTCATATTTTTGTGAAGGTTCTTAGAAGCCAGTCAAGTTATGTTGAAATGAAAATAATTGATATTTTCAGCTGTGCTACAAAAAAGCCTGTAAGTAGCAAAGGATCCCATCTTCCCTTTTTCCTAATAGAAACCCAAATTTAGTTTCTTCTTTTACCATTTTTCTCTTACGTTTGATGCTGTAGCAGCATATACATTTTTGTAATTTCAGCACAAACCACACTTTCTTTGTTCAGCCATTTCTCCATGCTTTCCTGAGGTTTGTGCTTCTCTTTCCCCATCCCTCTCCCTTTCCTCATTCCTATGCCTCATCAGTTCTCTCGTAGATGCAATAGCTCTTACTCATTCTGAAAGACAGTGCCACAATCTGTACCTCCAGAGAAATCTGCCTTATCCTCTGATATTAAGATGACCACATAATTTATCATGCAAACTGGAACTCTTTTGAGAATAAAAATGAACACAATGCATAATTACACTGGGAAAACAGGTGTAAACTAAGAAAATCCTGGCAAATACAAATATGTGGTCATCTTGCCTAAAATAGATTAGGTATTTTTAGAGACAGAATTATTCCTTCCCACTCTAATTCCAAGAGAACTGTAGTAAGTTATTTTGGCCTCTTTCATCTCTCCACTTATTCCACTCCAGGAAGGTGACATATTTTTACCTGATAATTTTTCTAAGAATGAGCTAGGCACGTGAGGTCCACTTTTCTCTTTTTTCTCTGAGGTCCAGCATTCCAGCTGAGAGTTTGCCATCATCACTGCTCTGGGCCATTTCACAAGTAGAGCATTAAGACCCCCTTCTCTTGGGATGGCTCACAGTTCTTAGGACTGGTTACTTCTGTTTCAACATAGGAGTCGGTAAATCCATTTTGCCCTCCCGTTGAACTATGTACCGCAATCCCACAATTTATCAGTATTAAAACGTATATTTTTCACTTCTAGTTATTTGATTCATTGTCATAATTCAAGAGACAAGTAGAAAAAAGCAGTGCTATCTACCCTTCAAGGCTCCAACATTTACTACTAGCTCTTTGTGTTTTCAAATTACTCTAATAACTCTATTATTACATCTATTTGATTATTTTTGATGATTTGATAATTATCTGATTATGTGTCTGTCTACAGGTTATCAAAACTTATTATGTAAAGGATAAATAAGTATTGGTTTCTTCATATGTGCCTAGGCTCAATATGTCATGGGTTTTTGTCATAAAGAACCAAGAATATAAGCTTCATATATGGAAAACATCTGGCATAAGGTAGTCTAATGTAAAGCATTTTTATTATAATCTGTCATTTAATTTAAGTAATAATACTGCAAAATAGCTCTTACTGTTCTTAGTCTATGAATAAAGAAAGTAGATTTAGGCAGCAACTGAAGTACCCTAATGTTATACAGCTGAGAAATAGTGGCCATGAATTCAGTTCAGGACTGTCTGCCTTCAAAGCTTGCAGATTTTTTTTTCTATGCCACCCTGCTATGGCGATGCCTCTTCTCAGGTACAGGCATAATAATTCCTATTATACTTTTGCATACAAATCAATACGAGATTCCCCATTAATGTTGAAGTGAAACTTTTTTCACTATATTGATGGAAAAAGATGAGTTATATAGGGGGCCCAGGTGTCTTATTATTTCCAGAAGAGCATTCTGAAATGAGGAATACGAGAGCCAAAGATTGCACTGGACAATTTCTGATATTTAAACACATAGAAAGTGTCATTTCAGGTTTTCTGGTTTGAAAACGTGCGATATGAAGAGATGATGTGGATTATCTCAAGGGAGTAGCAGTGAGCCATCTTGATTAACCTTGAGGAGTCCTTAGTGTCATGTTTTTATCTGATATGAAACAGCAAAAAAAAGTTGATGCCAGGATATAGCCACATATGGTTGTTTTTCTATATCATCATTGTGCAACGCTCCCATTTAGTAAATTCCTAAATGTAACTTTGTATAATTCAATTTAATTTAACCTATTTTTGGCTTTCTTTTTGTATTCATATTACTGTGCTAGGCAACAAGGTATAAGGAAATAACTTCTAATACCACTTACAAAGATATTTAAACTCAACAAATAATACTAATGTTGAGTCAAACTAATGCTTAAAAGAGACCTAAGACATTGCTGTAAAGATTTAGAGGAAGAAATATGACAGTTTGAATGGGGAATGGGGACAGAATGGGGAGTGACATCACAGAGGAAGTAAAATTTTGAGTTCAGTTAAAGGATGGGTAAAAACTGTTACTGAATATAGGAAAGGAATCATGTCATAAAAACGTATGTCCCATTTAGGATTTAAGAGTGAATCTGTGTGACTGGATCAGTATTTTTCTGCAGGCAGTGAATAGGTGACAAGTCTATAAAAGTGATTTGGAGTGAATAATACAGCCTCGATGTCATGCTAAATAGCATGGCAATTTCATGGAAAGCATTCAATAGAACAATCTTTTTCCAGACTAAGGGCTAATGAACTGATCTGCTGAGATTTTAATATCTGCTGAATGAGTTGAACTATCTTATATTAACAAATGTTAAACGATCTCTTTACTATAGAACTTCTCACAACGTTTAATGTTTTTATACTTGTTGGGAATCTATAAGAGAAACCTATAATATACTTTGTTTTCCTATCTTATATTCATACGTGTTGTTTCTCAGTCTTATTAACTATGGGGCATGATACAAGAATAGTGTTCCATGGAGCATGTTGGAAAACACTTATTTAAAAAGCAAAGTCAAAGAGTTCTTATCTTAATAAGGCAGTTGAAGACCCCCTTCTTGTTGCCATTTTTATGAGGCCTTTCTTCAATCTACATATACGTATATGCCTGTGCTGACACACTTACATACTAAGTGAGCGACAGGGTATATCTTCAGCAAGATTCCTCTGGATAGGACCCTTGCAGCCTCTAATCCTATTATGGTGATTTACTCCATTTTATTTCATGACTAGGCTTTGTAATCTAGCTTTTAGGGCTCAACTTTTTTTTTTTTTTTTTTTTTTTTTTTTGACAGAGTCTCACTCTGTTGCCCAGGCTGGAGTGCAGTGGTGCAATCTTGGCTCACTACAGCCTCAGCCTCCCAAGTTCAAGTGATTCTCCTGCCTCAGTTTCCTGAGTAGCTGGGATTACAGGTGTGCACCACCATGCCTGGCTAATTTTTGTATTTTTAGTAGAGATACAGTTTTGCTATGTTGGCCACACTGCTTTCGAACTGCTGGTCTCAGGTGACCCATCCACCTCAGCCTCCCAAAGTGCTGGGATTACAGGCATGAGCCACCATTCCCTGCAGGGCTCTACTCCCTATTATGACTTCAGGCCACAGGTTTCTGACTCAGATTAAACCCAAGGTTTGCTATTTTTTCTTTTTCCCCAGTAATTTCACTCCCAAACTGAGGCCTATGATAGCTCAGGTGATTTCCTGTGTCTAAACCAGATAATGCTGTCCTTGGTGCGCATGCCTCCAGGCACCCCACCTGAATTAGGGCCCTGCTGAAGCACAAACTGTCAGAATCTCTGAGATATATTCCAGGGGAAATAACACTGTGTAAAAATCTGTTAAAAAGGATTCATAGGGGTCATTAGGACATTGGGCAATATCACAGAATATGACCCTCTTGTAACACCTCTCCCAGGGAAAGAAGATGGTGTAGAGAATCTATGCTTCACTTGTTCAGTATAAAATTATAGTTGATTCTTAAGGAAAGTTATAGTAATATTTTGTGAAAATGTCATTAGTCATACTCCTTCTATGAAATAATGGAAAAACAACTCAAAAGCAGATAATAGCGACAATCATAATAATATTAAAGAAAGGAAAAGCTGTTTATCCGCTTATATTCCTGGGAAGGTGAAGTATCACTTGTTTGGGTGATTTAACTGTGTTGTCAAGACTCTCTCTCTCTCTTTCTTTTTCCCTTTCTCTCTCTCTCTCTCTCTTTCTCTCTCTTTCTTTTCTTTCTCCTCTATCTGCTTTGTTTTCTCTCTCAAACAGGCTCTGCCTACATGGTAGGCAAATGATTGGCAGTAGTTTCAGATACATATTCTGTAAGTAAAGTAATAACTACGTAGTCTTTTTTCTCAAAGCCCAGAATTTTGTGGTGACACTAGGATGACATCTGTACCCCCCCAAACTACGTACGATAGGTTTCCCACCAAAAAAAGATTATGTTAACAGAAAGAATAGGAAAGTGACACTAGAATATGCTGACAAATAAATATCCTCCCCATGTCCCATCACATTCATTTTCTTACAAATTATTTTAAGTGTGTTTCCTCTTAATATAGACATCTGTTCTAATACTCTTCATCATAACTGCAACTCTTGTGTAGATGCTGCTGCATTCAGCTCCAGATCCCAGATCAATGGGATCTGTCATTCTAATCAGTCTTGTCTAAATGTGGCTTCACACAGTCCATAGTCTATGCCTAAATGATTAAGTTAAACAAATTCTCAGACCTTCCATAAAGTATGGAATAGAAAAAAATGGGCTAATCACAGTAATAACACTTACTTAGAAGTGTAAAACAATAAAAGAAAGTGATAGCTTCTGTTCCACTAATCTACTGCTGCTTACAAAACCAACCAAAACATAGTGGCTTAAAACAACCACTTTATTATCTTTCATGGTTCTGTGGGTCTGACTTGTTTTTTCCCTTGTGGTTGCAGTGTGATGGCAGCTGGGGCTGGCCGACATCATCTGGAGCTACACTGGTATGCTGGGCTCCCTCTATTTCCATGGAGCAAGTCTTCTCTCTATTTGTGTGGTCTCACCACACAGACTGTCTTGATGGGGTCCCTCCAGTCGGGTAGATACATGGTGGTTCAGGGATCTCTAGAAGGTTCTTCTAGGCCTTCTTAAAGTTTAGGCTCTGAACTCTCATAGCTTCACTTCCACTGCATTATCATAGTTAAAGCTAGTCACAAGGGATACCCTAAATTAACTATAGAAGGGACCACATAAGAGGATGGATGTTAGTGGTTCACTAAGGGACAGTTGTGAAGGTTGACTACAACAAAATAGCACCATTGTATAGCATATTTCAAAATTTTTTGGACCAGAATAACAGGGGCTAATTTTTCTCCAATGGAGTTAGCCCCTGGTCTTCCACTGCTTGCTTCAAGTCCTGCCTCCTAGGAGAATATCTGTTTTCATTCATCCTCCATGACCTTACTTTAGTGGGGCTAGATATGTATTTCTTATTTTAGGAATTCTATCATATTAAAAGCCCACTTCATATTAGTAAAAATTATGGAGATCTAGGGATTGATATGTTTTGTGAACAACTAAAGATTCAACATTTTGCTGGGATTTACCATAATTGCTAGTTGGCTAATTCAATTTCTGGTCATAGTTTGGTCTAGAAACCAAGCCAGATATCTTATAGAGGAGGGATCACTAAAACTGCATCTGCTCTTATAGCTTCTATCTTTTAATGGCAGGCCTCAGGGCTCTACTCAGTTCCTCAGTCTAAGATAATGAACAGAACAAATCAGCTTCCACTAACAGGCTACATCCTTGATGATGGAGGAAATTACTTTTTTGGGTCAATAAAGTATTTGAGAAATGCCTAGCAAGTCAGACTCATTTCTTTGGGCCTCCTTGATCCAGGTTTCATTCTTGTTTCTTGCCTCCTGGATTTTGCGAGCACTAGCTTTATCATCAGACAAATAATTTTGACTTTGCAGTTCTGCAAAATTTATGATGATCAGATGATCAGTAGTCTTGGATTTCTGGCTGCAGGCAAAAAAATGTTTTATTAAATTTCTATTTTTTTTCTATGCTAAGTCAGGCAAGCAGTTTGTCTCTTTTTTGCAGAACTAACTGAATTCTACAATAAGTGGCCAAGCATGTTGAACAGCACATATATTTCTAGGAAGTTTTTTTTAAGTTATTGCCTTTCCAGGTACATGTTTTGATGTGGCATGTTAACCACATGCTCTCAATCTCACAGTGAAGATTATCAATTACTTGGCATGTGTAAGTTTAAGGGATTCATAGGAATCTATACCAACTTGTGAAACATTCAATATGTTATGCTCTTATTCATTTGTCATCCACTGAGCAGGATGGCATATTAATTATTCAAGACAGATGGACAGACAGGAAGGATGGAGTCTCTTACCTCTGTCATCAAACTTCCTTTCAAATGTGGAAACCTAAATCCCTCCTGCTGTATTTCAAAGCCCATTTCCAGTCCTGCCATGACCTCGGGGAAGGTAGTATCCTCATTTTAGTCAATTGTTATTCCTCCCTGCTCTATACACATTTGAAAGCCCATTTTGGTCATTTTTCAGCTCCTTCTTTTCCAGAGAAAATGATCAATCCTGTCTGTGAAAGGAACGGACAAGTAAGATATCCTCTGGAGGCCCAGAGACTAATTTGTTTTAGATATCAAATTCTTCTATTTCTTCTTAACAAGCATATTCTAGAGCAGTAAATCTTGACAAGGAGCAACAATAGCAATAGCAGCTGCATCATGCTGAGAGACTTATTTCAGAACAGTTTTTTATCTTTGGGCACATGACATGAGCACTATCAAAACAACAGTTGGCACATCCCAACCATCAACACATCACTGCAGAACATTATCTTCAAAGCCAGGCCACCAAAAAAACAAACAAACAAACAAACAAACAAACAAAAAAACTCCAGAAGGAAAACATGTTTTGGCTTTAGTGCTTTTATTATTTATTTATTTATTTATTTATTTATTTATTTATTTATTTTTTGGCAGAGGGTGCAGTGTATTGAACATAGTACCTGCCTTCTCTCATAGCAAAGAGTAAGTTCTTTAATTCTTTATTCACTTTCTCTTTTAAAATTTGTCTTCTGAGTTTAAGTAACATTTTTTGATGTCATTTGTAAACATCTACTGTAAAAACTTTTCTCTGGCCAACAATCTTCATTAAATACTAATGAGAGTTTATGTTTGGTGAGAGTGGTGGCAAAGAAATAGGTTTATTTTTTTTCATTCACCTCCTTTATTCAAAGCTATCCTGATCTTTTAGATCAGGAATGATGTCTTCTTTGATTTTCAACCTCTTATGCTTAGCAAAGCGCAGCACAGTGCTAGCACAGAAAGCATAAACTCCTTTAGCCAATTTTTGCTTTTTCAATATAATAAGGGCATATAAAATAAATGAAAATTTAAAGAAAAAATAAGCATTTCATTTTAACTTGTGAATGTATTTTCTAGACATTAAACATAGAAATGTAATGAGAGCTATTTGATATTACATAATGACTAATAGACTAACATTGAAATTCATGAGGTAGAGGCCAGTTGTGCCTATGGTTCTCAGTATTGTAAAGCAGCAAGACGCAAAAATCTGCAAGAGGGGAATCTACAGAAATGGGTTTTCATTATTTCCAGATAGTTTTTTTCAGACTAGAAGTTTTATAAATCAATTTGTTATTGTCTGTGTTGAAAAAGAAATCCAAAAGACTGTGATTGATTAAAGTAAAAGTATTCTTCAGTCTTGCTTCAATATCTGTTGTGTAGGGAAAAGGCATCATTGGTGATCTTAGTAAATTTCCATAGACATTATCAAGATAATATGTGCAGATATGAAAATCTGAGACTGGGAAATGTTTATTAATTTTGCTTATTAACATCGTATAGAAATAACCATACCCTTGTATTGTAAGAATTCACCATCTGACTTCTTTCTTTCATACAGAGTTCTTTACTGTGTAATGCTGAATATCTTATTGCACTTACACAGGAGAGTTCTTTTGGTTATGTGTAGGGACCTTGTAGGGTGAGGCAAATGGACCCATGCTAAGTATATGTTCAATAGGACGTCACATAATCTTATAAAAATCTTGTAAATCAACAAACAAAACTTGTAAAATGGCAAATGTTCAAACTCCATGTGATTAAATTGGGTGAATCAAAATAGCAGATGCTATTTTTATCTTCTGCAGTGCTGAGAGTTTGTTATTGTTACGGACACATACAACAGCTGCAAAGATAATTTTTATGTTCATTATATTTACTATGTTACTGGGAGAATTAGAAGCCTCTGAAGTACTTCTTAAAATATTTTATTACTCTATAAAAGACTCTGTCACTTTAAACTCCATTAGTAGAGCTCTTTGGATTAGTAATGACATTCTTAGGAGGAGGCACTGGGAAGTTGAGTTTAGGAGTCTCAGTTTAGCCCTTCACAGGCAGTGATGTATGTTAGCCCATCCTCAGGGAGAAGGGTTTATATAAAAAAGTCAATGAAGTTATTGGGTAATAACAGAGTGGGGTTTGTTTTAATTCCTCTTTTCACGCCAATGTAATTCATATTCCCTACTTACGAGTTTCCAACCGCTTTATTTTACTTTTTTATTTTAAAACCCATGAAATAACTCAGAGTTTACAGCAATTTTAAGTATTAACAAAATATGGTTTAAATCAGTAGTGGACCAATCCTTTTACTTCATGTCAACAAACCTATCACATGTCCAAAGCATGGTAGGAGGTCAGGGGAATACTCAAGCACTATACATTTTCTCCATTTAAGGAGCTTAACTACTAGATGGGGAGCAAGAGTACTCCTGGAATAGTAAATATGATAACTTAATACTTTTGATTGAACATAAAAACTATTTCTTATACAAATTTTGTAGGAGCATTTTATAGATATGAATAATATTTACCATCAGTTGACTTTAAATAAAAGGTGGGCCTCATTTATCTTAGCCTCATACAATAAGTAATACAGCAATAGATATTAGAGCTAGTAGTCAATTAAGTAGTCAGGGAAGGTCACATGAAGGTCTTGATCAAAGAAATATGTGGACTGATTTTTCCCATTATATAAAATTGCTTTTCACTATGTATCCAGTTTACAGAACAGGCAGGACTGGTGTCTATAATACAGATTTCTGCTCAAGAGAGTATACTCTTGGACAAACATAGCTCCATCATTATAGTGATAGCCTGTTGTGTCTATGATGGTACTTGGCATACATTTGACACTGTGACAGTCAGTCCCTATGTGTCAACTTGGTTAGGTTATAGTCTCTAGTTATTCAATCAGACCCCAAAAGTGGCGTTGTGAAAGGCATTTTATACACATGACTAATATTTACAATCAGTGGACTTTAAATAAAAAGTGGGCCTCATTT
The DNA here is from genome assembly GCF_024542745.1 of Macaca thibetana thibetana. Lineage (NCBI taxonomy): Eukaryota > Metazoa > Chordata > Mammalia > Primates > Cercopithecidae > Macaca > Macaca thibetana. The sequence goes on from NC_065591.1 coordinate 88,905,028, forward strand.
ATATAAGTGAGCTTGATACAATAGGTTGAGAAGTCTCAAAAGCAGAACTAAGGTTTTCATGAGGAAGATGAAATTTCATTTACCAGCTACAGCTTCAGCTCCTGTCCAAGAATTTCTAGCTTAGACTTCTTCATGGCCTTCCCTGTGGGTTTCGGACTTGCCTGGCTAGATCCCACATTCCAGTAAACAACTCCGTGCAAGAAATCTCTCCTTCCCTCTCTCTCTCTGATACTAGTCCTGTTTTTGTGGTGAAAACCTGACTTATTTGAGCACCAAAAGTGGATCTAGAATCTTGACAATGTGTTTTCTGAATTGGTTTTAGGTTTCCCAGAATAGATTATCTAATACGGTTACATTTAATGGCACTAATGACTCTATTTCTAGTGGTAAAGAAGGTATTGGTAGTCCATGGCATGATGTGACAATAGAAATACACAAAGTATAACCACTGGATACTCTTAATGAAATAATTACAAAAGTCAAAACCTTGATTTTTATAGTTATTATACATACATATACATATAATTATTATACTATACATAGGTGACCATGTATTTGATAGCATAGAATATTTTTGTTAAACTTAGGACTGTTAAGACATTGATGGGTTGCCCCCAAATGTGCTAGAGAAAGGCAGGAAAGAAAAGAATGAGATCAAGGTTTCAAATTTCCAATTCAAGCTCTACCTCAATAACCTGAAAGCATCTGTGTCCGACATGAAGGCAACTTTTATTTCCTATCGCTGCAGGGCTAAGATTTCTAAAAACAAAACCTAGAAAACTCAGAGTTTCATCTTGAGAGTGGTTAAATTATAACATAAATAGAATGACCAATCTTGTATGGTATCTGCTGTAAAAGTGAGTGAGGGCATATATTGAGAAGGAATTGAATCCAGACCATGGGATTGGGGACAAATGAAAAGATCCTAATGAAGGTGAGAATATCAAAACCCTAAATCCTGCTGAGTCTTTTGTGCAAGTAGAGGCAGACCTCCCACCCTAGTCTGCAAAGGTTAACCCTGAAGAATCTTGCCTGAAGAACATGTAAAAGTCTCACTTGATGTAATTGGCTTAATAGCTGCTGCTGGTACTCCTGCCACCTCTCTTTACTTTTAGACCTAACACTAGACACAAGTCCCAGTAGTTCCCAAAGGGTAAGGTACCAAGTGTGATACATGAAGAGGTGTGATACTCACCTAAAGAGTTTTATGACTTTCCAGTTTATACAGAGAAACCTAGGGAATATATGTAAGAATAAATATTAAGGGTGTAGGATAATAATGAGAGGATATAAAGTTGGATCAAACTGAATTTATTAATACAGGTCCAGTTAGTAGGGATTCTTCATTCAATGTTATAGCTTGATGTGTTAGAAAGGGCTATAAAAGTTTATATGGTTGGATGAAATACAGACCTAAAGACAGCCTACACTATATGCCAGAACTTCTTTGGCATACTGTAGAGGAAGTCATCCAAAGGCTTAGAGAAATTGAAATTTTTGAGTAGATTTAATAATGTCAGATCTACTCACCCAACCTTAGAGGGTTCATAGGACATTTTCAACACAACTGTGAGAAGTGAGTTTGTGAGAGGAGTCTAAGCATCATTGAAGAACTCTTTGGTCACTTTCTTCAGTAGATCAGAAACTACAGTGAGAGCTGCTGCCATGGAACTGGCATCTCTAAATGCAATGGGGATAATTGGGCCTTGGACATTGGCCCTGAACTAATGCTTAACCTAAGACACTCACAGTGTCACTATGGTCCAATAGTCAAACCAATCAAGAGTAGAGGCTTATGGAGTATGTGTGATTGTGTTAGGGTTCTCCAGAAAAACAGAACCAATGTGGGTGGGGGAAGACAGAGAAGGATAGATAGATGTAGACTTATTTTTTAAAATTAGCTCATGTGACTGGGGAGGCTGACAAGTCCAAAATCTGCAGAGTAGGTCAGCGACTTGAAGCTCTAGGGAAGAGTTGGTATTGTAGTCAGAAGATAATCTTCAGTCAGAAGACAGTCTGCTGACTGAATTCCCTTTTTTCAGAAGACCTCAGTATTTTTTCATTTGAAGCCTTCAACTGATTGGATGAGGACTGCCCATATTATGCAGAATAATTTGCTTTAATCAAAATCTACTGATTTAAATGTTAATTTTCTTTAAAAAATGCATTCATAGAAACATCTAAGTGTTTGGCCAAATATGTGGGTACCATGGCCTAGCCAAGGTGACACATTGAATTAACTATCACAGCAGTCAATGTAAGTTTAGATTCTGGTTCATCTCAAAGGATTCCAATGGGTTGCAGAATCTATCTTATGTTTATTTCCCCAGTTCCAGAGTATGCAATTGGAATAGACATAACCTGTCAACTGACAAAATCCACCCATTTGCTCCTTGACTTGTGGAGTGAGACTTATTATGGAAGGAAAGGGCCAAGTAGAAGTCATTCCTGGAACTAGTAAACTAGAAGCACTCCTGCATTCCTGAAAGGACTTAAGTTAATGCCATCATCAAGGACTCGAAAGAGTCAGGGATGGCGATTCCCACTTGCCTATTTAGCCTGTGGCGGGGGGGCGGGAACCAGATGGATCAGGGAGAATAACCATGGATTATCACGAATTTAACCATATTATGACTGCACTTGCAGCTGCTCTTTTAGATGCAATTTTGTTGCTTGAGCAAATTGACATATCCTTTGGTAGCTAGTATGCAGCTATTGATCTGGCAGATTCTTTTTTTCTCTTTACCTGTTTGTAAAAATCACTAAAAGCAGTTTGCTTTCAGCAAGGCCAACAATATGGCTTCATTCTCCCACCTCTGGGGTATGTCATGTTTCCATTCCATAAAACATTGCACTGGTCTATTATGTTGATGATATTATGTTGATTGGATATAGTGAGAAAGAAATAGCAACTGCTGTATACATATTGATAATCATTTTGTGTGATAGAAGGTGGAAAATGAATCCAGAAAAAATGTAGGTGCCTTCTAGTTCAGTGAAATTTCTAGGGGTACAGCGGTGTTGAACATGTAAAGATATCCCTTCTAAGATGAAGGATGAGTTGCTACATCTTGGTCTTCCTAAAACCCCAACATTGGCACAGTGCTTAGTGGGCCCCTTTAGATTTTGGAGGCAGCATATTCTGCATTTGGGTGTGCTATCTAACCCTTTTCCTGAGTAACCCAAGGCACTTTTGGTTTTGAGTGGGGCTCAGAATAAGAGAAAACACAATAGGTTTAGGTTTTCCTGCAAGCTGTTTTCCCACTTGGCCTGTATAAGCCGGAAAATCTGATGTTGCTCCAAGTGTCAGTGGTAGATAAGATGCTGTTTATAGCCTTTTACAGCCCTCATTATGTGAATTACAACACAGACCCTTAGCATTTTGGAGCAGAGCACTTTCATCTACTGTGGATAATTATTCTCTTTGAGAAACTGCTGTGGCTTGATACTTCAGCTTAGAAGAGGCTAAATGCTTAATTGTGGACCAACAAGTTACCAGAAACTTGAACTGCCCATCATGAACTTGGGGGTTATCTGACCCATCAAGCCATAAAGTTTCAGGAATGCACAGTATAGGGATACATTATCAAATAGTAGTAGTATATACGAGCTTAGATTTGAGCAAGCCCTGAAGGCATAAATAAGCTAAATAAGGAAATTGTATAAATGCCATGGCCCCTACTCCACTATATTACCTACTGTCTCCCAGCCCATACCTATGGCCTTACGAGGAGTTCTCTATAATCAGTTGACTGGGGAAGATAAAACTCGGGCCTAATTTACAAATGGTCTTGCATGATATACAGGAACTGCTTGAAAATGGAATACAGCTGCAGAACTGAGACATCTCTGAAAGGGAGTAGTTTTAAAAATCTGACCAATGGCCAACACTTTTAGCAGTGCACCTGGCTGTCCATTTTGTTTAAAAAGAGAAATGGCTGGAGATGATGCATTTATATCAATAGGCTGTAGTCAAGGGCTTGGCTTGGAGGAAATATAATTGGAAAATTGATGATAAGGAAGTCTGAGTATGTGAGGTAAAGTATGTGGATAGAACTCTCTGCATGGGTAAAGAACGTGAAGTTATTTTTGCCCCATGTCAGTGTTCACCAAAAAGTTATTTCAGCAGAGAGGGATGTTAATAATTAAGTGATTAGGACAACTCATTTTGTGGACACCAGTGAGCCTCTTTCCCTAGCCAGTCCTATCATGCCCAATGAGCTCATGAACAAAATACCTGTGGTGGCAGGGATGGAGGCTATGCGTGAAATACAATGTGGAATTCCACTTATCAAGGCCAATCTTTCCACTGCTGAGTGTCCTTTCTGCCAATAGTAGAAACCAACACTGATTCCCCAATATGATATAATTACTGCGTGTGATAGAGAGCTATTTTGTGGAAGGTTGATTGCATTCAACCACTTCTGCCATGGAAGGTACAGTGCTTTGTTCTAATTGATATATTAATGTACTTCGGATATGTATTTGCCTTTGCCATACAAAATGCTTCTGCCAAAATGACCATCTGTGGACTTAAAGAATAATGTATCCAATGTCATGGTATTCTTCATAGCCTTCTTCTGATTAAGGAAATCATTTCACACCAAATGCAATGCAGTAGTGGGCCTACCTCATGGAATTCACTGATCTCACCATACGTTCTATCATTCAGAAGCAGCTGGCTGGATAGAATGGTGGAATAGGCATTTGAAGACTCAGTTATAGCACTAGCCAGGCAATAGTACCTTGCAAGGCTGGGGCAATGTCCTGCAAAAGGCTCTATCTTCCCTATGTAAGCATTCAATATATTGTGCTGTTTTATCTCCATAGCCAGGATTCAGAAGTCAAGGAATCAATAGGTGGATGTGAGAGTGATACTGCTTTAGAAATATTTCGCTTCTCATCCCCATGACATTCTTCTCTTCTTATATAGAGAAGTCTTACTTCCAAAAGGAGAAGTGCTTCTACCAGAAAAAATTATTTAGGCTCCTCGTTCCTCTGAATCAACAGGTAAAGTAGAGAGTTATTATACTGGCTGGGTGATTACAATCAAGTTTACTCTTGGCTTAGCCAGGGTAGTCCCTTAATTACCAAGGGATTGTCACTATGTAATAGAGGTCAGGAAGATTATGAGAACTACAAGTGATCACTCAGGGTATATCTTAGTACTATCATGCCCTATGATAATTAAAGTCCATAGAAAACTACAACTTAATTTAAACAAGAGTGCTAATGGCATAGTCCTTTCAAGAATGATGGTTTGGTTAACTTGGTTGGGCAAAGAACCATGAGCATCTGTGTGTCTGTGGGGCTGTCATAACAAAATACTACAGGCTTGGTGGCGTAAACAACAGAAATTTATTTCCTCACACTTCTGGTGGCTAGAAGTTCAAGGTCAAGGTGGTAGCAGGTTTGGTTTCTCCTGAGACCTCTCTCCCTCCTTGGAGATAGCTGTCCTCTTGCTGTGTTCTTATGTAGCCCTTCCTCTGTCCATATGCATTCCTGATATATCTTCCTCTTCTTATAAGGAAACTAGACTTATTAGATTAAGGTCTCATCTTCATAATCTCATTTAACTTTACCCCATTAAAGACCCTCTTTTCAAATACAGTCACATTGGAGGTTAGGGCTTCAATATATTAACTTGGTGGGACACAATTCAGTCTATAATACCAACTAAAGTGCTTTTTGAGGGTAAAGGCAATATAAAATGGCAATGCAAGAAGGTAGTTATAAATACCAGCTACAACCACATGGCCAGTTGCAGAATGAGGACTGAAATCATCAAACATATTTCTCTTATTTTGATGTGAGTATGTTTGTATGTGTCTATCAATTTTTTTCTTCCCTCTCTTATTTCCTTATTAACTAACACAAGATGTGTTAATCATAATTAACTTTATATCACTGTATTTAAGTTACACGATATCAAGGGAAAGACTCAACATCACCCAAATATTTGAATTATCTTCTAGGGAAAGGATTAATGCATTTTTAGTGGTATGCAGGATAGGTACCATGTTAGGTGGAAGTATGACCTGGCTATTGTTTTTATTTGCAAATTAACTATGGATTAAGGAGATGTGTATGAGTGCCAAGTTGACAAGGGTAAACTGTGATGATCAGTTTTGTTTATCAGCTTGGTTAGACTGTGGTCTCCAGTTATTCTGTCAAACACTAGGTGTTACTATGAAGGAATTTTGTAGATATGATTGATATTTACAATCAGTTGACTTTGAGGACATTATTGTCATTAATCTGGATGGGTCTAATTCAATCAGTTGATAGACTTTAAGCGAAGGACTGAGAGTTTCATAAGGAAGAAATTCTGACTGTAGATTGCAATTTCAGATCCTCCCCAAGTTTCCAACCTGTCCTTTTGATGGCCTGCCTGCATATTTTAGACTTGGCTTAGCTAGTCTCCACAATCACATAAGCCAATTCCTTGTAATTAATGTATATTTTTATATATATAAATGAACATATATGTATGTATATTCTAATATCTCCAATTACTATTAATAATTCTGTTTCTGTGGTAGAACCCTGACTGATACTGATACTTTCCAAATATTGAATGAATGGATGTTTACATAGATGAATGAAGAAATGAGTTAATACATAAATCAATCAATAAATTATTGTTTATATTATTATTTGTTGATGGTTATGACTACATCTATATATAAGGGAAAGCTAAAAGGTTTTTAAAATTGATTAGTGAAAGAGGGGCAAAGAAGCTTAACAACGCAGTAATATGTAACTTCAGCAGAAAATGACTGAAGAATGGTTTAGTAGAGAGCTTGCACAGACTCAAACATCTTACAGAGGAAGCTCTTAGGTTAATGAATTAGCTTCCTCATTTATAATCCAGAATTAAACGTTCTCATTATTTTCAATTTAGGAGTTAGGGAAGGACTATGCCTTTATTTAGTTGGTGAGGAAGGTAAGAATACAGTCCTGATTCTGTCATGCAGAGAAACACTTGTCATTAAATCAAATTGTCTACCTTATGGTCCTGATTCCTTGGTTTGTTTTCTCTCAGGGAGACCAATCACAAATTTATCTAGTACCAGAAAAGTTTTCTTCCTCATTTCATTTCAATTCTACCCAGAGTAGAATGTATCCGAGTCTAGAATATTAACTGACATGTTAGATTTTTGAAAATAAAAACTTTTTTTTACATGTTTACCTATACAAATAAGAAAAAAAAAATTCTGATTTTGTTTTAAATCTACCAAATACCTAGTAAGACCTCTTCTATGCTACTTTGCATTATCTTAACTTCATGTTAATGATTATGTTTGTTTTTCCCCAGGTATATACATGCCCAAACTTCCCCTATCCCTAATAGAAGTCATAAATCATAATTTTCTACTTCACAAGATACAAAACAAATTATGATCTTGTGCTTTATTTCACATTACAATATATATTTCAAAAAATAACACTCAAATCCCTTTTGTTAATGATATCACTCCTGTGAAAAGAAACCACTTGGTTTAATAAAAAAAGATTATTTTGCCATGGTTCAGTGTGTCTGAGTGACTTACAGTTTTTTTTTTTTTTTTCCTCCAGTTGGGATACAATATTCATTGAATATTGGACCTATATGCTTCATCACTCAGTGTATTTTTTTTTTTTAAAGAAAAACTTCTGTCTTTACTAGTTATACATAGAATTCAACACATTTTTATTTTGAACAGGTTTAGGACTGTAAAGCTCCAGTCCTATTATACTGAACATCTTAAGTCGTTTTTCTATACTGAATATAAGATAAAGTATTTGAAGAATTCGCAGAATATTCTGTACTTGGCATATTTTGCGTATTTTGCAATTCTGAAATAAAAAGATAAATAGGAAATTTGGTAGCATGTTTTGGTCTTAAAAACTCCTTGAATGTAGTGTTAGGAAGGAAGTTAGAAAAACACACACAATTACATGGAAACCATTGACTGTCATGATTCACCACTATAAGCCAACATCATTGATATAGTTTACTATTGGTAGTTTAAATATAATCCTAAATGACATTTCAAAGATTGCTTTTTTATAAAAGAGCTTGCTGCCATTGTTAGGAGAAAAAGTAAGCAGAAATGCTTTTCTAGAAGGAAAAAACATCATCTTGGGGAAAACAGGTAGATTTCCTCTTAATTTAGCTAAATAGTTTTTGCATTAAAGATTCCATATATCTTCCACATTATTTATCCACAAGCAAGTCTTTGGAACAACAAGGTTACTTCTAAAAGATAAAATAGGAAACTTTAAGGGTATTGCAGTAGGCAGCAATCAAAAATGGCTTCCAATATTCTTGCACCCTGTTGGAGATGTCCTGAATAATCCTCAACTCTTGAGTGTGGACTGTGATTATAGTATAGTACAGAAGATTCTATATTAAAAGAATTGAGTGTAATTGCTCTACTTTTTTTTTTTTTTTTTTTTTTTTTTTTGAGACGGAGTCTTGCTTTGTCGCCCAGACTGAGTGCAGTGACACGATCTCAGCTCACTGCAACCTCCGCCTCCCAGGTTCAAGTGATTCTCCTGCCTCAGCCTCCTGAGTAGCTGGGATTATAGTCATGTGCCCCCATGCCCAGCTAATTTTTGTATTTTTAGTAGATACAGGGTTTCACCATGTTGGCCAAGATGGTCTGGATCTCCTGACTTCGTGATCCACTCACCTCGGCCTCCCAAAGTGCTGGGATTACAGGTGTGAACCACTGGACCTGGCCCGCTCTGCTGGTTTTGATGAGGTAAGCTGCCATGTTGTAAGAGGTCTGAATGGCAAAAACCTGAGGTAGCCTTAAGGAGCTGAGAATGATCCCTGACAGACAGTCTACAAGAAAATGGGGACCTCAGCCCTGCACTCAAAATAGTGAATCCTGCTAACAAGCTGAATGAGCTTTGAAGAGGACCCAGAATCTCATGTGAGATTGCAGCCCTAGGTAGCACCTTCATTTCAGCTCCAGGAAACCCTGAGCAGAAGACCCAGCTGGCCAATACTTCACCTTTGGTTCATAGTCACTGTCAGATAATAAATATATGTTAGCTAAAGCTGTTAAGTTTGTGGCACTATTTTACACAGCAATAGAAAACCAATATAGGTGGTTTCCATAAAGTTTGCTCACAAATTCTGGGGTTTCAACCATAACTCAGATATATTATTTATGGGCTTCAGCCAATAAAACCATCCAACAGTTTCAGAAAACAAATGACCACATGCCAAGTTCTATTCAGGAACAGTGAAAACTGTACAAAGTAGGGCTTATTCCTACAAATGACAGTCATAGTTTGGGTATCACTGACAATCAACTAATGTTGACCTGTATTATTATTATCATTATTATTCCTCCCTCCCTCTCCCCTTCTTTCCTTCCTTCCTCTTTCCTTTCTTCCTTCTTCCTTCCTTCCCTCCCCCCTGCCTTTCAAACTTGCTCAAATGCTCACTTTATCATTCTTTCTGTTTTTCTTTTCTCTTTTCTCCTCAATTGTTTACTGTCATGCTAATGTGTTGGGGGCTGTTGGCTATTGTATGACTTATCTTTCAGGTCATTATCAGCATTAACATATTTGATGCCTTCAATCATCTGTTTGAACTTTGAACGAATGGGACATAGAGTATGATAGGTATGCATAGAGGGAGTAGAGATGTAGAGCAACAGGAGTTTCAATAAGAACTGGAGACTTAATGGGATATGAAAGTAAGATGAACTGAATATCAAGGCAAGTTATTAAGACAATGGGATAGATTGAAAAAATAAAACAAGATAAAAAATGTCATATGTTTACTGCTGTGTTTAGGGGTAGCATTAACTTTGCAGGATATTTTTATCTGGTTCTTTACCATATACTCAGTGTCTAGAATCATCCCTGTCATCTATGATAAATACTTATCATATATACTATTTATAGCACATATATTTATATCTGATATATGATATATAATCATTTATACCATATATAATATAACATTTATTGAAAGAAGGGAAGTTAAGGAACTTGATGTTTATATAGCCTCTGAACTTTTGATTCTAACCTTTCGGGAGGGAAGTGCACAGATTTTGGAGGTAGAGAGATTTCGCAGAATTATTTAATTAATTTAATATTTACTGGATACATTTAACATAAAGGGACATAAGACACTAATAGTATGTGGATTTAAATATGCATATGTGTATTTAGAAAGGATTTTTAACATTGCCTGGTCCCATGGGATACTAAATTATTATACAACATGTTAATATTCGGTATTTGTTGGCTAGTACAACCTAAAGGGGACACTGAAGTGGAATTAAAGTTGTTAAAGATGGGCTTTTGGTTTGTTAATTTTTGTTTCTGAAAAAAAAAAAAAACTTTTGAATTTAATGAAGAAATGGCAATAACTGGTACACACATTAATTCAAAATATTTTCACTAAGTACCACATAGAATATTTCCCAATCTTTTCACAGAGAACCACTTTGAAAGAATGCCTAAAACTTATCAGTTTATCAAGAAACCTAAAGCTGTCAATCAGAGTTCCTAATTACTATGAGATTACAAGGTTTAAAATCTTGAGGTCAAATAGTATGAACTTTCAAAAGCTTTGTTGAATGTATATATTCCAACTGAGGGGATTTCTTGGCCTCAGACTGGTAGTCACAAGTCCATGTGCCAGATACTATACACATGCAATCAAAACTGAGTAATATGTATCATGTGTAAAACATAAAGAATCTATGGTCCTTGTATAAGAATAATGTCTAATTCCCATTGGTGCAAAATTAGTGAAGGACAGAGAGACAGATCCAAATTACTAACCACAAGGAAGAACCAAGCATGGGCAATAGAAGAGATAAAAGTCCTGTGCCCTGGGGATGCAGCAGAAAGGGCTTTGAGAGGTTTCAGAGACCAGGTGGCATCCAGGTCTGACCAAGAACATGAGTGGACATCAAGGCATGTGGGAAGGGGTTCTCGAGACTGAAGAAAACAAAATGAGAGAAGACATGGAGGCCCAGGAGTACTAGCTGTTCAAAAGACTGTAAAACATTTATTATGGGTAAAGGGATGTGATCTAATAAGAGACATAAAACTCAGGAAAACCCAACCCAACAAGAGCCAAACACAATGCCGGTCTATATTTCTTAACAGCAGTTCAACAGATAATCTGAGGTGGCCTGCAAAACTAACAAGACAACAAAATATCTTCCAAAAGGTAGAGGCGTCATATGCCCCTGGTGGAGGTCCCTTGGAATCAAATCCACTAGCAATAATCTTCCTTAATGGAAAATGTTTTCCCTCCCCAAATGTAAAACAAAAACAGCGTAAGTGAACAAAACTCCAAACAAAAAGAGACCATCAGTGCACGCTTTAGCCCCTCATAGCTCACCTGTGCCCCAACTGTCATGCTACTGAGGACAAGGTCTGCTCCATTACTTAAAGTGACTCATGACGGCAGAAAGTAACAAAATTTAGCATATCACTGCTTTTATTACATCCTGCTGCATCAAAAGTAAATAAACACCACACAAAATATAATTTTACCCTAAATAAAAGTCAGCATCAACTTAAATATCCTACTGTAATATCGCTACATTCACCCAGGATATTTTAATCCTTTTCCAACCTATTTACAAAAAAAACCTTCATTCTGACAGCTCTGGAAGCATTGCAAATATTGCTCCATTAGATTCTTCTTGAGAAAGTTAGGTCTTGAAACAGAAAACGTACATATTTTTTGACACTACCACTGAAGGTCATTATTATAAAAGGCCTGCAACCAAAATCCTCATCCCCTGATTCTCAGGCTATTTTAATATTTTTTCCTTAGATCAAACAAACAATGAGAGAAACACATAAAAAGATGAAAAGTTATCAAAAACTTAAAAAAAAAACAAGCAACAGAAAACCCCATAAAGTAGAATCTGTGTCATCACATTAATAGTCTAAACTTTGCTAAAGACAAAAAATATTTTTTTACTTGATTTTCCCAAGCTAGAGGCATTTTATAATGTGTGCACGAGATTAACAGTTTATAAAAACAATGGAAACATTTTTAGGTGGGCGCATTAAACTAAAACCACCTCATTCTCTGGCAAAGAGTTCTTCCAAAATGTTAAGATCACAAGGAATGTGTGGCAAATCGCCTGCATAGGGCTGCGTCACACACTAACCTGCGTTCAGGCTGCCAGCCTTTGCCCTTCTGCTCAAGTCAGCTTCAGAGGTTCAGGGATATTGGCAGACACCTGCTCAAGGTAGGCCCAGGAGCCTGAGGGATGTTGGCTGGCTTTTGTGCTACACCTTCATGTCCTGCAGCATCTGCCACCAATGCCTCAGTTTTGTCAATTACTTCTGGACCAGCGCATCTTTTTCGGTAATTCATTCCTTGGTTCTGAGACATCCTCTTTTTGATAACTTGCTCTGGTTTCTGGACAGATAATTGCAATTTTTTTTCTGTACGAAAATATATTCTGTCTGTATTACAATATCCAGAAGCTTCTGAATACTCTGATCAACACCAGTTTGAATTCTCCCCGATTGGTGCCATTGACATAGTCCTAACTCACTAGAGAAGCAAAGCAAGCACCGAAAGATGAGGCTGGGTGCCCCAGCAGGGATGGTGTGGCCCCAGTGGCTGCCCAGAGAACATACCACCTAGTGGAGCAGGTATGTCTGGAATCTAGCCTCCTTATTTTATAATTTATCCAGTGGTTGGCCTTATTTATTCCACCACAAGGATGGCCTTAGTGTCAGATCATAGGAAAAATGCTATTATAGAAATTATGTAATAAACATTATGCTGATTTGAAGAGGAATGAGGGATATTACATCTGACAAAGTTGCTTAATATATTACCCAAACTAATTAGCTTCAGCTGGAAGCAACCAGTATTTCAAACTGTGTGTTAAATATAAGAAACTGAAAATGACCAGGAGTTATAATGACAAAAATGTAGTAACTGGAGGAAAGCTCTGCATTTTCTACTTTGGCTGGTTCGTGGTGATCCTGAAGCTGTGGTTTTTTTGGTTTCCTGGGGAAAGAGGAAAACAGCCTATTACCATGCCATATTCAAATTACTACTCAAAGTGAGAAGTTAATGTAACATTTTTGTCTTTTTTTGACATTAATATAAATGTATCTGCTAAAATAGGTTTTGATTGTGAATGCAATTCATACACTAAAATGTACCATTTGTGTTGCAACAATACCACCTCAATAGTGCTTGTCTCCATTATGAATCAGTGATAAATGTTTGATAAACTTAAGAAAATAAATACTAAGTATCATGCATCTTATTGTGTAAATGGAACATAATGTGTAAGTTACTGTACTATGCACTTTGAATAAAATGATGAGCAGTTTACATGCTTTTCTGCTGTGGGGGATATTACCTTCTACTGAGAGAGACAGAAAAATAAACAAATGAGCAAAAACAAGGGCAATTGATAAGAGAAATATGTGGAGTTGCACAGAAAGGGTACCCAAGAAAGTTTAAGGGATACTCAGAGAACTCTACCTAGATGAAGCGGTGTATAAATCATTGTGAAGGAACTAGTGGGATTTAGCCAGGTTTTGGGGGTGGAAGGTTGGTAGAGGTTCTAGCATAGTTAGCCAACAAATTTTATGGCACTTTAAATATAATGAGCTACACTTGAAAAAAATATTAAAACGGTTCTTAATGCCAAAAAGTAAAATAATTCAAATGCAGCTGAAAAGTCCTAGTGTTATAATAAATATAATTTAAAACTGTTATTTAGTATAAGAATTTAACTTTAGAAATAGCATCCATCATCTTTATTTAATAATTTTGTTTCCAAAAATGTCTACTCTGTTTTTATTAAAATATAAAAATTGACAAATCAAAAATGTAGGAAAGTTATCCCCAAAATTAAACATACAGGTCAGCAAAGAAGTCACACAATGGCCCTCTATAGATCTACTTAATAAATTATCTGATCATAATTATGACAAAAATGGATCAATAAAAAGCCATAGTAACTTCATACTATATTATTTCTGAAGGCACAGAATTAGGCGATGCCTTTTCAGTAGTTTTTATTCTAAAAGAAATAGAACAAAATTATAATGTATAGATGATAGACATACCAGACTACTAGAAATACTTATATACACCTCATGTTACAGCCTTGTCAGTTTGTTATATTTAACTCAATTGACGACTATGAACCCTCTCATAATAGATTTTGCAATTTAGACTGGCCTTGAAGAGTTGAAAGCATTTTTTACAAAGAATGATAAGGACAAGGCATTCCAGAAAATGTATTACCTATTCACCTTGGTATTCTTAGTGATAAGAAACAGATATATTGAAGCTAAATATGCAGTAATTATTATTTTATTTTAAAAACTCACTTCTATTGAACATTTCATGAAATAGTTTTACAAATCCCACTTTATTTGACACCTAAAACCTTTAGTTATTTCTGTTTGTCCTCTTTCATTGGCCTAGATAATGATAGTATTAATAAAGCTATTATTTATTAAGGACTTACTTATTTTGAGCATTTAAATATATAGAACCTTTAATACTTATAACCACCTATGTAGCAGATACTATCATTTTCTTTCTTTTTTTTTTTTGAGATGGAGTCTTGCTGTGTCTCCCAGGTTGGAGCGCAGTGGCATGATCTGGGCTCACTACAAGCTCCGCCTCCTGGGTTCACGCCATTCTGCCTCAGCATCCGGAGTAGTTGAGACTAGAGGCGCCCGCCACCACATCCGGCTTTTTTTTTTTTTTTTTTTTTTTTTTTTTTTGTATTTTTAGTAGAGACAGGGTTTCACCATGTTAGCCAGGATGGTCTCGATCTCCTGACCTCGTGATCCTCCCACCTTGGCTTCCCAAAGTGCTGGGATTACAGGCGTGAGCCACCGTGCCCCACCGATATTATAATTTTCTTTTGGCACATTATGAAGATAATATATGCACTCCTACTTTATATGTCAGAATTGAGAATCCATTGAGATGTAGACACTGGAGAGATAGTTGGAGATATAATATTTAACCACTGATAATTTTTAGGCAATGTACCTTAGATGTATTGGTAAAGGTCTGGTTATCACTTGACCCTGGATTAGGCACCCCAGGATTATCCATCCAGCTAGTAATACAGCTTCCTGCCTCCCCAGGAACCATTTTACAGATAGCGCCATGCATACTCTCAGTACCTCACCAGAGCCCTATGGGAATATTGAAGGAGATGAGCCGTGTGTGCTCATTTATATCTTTCAAGTTCAGTAAAACTTGAACTCTGGGAGGTCAAAAAGAGACCAAGACGCTTACTAAATGAACTTCTTTTTCATGATAACATGATGTTGGGGGTAAACAAAATGTGTCTGTAGTATCCAATATATGATTCTCAAAAGATGATCACATTCTAACACCTGGAGCCTATGAATGTGTTATGTTACATGGAAAGGAGTAATTAAGGTGAAGATGAAATTAAATTTGCTTATCAGCTGTCTGTGAAATGGAAAGATTATCCTGGATTATCTGGGTAGTCCCAATATAATCACAGGGATCTTTGTAAGTGAGAGAGGTAGAGAGTTAGCATCAGAGTGACACAACGTGAGAAAGCCTGGAATGATCATCGATGGCCTTGAGGAAGGAAGAGGCACCTAACCAAGGTCTATGGCAGCCTCTAGACGCTGGAAAAACTAAGAAAGTAAATTCTCCTCTAGGGTCTTAAAAAGGGAATGCAGCCAGTGGATGACTTAATTTTAGCCCAGTGAGGCCCATTTCAGATTTCTGTCCTCCAGAACTGTAAGATAATAAATGGGTTTTGTCTGAATCTGGTAAATTTGTGGTAATTTATTCATAGCAGCAATTAAGTACCCATCAAGGTTTAGTACAATAACAGAACCCTCTATTGTTGTTTTTTTAAGCAGGTAGAAATTTAATACAAGATTTAGGTAGTTGCAAAACTGTTCTAAGGATGAAAAGAATGGAATAAGGTGATATAATTGGACTTTTTATTGTCCAGGTTGGTCTCAAACTGCTGGGTTCAAGGGATCCTCCCACCTCAGCTTCCTGAGTAGCTGAGACTGCAGGTACCTGCCACCCTGGATGGATATATATATATATTATTTTATATATATATATATTTTTTAATTATTTTATTTTATTTTATTTTTTTTAGAGATGAGGATCTTGCCTTGTTGCCCAGACTGATCTCAGACTCCTGGCCTCAAGCAATCCTCTTGGCTTAGCTTCCTGAATAGTTGGGATTGCAGGCATGAGCCATCATGCCAGCTGTCCTTGGACTCTGATTTAAAATCACATAATGTCAACTCCCAATGTTACCAACATCCCTGCTCTCCAGTACTGAGGAAGCTGGTGAGTATTAGTTGTGTAATATTAAGTCAATTGTTTATTACTTTGGATGATTACCTCAACATTCCCAGATCACTGTCCAACCTTAAGATAGCACCCTGAGTTTTTATGATGTTCCCCTCCCATTCTCCAGCATACACACAAACACACACACACAACCCTATATGTATGTACACACACACACATCTATATGTATGTATAGGCATTTACAACATTTCTGCTCACCAAATTCAGTCAACACAATGTTATCAATGCAGTCGACCTGTCTAATATCCTGTAGAACAGTCAGATAATCAAGATTTTGGGGGCCAGTTTATGCAGAGAACCAGAAGTGAACTAGTAAATGTGTACCTCTGACCTGAAGCTAAACTGCATCTGCTTATAAAGATGGGGAAAGAAAAAGAATTTATGTTTTCAAAACTGCTTACCAGTTATCAGCAAAATGTTGATTTACCGGAATAAAGCTATCACAGGAGGAAGAGCAGCCCAATTGCATTTAATTCCCTGATCAAGTTTAAAATAATTCACTCTCTTTATCCAAGACCAATCTATCTTCTCTTCACAATAGCAATCTATCTTCTGCTACTTAAATTGAGACATGAGAGAAATCGCCACCTGGGCATCCTTCAACACTTATGGTGGCACTAGTATTTTTGGTTCACCAGGGATGCAAGATCGAATTTGGTTTATCATTTTGGAGGAGTGGGGGCATTCAAAGACTTTTACCTAGGCCTTATAAGCAAAATAGTACCCATTCTATTAGTGAGGGAATCAGTGTGGAAATTCATCTAGCTGCCAATTATGTAATTATGTAATCCAGTTCCAATTATGCAATCAAAAATGATAGAAATAAACAGAGAGTTGTTTTATAGAATTGCTGTAAGAGCTGAACTCAAGCTAAACTCTGTATTACTTGCTTTATATACACTCTTATTCTGACTGGTACAGGTCAGTAACATAGGATAATCCAAGTATTATTGCTAACTGGGAGCCATTGTATGGTAATCCTTGAAAAACCAAGGTTGCTTTCTTTCCTTTGTGTAAAATGTAGACCCATTTTTGTAAATGACTGCAAATCCCTTTAGGAAGTCTAAAATAATATATATTTGGTGACCTTGCAGGGTGACATAGATGAGAGTGGGTGAACAGGTCATAAAAAATGTACTCCAGAACTCCTCTCTCCTTAAATTGTTAGATTTCTTCCGTCATATTATAAAAGGGGTTTCTAAAAGCTTCATTTAATTTAGGCAACTGATGTATCCAACACTCATTTAAACATCCAACAATTCAAGTCACTTTTAGCTGCCCATATCTCTTATTTGTTAACACTCTTATAGTACTTTCTACATTCCAAATACTTCTCTAAACAGATACATATATAAATTAATTTAATATTTGCAATAGTCTGATGGGGCCAATATAATTATTTTACTCATTTTATAGGTGTGAGAAATTAGACAAAGAACATTAATCATCTTATCCAGAGTCACAAAGCTTGTTAGTGCTGGAGATGGAACTGAATCCAAAATTTTGTGTATGTGCATCTTTAATGATAAATGCAGCTTCTCTAATATGTTCATTCTTCCCTTGTCAGAAGCCACAGAATCCATTCTTATACATATTCCCTCAATTTGTGACTGTATAAATCAGGAAAACCTTGCAGCTGTTTCTTTCTGATATGTGCATCATTTCCTCTCAAGTCAGATTTTGCATTTGTCCTCCTGAGGCTTGTGAGGATGTAAGTCTAGTTATGAGTTTGAAAGTCACAAGGGGTGGCAGCAACAGAGCATGAGGATAATCTACAAGTCCTTTGAAGTAATGGCCTACAGTGATGTGACAGTTACTAAGGGATTGTCTGTCAGCTTCCAACCAACCCTTCTGTATGCATGATCCCAGAGCTGGATCTCTGCAAATACATTGCTGGTTGGCTACCAGGCTCTGTACTAGGATCTGCAATAAAGGGATACTAAAAAGAGACTGCAAGGCTATAGGAAAGAGAAGCTTCTTTGTTCTTCCGGTTTCCTCCATGTGAATTTACTGTTTGCTTCTTCTGGTTCCTGTAAGAGTAACCCCAGCAACGGTTCTCCACCCGGGCAGTGGAAGTTTCTTCCAGTGGAAGCAACTATATCCATTGTGCAATTTTTCCAACACTGGTATAACCAACTTTATTATGCACCCACTTTAATTCACCAGCCTTAGCAGGCCGACATCCCCTCTTCAAAGGTCTGGGTCCAGCTTCTCAGGCTTACTTCCTGTAAGTTTCTAATTTTTAATAATGCCAACCATTCCCTTTGTTTCCTCAGACTTTGGGACAAAAGCTGTCTTCTGCAGCCCCAGCTTTATCACACCTTATAGTTGTCATTTTATCCTCTCAGTTACCTGGCTATGGTTATTATTTTTCTACTTGGCAATCTTTTATATTAAATTACCTGTCCATTCAAGTAATTGGTATGGTTTCTGTCTTTTGTGCTGGACCCTGGCTGATGTAGGTAAGATCATTTCAGTGTCTTCAAACAAGGAATGATTTCCTTTGACAGAATGGTAAAGAGCAGCTACTTCTATAGGCAAGGAAACATCAATGGGATATGGAAATTATAAGACTTATTTTTATTATAATTCACCCAAATATTTCCTTATGATTTTGAGAGGCTCAGTCTTTCCCAGTCACTGCCCTGACTTTCACACAAGAGACCTGGCAAGGTCAGGAATTCAAATTACTGTGTAATTCTGTAACTCCTTGAATTGGTTTCTGTGTCTGATTTATTGTTATCTCAGTCAGTGGCTATGGGAGGTAAGAGATTCTTTTCAAAGACTCAAATAAGACTAAACCTATTGGCACAGGTGAGTTGAGAAGTAGAATAAAGCCAAGTGTTTACAGCCCTAAGCTGTAACTTTCTCTCTTCATGCTACCCAGTTCAAGCAGAAGAAGACCAGCTCACCTCAGTCTCTGTATTTCTCATTGTCATCATAGTGCTCATTTGCAGCAGCCACTTGAACTCAGTCTTACTCACTGATAAGAAACTACGTGCTGCCAACAACCATGTGTCATGGGTCATCTGCAATCCATTTTTCCCTGGTGATGAGGTAATCTCTCCTTTCGAACCCGGTCACATAATCCATCCAACATATCCAGCTTTAGGGCCTTTCTCTGGAACTTTTCCACCTCTCTGTGTTTTATTAAAGTTTCATGTGAGAAACAAAAACTGCTTTAGATATTTCAAAGTGACTTAATATCAATATTTTTATTCAAAATCTAGGAATTTATTTATGTCTACATATGGATATCCTTAGGAACTCTAAAAAAGCATTAATATTCTATAATTGCTAAATGATTTTTCCTACTGCTATTGGCCCAATATATGCATTATAAATTCCAACAACAGACAATTATTGTATCATGTTATAACTTACAAACTCTTCAAGTTTTGAGTTTTTGTGTTTGCATGGTCTTGCCTTCTTTTTCTGGATATTTGTTTTCCATGGGGGTATATATATGGGTGAATCATTTATTTGCCCTCTTCCATTTGATCGTAGAACCTAAGGATATCATTCTGAAGTCAGACATAGATGGATATGAATAACATATATTAGTTGTGTGATACTAGAAAAATTATTTAACTTTCTTGAGCACTGGAACCTCTCATTATAATGGCTATAATTGGTATCTATTTACAAGGTTGCTATGAAGATTAAATAAGGCACTTTAGCATATTTTGGCATAAAATGTGTTATTATTATGATAAATTATTTTTATAAGTTTTTTCAGATGTATTATCATATGCTGTTAAGCTTATTGCTTTGAATGTACTATCCTTCTGAGAAAAGGTAGGAAAGACTGGAAAAGGGGTTAGGCAAGTCTCACATCAGTGGTCTTGCTTTTCATCCTACCTCACTACCCTCGTGAGAAGCCAACTTTCCACAAGAGAACTCCTGAGAGGCTGAAATCCTGTATGAGAAGATCCTCACTTGTCTCAGAGCCAGTCTGATCATGGGAGAAGAGATTAGATTGATTTGTGAGTGAATATTGGGGAAGAGGCTGGGTTGATGAGTCTAAGACAGAGATCCTGGCTCCCTTTAGCCTACTGGAGAATGCAGAGGACCCAAAAGTTTCTTCATGTTCCTGTGGGAAACCAAAGATATGCTAGATTAATAGACTTTAGCTGGAGCTGAGCATGAGGAGATTGCAGTATACAGATATTTTTATGACTAAAAGGAGAAAAGTTGGGAATTCATCATCAGATACCAGCTTAATGCTAATTAGTACCTGAAGCATCTCAAGATATATCAATCCAGGGACCACAAAAATGATGATACCTGGCTGCATAAACAATCTACTTGGCAAGGTAGAGTAAGGACTTACCAGTAAGAACATCAAGTCTTCTTTGGCCTCTCTGCCATCTTCCTTCTTCACCCGCCATAAGATCTATTACAATTCCCACCCCAGACACGCAGAGGTCATCTTGAGGGGCCATGTGGATAGGAAATTTAAACCTGAAATCCTGAGCATTTATCTGAAATCTTAAATGAATTAAGGGAGTATTTAAAACCAAAAGAAATTAAGAATATTAAATGGAAAGTTTGAAGTTTTTAAATCCACATTTTATTTATTACTATGCAGTAGGTTGTTTATACAGATCATTAGATCAGTTATTGAAAACTAAAGAAGTTATGCTTCTCTGTACATCTCAGCTGCAGTGGATTTACATATGTGAATCTGATGTCATACCAGATATATTATTGCACTGAAATCAAAGGACTTTTTTTACTGCCATTTGCATGAACTAAAATCATGCGTAGGAAGACAATGTTTCTATAGAAGCAGAGAGAATAGGCCCCAGAGTACAGGATGCACATATATACTTTAAATAATATGTCAAGTATATATCTTTTAAAATAACTACAAATATTCTATCGAGGAAATAAAACCAAATAGAACCAATCATGCATTTACTATAATAAATTGACTGAATCATTCCCTAGAGGCATAATACTTTGCAGAGCATTTTTGAAAAATCCAAGTTTTCTAAGGGAAACCAGAATTCCCTTTTATTCAATAACGTCTCATTGTACCCCTCTACAACCTTCAACTTTATTTTATTCATGTTTGCTCTTTTTGGGATCTTAAAATAGGCTTTGGTTAAGCCAGCTGTTCGTAGAACTGAGAGGAGAGAAAAAAAAAAAGCAAGCTCAGGAAAGCACAGTGTCTGGCTTAGATTTTGCATAGTTGCTATACTAATCAATATCACAGTAATTAAAATCATCCATGATTAATGGGCTGGCATTTTTATAGGGCATTGTTGTCTGCAAAAGGATTTCACACTCTATTTTGTCTAACTGCCCAGTAGGAGCAAGCCCCAAATCACCAGGCTACCTTTTGTCCTTTTTTTCCATCTGAACTATTCCTGTCTTTGGAATACCTTGCCATAGGATGCAGTTGTGGATTCCCCCTTTTTCTGTGTGAGAAAATATTTTCTCTCAGAGGCAAAGACTGCTGCTGGAATTTAAAGATTGCCACTTATTTTACCAACTAGTCATTGAATTTACCTTCTCTCTATACAAAAAGCCCCCTGAGATACCAGGACTTTGAGAGGCCAATGTATATTTTTGTGACCCTAAGGCTGTACCGATTTGCATTATTTCTCTCTGGAAGACAGAGTAGTCAATACTATAATTCTTCTCTTGTCTAATCGACTCTAGGCTGAGACTCTAAATTTTGAGTTCTGATCCTGGCACTGAGATTAATGTAATAATGGAAAATTGACATTTTAACCACACACAAAAAAATAAGCTTAAGTTTTAGGAAGGCAATTCCCTTAAGGAGGTAGTAAGACAAGTCATTGCTTGCACTTGCTTAAATGAACCAAAATGCTTAAAGTAAATATTCCGTGGATACTAGATCGTGTTTTTGATACCCCCTTGTCTTGCATTAATTTCAACAAGGATTTTTGCACTTACAGCTGCTCAGAAAAATAAAAGACTGCACAAAAGCCTTTGAGGGCTTTTGAGGATTGACTTTCTATACTTCATCAGAAAACAGTTCATAAAGAATCCAAATCTGTAATCCTGATTTTCATCAAGTATCAATGAATAGTCAAATTGGTCCATTTTACTTTCATTCTTTGTCTGCAAATGATTTGCACATTTCCTTTCAGACCATACCCACTTCTTTCTTCAGAAATCTTTAAAATATTCTTTAAGAAGACAATAGAAATCATGTGGAAATGATATAGCCTTGAGAGTTTTATTAGCATGATTGTTGATAATTTGCTACAGAATTTTTATAGCTTAACTACAGTACTACAAAGTGTGATCTATTCAAAATCTGAATGAACCTATAATTCATTCATAAATCATTTCAAAAGCTATATGCAGAAACTCCACGTTAGAATCAGAGTGGTTAAACTCTCTCTGGCTACACAAAAATCCAACAAAACCACTTCTTGAAGCAAAGCTTGTGAGGGAGTTCACTACCTTGACAGAGTCTTAGTAGTGAGAGGTGAAGCCAGCTGGACTTCCTGGGTCCAGTGGGAACTTGGAGAACTTTTCTGTCTAGTTAAAGGATTGTAAACACACCAATCAGCACTGTGTCTAGCTAAAGGTTTGTAAACGCACCAATCAGCACTCTGTAAAAACACACCAATCAGTACTCTGTGTCTGGCTAAAGGTTTGTAAATGCACTAATCAGCACTCTGTAAAAATGGACCAATCAGCATTCTGAAAAATGGACCAATCAGCAGGATGTGGATGGAGCCAAATTAGGGAATAAAAGCTGGCCACCCAAGCCAGCAGCAGCAACTGTGCTCTGGGTCCCTTCCACGCTCTGGAAGTTTTGTTCTTTTGTGCTTCACAAAGATAAAGATTTATCACAAGATAAATCTTGCTGCTGCCCACTCTTTGGATCCATAAGACCTTTATGAGCTGTAACACTCACTGCCAAGGTCTGCGGCTTCACTCCTGCAGTCAGCGAGACCACAAACTCACCAGGAGGAACAAACCCACCAGGAGGAACAACCAACTCCGGACGTGCCACCTTTAAGAACTGTAACACTCACTGAGAAGGTCTGTGGCTTCACTCCTGAAGTTAAGTGAGACCACGAACCCACCAGGAGGAACAAACAACTCTGGACACGCCAACTTTTAAGAGCTGTAACACTCACTGCGAAGATCTGCGGCTTCACTCCTGAAGTCAAGCGAGACCACGAATCCACCAGGAGGAACAAACAACTCTGGGCACGCCACCTTTAAGAGCTGTAACACTCACTTCAAAGGTCTACGGCTTCACTCCTGAAGTAGCACGAGACCAGGAACGCACCGGAAGGAAGAAACTCCAGACGCATCTGAACATCTGAAGGAACAAACTCCAGGCACAGCATCTTTAAGAACTGTAACACTCACTGCGAGGGTCCGTGGCTTCATTCTTGAAGTCAGTGAGAACAAGAACCCACAAGAAGGAACCAATTGCGGACGCAGTAGCATTTGTAAGTAGAGAGAGCAGAAGCAGAAGAGTTTTAAGGTTTTAGAGCCTGGTTTTAGGTGGATCTTTTGAAGCAGGAGCTTCATTAAGATAAGGTCCATGATTTAATAGTTGAGGATTGACGGACACAGTAACGTAGGAATTTTAATTTGAGAATATAAATAATCTTGAAATCCTAGGTAGCAAACAGTTCTTTGACATTGTCTATTTAGAAGTTGAATAATTTGATGTTCATTAAATGATTTCATGGGAAGTTCCTAAAATGAACAATAAAGTTATTTACAATTTTATTTTCCTGGGCAAGAATTCCCTGGAATAGAAAAAACATGTTAGTGAGAGTAGTTAAATTGTTAAATCATATCACTTTGACTGTAAGCTATATGTTTATAGAGGCCAAAAAACAAAAAAATTATGCATATACATAACGTAGAAAAGAGAATAAACAATATTAAACAAGAGTAAGAAATAGAACAATAGTGTAAAGGACATTATAGCTTCTATGTAGAAATTTGAAGTGCTTTCAATCAATCTTTACTTGCAACACTTTCTCGACAAAGCTAGAAAAGTAAACATTTAAACTCCATTTAGCCTCAATTCTACATTTTGAATTATGTCTACATTTCCATTCTATTAATACATATTTTAGGCACCACTTTCAACACAATTACTTAGCCTCTGGTTCCCATGCTGCTTATGAATTTAAAATGTGGGGAATCTGTAGGAAATGTGGCATAAAATATGGGGCCTACTTCAATGCATTTGCCTTCTCTCTGGGATCCTGGAGAAAGAAATAATAATCAGCTCTCAAAATAGATTTTTCTGTCTCCCAGTCTCGCCAACCTGATCTGCATGAAAGCCAAAGACATTGTCTAATCATTTCGTGCAATATCCCCAGTGCCTAGTATAGTGTCCAACTTATGGACAGTGGCCATTAAACATTTGTTGAATGCACGAATCCACTATTCTGTCTAACTTCTGCTTTCTAATTCCAGAATAGTGCCTGGAGTTTCCTGCACTTTCTTCTACTCTTTTTTATGTATTTTATGTTACTTGTGATGCAGCAAATGGATTGAGAACAAATCAATGTACTTTATTAATTGGGCAACTGTGGCTGGTTCAGGGATAAACATAGGGTCTGATTTGGGCATGTGGTATCCCCAAAATCTTGGTTATAAACTGCTCTTTTCTTTTTTTCACATGGTGAGACTGCAGGATGGTAGGCAGGATCTGCTGCAGTGATCAGGCCACTCTGAAGGGAAATACCTTCTGAAAATGAAGGCAACCCATGGAAGAGCACAGCTAGCTGATCAATACAACCCGGAAGCTGTTTTGTTAGACTCTGAATCTAAGCCATGCCTGAAAGACTTTTCAGTTATGCAATCCAGCGTATTCATTGAATGCTTAAGCCAGTTTTGATGGAATATTTATGAAGATAAAATTAATTAATATAACTAAGAATACCTTAACAAGTACATAATAAAAACTAGAGGGCACAATAAATATAGGTCTTTTTAAAATTTCTTTCTTTGTGCCTTCTTTCATTATACTTCTAGAACACTAGTATTTCTTTAATATTAACTTAGAGCATTGAAATTATTACACTAGATGATATAACATTTTGTATCTGTAGTGAATTATTTAAGGGCAACTTGAAATCCATTTCCCCCAAAGTTCTTACTTACCAATGAAGAAACTGAAGATCCGAAAATAACTTGATAATAGACATAAAAATAGTTAAGAATGACCTAGAAATTGCATCTCAGTCTTTTACCTTGTTAACTATAGGCCCTTTTCACTATATCACACCAGTTCTCAGTTTACTATATGTTTTGCATTTCACATGTTTTGGCACATAGTGATACATTTTTGATAAAATGTTATCTGTTTTCCAGAGCCTTTTTAAACAATCATCTCCCAAATCCTCACCATTGACAAAGATTTAAGTATAATCTCATTTTCTAATAACCTATCACCAATGATTTATTAATTATCTATTGTGAGGCCTATACTGTGTCAGTCCTGGAAGATGAATGTAAAACATTCCACATTAAACTATGGAGATAATACTTGTAGGAAACCTACCAAATAACAACAGCAACAACAGTAATAATAAAAACAACCATTATGAGGTAGGTCTTTGGGCAGTTGTAATCATCATACTTTTTGCCTCTAAGCCTGTATCCTTTCGAGCTCCCACCTTAAAATGCCTGGTATGCTGATGTGACCATACTGGTACAAACTAATCCCAGCTTCTTCATTCACAGCCGATTGAACTGATAGTGTGCAAGCTGGGCCAATCATATTTCCTGTCTTTCGGGAGATCAAGTTCGGAGACACTAAGGGACTGAAGCATTTAATCATAAGGAACTGATTTCCAAAATCATGTGTTATTGAGGAGGGACAAATGGCATCAGGAGAGTTTGTCTTTCTTATTGCTCACAGCATTGACATATCCACTTTTCAGTGAGACTTTGTCTTCACATCCTAGTTGGTCATTGAAACAGCTATGATACTCTTTGATTGAAAATTTGGGACATAAGAACTGGACTAAAGAGCCTTTTTCTTTGTGATTCACTAAACCAAAAGTTTCAGTTTGTTCACTATTTGATTGATGAGAAAATCATTACACTTTGCTCAGTTGAGCACTCGGAAGTACATAGTTTGTACATAAACAGGTTTGTGGAGGAGCAGGACTTTATATTCCATGGTAAGAAGGTTCAGATTTAGAACCAATACTGTTAATACATTTATTAATGGAAAAATGCTTCATACTGTCACATAAAAGTAGTGATTTTAGATTATAGTGTGTGTTTTTGATGGGCTGAATAAACTCAATTTCATCTGGAAAGCAATGAAATGTTGCTTTCATTTTCAGAACACTAAGGGATAAAAACGGACCCACAAGACATGCAGGGAAAATCTTTGTATTAGATGTTGGACCTTTGAGAAGAGGATGCAGAAAACACTGTTTGCCACTTAAAAGTTCCTCTAAGCAACAAAATAATTATTTTACTTAGTCTAAATCCACCAATTCGTCAAAATTGAGAAATATATCGTCAGTGGTCAATGAGGTTTGCCTGTGCAGTTGAAAAGATAGGAAGTAGGCTCTGGCAGTCTTTATGCCTCAACAAAAGGGATTATAATATTCCAAAGGTGGCTATCAAGTTAAGGGCTCATGTAAACCAAAGTTTTGGGGAGTAAAGTAGCAATATACAAGCAGAAGTATCAGACCTGAAAAGAAAAGTATGAGTATTCTGACACCAACTGGTGTACTGCAATTCAGTGCTGGCTCTAACCTACTGGAGTTACTGCAGACCCTGCGAGTTAAGGGCTCAGTTCTCCACAAGATGACTCTCATTTCAGATACCTGCTGCACTTAGGTATCCCCAGGCAGACAATACTTCTGACCAACTGACTACAAATTTGGAGGTTCCCACTAACAACGGCCTCATGTTCAATAATTCACTAGAATGACTCACAGGACTCAGAAAAGCACTGAGTTTGTAGTGGCATTTTTATTATAAAGGATTCAAGTCAGGACCAGCCAAATGAAGAGACACAAAGGGCAAGGTTTGAGAAGGTTCAGAATGCAGAGCTTCTGTGTCTTTTCCCTGTGGAATAAGGGTTCATTACCCTCCCAGCATATCATGTCTTCCCTAACCAGGAAACTCTACTGAGCTCAGTGTCTAGAGTTTTTGTTGGGGCTTCATTATGTAGGCATTATTGATTGAATCCTTGACCATGTGATTGAACTCGCCCTTTAGCCCTCCTGTTCTCCCAGCAGTTGGGAGGTTAGGCTGATACCAAGTGGCTAGAAGCTGTAACCCTCTAATCACGTGATTCATCTTTCTGGCCATATCCTGAGTCATCTCCTCAGCACAGACTCAGATATGATCTAAGGACTAACCATGAACAACAAAGATAATCATATTATTTGGGAAATTCCAAGAATTTAGAGGTTATCTCCCAGGAACTAAGCACAAATATCAGACATATGCTTTACTATACAATAAAGAGACTGAATAGATTTTCAAATACAAGCAGAGAAGATTTCAAAGAAAAGCCAGGAAAGGAAGGGGTAGTCTGGATACTTAACCTTGGGTTTGAATCCTTTATAAAGTTTCCTTTATTTTCGGGCATTATACATCCATGAGGTAAAAACAACTTCTACTTTCATTGGTTTCCATTCTGTTAATCAAATCATCTTTCTTATTTAATAGAAACTCATGAAAACAAACCAAAAAAGCAAGACTGAGCTAATCCTCAAATAATTTATAGGGCTTTGATTGGTACTTAAGAGTCCTAGTAATATTCCAGATGGAAGAAAAAAGCATGAGTAAACATAGTAAGATTCAGCATACATGAAATGTGTGAGTGTCTATGACTGCTTTTATGGTAATAGCGTCTCTGCAGAGATCTGTAGATACTTAAAAATAATAAAAAGAAGAACTAGTCTGGCTTAGGAAATTTAGGAGATTTCATGAAGCTCTTTTGGATACTATGGGAACTGGAGTTGTTGATGTCTCCATACTAGCTCCAAAGTAAGTTAGTATGACCAAAGGTTAAGCGTTCTTCTAAGGCAAGTTTTCACAATATTTTCCTAAACTTAACTGCATTGTAACATGGTAACATCTTACATTATTTGATCACAATTATAGAAATCATTATTAGAAAAAAGTGGGAGAATTAGGCTTATCCTTTATAATTTTTATCTTTAACTTTCAAATGTTTATCCTGGAACACCCCGTCCTTTTGAGCACCTATTTCTTTGTGACATTTAGCTCAACTTCTTGACACTCAAATAATTTCCTGTCCATAAGACCATAGAGCATCAATATTTCAGTTGAATATGTAAATTATATTGATCCTCCACAGCGGTGACAAAAAGTAAGGTAAAGATTCTTGACAAATGACCTATCTAGTTATTCCTGGTCACTCTGTTCAAAAGATAAGAAATAGTAAAATGACATGATAACACTGTAACTTAAGAGCACAATAGTGAACTAATTTGCCGTTGGATTCCTAAGTAGAGGATCCAGAATATTCCTCCACTATACCTGAAGCTGTCTCGTTAGAATTTGGTAACTACATTTAGCCCATAGGCTTGAGTAGAACAGTGGGAAGAACTCATTTCAGGGAATAGTAAAAAATACAGATGAAAATATTGGATAGAGCAAACTATTAAGGACTTTGAAAGCAAACTAAATAACTTAAACTTGGTATGATTCATATTTTAAGTATTTTTTCCCCTGGAGTAACTAAAGAGAGCAATTTAAGATCAATCTGGAAAGAATATATAGGAAAAATTAAAAGGGAAGACAGGATAGCAAGTTAAATGGTTGTGGGAGGTTGATGAAAATTGTGAAAATGTATTCAAAGAAGACACAGGAAATGATGTTCAGAGCATAAGAAAAGGAGGTGATTTTAATGAAGGATATCTTTTCTCTGAGTAGTAATTATTATAATTACTACTAACAGTTATTTCCCCATAAATCTAGCTTTGTCTGGATACTTCAGCCTGCTGAGACTCCTCTGGTTCTTTATTGCTTCTTCTCAAGGAAAAATAATTTATGCAATAGCTAAAAGCTTTTTTTCAGCATGTCCAGGTTATAGGGCAAGTATAAGCAGTCTGTGAAGGCAGTTAAGCATGATGAACATATTCTAATACATTTTTCTTGAATCCTCTGCCTAATGAGATGACAATCTTGTTTTCCTTCTGTGGTTCTCCTTTTTCCTCTCCATTTTGTTTTGGGAGAAACTCAGGGTTGAGTTTGAATTTCAGAGTTGTTTGAATTATATTCTTTAAGATACACATGATAACATAGATGCATCAAAAAGGGAAAGCCAGATTATTATTTACTCGAAGACCCCAGAGTTTTTATGGACACTTTTCAATGTAGTATGACTGCCCAAATAAGTTTTTAAATTATTATTATAATTGTTAAGAGAAGAACTAATCCAAATGGCTACAATTTTGAGTCCAAGGGAAGTCAACTATTGCAACTCGGTTTGCAAATATGGTGTTATAAGAAAAGCAGTTCATTCTCTAAATTTATTTTGACCTTTTCCCTCTCTGTTAATTACTGTACTCTCTACATCTTTGTCCATAATGTTAAAATGTCATTATGTTCTAATTGACACTCTTCTTGGATGCTATCTGAAATTTTTAGAAACGAATTACATAATTCTGTTATAAGTATATATGAAAGTATAATAACTAGACCAGTAAATAGAACTTGATATTTCATTTTAGATTTATAAAGTAGCATGCATCTACTTAGTGATACATAGCATTTTGGTAACTCTTGTATTATTATACTAGTCCCATACTTTTCCCAGCACTCTTCTCCCCAATGTGTACATGTGTATGTGTTGTATGTGAATATGTGTGTGTGTTTAAGTCTTTCTAGGGTGCCCTTAAAATGTAACTGGAAAATGTGGGATATTTAATCATGAAACATAAGCATGTCCCCAATTCATTAACTGAAGATTAATTTGCCTATACTAATAGTTCTTGGTTGGGTTGTATCATAACTTAGAGATATTTTGGAAATTTTAGGGAAGCAGGTTGAAAATTTCCAATGAGAGAATTTTGTGTGTCCTAATGAGTGGGAGAGGTTTTTACTGGCATTAGTGTTTGAGTCAGGAGAGAATCATTAATATTAACAGCATCACAAAACTAAGAATATTATAAAGTTGCTCTCAACTGTCAAATATCCCTCTAGATATTCTAAAGGTGAAAGCCTTGTCATTCAATCCTAGAACCTAACTCCGGTTTAGTCACAAAGTACTTTTCTTTACATAGTTTTAATGTAGACTGAATTTTTTTTTTTTTTTTTTTTTTTTTTTTTGGTGGGTCAGGCTTCATGGCTCACACCTAGGTTTTAACATGAGGTGTGAACCATGTAATTTTTTTTTTTTAAATTATTATTATACTTTAAGTTCTAGGGTACATGTGCACAATGTGCAGGTTCGTTACATATGTATACATGTGCCATGTTGGTGTGTTGCACCTATTAACCTGTCATTTACATTAGGTATATCTCCTAATGCTATCCTTCCCCCCTCCCCCCTCCCCACAATAGGACCTGGTGTATGATGTTCCTCTTTCTGTGTACAAGTGATCTCATTGTTCAATTCCCACCTATGAGTGAGAACACGCGGTATTTGGTTTTCTGTTCTTGTGATAGTTTGCTGAGAATGATGGTTTCCAGCTGTATCCATATCTCTACAAAGGACACAAACTCATCCTTTCTTATGACTGCATAGTATTCCATGGTGTATATGTGCCACATTTTCTTAATCCAGGTAGACTGAATTTTTGAAGATATAATTACTGTGTCATTTGAAGAAAGAGTGCCTTTTCTTAATTCAGAATTTTCTCAAGATTTATCTGTTTTAGAAAAGTTATGTTAATGAAAAGAACAATGGTTATGGGATTTGAACCTCCACACAATCCTCCTGTGTTCTTCTACATTCATAATAATTCATAATTATGGATGTTATCACATTCACAATAATTCTGTGAATGGATTCAAATGTCTGAATATTTTATTTGTTGATGTGTATAGTGAACGTATTATTTAATGATTTTTTTTTTCCACAGTGGATGCTGTACTGCTTATCTTCCCCTTAACAGCCTATACCTCTATACCCCCATATCCTAGCTGCTATGGAAGTTGACTGCTAGCCATTTAAAAACTCATTTCAGGGGATGGAGCAAAGTGGCCTATCCTATGCAGAAATACCATATTTTAACAACTAGTTACACACAGAAAGCATCATCAATAGAACCAAAAGTCAGTGATCACTCACGGTACCTTGCTTTAACTTCATATTGCTAAAAGAGGCACTGAAAAGGGGTAGAAGAGACAATCTTGAATGACAAAAGTCAACCCTCCCCTATCCCCCAGCAGCAGCCACAGGGCACAGAGAATCTGTGTACGAGACAGGAAAAGCACAGATACTAGGGAACTTTAACTCAGTGCTGCCCTGTCACAGCAGAAAGCAGAACCAGCTGTACCCAGCTGATGCCCACCCATAGAGGGAGCATTTGAACCTGCCCTAGCCAGAAGAGAATTGCCCATCCCAGCAGTCAGACCCTGAGTTCTGGCAAGTCTTGCAACCACAGGTTAATGTACTCTGAGGCCCTAAGGAACTTGAGTAACAGTCTAGGCCAGAAGGAATGCAATTCCTAGGCAAGTCCTAGTGCTGAACTGGGTTCAGAGCCAGTGGAGTGGGGGTGGCACATGACCTACTGAGATACCAGATGAGGCAGCTAAGGAGGCGCTTGTCACTTTGCCCCCATAGCCCAGCAGTGGCCACGTGGCATGGGGAAATCTGCTTGGGAGAGGGAGAGCACAGAGATTGTGAGACTTTAAATTGAGCTCAATACTGCCCTGTTATAGTGGAGAGCAATGCCATGCTGGGCTCAGCCAGCACAGGCACACAGAGAGAGCATTTGCACCAGACCTATCCAGAGGGGAATCACCCATCACACATCCCAGTGGCTGGAACTTGAGTTGCAATCAGTTGGCAGGCCTCACCCCAACACAAGCTAAAGTGCTATAGGGTTCTAGATAAACTCAAAAGGCAATCTAGGACACAAGGACTGCAATTCTTAGTTAACTCCTAGTGGTGGGCTGGTCTTAGAGATCATGGACTATGGTGGCACATGACCTAAAGAGACATCACCTGGCATGAGTAAAGGAGTGTTTGTGCCATCTCTTTCCTAGCCCCAGGCAGTACAGCTTGCAGTGACAAAAATGACTCATTTCTTCTGCTTAAGGAGAACAGAGTGAAGAGTAAAGAGGACTCCATCTTGTGTTTTGGATACCAGCTCAGCTACAGTATGTTAGAATACCAGGCAGAGTCATAAAGCCTCCCATGCCAGGCCCTAGCTCGTTGATGACATTTCTAGACAAACCCTTGTTGAAAAGAGAACTTGTTGCCTTAAAGGGAAGGACCCAGTTCTGGCAGGATTCATCACCTGCTGACTAAAGAGCCCTTGGGCTTTGATTAAGCAACAACAATACCCAGGTAATATGCCATGGATCTTGGACTCTGAGATATATTGGCTTCAGATGTGACCCAACATACTTCCAGATGTGGTGGCTATGGTGAAAGACTCCTTCTGTTTGAGAAAAGCAGTGAGAAAAGTAAAGGGTACTGTGTCTTGCCCCTTACGTACTAGCTGGGCCACAGTGGGGTAGAGCACCAGGGAGGCTCTTGGGTTCTCTGAGTCCAGGAATAGGCTCTTGATTAGCATTTTTGGACCTTCCCTGGGAAATAGGATAACCCACTTTCCAGAAGAGTGAGTCCCAGGTCTGGCAGCGTTCACCACAAGCTGACTGAAGGACACGTGGACTTTAAGTTAACATTGGTGATTGCCTGGGAGAACCCCTCATAGACTGGTGGTGGTGATGGCCAAAGGGGTAGCCTCTTCTGCATGTAGAAAGAGGAGGGAAGAGTGAGAAGGACTTTGTCTTGTGGTTTGATTGCCAGCTCAGTCACAGTAGAATAGAACATTAGAAAAATTTCTAAGGGTTTTGACTCTAATACCTGGCTCCTGAACAGCATCTCTGAACCTGCCTGAGGTCTGGGGTAACTCACCTGGCTGGCTTCACCACCTGCTGATCAGAGAGCCCCAGAGCCTTTAGTGAACATAGGTGGTAGCCAGGTACTAGCTATAGTGGGCCTTGGGTGAGACCCAGTGCTCTGCTGGCTTCAGGTGTAACTCAGTGGAGTCCCAGTGGTGGTGGCCACAGGGATGATCATGTCCCCTTACTCCCAGGTCCAGGTAACACAGCACAGAGAGATTCTGTTTGTTTGGGAGAAAGGAAGAGATAAGAACAAGAGTCTGCCTGGTCGTCTAGAAAATTCTTCAAGATTTTATCTAATACCACCAAGTCAGTGCTTTTACAAGTCCACAAGAATCATAGCATTATTGAGTTTGGGGCCCAATTCCCGTTTAATCCTTGGGAAGCCTTCCCAAGAAGGATGGGCACAAAAAGC
The DNA here is from genome assembly GCF_024542745.1 of Macaca thibetana thibetana. NCBI lineage: Eukaryota > Metazoa > Chordata > Mammalia > Primates > Cercopithecidae > Macaca > Macaca thibetana. Next base: position 88,938,843 of record NC_065591.1, read on the forward strand.
CCAGGCTGCAAAAACTACAACAAAACCTACCTATTCAATGGTCAGACATTAATGAACATCCAAAAGCATCAACACTACCCAGAAAAACATAACCTCAGCAAATGAACTGATTAGTCTCTAGGGACTAATCCTGGAGAAACAGCAATATGTGACCTTTAAGGCAGATCATTCAAATTAGCTGTGCTGAGGAAATTCAAAGAAATTAAGGATAACAGGGAAAGAATTCAGAATTCTATCACATAAATTTAACAAAGAGATTGAAATTATTGGAAACAATCAAGCAGAAATTCTAGAGCTGAAAAATGCAACAGACATATTAAAGAATGCATAAGTCTCTTAATAGCAGAATTGATCAAGCAGAAGAAATAATTAGTGAGCTTCAAGACAGGCTATTTGAAAATACACAGTCACAGGAACCAAAGGAAAAAGAATAAAAAGAATGAATCATGCTTACAAGATTTAGAAAATAGCCTCAAAAGGACAAATCTAGGAGTTATTGGCCTTAAAGAGAAGTAGAGTGAGATATCAAGGTAGAAAGTTTATTCACAGATATAATATCAGAGAACTTTCCAAACCTAGAGAAAGATAACAATATGCAAGTACAAGTAGGTTACAGAACACCAAGCAGATTTAATCCGAAGAATACTACCTTAAGGCATTTAGTAATCAAACTCCCAAAAGTCAAAAATAAAGAAAGAATCCTAAAAGCAACAAGGGAAAAAAATAAATAACATTCAATGGAGCTCCAATATATCTGGCAGCAGACTTTTCAGTGGAAACATTGCAGACCCAAGAGAGAGTGGCATGACATATTTAAAGTGCTTAAGGAAAAATATTTAAAAAACTTTTTACAGTAGAATAATATATCTGACAAAAATATCCTTCAAGTATGAAGCAGAAATAAAGCCTTTTCCAGACAAACAAAAGCTGAGGGATTTCAATAACACCAGACCTCGCAAAAAAACAAAAACAAAAACAAAAACCAAACAAAACAAAACAAAACAAAAAAATGCTAAAGGGAGTCCGTCAGTCTTAAAGAAAAGGACATTAATGAACAGTAAGAGATCATCTGAAGGTATACAATTCACTGGTAATGCCACATAGAAAAACACAGAATATTATAGCACTGTAATTGTGGTGTATAAACTACTATTATTTTAAGTAGAAAAATTAAATGATGATCTAATAAAAAACTGCAACAACTTTTCAAAACACAGACAATAGAATAAGATATACAGAGAAACAACAAAAAGTTAAAAAGTAGGGGGTGAAGTTAAAGGGTAGAGTTTTTGTTAGTTTTCTTTTTGATGTTTGTTTATGCCATCAGTGTTAAGGTGTCATCAGTTTTAAATAATAGGTTATAAGACAGTATTTGCAAAGCTCATGGTAACCTCAAATTGAAAAACATACGATAAATACACCAAAAAACAAAACACAAGAAATTAAATTATACCACCAGAAAAAATCACCTTCACTAAAAAGAAGACCGAAAGGAAGAAAAGAAGGAAGAGTAGACCACAATACAATAAAAAAAAAATAGCAAGAGTAAGTTCTTACTTATCAATAATAACATTGAATGTAAATAGACTAAATTCTCAAATCAAAAGACATAGAGTGGCTGAATGAATAAAAAAGCAAGACCCAATGATCTGTTGCCTGCAAAAAACACATTTCACATATTATAAAGACACACATAGACTGAAAATAAAGGAATGAAAAAAGACATTCCATGCCAATGGAAACCATAAAAAGGGCAGCACTAACTATTCTTATATCATACAAACTAGATTTCAAATCTAAAACTGTAAGAAGAGACAGATTTCAAATCTAAAACTGTAAGAAGAGACAAAGGAGGGCATTATATAGTGATAAAGGGATCAGTTCAGCAAGAGCATATAACAATTGTGAAGATGCATGAACACAACACTGGAGCACCCAGATATATAAAGTAAATATTATAAGAGCTAAAGTGAGAGATAGACCTCAATATGATAATGGCTGGAGACTTCAACGCCCCACTTTCAGCACTGGACAGATCTTCCAGACAAAATATCTACACAGAAACATTGGACTAATTTGGAACTATAAAACAAATGAACCTAATGAATATTTACAGAACATTTTATCCCACAGCTGCAGAATACAAATTTTTCTCCTTAGCACATGGATCATTCTCAAGGATGTGCCATATGTTAGGTCACAAAACAAGTTTTATGAACGTTTAAACAATTGAAATGGTATCAAACATCTTCTCTGACCACAATGGAATAAAACTAGACGTCAATAACAAGAGGAATTTTGGAAACTATACAAACACATGGAAATTAAACATATGGTCCTTAATGATGAGTGACTCAATGAAGAAATTAAGAAGAAAATTGAAAAAATTATTGAAACAAAAGAAAATGAAAATATGACATACCAGAACCTATGGGATACTGCAAAAGCAATACTAAGAGAGATATTTATAACTATAACTGCCTACATCAAAAAATAAGAAAAACATCAAATAAATAACTTAATCATTCATTTAAAAAAACTAGAAAAGCAAGAGAAAACTAAACCCCAAATTATGAGAATCAAAATAAATAAATAAAGAACTAGAGCAGAAATAAATTAATTTGAAATGAAGAAAATAATACAAAAGATCAACAAAATGAAAAGTTAGTTTTTGAAAAACAAATATAAAATTGACAAATTTTTGGCAAACAAAAAAAGAAAAAGACCGAAATAAAGAAATTGGAGATTAAAAATAAACATTATAATTGATACTGCAGAAATTCAAATGATTATTAGTGGCTACTATGGTTAACTGTATGCCAACAAATGAGAAAATCTGGTAAAAATGAATAAATTCTCAGACACATACAATCTACTAAGATTGAAGAAAGAAATCCAGACCAAAACACATCAATAACAAGTAATGAGATTGAAGCTTAATAAAAATTCTCCCAGTTAAGAAAAGCCCAGGGCCCATTGGTTTCACTGATGAATTCTACCAAACATTTAAAGAAGACGTACTACCAATCCTACTCAAACTTTTCCAAAAAATAGAGGAGGAGGTAACACTTCCAAACTCATTCTTAGAAGCCAGTATTACCTTGACACCAAAACCATAAAAGGACACATCAAAAAAAGAAAACTGCAGACCAAGATGTCTGATTAACATTGATGCAAAAATTCTCAGCAAAATACTAGCAACCCAAATTCAACAATATATCCAAAAAATCATTTATAATGACCAAGTGAGATGTATCTCAGGGATGCAAGGATGGTTCAACATATGCATATCAATCAAGGTGATACAACATATCAAGAGGATACAAGAAAAAAAAACGCATATGATCATTTTATTTGATGCTGAAAAAGGATATGATTGACATCCTTTCATAGATAAAAATCCTCAAAATACTGGGTATAGAAGGAACATACCTCAACATAATAAAAGCTGTATATGACAGACACATAGGTAGTATAATACTTAATGGGAAAAAACTGAAAGCCTTTCCTGTAAAATCTGGAATGTGACAAAGATGCTCACTTTCACCATTGTTATTCAACATATTACTGGAAATCCTAGTGAGAGCAATCAGACAAGAGAAATAAATAAAGGGCATAAAAACTACAAAGGAAGAAGTCAAATTATCCTTGTTTGTAGATGACTTGATCTTATATTCGTTATAACCTAAAGACTACACTGAAAATCTGTTAGAACTGATAAACAAATTTAGTAAAGTTGCACAATACAAGATCAACATTCAAAATCTATAGCATTTCTCTGTGTCAGCAGTGAACAATCTGAAAAAGAAATCAAATAATCTCATTTACACTAGGCAAAAATAAAATTAAATACCTTGGAATTAAATTAACAAAAGAAGTAAAAGATCTTTACACTGAAAACTGTAAAACACTGATGAAAGAAATGGAAATGAACATACAAAAAAGGAAAGATATTTCAGGTTCATGGATTGGAAGAATCAATATTGTTAAAACGTGTATACTACCCAAAACTATCTGTAGATTCAGTACAATCCCTATCAAAAAATCAATGACATTTTTCACAGAAATAGAAAAAAAAGTTGTAAAATTTATACAGAGCCACAAAAAAATCAGAATAGCAAAAACTATCCTAAGCAAAAAGAATAAACCTGAAGGAATCACTTTACCTCACTTCAAATTATGCTACAGAGTGATAGTAACCAAAACAGCAAGGTACTGGCATAAAAACTCACATAGTCTAATGGAACAGAAGAGAGAACACAGAAAAAAAATTCAAACACCTATAGTGAACTAATTTTTTACAAAGATACCAAGAACATACATTGGAGAAAGAGCAGTCCCCTCAATAAATGGAGCTGGGAAAACTGTATATCCGTATGTACAAGAATGAAACTAGACCCCTAGGTCTCACCATATAAAAAATCAAAACGAAGTGAACTAAAGACTTAAATCTATTACCCCAATTATGAAACTACTACAAGGAAACATTGGGGAAACTTTCCATGACATTGGTCTGGGCAAAAATTTCTTGAGAAACACCCCACAAGCGCAGGCAACCAAAGCAAATGTAGACAAATGGGATCACATCAAGTTAAAAAGCTTCTGCACAGCAAAAGAAACAACCAATGAGGTGAAGAGATAACCCACTGAATGGAAGAGAATATTTGCAAACTACCTTTCTGAAAAACGATTAATCACCAGAATATATAAGGAACTCAAACAATTGTATAGGAAAACAAATCCAATAATCCAATAAAAATGAACAAAAGGTTTGAATAGACATTTCTCAACAGAAGACATACAAATGTCAAACAAGCATATGAAAAGGTACTCAGCATAAATGATCATCAGAAAAATGCAGATTAAAACTGGAACAATATATCATCTCACTCCAGATAAAATGGCTTTTATCCCAAATGAAGGCAATAAGAAATGCTGCTGAGAATGTGGGGAAAAGGGAACCCTCGTACATTGTTGGTGGGAATGTAAATTAGTACAATCGCTTTGGAGAATGGTTTGGCTTCCTCAAAAAACTAAAAATAGAGCTACTATATGATCCAGCTATTCCACTGCTGGGTATATACACAGAAAAAAAAAAAGAAATGAAAAGAGAAAAGAAGAAAAGAAAAAAAAAGATAAAAGAAGGAAAGAAAATCAGTATGTCAAAGAGATATCTACACTCCCGTGTTTGTTGCAGCATTGCTCACAATTGCTAAGATTTGGACACAAGTTAAGTGTCCTTCAGCAGATGACTGGATAAAGAAAATGTGGTACATACATACAACAGAGTATTATGTAGTCGTAAAAAGAATGTGATCCTGTCATTTGTGACAACAGTGATAGAACTAGAGGTCATTATGTTACGTGAAATAAGTCAGGCACAGAAAGACAAATATCACATATTCCCACTTATTTGTGGGAGCTAAAAGTCAAAACAATAAAACTCTCAGAGACAGGGTAGAAGGATGGTTACCAGAGGCTGAGAAGGGTAGTGGAGGGCGTGTAGGAGGAAAGTAGTGATGGTTAATAGATACAAAATAAAAATAGAAGATAGAAGAAATGAATAAGTCCTAGTATTTGATAGCACAATAGGGTGACTATAGTTTATAATAATTTAATTGTGCTTTTTAAAATAAATAAAAGAATATAATTGGAGTGTTTGCAACATGAAGGATAATGATGAGGGGATGGACACCTCATTTTCCATTGTGGAATACTACAACTTGCATGCCTGTATCAGGGTATCTCATATACTCCATTAATATACACACCTAGTATGTACCCACAAAAATTAAAAAAAAAATTTTCCCTTCAATGAATTGCCTTTGGCTGAAATGGGACCTCCCCCAACCCATCAACGTCCTCAGTCAATGACTGGCTGCCATTGAGGTTAAAACATCCAGTCTTTTGCCTTGAGTTCAGCCCTTTGCCAATCCTTCAGTTACGGTCTGACAGCAATATCTAATATGGTAGTCTCTAGCCACATGTGGTTATTACATTTATATTTAAACTAATTAAAATTAAAATTTTAGTTCTCATTCTCACTAACTACATTACCTGGGTCCAAGGGCCATGTGTGGCAGTGATTAGAGTATTCAACAGTTCAGGAATAGCGTATTTCCAACATTACCAGAAGTTCTACTGGATAGCATTACTCTAGAACACAGCTATCTAATAAAAATATAGGTCATATCTGAAATTTTAAATTTTCATGTAGCCACATTAAGCCACATTAAAAAGGTAGAGAAATTAATTTTAATAATATATTTTATGAACCCAAAGCATTCAAAGTAGTAGGTTTAAAATAGGTAATCAATATTAAAATTATTATCCATATATTTTACATTACTTTTCACTGTAAGCCTGTAAACTTAGAATACACTTTATACTTGCAGCAATTTAGTTGTCAATTTGACAACTAAATTTTCACTAGAAACATTTGATCTGGATTTTGATTTTAGAAAACTTACAATTGAAAAAGTAGGTTCTTGTATTCAAGTTTCTCCAAACATACGTAAACATTTTTCAATAATTGAATAAAGTAAATTTTAAATTTTACCTTAGTTAAAATAAAATAGTTCAATTCTTAAGTCATCTTAGCCACATTCAAATGTGCAATAGGCACAAACATCTAGTGGTTACTGTATTGGATAATGCAGTTCTAGGGCACTTTGTAGTATGGGGTTGAAGCAATATTCCAGCTGAGAGGTGCACATCCTTATGCAGCTCCTACTTCTCTCCTTTCGTGCATCCATCTCTCCCTTTCTCCTGAAAGCATTCCCTCAGTAAATTACATATTCCCAAGTCCCTGTGCCAGACTCTGCTTCTAGGGAACCCGACCTAAGGCATTAATTTTTTATTTATCTCTTCTATTAAAGTTAATGCATTACATTTATTTTATATATATCTGCATTTTATAGCAGCTATACATTTTAAGAAGGAGAGATTTAAAAATATTTTTGTTTTCTTAAAGGAAGGCATTAATCTGAGAGTCTGAGAGCCCCTTTGCTACAAACATAAATGTGAGTTTATATGTTTACATTTTCATTTTGATGTATTTTATCTACAGAGCACATCAATCAGGACATTTTTGATATTCAGTAAATATAAATATTATTACTATATAAAATATAAAATTGCTAGCAATAGTAATTTGTAATGGTCAGAGTCATTAAATGCAGAATAGCACTGCTGACCATCATTGAGCAATCGGACCGCAGATTAATTCAATAAAATGTCAGGATTCAGCTTTGTTTTAATCTCCCTCCACTAACAAGCTTCCAGAATCAAATTGTTGCACTAGCTTATGTGGCATTTTATATGTAACATATGATAACTAAAAAGGGGATACTTTTCACTGTTGGTAATTATACCTATCACCAAAATGCCTATGCACAGAAGAGAAAAATAAAAGGGCATGTAGATACTTTGAAGAAGGTTATGAGAAAACATAAAGCTGGGCCATATGGGAAAAAGGTGGAGTCACCTCTAACTTGCACCAGAACAGCCCTAGCATTAGAGGAGATCTGTCTGTTATTTCTTGAATGCTTTTATTCATAATCATTTTATTGTATTCTCACATATCATCATTAAAAGTATGGGCACAGTAGAGTGAACAGAAGTTTTGAAAACAGTTGATTGTCTAAACTTTTTTAACCTCACCTTTATATTTAAAAGGAGATAATAATAGCTGTTTTACTGGGTTGTTGTGTGTGTGAATTAAATGTGACAGTTTATATTTAATTATATCTACATTATTATCTAGATAATTCAGTAGAAGAATAACGTGAGCAAAGTGAGTACTTGGGCTTTCAGGATAATAGGCTCTACCAACAAGGCTAGAGACTGTAATAATCTGGCAAAATTTCTGAAATCTTTGCAACTTTCTGTAAGTCTCAGAGAGTGGAAAACCTTGAGAAATAAAATAGGTTGACATGGGTTTTGTCATATTGGGAAAAGAAAATCTTGCAAGTCACCTTGATCTGCTCACTCCACAGAGCTCTTTGAGGTGCTCAGGAGGAGAATGGATCTAAGGAAACAGAAGGCATTGCTCAGAGATGTGCTTGATGAGAGAGCACTGCAATGATGGATACTGTATTGAAGTCTATGGTTAGAAGCTGATGAGAACCATTTACCTGAATGTGTTGACTCAGAAACAGTCAATTTATGGAGGTTAATGACAATCACAACTGGTAACCTTCTCCATTTAATAACAAAATTGACACTTAATTGAACTAGTCTGTGATGTGCATGAAAATATAGTACCTCTGAGCTCATCTTAGCTTGCCTATGAGTTATGCCATCACAGTCAAGAAGGCTGTCTGGCTTTTCTATAAGTGTGAATTCAGGAGCAACTATTTGGCCACTGCCAGAAGAGGCTGTGCCAATAGAGCATTTTGTAACTGATGGGGTGCTACAAATATGGTCATGATGTGCAGTCACACAGGCTGGTGAGGCATTCTCAATCAGCATGGTACATCTGCCACTTGGCTTTGGGAATGCGTTGAGGACGTTGATGGGCATGTGCAGTTTCAGAATGTGTAGATTCTACAAATAAGAGAAAATGTTATGGGGTAGGGTTTTTATTTACATTTTATTGAAAATTTCATGGCAAAACACAGTTGGATAAAATCTTTTAGCACTAAACATAGAAAAATATTCACCAATGGCTGCTCAGGAGACTCCACTCGTTCCTGTTCTGTTCTCTTACTTTTACCCTTAAGTTATAGAGTTTGGTAAGAAAATTCCTTTTATATTGCCAATTTTTCACAGCTGAAAAGTATTTATTTTTAACATAATATTCTGCAGGGTTATTAGTAAGTTTCATTTTTGCATATCTGTCATATTTTTATAGCCAATAAAGAGTGCCATTATTAACTTACTGTAGACTAAAAGGTCTATATCTGCTTTGGTCTATGTAAGCATTTGTAATTTGTTTTATTTTATACATTTCCAACTTTTATTTTAAGTTCATGAGTACAAATGCAGGGTGTGTAGGTTTGTTACATTGTAAACATGTGCCATGGTGGTTTGCTGCACAGATCATCCCATTACCTATGTATTAAGCCCAGAATCCATTAGCTCTCCCTCCCCCAGTATCACATTTCACAGGCCCCAGTGGTGTGTGCTGTTCCCTACCATGTGTCCATGTGTTCTCATCATTTAGCTCCTACTTTTTTTTTTTTATCTTGAGATGGAGTTTCACTCTTGTTGCCCCGGTTGCAGTGCGATGGCATGATCTTGGCTCACGGCAACTTCTGCCTCCCGGGTTCAAGCGATTCTCCTGTCTCAGCCTCCAGAGTAGCTGGGATTACAGGCATGTGCCACTACGCCTGTCTAATTTTGTATTTTTAGTATAGACAGGGTTTCGCCATGTTGGTCAGGCTGGTCTCAAACTCCTGACCTCAGGTGATGCACCTGCCTCGGCCTCCCAAAGTGCCGGGGATTACAGGTGGCTCACACTTCGCTCCTACTTTTCAGTGAGAACATGTGGTATTTCGTTTTCTGACCCTGCATTAGTTTACTAAGTATAATGGCCTTCAGCTCCATTTATGTCCCTGCAAAGGACATGATCTTGTTTCTTTGCTATTGTGAATAGTGCTGCAATGAACATACCTGTGCATGTGTCTTTATAATAGAATAATTTATATTCCTTTGGGTGTATACCCAGTAATGGAATTACTGAGTTGCATGGTATTTCTCCTTCTAGGTCTTTGAGGAATTGTCACACTGTCTTCCACAATGATTGAAGTAATTTGCACTCCCACCCACAGTGTAAAAGTGTTCCTTTTTCTCCACAACCTCACCAGCATCTGTTGTTTTTTGGCTTTTTAGTAATAGCCATTCTGATAATTAGACGTTTTGAAAACACTGTGATAAGTCCCCTGTGTATATTATCTCATTTAATCCTCATGACAGCCCTACGAAGGAGTGCAGAGTACTGATAAGGAGCAGTCAGACTGCATGGCTTCAAATTTTGCAGCTCTTCATTTGCTTCTCCCAACATCTAAAGGACTTCCTCTCTCCTCTCTTTGGATTATCACTCAAACATAAACCAGTGTGGGCTTCCTTGATTACCCTGCACAGAATAGCACCCTTTAGACTCCCCTCATCTGCTTCATTTTTATTCATAAAACCTGTCACCATTTAATGTATGTTTATATGTTTATTTAATGTAACTTTATGTTTATATTTTTATTTGACTGTAGTCTATCTCCTTCCAATACACTATATAGTCCATAAAGGCAAAGACTTTATTTTAATAATTGCTATATCTCTAGTACCTAAAATTGTGCTTGACTCATAGTAGACAAAAAAAATTTGAAAATAATAAATGAATAAATTAATTAGTTTTCTCCAGCACTAACCAAATGGAATAACCATATGGAATTATCTGCTTCTGTTATTCTATTATAGTAAATATTTAGAGTGTTGTTTCAATTGGATCTATAGGCATACATGATTTAACAACAATATAACTCTCTATAAAACAATAAAGTTGTTTTCTTGCACTTGAATCAACAGGCATTAAATGAATAGGTGTCATTCTGATTTTTATCTTATGATCCTTCTCTTATCAAGTGATCTTTTTTTCAGGGGTGTTTGGGTTAGTGTTTTATTTTTAATCTTGGTTCTCATGTTTTTGTATTTTAGTTGCAAGGAATTTGCAAACATTCATTTGCTAAATAAATATTTTAACGAAAAAGCATCTCTGCTGTATTTGAAAAACATTTCCTGATTCTTCCTGCTGCAGTATTGTTCTCTCCAATGCACTGACTGAACTATGTTTTTACTTTCTTCCATTTCAACCTTGAACCTTTGTGAACCATATTTTACAGTTCCAGAATCACTTTTTATCACGTGTTTACAGTTTGGAATTCAGTGTCATGTACTTCATCTTCAATAAGATAATATTTTTCAGGGCATACTGAAAGTCTGGAACAATATTATAGGAACAATAGGAAAAACTTGTACAAGGCAAATGGTAAAAGTTCATGTATCTTTTAGAAGTATAAGCACATGAAGAAGTGATCTAAAATGTATTATGGGAAAACATTAGGAGGAATGATTAATTAATTATGCCTGCATATAGTGGTGAAAGATGGTGTCACAACATACAGGAGTACAAAACTTGAGAGGCTGTAACATTTGATTTGTCCTTAAAGTTTAGATAGTGGTATATGTGAATAAGGGAGCAAGCGGGCAGCAAGAGTAAATAAAGAAAACAGCATGAGCAAAGTATGTTTATTGATTGTAGATAGTATTTGCAAAGCAGCCAATGCAATGTCTGGCACATAATAATTCTATAAATTTTATTAATTGTATGAACATACAGTGTGTAGAATTTCAGCTCAGAACATTAGTTCAGGATCTGGTCTGACTTCAGAGTCTGTGTTTTTAAATACCTTGCAATATTACAGCTTTCCAGCAACCATACATACGTTAACATCCTTTTGCTTCTAACATCTTAATGCATTTGTCAAGATCCTAACTGAAACTAGCTTTAATATGTTTGCCTAACAATGTTTAAAGGGTTTAGCTTAGGATTTTATAATGCAAAGGGTTTTTGAGCATGATTGATACTATAATTTACACACAGGTTTAATGACAATATAAAAAATAAGGCATTTCCCTGATATGAGCAATTCTTGCTTGTTATTTCATTTGGCATGGTGGTGCCTTGAGTGATAGAAAGAATATGTCAATCCCTTCTGTTAGGAAAAATAACTTCTTGTTTGAGGTCTCCGTTAGCAACTGATTCCCTATCTAGAGAATGGCACCTTCTGTATAAGATATTTAATATTTAATTAATGGCTCGGAGGTATTAATTCATGTTTCAAGTTGTGTTCTCACATCAGTGCAAATTTAGGGGAATATCCCAAACTAATACCATTCAGTCCTGCACAAGTATAAGGTTAACTATTCATGGATCTAATCTTTGTCACAGAGAACTTAATCACTGATAAAGGGGAAAGTTGTTTCCAAGGGAGTAATTTTGCCAGGGTCAAGTAAAGTTTCAGGTCATAGATAGATTTTAGTCTTTCTGGACAAATAAAACAGTGATGCATTCATTTTCATAGAAAGTATTCACGGAAAGAAACAAGAAAAACTGTTAGGAAAAACCTCCTCCAGCTCGCGTGCAACCCTCACTTGAGTGCCTGAATGGTCTCTAGGTGCTGTGTGACTCTCTTTGAGATGCATAGTGTTTACTAACATGGAATTGGACAGTCTAGCAAAGCTGCCTCCACCCCTGTAACCGAGCTTTTCAAGTTTGGATTCCACTGACCTTTCCCTTTTTAAGGCCTGATGTTACCTCTCTTCCTTAGACTGAAGGAACTCCAAAATCAAAATCAGCAATTTTTTTTACATAGTTAATATTGCACCATTGAAATAGGTAAGGGAAGGAAGAGCAGCTTACTTTTTTTCTAGAAGATATACAAGTCCATAATTCTCTACCTTCTGATTATTTTTTGTGGTCGTCAAACTATAAAAGAGCTATATTAGTTTATTATCCATGTAAATACAGATCCAGTTAAAAACATGTTTTTCTTATATTACTCAAGTATATTGGTTTTCTCTTTTCTGGCCTGAAGGAGTAATGAAGCCAGCTTAAGGGATGAATTGGGAGACAAATTAAAGGAGATCTGGTGAAAGTAATGGAGTAATACCTTCTGCAAGCTAGAGATGGTGGGGAAAGAAGAGATTTAAAAAGTGCATTTTCCGCTATTGTCCTTTTAGGTATTGTTCCTCTACTTGCTTTTATTTTCTTAAATTTTTACCTATATGAAAAGTTCTTCTTCAGTTGCTTTTGCAAAAGTCTCATGTTTCTTTAAATCAAGGAGTAATATATACTGAGAATCTTTTACTAATTTCTGCTTAATATATGTGTGCAACTATGGTTTGAAGGTGCTTGTAGATAGGAGATTTAATGACCAAAAAAAAGAAAAGGCTGAGAAAAATAAACTTTTTTAATGCACTTACTGAGATGCAACTAAAATTTAATTCCAATAAAAATAAAGTAACAAATTCTGAAAAACTCCAGTGGAAAAATTGAATTCCGTAGCAAGCTACAGAAATGCATTAGCTATATTTGCTTGGAAATCAAGAATTCTAAATAAAGTTGGGAGTTATTATAAAACTCTTCCCTACGGCTTAAAATCCACTATGATTCTATATTGAAAGAGGCAAGTAAGAGTCTAGAGAAATACAGTATAAATCAAAGAGATGGTCTTATTGTATATAAAGTAGTTAGACTTTACCTGAAGTACTATAAAATATAGTTCACAGGATGCCTGAAGACAGGTGTAATTGTCTGTAAAGGTATAAAACAAGGTAGATGGCAGGGTCCTAAAGATGCTCTGTGAGGAACATGGGAGTATTTATAATGGTCAAGGGAGAAAGTGTGCTGATACACAGGACATATTTCAATTTTATTCAGGAATTAATTGAATTGCATCCAACTAGCCATGTTTCATTGATCTTGATACGGAAGCTAATTTCTAAAAATTTGAGGAATTTTTTCCCTTTCCTCATCTTTATATTTTTGTCAGTAATAAAAAAAGTTTGATTTGGAACCTCCCATCAAAACTTTTTTTTTTTTTTTTTTTTTTTAAAAGCACCTACCTTTGTTTATATCACTCTTTCAGCCCTTTTGGCTGATTTTTGGTTGTGTCTATCTCCAACTCGTTCTATGAATCATCCTATTATCTTGCATGTCCTTCTATAATCTGCCTGCTGTAATCAAACTCTAATCTAAAAAGGCCTCATGAGCATACAAGGAAATGTTTGCAGTGAGTTGCAAGGGTGTTCATACTGAACAACTCTATTCAATAATAAAATAAGTTGATAATGAAATAGAACTCATTGCAATAAATCTGAGATTTAAGGGACAGTCATTTGTCTTGATTTTGTGAAGCCATTTTACCTGATGTAAATACAACAAAGTAATTTACATGTTGATTCCTCTCCCTGTTTCTGGATTGTTTCTTACGGATAACTGCAATTAACTCTGGTCAATAATATTTTAGTGTTGCAAATATTTTCAGAAATGGCTAATTCTTCAATATCATTTAATGGCTTTGGGGAATTTTTTGACCACTTTCATCCTTTTCATTATCCTTCATTTTATAGACTTACAGTTGTTTGTTTGTTTGGTTTTTGTTTTGTTTTGTTTTTTTAAAGCTAAGGTAGGTTAAAAAGGAATAGAAAGGAAACTTTTGATTTCCAACTTGCTATAGCAGTCTGAGTGGCAGTGGCCATTTTTATCTTGCATCATGAAGTGCTCAGTCATGTGGAGTGGTGGCATTTAGTCACGCAGATGCTTTTGAAGGCAAGGTTGCACAAGTAATCTTGGGAATCAAGCTTTGAAAGTCAATCAGGATGGCACAAGCATGTGCCAAAGCTCTAGGCAGAAGCACACTTTGTTCTTAATAGGTGCAGGGCAATAAAGCAGAGTCCATGACTTAGCCTCAGCTGGGATTAAAGAGCTCACCATGAAGAACAAGGGAGAGCATGCTGAAGCTTCCTGGAACATTTGTTGATACTTCCATCTCCTAGAGGATCGTATACCAATCTCAACATTGCCTGGAAAGCAGAATTATGTATTATGGTAGGCTGAATAATGCCCAATGTCACCCCAAAGATGGTTACATCTTTATTCTTGGAGCCCCATAATTTGTTAATTTACATGGCAAAGGGGAATGTAATGAAGTTTGCATATGAAATTATGATTGCCAATCAACTGGCCTTAAAATCGGGAGACTACCCTGGGTTATAAAGCGGGACCTATGTAATCAAAAAGGTCCTTAAAAGTGGAAGAGAGACTTGGAGGGAGGGTCAGTGAGATGGCAGAGTGAGGACTTCGGTCAATGTTGCTGGTTTTGAAGACTGAGTAAGGGGCCATGAGTCAAGGGAAGTAGTGGACCTTTAGAAGCTACAGAATTCAAGAAAATGAATTCTTCTGTAAAGTTCCCAGAAAAGATTGCAGCCCCACTGACAACTGATTTTAGCCAATTGAGATCCATGTTGGATTTCTGCATACAGAATTGTAAAATAATAAATTTGTATTGTTTTAAGGCAATAAATTTGTGATGAATTTTTACAGCCGTGATAGAAAACTAATACACGCCCTCCAACCCCCACTTCCTCTCTTTGACCAAATCATCTCTTTCAATTGAAATTAACATGAATCCACTTGGTATATGAGTCATGCACTTACATTTTAGCTGCAGGGTCTTTTTGGAATTTTCTTTTATTTCTCCAAAGCCTAATCTAACAAAAATGTCTAAGCAACATAATCAATTGTTACAAGGTTACTGATTTTCTTAAATGTGTCAAATTCCTAAAATTCTAATTATTGTTATTTTGCCAAGATGTGGATAGTTCTTCCTAGCTTCTTTTGTGCAAGATCCTTCTCAAAGTCCTCTAATAGATTAGCTTACATAATTGATTTAAGCTCTCTTTCCATTTGGCTTTCCTAATTTCATCATCAGAATTAATTTTGTATTCTCCTGTTAGTTTACTTGTTTGCTTGTATTTCTAATATAACACTTTTCACAGTCTGCCTTACATTTTGTGGAACAAATTACTCTCCCAATATCCCAGAGCTGCTAATGCTTGTAACACCACCATGGAGAGAGAAAGACTGAATGTATTGATGAAGCAGCACTTGCTTACACTATGTAACCTACTGAGCCCCAAATCTTAATAGCTTACAACTAGCAAGGTTTATTTCTTACTCATGCAAAATGTCCATCAGGGAAATATTTCCTGTAGTTATGAAAGAAGAAAGATCAGTGAGCACAAGGAACCGCTCCTTACAATGGCTCTTAAAACTGCTGCTGCCTTAAAATGATCCACACCACATTTGCAAATACTTCATTAGCTAAAGAAAGTCACATGACAAAGCCTGTGCACAACAGGGCAAAGAAATATAATCATTCAAGAGGATAGCGAAAATTTAGAGATAATAACTCAGGCTTCCAGAATGAACTAGCCTTCTCTGGAATGCTGTATAAAGTATGAATGTCTGTGAGAATGTGTTAGAAGTACAGTGTGTTTGAGTAATCTGATGAGGAAAGAGAAAGTGAGCAGAAAAACAATGTGCTTCAAAGGCACTTGCTGTGTGGCTTTGATGTATTCATGTATGGGGAGGGTGAGATAGAGACTGTGGAGGTAAAGAGAGAAAAAATAAGAGACTTTTTTTTTTTTTTTTTTTTTTTTTTTTTAGCAGTTTATGTGTATGACATACCTAGGAAAGGGAGAAGTGTCCATGGAGAAATTTATGAAATTGTCCAGGGGAGTTGTTTCCATTGGGCTTTCCTAATTTCATCATCAAAATTAATTATGTATTCTCCTGTTACTTTACTTATTTGCTTGTATTTCTAATATAATACAATGATGCTGCAAAGAGTCACGTTGTTTCAAGGCCTCTGGAGTTAGACCGTTGTTTATTTGAATGTGTAATATGAAGATACCAAAAATGGGGCTTCACTTATACACAGTTTTGAAGTTTGGTTTTTTTTACTAACTTAAGTGTCATGGAATTGTCAATGTCCAGAGAGTAAAAAATGAAAAGAGTCAAAACTACGATTAGTGAATAATACGAAATAAAAGTGACAAAATAAATCCCATTATAGCAGTAATTCTATGTCAGAAGTTTTTTTAAAAAAGAAAAAGATATTGACTCCCTTTATGAATACCTAAGTAGCCAGCAACTTATATGAGATGTAGAAAAAAAGGAAAAATAAACAGAAAAATGGAAAATAAAAGCGCATGCAAAAAAATACCAAGAAAATATGAAGCAAATGTCCATAAAAGAAAAAGTTGAAATCACAAAATTCCAAAATAACACAGGCATTATAGAAACAACTGGTTTTCTGGGAGGTTTGGGTGGGGAATTGGAAAGAAAAAAACAGAAGGCAGAGAATAAATATCTATCTGTGCCCAAAAGGATTAACATGTTAACAAGTATTAGAATCCAGCATGTGGGGGCATACCTCGCTTCTAAATCCCTGGTTATTCAGACTGTGCTCTAAACTTGATTTTCAAGAATTATATGCATATTTAGATTTATTTATCTCATTGTTATTTCATATTATACTTGGAGAAAACAGTGGTAAATTATTATGTTATAATCATATACAAGGAGGATGAAATGGGGAGATATGAATTTGAATTTATTACTGGGGTATGGAGGTTTATCTATAATGTAGGTGACTAATACTAGAACATTGTGATATGATATTCAATGTATCCAAATAGTTCTTTCTTCAAGCTAATTCTCCATTTTCTGCATTTAGAGGAAGCATTGAAAATAATTGTTTTTTAGAGTGTATTACTTGTTTAGAGTATAGCATTCTGAGGAGAGTATATTTTTCTTATTTTTCTTGTGGTTTAAACGTGTCTAAATATTTCTTTGCATCTCAAAGAAATGAAATCGCCTCACACTTTCTTTTATCATAAAATGTTTTATTTTTACATAAAGACCAACTTCTGTCAAAGTAATGCAGATACAAAGCAGAAAGACCTTGATGCTTTTCAATTACATTGATTCTCAAATAGCTTTCAGAGAACACTGTTGAACTCAACAAGGATGATCTGAAGTCTATGCTTAGAGTTTACTTTTCTTTCAGGTCTTTGAGGGGGTCTCTTCATGACTGCTTGCTCACAAAGATTTACAAAAATACCAGTGAAATGAAATTTAGAACAAGAGATAGCCTTGGCTTACTCACAGTGGCAATGAAATAAACAATTCATTGTGAGGCATTCGAAGGAAAAGACAATAAATAGAAGACAGACTAGCTGTAGCCCTTTGTCCTTTCAGGGTCTTTTTATTTTGAGCTGCCAATTTTTCACAGGACAGAATTTAAATAAGAGTGTGCAAGAGGTGTGTGTGTGTGTGTGTGTGTGACTGAAACAGCTGAAAGCAGCTGGGTTGTATAATTTTAAGTAAAAGAATTTTACGATGTGTAAAGTTAAGAAAGCTAACCTATTCTCTTCTGTTTTTAATGTTTTCCAGACACTTTCAACTCATTCTGTCCCTAAATTCAGTGTCTTCCCTTGTGAAGGGGAGGAGACAGAAGACCCTAACTAAAAGGGTTATTATGATTAATTAATTAAAAGAACACTATTTAAGTACTTGGTGTGTTATATAGAAAATGCTCAATAATGTTAATTGTTGCTATTTTTTATAACTTAATATAGTTGAAACGTATTTCAGCCATACAGGAAAAGTTCAGGAATAAGAACAGTACAAAGAACACCATCTTTATATAGATTAAATTACTGTAAACATTTTACATTATTTTAATAAGTAAACTACAGCCCTTTACTACCAGATAGTTCTGTGTATTTCCTAGGAATGTTATATTATCATATATAATCATAGAACAGTCAAAAACTATAACAGTAATTTAATAGTGTTATGTCATCTACAGACTGTATTTCAATGTTTTCACTTGAGTAATCTCCTTTATTGAATTTATTTTTGTACCAGTGCAGAATGCAGGTCTTGTATTAAATTATCTCGTCTGTTTATTTAGTCTTTTTAATTCTAAAACATTACCATAGCCTTTTCTTTTTGGTCTTTATTACATTGTATATATACACCATGGAATACTACATAACCATTAAAAAGTATGAAATCGTGCCCTTTGCAGCAACATTGATGCAGCTGGGGGCTGTTATCCTAAGCAAATTAAGGCAGAAGTAGAAAATCAAATATTGGATGTTCTCACTTACAAGCAAGAGCTAAATCTTGGGTTCACAAGGACATAAAGTTGGAAACAACAGACACTGGGGGCTCCAAAAGGAGGAAGTGGTGGGTGGAGGAGGAGCAAGGTGTGAAAATCTTCCTATTGGGTACTATGTTCACTATCTGAGGGACACGATCAAAAGAAGCCCAAACCTCAGTACCACACAATTATCCTTGTAAGAAAACCTTCACATGTGCCTCCTGACTCTAAAATTAAAATAGGAAAAAAATAACAAAAATAAAAATACATTATCTACGACTTGTATGAATGATACCTCAACCTGAGCTTTCTTGATGTTTTCTCATCATTAGATTCACATTATTTATTTCTTGCTCGAATAATGCTTAGTTGAAGTTGTGCACTTCTCAGAAAATCACATTTGAGGGCACGTGGCATTCTTTTGCTTCCACTGGTTATATCAATTTTCAATACCCCTACAAAGGGATGTCTGATTTGTCTACTGTATAATTTACTACATTTTCCCTTGCAAACAATAAGCAATTTGTGAGAAACACTTTTAAGGCATGAAAATATTCTGTGCTCACTGAAATTTCCCCCAAAGCTTATCATCCATTGATGATTCTTAAATTAACAAAATTTTACTATATGTTTGCAAAATGACAATTTTCCAATTATAGCATGTGCTTCACGTTTTATTAGCTAGAACTTAACCACCTCCCATTTATAAATGTATTTATGTATTTGTAAATGTATGTACATAAAATTTAACTGTTAATTATTAGTTTGGGAGTATGGATTTCTATTTTTTCAATTGCTTGTAATTATTATACTTAATAATCTTGGTGTTCAGAGTTTTCCAGATCTAAACAGTGCCCCTGTCACATGTCTTCATCATTTTTTTTTTTGAGCTACTTAATTATGACATAGTAGCCCTGAAAATGTTTTTCCTTTAAGTGGGGAATGTGACTTAAAAAATCAAGATCTCTGAGTTGCTAGGTATGTATATTGTTAATGGATATATCTGTTTATAGACCCCTGCAGTGGTCAGAGATAGGGAATACATGCATATGTGTGTATGACCATATATTTATATGTCTATATCTACATCTATACACATATGTGTGTATATCTATGTATGTGTACATATATATATACATGTGTACATGTAAATACACATTCAAATACATATATTTGAAGCCATGAGCTTACACCAGTATCTCTAAATTTAAATCTGTTTCACAAGGTTCTTTCTTCCCCTATTTTATATTTTTATTTCCCTCCTTCAACTCTGGCTCCCCACATCAATACATTTACTTATTTTCTCAATTATATAATATATCTGAAATGATTTGAAAATTGCTTTGTTCATATGACTAAAAAATAAAATGTTCTAAAGATGGCCCAGGGTTTGTTTGTAGTAGTTCCCTCCCTTCACTAACCCATACTGCTCAAGATTGATAATAATCACCCAGCCAAAGAATGCTTTTATAAATTACTTGAATTCATTTTTTCTTTTTTTCTTCAGTGTGTTTATGATATTTCTTTGAAAAGAATTCTTTGAATTAGATTCATTTGTAGGCTTAATATTTTTAGTGTACAATCTTTTCAAAAAGACCCTCATGATCATGCAAAAAACATATATTCAGATAAATGTGTTTCCGTATCCATTCCACTATTTCTCCTGCACCCTTGAAAGTAATAAATTTCATTGTTTTTTGGTTTACCTTTTCTGTATTTCTTTTTGGAAAGATAAGCAAATGTGTATATATTTTCTATTCTTTCTTTCTTTCTTTCCTTTTTTTTTTTTTTTTTTTGAGAAGAGTTTTGCTTTGTTGCCCAGACTGGAGTGCAGTGGAGCCATCTCAGCTCACTATAACCTCTGTCTCCCAAGTTCAAGCAATTCTGCCTCAGCCTTCTGAGTGACTGGATTACAGGCATGTGCTACCATGCATGGCTAATTTTTGTGTTTTTATTAGAGATGAGGTTTCAGCATGTTGGTCAGGCTGGTCTCAAACTTCTGACCTCAAGTGATCCACCCACCTAGGCATCCCAAAATACTGGGATTACAGGCATGAGCCACTGTACCTGGCTTTGTATTTTCTTTTCTTTCTCTCTCTCCATCACTCTCCTCTTTTTTCTTTTTTCTTTTCCTTGAGCCAGGGTCTCACCGTGTCACCCAGGCTGGAGTCCAGTGACATGATCACAGCTCACTGCCTCCCTGACCTCCCAGGCTCAAGCAGTCCTCCTGCCTCAGCCTCCTAAGTAGCTGCAACTACAAGCACATGCCACCATGCCTGGTAAGGCTAATGTATTAATATAAATCACTTCATACTTTACTTTTTAAATTTTACAATATCTCTCAGAAATCCCTTCATAGTTGTTCATAGAATTGTTCCTCATTTTATTTTTTAAAAGGCCTTATGGTATCAATTTGCTTGTAGGTACCATAGTTCATTCAGTGGATCTTCTATGATGGAATATTTAGCTATTTTCCAACATTTTGCAATGATCAATTATACAGAATGACTAACTTTGTGCATATGCATTTTTCTATTTTTGGAGGTGTTCCTAGCATATTCTTAGAACTGAGATTTCTGAGTCAAAAGATAAATATGTATGCAATTGTGTAAAAGATTGCCAAACTCCTCTCCATATGGATTGTATCAATTTGCAATCCCACCAGCACTGTATGAGAGTTCATGTTTCACTTTGTTTGCACCAACAGTATACTATCAAGCTTTTGAGTCATTGCCAATTTGGTGGGTTATGATACAATGTTTACAGAAAACTTGTGAAGTAAGCGTTATTATATGTGTAACACAGATAAAGAATATTACATAATGTGCAAAGACATTATTTAATGTTCTAAGGCTCCATAGTAAGTAACTAGTAAAAATTAAATTTAGCCCTTCATCGGTCTTCCAAGCCTTTATTTTATTGAAAGGAAACTAGAGATTTAGTCTTTTTCACAATTTCACAGAAAAGTGTTCAACATAGAATTGCATGGTAATAGTTCATGTCAACTGAAAAATAAAGACACTAGTTTCCAAGAAAAAACAGGAAGTCATTCTTAATATGTCAAAAATTATAAAAATTGGTAATTTGAAGGGGATGAATCAGAGGCTTAGTGATGATAACAGAAACACAAAAATAATAAAATTAGATTGGCCATATAATTAATTGTTCATCCATGATCACTTTGAGAGTAAAGGAGGACTAATAGAATATTTAAAGTGATATTCATATAGTTCTAATATTTTGAAATATTTATTGACCAACACATTTATATGTCAATGAACATATAAAATAATTCTATTCAACAAGTACTTTCAAAAATAAAATTATTTCTAAAGTATAAAAATAGCATAAATCCAGGCATTTTATTGTGAGTAAAAAGGTTTTCTATTGATTATATGAACATTAAAAGTAACAGAAGCAGTATAGTTAATTTTTGATGTATATTTACATATTTTTAAGTATATTATGAAATGTCTCTAATACCATGTTACATGTTTTTCACTAAAGACTATATTTATCAACCTGATATTTTTATTTTATTTTGTTGGTGCAAAAGTAATTGCTGTTTTTGTCATTACTTTTAGTGGCAAAAACCGCAATTACTTTGGCAACAACCTGATACATTTATCAAAATTGCCTGCATTATTTTTATGGCAAAAAGCAGTTAATAAATACATTTGAAATTGTTGATACTATCAACTGACCCTCTCTGTCTATGTTAATATTTCAAAGTGAAGAAACACAGTGTATTCAGTAAGCTCAGAAAAAATTCTGCTACGTAAAAAAACCTCTTAATTGTAATTTTTTAAATTGAAATGTGTAAACATAGTGGTTCAAATATTTTCACAGGTATTTTCTTGCTTTATTTCAGAGCAATTTTCCGAATTAGTTTTTTTAAAGGACAAAACACATCAAATGTGTTGTCTGTATTTATGACTCTTTTGAATATTTTACACAGCATAGATACTCTAAAATAATAGATCTCAGCTTCATTCTAGTTGTGCAGAATATAAAGGAGTCTTTCCAAAAGTTGACGTACCCAAAGCCTACCTATAGAATTGAACTCTTATTATTTAATTTTCTTTTTATAAGAACACATTTTATTGCCTATTTGCAAATCTAGTTATAATAATTTGAAGTGGCTAAGAGCTTAAAATATTGAACTTTTGTGACATTCTATTTGTTTAATATTTTACAGATTTCTCATTGATTTCTAACAAAATAAACTAACATATTGAATTAATTACTCACCCCAATCCTATACCATTGTAGAACACCTAGACTGATTTACAAAATGGTCATTTAAAGGTTCAGAATTTCTAAAATCCTATTGATTAAGGACAGTAAGGAAAAGTACTTTTTAAAATGTATATTCAATTTCTTGATGATCATCAAAATTTTGTAGTTGTTTTGGTATATGTAAAATTTATCAGCTATAGCATCTATTTAGTTGGATAGGACATCAGAACTTGTTTGGATGTAATATTGAATTAGGTATATTTTACAAAGACTTTGAAGTGTATTTCTGTCACATAGGTTTGTTAATTTAGACAAAACATTGGATCTACCATGATGCTGTATTCCACCAATATTTATATTTGCATTATACTATTTAAAGTATTTTTATCTTCGATATTGATAATTTTAACTTAATTTACAATAGCACTTACTGGCATAAAAACAGAAATATAGACCAATGGAACAGAATAGAGAACCTAGTAATAATCCACATATCTATAGCCAAATTATTTTTGATAAAAGCATCAAGAACATACACTGGAGAAATGACAGTCTTTTCAAAAAATGGCACTTGGAAGACTGTATATTTATATGTGTAAGAAGGAAACTAGATCCCAATGGCTTACCTTAGGCAAAAATCAATTCAAAATAGATGAAAGATCAAAATGTAAGACCCAAAACTATAAATCTCCTAGAAGTAAACATAGGGGAAATTCCTTAGGACCTTGGTCTGGGAAGAGATTTTATGAATCAGACCTCAAAAGCACAGGCAACAAAAATAAAAATAAACCAATGGGATTATATCAAACACAAAGCTTCTGCAGAGCAAAGGAAACAATCAACAGAGTGAAAAGAAAACCTACATAATGGAAGAAAATATTTGCAAACCATTCACCTGACAGGGATTAATATCCAGAATATATAGGAAGTTCAAACATCTCAACAGCAAAAAACAAGAAAGTCAAATTAAAAAACTGACCAATGATCTGAGCAAACATTTCTCAAAAGAATACATGCCAGTGGCCAAGAAATATATGAAACAGTGCTATCATCACAAATCATCAGGAAAATGCAAATCGAAAACAAAATGACGTGTCATCTTACTCCAGTTTAGGATGGCTATTATTTAAAAAGATAACAAATTCTGGAGAGGATGTAAAGAATGGACAACTTTTATACACTGTTGGTGGGAATGTAAAATAGTATAACCATTATGAAGAACACTGTGGAGGTTTCTCAAAAATCTACAAATAGATTGATTGTATTATCTGGCAATCTCACTAATGGACATGTATCCAAAGGAAAGAAAATCAGTATGTTGAAGAGACATCTGCACACCCACGTTTACTGCAGCACCATTCAAACAGCCAAGGTACAGAATCAATCTAGGTTTCTAACAACAGATGAATGGATAAAGAAAACTTAGTGTATTTATACAATGGAATACTATTCAGCCACACAAAGGAATAAAATCCTGTAATTCACAGCAATATTAATGGAACTGGAGGATGTTAAGTGAAACAAGGCAGGAACATAAAGTTAAACATCATGTGTTCTCACTTATATGTGAAAGCTAAAAAGAGTATGGATAGAAGTACAAAGAGGATACAAGAGGCTGGAAATGGTAGCGGGGAAGAGGGATAGGGCTAATATCCAGAACCTACAAAGAACTCAAACAAATTTACAAGAAAAAAGCAAACAACCCCATCAAAAAGTGGGCAAAGGATATGAACAGACATTTCTCAAAAGAAGACATTCATACAGCCAACAGACACATGAAAAAATGCTCATCATCACTGGCCATCAGAGAAATGCAAATCAAAACCACAATGAGATACCATCTCACACCAGTTAGAATGGCAATCATTAAAAAGTCAGGAAACAACAGGTGCTGGAGAGGATGTGGAGAAATAGGAACACTTTTACACTGTTGGGGGTATTGTAAACTAGTTCAACCATTATGGAAAACAGTATGGCGATTCCTCAAGGATCTAGAACTAGAAGTACCATATGACCCAGCCATCCCATTACTGGGTATATACCCAAAGGATTATAAATCATGCTGCTATAAAGACACATGCACACGTATGTTTATTGCGGCACTATTCACAATAGCAAAGACTTGGAATCAACCCAAATGTCCATCAGTGACAGACTGGATTAAGAAAATGTGGCACCTATACACCATGGAATACTATGCAGCCATAAAAAAGGATGAGTTTGTGTCCTTTGTAGGGACATGGATGCAGCTGGAAACCATCATTCTCAGCAAACTATCGCAAGAACAGAAAACCAAACACCGCATGTTCTCACTCATAGATGGGAACTGAACAATGAGATCACTTGGACTCAGGAAGGGGAACATCACACACCAGGGCCTATCACGGGGAGGGGGGAGTGGGGAGGGATTGCATTGGGAGTTATACCTGATGTAAATGACAAGTTGATGGGTGCTGACGAGTTGATGGGGGCAGCACACCAACATGGCACAAGTATACATATGTAACAAACCTGCACGTTATGCACATGTACCCTAGAACTTAAAGTATAATAAAAAAAAAAAAAGAAAAAAGAAAGAGATTTGTTAAAAGAAATAAAATCGAAGCTACATAGGAGGAATAAGTTCTGTTGGTCTATAGCACTATAGTATGACTAGAGTTAACAGTAATATATATTTTCAAAGAGCTAGAAGGAAGCTATTGAATGTTCCATAACAAAGAAATGATAAATATTTCTGAACTGATGGATATGTTAATTACCTTGAAATGATCACTATACATCATGTATATTGCAACATCACTGTAATCCATAAGTATATGCAATTATTACATGTCAGTTACAAAATTTGTTTAAGCTGGAAGAAAAAAAATCAGTTTGAGTAAGCTTTCAAAAGCCTTATTTTGATTTTTTGACGTGCATGAAAATATTGAACATTTATTGTCATAATTTATACTCTCATTTCAAGCATTTGGTAACACTAAAATACTAACACTGGCATCACCCTCCTATCTTGAAAATTCTCCTGCTAAAGGAGCCAGTGTGTTAAGAGCCATCACTTTGTTTTTCAAACATACACAAAAATACTTGGAATAAATAAAATAGTAAAGTCAATTTGTATCAAATAAAAAGTGCTTCACCAAATAATATATAAATGTACCTTCTGCACATGCCCATGTGATTTATCTTTTTCACACCCTTCTTATAATACTAACTTTTAAACTTCATACTGATACTTTTTCAGCAGAATTATATCTTTTCATAGCCGTATGTCAGGGATTTTGCTGCAGTCTCCATGGTGGACAGTAAATTTCAATGTGTTTGAATTTTATACCTTTACTGTCAGATTCCTTGAGAAAATGAAATGGAGCTTATTTCTAAATGAAGTTTTAATTCAAATAAAATTTTAGTTTATTCCTGCCATCAGAGTTGCCTGTAAAATAAAAAGTTATTTAAAATATTAAGATATATAGTTAAATATTTAAAGTAAAATACAATATATGTCAAGGGCACATATAGCCAAAAATGTTTAGACTATTCTTTCTACACAGTCTAAATACGGAATCTCTTTTTCCTTCTCATATTTCACTTATAAATAACTGACAACTTACTACAGTGTTCACTAAAAGAGCCATCTGGTGGCTTTGCAATATTGCACAGGACATGGCACAACTGATTATTAATGAAGTAACTGGCAGGTGCACCAGCATTGAATATCCTTTCCACTACTGCCAGAAACTAGATGGAGTCAGCTATTCCTAGCTATTCCTGCTTGAGGATAATTTGCTTCATTCAGTAGGACTCTCTATTTTTCCTCCAATTGAAGTATTGGTTATGTTGTATCTGTTACAGTTGTCTAACGCATCTTTGATATTTCAAACATGTTGAAGAGATAATTTTCTTAATTACAGGTTTCTGAAAGTAAAGACACCAAACAAATCCCAATTTATGTTCACGTTTGATAACAATCATTTATTTAAAGGAAAATTCCAGGACAATTATTGAGTGGCATGGGATGCTGGGACAACAGGTATTAATTGAATCTGTCCCTGGCAAATTAGGATGTATGGTTGCTCTAAATGTAAACATCAATATAAATACCCCCTCTCTCTTACGTTCTAGTGACAATAAGGAGTATATAAAAAATAAATCCACAAGTGCACTGTATACACATTAATATTAATTCATCAATTGGTTCATTTGTTCAAAATTCACAAGGCATGATGATATAGCTATATGGATATTAATGAGATACTATTCTTGTGGTTTTTTAAAAATGTATTCACAAATTATTCATTGCTCTTCTTTTCAACTGGTAGAGTCTAATCTTCCTCCACTTGGGTTTGGTCTATACTTGATAACTCATTTCTAACAAATTAAGTATGGCAGAATTGATGATATATGACTTCTGGGACTTGGTAATAAAAGCACTTTAGCTTCCTTCTTGCTCTCTCCCTCTTGGGTCACTCATTCTGAGGGAAGCTACCCACCATGTTGAAGAACACTCAAGCAGCTTAACAAGTAACTGAGCACTATCCCTAACAGCCAATGAGGAACTGGAACCTCCTTTCCATAGCCATGTACATGAGCCAAGTTGAAGACGGATCCTGATGACTGCAGCTGTGGTCAAATTTTGACTACAACATTCATAACAACCAAGTCAAAGCATATAGCTAAACTACTCCCTAATTCCTGATCAATAGATGTTTATTGCCTTAAGATACTAAATTTTAGGGTGATTTATTATACAGCAATAACTAACTAATAATGTTTTCAACTTAGACGAACTTAAAAGCTGGTAGGAGCACTTGTATATAAACATAAATGACTAAAATGTAACACAACATGTAAACAAAAGCTGCAACTTTAGAGAAAACAGGGAAATTCATTATCAGTAGCAGATCAGGGAAGGCATTATGGAAACAGTTTGAGTTGAAGTTGAAGAAAGTTAGGATGTTGAGAGGAAGAAATATCAGTAGGGATTATTATTGGTGATACAAAGATCTAAGCAAAGTCAGAAGCAGGAAAGTGTAGGACTAGAGTTAGGCAATTATGACATTTTACTTTGATTGCTATTTAGAATATATGTAGTAAAAGATAACATTATTGATAGAGATAGAAGTCAGCTTCTATAAAGCTATGACTGTGAAGACATTCGAGTATTATTTAATCTTCATTTTATACATTTCAGGGAGTAATCATTACAGATACAGCAGTTTGTGCAAAATAAGTTCTTGATCTTAAAGTTACTTAACTCCAAATCTCTAATTTCTTAGGTGTTTTCCCGACAGCCTTTATCAGCTTAGCACAGTTTAGCAGGCTGTAGCAGCATTAGGAATTATTAATCTTGTGGAGTAACCTCAGATGTGAATCTCAGACTTAGTACATCTGTCCGTCGGTGTAGCATATATCAAAAGACATATTTCCCAGGAAGAAATAGCATTACTTGGGTGCTAATCAGGAAATATAAATATATAACATCTAAGAAAAAATAGGCCAAATCATCTTGACACAAAGAAACCCATATTACCAGGGAGGGGAGCAAATAAAAAATAACATTTATATAAAACCTAT
The DNA here is from genome assembly GCF_024542745.1 of Macaca thibetana thibetana. Taxonomy (NCBI): domain Eukaryota; kingdom Metazoa; phylum Chordata; class Mammalia; order Primates; family Cercopithecidae; genus Macaca; species Macaca thibetana. Next base: position 88,967,387 of record NC_065591.1, read on the forward strand.
TATGTACCAGAAAATGTCTAGGTACTGGTATCAGGAGATAAAAAAAAAATCTTTAAAATTATTGAGAGTAAGGCATGTAATCAAAAATAACTATTAATGAAATGTATAGGTATTCTGAGAAGTACAATATAGAGGCTAATCAAATTAATTTTGAAAAGAATAATCAAATTAAGCTGGCTCACCCAGCCTAGTCCATGGTAGCCATAACCAACATCAGCGCACACTGCTTGAGATCCAGATAATTGTCTTGCCACTGCTACCGCCATCACCCACAACATGCTGGCTGTCCAGAGGCCTGAAAACCAACATAGTCACCCAGTCTACTACTGCCACTGCCAGTATCTGAGCAAGCCACCTGGAAGTCCAAGAATTGGCCTATCAATAACTGTCAACACTGCTGCCAGTGTAAATCCCCCTGGGACACAAAAATAGTCACTCTCAGCTCACCACTGCCCCCACTCGAGCTGGAAGACTGGAATACCTAGCACTCTAGTCACCAGCACAGCTTCACGACAGCCTCCAATAATAACTGTACCCTAAACCATTGAGAAAAATCACAGAACCATTAATGCATTTTACAGTCAAATAAACCATACAGAGACTACACTATTGCATACATCTAGAATCAAAGCCAAATTCCCCTACCCAATGAAAACACAGATACATCTTCAGAAAAAGTCCTACCGTATGGCAATATGTTCAAAAATAGGAAGAAGAGATTGTTTACACAAGATGTGCAGATATCAACATAAGGAAATAGGAAACATGATAAAATAAGGAAATACGACACCTTCAAAGGAACACAACAATTCTTCAGCAATAGATCTTAGTCAAATAGAAATTTTTGAAATCCCAAGTAAATAATTCAAAATATTGATTTTTAAAGAAGCTCAGTGAAATAGAATTCTGAACACAATAAGAGCAAATCAGAAAACAATTCTGGATATTAATGAGAAATTTACCAAAAAGATAGTTTTTTAAAGAAAGAATTAAATAGAAAATATGGAACAGAACAATTTATTAAACAAAATACAAACTATGTTTGAGAGCTTCAACAATAGACTAGCAGAAGAATCTCAGAATTTGAAGTAGAAGAAAGAATCTCGGAATTTGAAGACAGGCCTTTTGGAATAATTCAGTCAGACAAAAATATAGAAAAAAATGGCTAAAAGAAAATTAGCAAAGTCTTTGTGACATTTAGGACAACATAAAGTGATCAAATATGCAAATTATTGATATTCACAAGGGTGAAGAGAAAAGAGGATTTGAAAAATCTATTTAATGAAATAATAGATGAAAACTCTCCAAGTCTAGCACAAATTACAGACTTTCAGATACAGGAGTCTCAGGGATCCCCAGGTAGATTGTGTTAGTCTATTTGCATTGCTATAAAGGAATGCCTGAGACTGGGTAATTTATAAAGAAAAAATGTTTATTTTTGTCTTATAGTTCTGCAGGCTGTACAGAATGCATGGCTCTGGCATGTTCTCTTGATGGTGGCTTCCCATCATGGCAGAAGGCATTGGAGAAGCCAGTGTATCATGTGATGAGAGCGGGAGCATGAAAGATAAAGGGAGTCAGTGCCACACTCTTTGAAACAACCGAATTTTGTGTGAATTCAGAGCAAGAATTACTCACTACTCCATGAGGTCAGCACCAAGCCATTCATGAGGGACATGCCTCTATGATCTGAACATCTCCCACTAGGCTCACAACCAGTATTGGAAGTCACATTTCAACATGAGATTTGGAGGGAAGGGAGAAAACATCCAAACCATATCACAAATACAATGCAAAACGAGTTTCTCTGTGGCATATTATAGTCAGACCACCTAAAGGCAAAGCTAAAGAATGAATTCTAAAAACAGCAAGAGAAAAGCATCTGCTCACCAATAAAGAAAACCACATTAGACTAACAGTGGATTTCTCAGCAGAAAACTTACAGGTAGGAAGTGGTATATTCAAAGTGCTAAAATGAGAAAGAAAACCTCTCAGTAAACAATACTATAGCAAACAAAAATATCCTTCGTAAATGAAGGAGAAATAAAGTCTATCCTAGAAAAGCAAATGCTGAGAAAATGTATTACCACTTGACTGGCCCTACAAGAAACTCAACAGAGCCCAAAACTTAAAAGCAAAAGAATTATATTTACCAGTATAAAACACCCAAAGTATAAAACTTGCTGGTAAAGCAGTCACATGAAGGAGGAAAAGAAGGGACTCAAATGGTACCGGTATAGAAATCCACCAAACCACAATGACAAACAGTAAGAGAAAAAGAAAGAACAAATAATATGTAAAACCAACAGAAAATAGCGAACAATATGACAGAGCAAAACCAACATATCAATAATAAACTTGAACATAAATATATTAATGCCCTGCTTAAAATATATAAGTTGACTGAATGGATAAAAAAAATCCAATTATATGCCGCTTATAATAAAATTATATTATCAGTAAATATAAATATAGACTGAAAGTAAAGGGATAGAAAAAAATTTTTGTGTAAAAGCAAACCTAAATCAAGTAGTAGTAGCTAAATTTGCATCAGATAAAACAGACTTTAAGTTAAAACAGTAAAAAATAAAAGACAATGCCATTATATAATTATAAAGAGAAATCCAGAAATAGGATTCATCAATTCTAAATATATATGCAACCAACACGGAAACACCCAGATTCATAAAAGATATTACTAAATATAAAGAGAGAATGATAGATTGAATGCAATAACAGTGGGAAATCCTGCTCTCAGTATTAGATAGATTAACTAGATAGAAATTCACCAAAGAAACATTGGATTTAAACTGGACTTAAGACCAAATGGACTTAACAGACCTTTACAGAGCATTCTATTTCACAACTGTAGAATATGCATACTTTTCATAAGCACTTGGATCATTCTCCAGGATAGACCATATGTTAGGCTACATGAAAATCAGGTGTCATAAAATTTAAAAAAATGGAAATGATGTCAAGTATCTTGTCAGGCTGAGGAAATAAAGATAGAAATCAATACTAAGAGGAACATTGGACAATGTACAAATACATGAAAATGAAACAGTATGCTTCCTAATGAACATAAGGTCAATGAAGAAATTAAGAAGAAAATCAAAAAGTCTCTTGAAACAAATGAAAATGAAAAGGCAACATACCAAAACCTCTGGGATGGAACAAAAACAATGCAAAAAGGAAAGTTTGCTGCATTAAATGCCTACATCAAAAAAGTAGAAGGATCATAAATTAACAACTGAATTTTGCACCTCAAAGAATTAGAAAAGCAAGAACAAACCAAACCCCAAATAAGCAGAAGAAAAGAAGTAACACAGATCAGAGTATAATTAAATGAGAGGCCAAAAAACAATATAAAAGATCAACAAAATAAAAAGTTGGTTATTCAAAGAGACCAACAAAATTCATAATCCACTAGCTAAACTAAGAAGAGAGAAGGTCCAATAAATACGATCAGAAATGAAAAAGGAGATGTTACAACTAATACTACAGAAATACAAAAGATTAACAGATTATTATGAACAATGCTATGCTCACAAACCAGAAAACCGAGAGGAAATGGAGAAATTCCTGGAAAAACACAACCTCCCAAGATTCAATTTGGAAGAAATTGATCTCCTGAACAAACCCATAATGAGTAGTAAGATTGAGTCAGTAATAAAAATCCTTCTAACAAAGAAAATCCCCAGACTGGATGTATTCCCAGCTGAATTCTAACAAATGTACAAAGAAGAACTAATACCAATTCTCCTAAAAATATCTTTAAAAATCAAAGAGGAGAAATTTTTTCCTAACTCATTCAACAAGGCTAGCATGACTGTAATACCTTGATACCAAAACCAGACAAAGATACAACAAAACAATCCAGAAAACTGTAGGTCAATATCATGATAAACAAATGCAAAAATCTTTAACAAAATAATAGCAAATTGAATCCAACTTCACATCAAAAAGATAGTATACTATCATCAAGTGTGATTTATACAAGGGATACAAGATGGTTCACCATATGCAAATAAATATATGTGATGCATCACATCAACAGAATAAAGGACAAAAGTCATATGATCTTCTCAAAAGATGAAGAAAAAGTGTTTGATAAAATTGCTTTTTTCATAATAAACTAGGAATAGAAGGAGGATACCTCAACATAACAAACGTTGTATATATAAACCCACAGCTAATATCATAATGAATGGGGAAAAGTTGAAAGTCTTTTCTCTCAGAACTAGAACAAGACAAATATGCTCACTTTCACCTCTCCTGTTTCAACATAATACTGGAATTTCTAGCCAGAGAATTAAGTCAAAAGAAAGAAAGAAAAGAGTTCCAAACAGGAAAAGAGGAAGTCAGATTGTTCCTCTGATGATACGATCTTATATTTAGAAAAATTCCACAAAGAGACTCTCAGTTTCGACACATGAATTCAGTAAGTTTGTATGACACAAAATCAATGTACAAAAATTCAGTAGCATTTCTATACGTCAATAATGATCTAGCCAAAAAAATTTGCATGTCATTTACAATAGCTACAAAAATAAAATACATAGGAATACATTTACTCAAGAGGTGAAAGACTTCTACAAGGAAAACTACAAAACATTCACTGAAAAAACTGATGATGGCTCAAATAGAAAAACATTTCATTCTCATGAATTAGAAGAATTATTATCATTATAATGACCATATTGTCGTAAGCAATCTGAAGATTCAGTGCAACTCCTATCAAAATACAAATGTGATTCTTCACACAATTAGAAAAAAAAATCCTAAAAATCATGTTAAACCAAATAAAGTCATAGTAACCAAAGAAATCCTGAGCAAAAAGAACAAAACTGAAGGCATCACATTATTTGACTTCAAAACATATTCTAAGGCTATTGTATCTAAAACAGCATTGTATTGTTATAAACATAGACATATAGACCAATGGAACAGAATAGAGAACCCAGAAATAATGCCACATATTTACAGGCACCTGATCTTTGACAAAGCCAACAAGAAATTCTACTGAGTAAAGGACACCCTCTTGCATAAATGGTAGTGGAAAGTTGTATAGCCATATGCAGAAGAATGAAACTGGACCCCTATCTCTCACCATATACAAAAATCAAGTGAAAATGGATTAAATGCTTAAATGTAACACCAGAAGATATAAAAGTACTAGAAGAAACTCTAAAGAAAATTCCCCCAGATATGATCCAGACAAAGAATTTATGACTAAGACCTCAAAAGCACAAGCAACAAAAGCAAAAATAAACCAATGGTATTTAACTAAAAAGCTTTTGCACAGTCAAAGAAATAAACAAAAGACTGAAGAGACAACCTGTTGAATAGGAGAAAATACTTGCAAACTATTTATCCAACAGGAGGCCAATATCCAGAATATACAAGGAACACAAACAATTGAACAGGAAATTAACAATCACATCAAGAAAGTGGGCAAAGGACATGAATAGACATTTCTGAAAAGAAGACATACAAATGGCTAATAGGTATATGAAGAAATGTTTAACATCTTTAATCTGCAGAAAAATTCAAAAGAAAAACACAATACGGTATCATGTAACTTCAATCAGAATGGCTGCTATTAAAAAACCAAACATAACAGGAAGTGATGATGGTCAGGTAAGGGAGCTCTTATACACTTTTGGTGAGAATGTAAAATGGTACATCCACTATGAAAAACAGTATGGAGATTTTACAACAAACTAAACACAGAATTACCACTCAATATAACAATCCCACTACTTGCTACCCAAAGGAAAATAAACAATATATCAATTAGATATCTATACTCTCATGTATATGGCAGCACTGTTCACAATAGCAAAGATATGAAATCTAAGAATCCACCAGTGGATGAATGTATAGTAAGTATGCACAATGGAATACTATTTGGCTGTAAGAAGAATGAAATCATGTCATTTGCAGCAACATGGATGGAACTGGAGGTCACTATATTGAGTGAAATAAATGAGGCACAAAAAGACAAATACAGGAAATTCTCATACTTATGTATGGTAGCTAAAACATTTGATCACATGGAGGAAGGGAGTGAAAAGATAGATAAGATTGGGAAGGGTGAGTAGGGAGAGAGGGAGGAGGGAGTGAAGTGGGTTAAAGGGTACTAACATACAGTTAGAAGGAATCAATTCAATGTCTGATTGCAGATTAAGGTTACTATAGTTGACAAAAATTTATCGTACTCTGATGATGGAACCCTAAATACTCTGACTTGATCACTACATATTATATACATGTGACAAAATTTCACATGTATCCCATAACTTTGTACAGTTATTAATTTATAAAAATAAATTATTTCCATCACATTGCAAAGCTGAAAATATATAATGCACTCTATCTGACAGATATAAAACACTAAACCTAACAACAAATTTCAATTTATTTTTAAGTGAACAATGAAACATTTACGGAAACTGACCATCTGCTAAGACATAAAAATAATAATGCAATTCAGAGTTTCTTCTCCTAGTACAATGGAATTAATAAAGGAATCAAGAACATAAAGATAATTAGAAAGTCCTTAAATTCTTTGAAATTAAACAATATGCTTTGAATTAGCTCCAGGTGGCAGAAGGACTCAAAATGAGAAAACAGTTTCAAATGATAGACAATGAAGATGAGAGATACCAAAACTAGGGAGATGCCACAACATCAGTATTTAAGAAAAATGTGGTGTTTTAAATGTATAAAATATAAAAAGAAAAAGGTTGAAAGTCATTTAAGTTAAATTCCATCTCCCAAAGGTAGAAAAACAATAACAAATCAAAGCCAAATTGCTAAAATGGAAAATAAGAAAATTAGGAACAGAACTAAAAGAAACTGAAAATAAATATAAACAGAATCAAAAAAATCTCAAATTGATTCATTAAAAAGATTAATAAAATTGATTGATATTTAGCAAAGCTGATGGACGAAAAAAAATTAGAACAACACAAAAATTACCAACAGCAGGAATTAAAAAAAAAAAAACCCTTCAAATGAAAGTACAGATATTACATAGATGAGAGAACATTATGAATAATTTTAAGCTAATAGCTTAAAAACTTTTGTTGGAATGGAAAAACAGTGAAATACAACGTAGCAGCAATGACACAAGAAGTAAGAGAAAATCTGAATATTTTATATTTATTAAAAACCTTATATTTATTTTTAAAACCTTTCTAAATAGAAAATTCAGATCACATCACCTTAAATGGTAAACTCTTCCAAAGATTTAAGGAACATAAAAATTCTCAAGAGAAAAGAAGAATGAAGAACACTTTCATGTTGGTTTTAGAGGTTTTCATAAACTTCACATCAAATTTTGACAAGATTATTTATAGAAAATAAAATTGTATATCACTATTTTCATCAATATTTGTGTTAAATTGTTAAAATGTCGAGATATCAAACTCAATAATGTATAAAAATGATAGCACAACATTTTGTGGCTTCAGTTCAAGAAAGCAATTGTCATTTAACATTTGAAAACCTGTATTGCAATTCACGGCAATAATATAAAAAGAACAATTATATATAATATTTTGATATACACTAGAAATGCGTTTGATAAGATTCAATGTTCATTTAGGCAAAAACAAAAACAAATTGGTAAACTATGAGTATAAGATAATTTCCTCAATCTGGTATAGAGTATATAAAAAAATCCAATATCAAACATCATATTCAATGGTGAGTTATTGAAAGTTTGTACCTTAGATGATGAAAAGATGCCTGCCATAATCCTTTTCAAGTCAACATTGTACTAGAATTCCTACAGTGTACAATAAAGTAGTTACCAAGGCCTTCATACTGTCTTGTCAGCCCATACTAGGCCTCAGAAATTTATCAACTATTTTAGCTGAATTATTTTTACAAGTGTCTGTTTCTGCCTGCCCCAGGTAAACAAGTGTTCATGTCCTGTGAGCATCTTTATTTCTACAGATTTTAGGTTAATTAGTTACCTGATATTTCAATTCTTTGATTCAATTCTTTGGTTCAAGAAAAGTTCTGTACTTGCATTTTGCCTGGATTTTTTCTTGCTATAAGTTTGAGAGTAATACTCTTTCCAGCTTTGTAGATTCTCACAAAGAAAGTGGACTTAAAATACCTTTATTAAAACATAGTATTCGATTTTCCAATAAGTATATATAAAGATACTCTACTTCAGAGGCTTTCAAACATAAATATGCATACAAATCAATTGGGAATCTTGTAAGTTTTTATTATGATTTTTTCCTTCAACTTTTATTTTAAGTTGTAGGGCACACATGCAGGATGTGGAAGTTTGTTACATAGGTAAACATATGCCATGGTGGTTTGCTTCACAGATCATTGCACTACCTAAGAATGAAGCCCAGCATCCCTTAGCTATTCTTCCTGCTACTCCCCTACCCCCAACAGGCCCCAATATGTGGTGTTCCCCCTCCCTCCATGTGGCGGTGTGTTCTCATTGTTCAGATCTCCCTTACAAGTGAGAACATACAGTGTTTGGTTTTCTGTTCCTGTGTTAGTTTGCTGAGGATAACAGCTTTCAGCTCCATTCATATTCCTGCAAAAGACATGATCTCATTTCTTTTTATGGCTGTACAGTACTCCATGGTGAATTATGTACCATATTTTCTTTATCTAGTCTATCATTGATGGACATTTGGGTTGATTTCATATCTTTGCTATTGTGAATACTGCTGCAGTGAACATATGTGTGCATGTATCTTTGTAATGGAATGATTTACATTCCTTTTGGTATATATCCAGTAATGTGATTGCTGGGCCAAAAGGTATTTATGCCTCTAGATCTTTGAGGAATCACCACACTGTCTTCCACAACGGTTGAACTAATTTACACTTCCACTCACAGTATAAAAGGATTATTTTTTTCTCTGTAACCTCGCCAGCATCTGTTTCTGGACTTTATAATAATTGCCATTCTGTCTGACATGAGATGGTATCTCATTGTCGTTTTGAATTTCATTTCTCTAATGATGAGTGATTTGAGCTTCTTTTTATATGTTTGTTGGCTGAATCAGTGTCTTTTTTTTTTTTTTTTTTTGAGAAGTGTTTCTTCATGTCCTTTGCCCACTTTTTAATGGAGCTTTTTTATTTTCTTGTAAATTAGTTTAAGTTCCTTGTAAACCCTGGATATAAGATCTTTGTCAGATGGGCAGATTTCAAAAATTTTCTCCCATTCTGTAGGGAGAATGGGAGATTCTCCCTACAGATTTCTCCCATTCTGTTCACATCTTTTGCTGTGCAGAAATTCTTTAGTTTAGATTCCATTTATCAATTTTTGCTTTTGTTGCAACTGCTTTTGATGTTTCCATCATGAAATTTTTCCTGTGCCTATGTCCTAAATGGAATTGCCAGATGATTGTAGGTATATGGTCTTATTTCTTAGTTCTCTATTCTGTTCCATTGGTCTATGTGTCTGTTTCTGTGCCAGTACCAAGATCTTTTGGTTATTGTAGCTTTGTATAGTAGTATAGTTTCAAGTCAGGTAACTTGATACCTCCAGCTTTGTTCTTTTTGCTTACAGTTGTCTTGGCTATCTGGGCTCTTTTTTGATTCTGTATGAATTTTAAAGTAGTTTCTCCTAATTCTGCGAAGAATGTCAATGGTAGTTTAATGAGAATAGCATTGAATCTATAAATTACATTAGGCAGTATGGCCAGTTTCACAATATTGATTCTTTCTATTCATGAGCATGTAATATTTCTCCATTTCTTTGTTTTCTCTCTGATTTCCTTGAGCAGTGGTTTGTAGTTCTCCTTGAAGAGGTCCTTTGCTTCCCATTTTAGTTTTATTCCTAGGTATTTTATTATTGTAATGACAATTGTGAATGAGAGTTAATTTATGACTTGCTTCACTGCTTGCCTGTTTTTGGTATATAGGAATGCTTGGAATTTTTGCACATTGTTTTTGTAACCTGAGACTTTGTTGAATTTGCTTATCAGCTTAAGAAGCTTTTGGATTGTGGCAATGGGATTCTCTAGATATGGGATCATTTTATCTGCAAACAAAAATAATTTGACTTCCTCTATCCCTATTTGAATACCTTTATTTTTTCTCTTGCCTGATTTCCCTGGCCAGAACTTCTAATACTGTGTTGAACAGGAATGATGAGAGAAGGCATCCTTGTCTTATGCTGGTTTTCAATAAAAATACTTCCAGCTTTTGCTCAATCAGTATAATATTGGCTGTGGGTTCGTCATATATGGTTCTTATTATTTTCAGGTATGTTCCTTCAACACCTAGTTTATTGAGAGTTTTTAACATGAAGGAATGTTGAATTTTATGGAAGGCCTTTTTTGCATCTATTGAGATAATCATGTGGTTTTTGTCTTTAGTTCTGCTTACAGGATGAATTACATTTATTGATTTGCATATGTTGAACCAACCTTGCATCCTGGGGATGAAGCTGACTTGATCACGGTGGATAAGCTTTTTGATGTGCTGCTGGATTCAGTTTGCTAGTATTTTACTGAGGATTTTTGCATCAGTGTTCATCAGGGATATTGGCCTGAAGTTCTCTTGTATTGTTCTAACTCTGCCAGGTTTTGTTATTAGGGGGGCCTCATAAAATGAGTTAGGGAGGAGTCTCTTCTCTTCAATTTTTGGGCTAGTTTCAGATGTCTAGTAAAATTCACTTGTAAATCCATCTGCTTCTGGGAATTTCTGTTTTGATTGCTAGGCTATTTATTGCCTCAATATCAGAACTTATTGTTCTATTCAGGGATTCAATTTCTTCTTGTTTCCATCTTGGGAGAGTGTATGTGTCCATAAATTTGTTCATTTCTTCTAGATTTTCAAATTTATGTGCATAGAGGTATTTATAGTATTTTCTGATGGTTGTTTGTGTTTCTGTGGGGTCAGTGGCAATATCCCCCTTATCATTTCTGATTGTGACCATTTGATTCTTCTCTCTTTTCTTCTTTATTATTCTAGGTAATCGTCTATGTATTTTATTAAGTTTTTTTCAAAAAACAACCTCCCAGATTCTTTGAGTTTTTGAAGGGTTTTTCATGTCTCTTTCTCCATCAGTTCAACTCTGATCTTGGTTATTTCATGTCTTCTGCTAGCTTTGGGTTTTGTTTACTCTTTGTTCTCTAGTTATTTTAGTTATGTTCTTAGGTTATTAATGTGAGATCTTTCTAGCTTTTTGATGTTGGCATTTAGTTCTATGAATTTCCCCCTTATCACTGCTTTAGATGCATCCCAGAGATTCTGGAATGTTGTGTCTTTGTTCTTATTGGTTTCAAAGAACTTCTTGATTTCTGCCTTAATTTCATTATTTACCCATGAGTCATTTGGGAGCAGGTTGTTTAATTTCCAGGTAGTTGTGTGGTTTTGAGTGAATTTCTTAGTCTTGAGTACTAATTTGATTGCACTGTAGTATGAGAGACTGTAGGTTATGATTTTAGTTTTTTGTGCATTTGCTGTGGAGTATTTTACTTTCAATTATGTGATCAATTTTAGAGTAAGTGCCATATGGTGATGAGAAGAATGTATATTCTGTTTTTTTTTGCAGGGGAGTTGGAGAGTCCTGTATATACCTATCAGGCCTGCTTGATCTAGAGCCGAGTTCAGGTCCTGAATATCTTTGTTAATTTTCTGTCTCAATGAGCTGTCTAATATTTTCAGTGGGGTGTTAGAGTCTCCTATTATTTTTATGTATGAATCTCAGTCTCTTTGTAGGTCTCTAAGAACTCGCTTTATGAATCTGGGTACTCCTGTACTGGGTGCATATATATTTAGGATAGTTAATTATTCTTGTTGAATTGAACCCTTTACCATTATGTAATGCCCTTCCTTGTCTTTTCTGGTCTTTGTTGGCTTAAAGTCTATTTTATCAGAAACTAGGATTGTGACCCCTGTTATTTTCTGTTTTTCATTTGCTTGGTAAATTTTCCTCAATCCCTTTATTTTGAGCCTATGTGTGTCTTTGAATGTGAGATAGGTCTCTTGAAGACAGCATACCAATGGGTCTTGACTCTTTATCCAGCTTGCCATTTTGTTTCTTTTAACTGGGGCATTTAGCCCATTTACATTTAAGGTTAATATTGTTATGTGTGAATTTGATACTTTCATCATGTTCATCATGATGTTAGCTTTTTTTGTTTGTTTGATTGTTTTGTTTTGTTTTGCAGACTTGTTTCTGTGGTTTTTTCATAGTGTCACTGGTCAGTGTACTTCAATGGGTTTTTGTAGTGGCTGGTAATAGTTTTTCATTTCCATATTTAATGCTTTTTTCAAGAGCTCTTGCAAGGCAGGCCTGGTAGTGATAAATTCCCTCAGCATTTGCTTGTCTGAAAAGGTTCTTATTTCTTCTTTGCTTATGAAGCTTAGTTTGGCTGGATATAAAATACTGGGGTGAAAATATTTTCTATAAGAATGTTAAATATTGGTCCCCAATATCTTCTGGCTTATAGGGTTTCCACTGAGAGATCTGGTGAGTTTCCCTTTGTAGGTGAGCTGGCCTTTCTCTCTGGCTGCTCTAAACATTTTTTCTTTCATTTTGACCTTGGAGAATCTGATGATTATGTGTCTTGGGGTTTGTCTTCTCATAAAGTATCTTTCTAGGGTTCTCTGGATTTCCTGAATTTGAATGTTGACCTGTCTTGCAAGGTGGGAGAAGTTCTTCTAGATGATATTCTGAAGTTTGTTTGCCAATGTGGTTCCATTCTCCCGTCTCTTTCAGTACCCCAATGAGGTTCAATCTTTTTAGATATTCCCATATTTCTTGGAAGTCTTTTTTTGTTGTTCTTTTTCATTCTCGTTTCTTTAGTCTTGTCTGTCTGTCTTATTTTAGAAAGATAGTCTTCAAGCTCTGAGATTCTTTCCCCACTTGGTCTGTTCTGCTATTGATACTTGTTATTGCATTATAATTTTCTCATGTTGTGTTTTTCAGCTCCTTCAGGTCAGTTATGCTATTCTGGCTATTCTGGTTATCAGCTCCTGTATTGTTTTATCATGATTCTTAGCTTCTTTGCATTGGGTTACAACATGCTCCTTTAGCTCAGCAAAGTTCATTATTACCCACTTTATGAAGGCTACTTCTGTCAATTCAGCCATGTCAGCCTCAGCTCAGTTCTGTGCTCTTGCTGGAGAGGTATTGCAGCTGTTTAGAAGAAAGGAAGCACTCTGGCTTTTTGAGTTTTCAGTGGTTTTGTGTTCATTCTTTCTTATCTTTGTGGGCTCATCTACCTTCAATTTTTGAGGTTGCTGACCTTTGAATATGTTTTATGTGAGGTCTTTTTTGTTGTTGTTAGTGTTGTTAATGTTGCCTTCTGTTTGTTTGTTTTAACATCCTTGTCCAGTGAAGAGGAATGGATTAGGGTCCCACTTAAAGAAGCAGTCTGGCCATGATTCGGCATAGCAGCTGGGTTGTTCTGTTGGGGACTCCTCATTATCAAGACTGTCTAGACTCCCCAGAGCTGGCAGGCTAGAATGGTTGAGTCAACCTAACCACAGAAGTTGTGGCCACCCCACCCCTTATGAACTCTTCCATCTCAGGCAGTCTCCAGTCTGTTGTGCTGACAAGCTGGAATTCTAAGCCAGTGGGTCTTATACTGTGAGGTGCCATGGAAGTGGGACCCAGAAGGATGGTGCTTGGCTCTTCTGGATTCGGCCCCCTTCCTAGGGAATGTGCTGAGGGAACTCTCACCTTACTGGGATTCCTGGGGCTGGAGACTGTAAAACTCCCAGGTCTTTGTGTGAGCCTGAGTGACCACTCTGTTGCTATGCCAAACAGCTCTGTGTATTAGACCCAAGGCTCTGGCGGGATGGGCTCACAAGGGGATCTCCTGATTGCAGATTGCAAAGATGTGTGGTAGAAGCATGTTTCCTGGATGGAGTCACACAATCACTCACTGCTTCCTTTGGCTGGGGGTGAGAGTTCCTTTGGCTCCATGCCACATGCCACTCCAGGGTGGGCTATCACCCCACACTGCTTTTCTTAGTTCTCTGTGGATCAAGTTGGTTGCCTAGTGAGTCCCAATGCAAGAACCTGGATATTTCAGTTGAAGATGCCAAGTTCACTCACCATTTTCTTTCCTCTCTGTGAGAGCCAAGGACCACAGATGCTTCTAGTTGGCCATCTTGGTGCCTGCCCCAGGGATCTTTTTAAGGTGCATATTCTGGTTTAGTAAAGTTGAGATGGGACCTGAGATTCTGCACTTGTAACAAGCTCTCAGGTGATGTAGATGCTGTTGCTTAATAGGCCGTACTTTGATTAGCAAGGCTGTAAATCCTTAGTCATCAAGGAAATGCAAATTAATGCCACAAAGTGATTCTACTCCAAACACACACAAGTGGTTAACAATATAAGAAGTGATAGTACTACATATTGGCAAGGATGTGGAGTAATAGGAACTCTTATCCACTGTTGGCAGGGAAAAAAACACCTTGGAACATGCTTTGCCAATATCCACTAAATATATATATATATCTCCAATTATCAGCAATTCCTGCCTTAGGTATATACTCCAAAGTAAAAAAGCATAACAAAGTACATGTGTTTACTAAAAAACACAGACAAGAATTTTATTAACAGTGCTATTTGAATTATCTCTAACCTGGAACAATACAAATGTCTTTCAGTAGTACAAAGCATACCTAAATTATGATATACCCACATGATAGACTATTATAATAATGAAATTGAACCACGTACAGTTAACCAGAATAAAAAAAAAGTCAGATTGAAGATTAAGGTTACAGGTATATAAAGTTTAAAAATGGCAAAACTAATTTATGGTCTTAGAAATCAGGATAATGGTGAAAGAGATTGTGCCCCCCTTTCCAGATGGCACAAGTTGGATTTATGGGTTACTAAGATGCTTCTAATTGGCTATCTTGGTCCCTTCCCCAGGGATCTTTTTTAAGTGCATATTCTGATTTAGTAAATTCTTGGCTCACTGCAATCTCTGTCTCCTGGGCTCGAGTGATTCTTCCACCTCACAGGAGTGTACCATCATGCCAGGCTATTTTTGTATTTTTAGTAGAGAGATGAGATTTCACCATGTTGGCCAGGCTGGTCTCAAATTCCTGACCTCAAGTAATATGCCCACCTTTGCCTCCCAAAGTGCCAGGATTATAGGTGTGAGCCACCATGCCAGGCCCTGGTTTTTGTTCTTCAATACATTAGTAAATATGCACAAATTTCCTACAGTACAAAATATTTTAAAATCTGATAACTGTAGTTCAATATAATTGATTTCTTATGTATTTTGTTTTATGAGTTTGAAAACCTTATTCTGAGAGGTTTATAAAATTCACCAGACTGCCAAAAGGGTCCATGGCTCAAAAGAGAACAGTCTGTTTCAGTTTTCCACTGCTGTGCAACAAGTCACCCCAAAACTTCACAGTGTGATGTAGTTTCTCTTTCCTTACAGAGAAACTACTGGCAGTAGTTTTATGTTTCTTAATCTTGGAGTTGGCTACATGGTTTTTGTTTGTTTGTGTTCTTGTTTGCTTCCACTTTATGACAATTTACCTGAAACATTAAGAATTTTGTCTTTCTCTGTAATTAAGTATAATTACATAAAATGTTTACTTAAAATTATCTCATTAATGCTAACTATGACAATTGTCGTAAACTACTCTAAAGAAAAGGGAATGAAGTCCTGAAGAGTAATGTTTTCCCTTCCAGTTTTACTTTAAGTAACTGCATAAAGCAGGATTAAAATAGGTATTTTTAAGTTCTTCTCTCTCCTTTGGAAATGTAGTTTTTCAAAATAGGTAGCTTCTTTGATTTACTGCTACATTATCTCCTGAATTCATAAATTCTTTTATTCATGAAATATTTTGATAGCGTTATATTAAATTTCTATAGCATTTCATATAACTTGAAGCTTATTCTCTCATATTTTCCTATTTTTATATTTAAACTTTATAACACATCTGCAGGGTTAAAAGGGTACTTACATCAGTTTTACTGGTTTGATATTGTCCTTCCTTCCCCTTGCAGATTAAGATTTTTTTATCCAAAGGGGAGAGAGGAGCAGAGTCTGGGCAGAGTTCCATGCCCTCACTCCTGAAGCTGCTGTTCCCTTCCTGCAGGCCTGTACAATAAGGGAAACTTACTCAAGGCTCTCTCCTGTTTTCCCTTTGAGAGTGAATTTTAGGGCCATACCTTCATTGTTCTCTAAATGTTGGATCTTATAGCCTCCCAGAAGTGCTCAGAAAAGACTGGAAAACTAGCAAGTAATCATTGCCACTAATAACTTCTATAATTTATATATTATGTAAATATTATCTTAGAATAATATTTATGAACTTTAAATACACCTACAGAGTCTATGAAGTGTTAAGAGAGTATGGCCCTATATATCCCAGGATAGTCTATATCTGTTTCAGAAAGATAAATATTCTCTTTCTCTCTGAATATACACAGAGGTATTCCTTTCAAAGGCCTGAGGCACACAATCTCTGTGCCACAGCAACCTTTTTACAAAAGTTTTCTCCTATCTCAACCATCCTTACTCCTCTCTTTTCCTGGCTAAGTTGTATCCATTCTGTCTTCTCAGTAAACTCCATGGGCAGAGACTTTGCTGTCTACCCTCACACAGTATTTCTGGATCCAGCAGGGTATCTCATTACATGGCAAATGTCCAGTTAACTTTTTTTTTTTGAATGAATGAAAGTAATGACTCATTTTTAATGAGTTTTCAAGTTTCTATAATATTCTTTTGTTGCAATTTAAATAATTTCCCACAACTCAAATAGACAGAAAATTATACATCATTAGAAAGTCAAACTTGCCGTGGAACTAAAAAATGTTTAAATCATTAATTAGTAAAGGGAGTTTTAGGATGAAAGAAAAGAAGTAAAAATCTCTTCAATGAGGGAAGATAAACTTCAAACTTGATATCTGCTTATGGATTTTGGAGAATAGCATGTCTATCCTGAACACTTAAAAATTATGAGATAAAAATCAGGAACTTAGAAAATGGCTTCATTCAGTTTCTTTGTCTGAAATTTTTATAGTCACATAAAAGGGGTAAAGCAGATTGCACACGTTTAGCTTAGTGGGTGTGATACAGTACCTGGTAATTTTGTAAGGGATTATTTTCCGTCAGGAAAGAGAATTACTGAAATAAAAATGGGGAGCTACCCAGTGGGGAGACAATTACTAGCTTCAGCTAACAACTAATATAATTAGCATGCTTACAAGTTTTGTGTATTTGGGAATATACTTTTATTAATTAAATATAAGCCATAAAGGTGGCTACCTGGTGTTCTGTAAATGCAAACACCTTGCTGAATAGTAATTTGAAGTCTATTAATTTCTAAGACTGTCAGGCAGAAGTTTCATGATGAGTTTGCAAGATACACTCAAAATGGAAGCATCAGCTCATTAATGAAAGAGTTTGAGAGGAGTTGGCTTTACTGTGTTGAAGGTCATATAGAAAGGCTGGAGAGCCCAGCAGTGTTATCCGCAAACCACTTCAGTTCACTGTTAAGAGGAAGTGATCAGTGTCAGTTAATCTTGCACAGCCAGGGAAAAATGCTCATTCGCAGCTATCGAAAGAAATGGTCTTAAATCCAAGACTACATCTTGCCACACATGTTCCAAGTGGGAAGTGTCATTGCTTTAAGGATGTGGATAACTTGCACGAAATCTTTCCATTACCAGCATGATTTTATTTTAAAAGATGCTGAAGTTACTTTTAGAGTATGAATTCATGAATATTAAATTTCTTAAGTTTTTTTAATTACTTTTAGAATTTATAAAGCAAAGTCATCATTTTCTCTTCCCTATTCAGTATCATTCCTGCTGTTGAGATTTCACACTGATGCTCTCTTATACATATTGCTAGAGAGAAAATCTTTAAGTGGAACAGCAAAGTCACTGGTGATAAAAGTAATAATATTAGTAGCTATTATTTAGTGAGCACTTAAATTGTTCCAGGCATTCTTCAAAGCCTAATATATTATAATATTTAAATCTCTAAAGAATCCTATACATGCCATTTCCCAGTCATCTATAAAGCTAGGTGTGGCCTTGTGATAGCTTCTAGCCAATGGAATGTGAGAGGAAGAGATACATGCTATTTCTGGGACAAAGCCCTTACGAAGCTGATAGGCATTCTCCTCAATTGCTTTTGCCCTTAGCAGGCTGGTATATCAAGAACAAGTCCCTGGGGGATGACAAAGGCACATGTGGGAAGAAACACATTTTCTGATACACCATAAGAACTGTGGTTCATAATCTGCATTACTGCTCTGGGTTACTACTATGTGAGTAAGAAATGAACTTTTATTGTGGTTGAGCTCTTACACATTGGGTCTATTTTATATGGTATTTTAGACTACTCTAATGAGTACTAAACAACATCATTATTATCCTCATTTTATAGTTGAGGAAACTGAGGCACGGAGTTTTCAAAGTAAATTCATAAATTGCTAATTAGTCAAATGAGCTTTTGAATCCCCACTGTCTGATACCGGAGACTGTTTTGCAACTACATTTCTATGCTTGTGACCACAAATCTGAATGATATCTGGCTAAGTGATAGTGCAATGTGTCTGATCTAGAGGTAAGTAGCACAGTTAGTACATCACATAGAAACTAGAGGACTGACCTATTGCAACGGCTTGTTGAAGTTACCCCTGTTGACATAAAGAAGTTGTTGATGGATAAAAAGTAGGAATCCTTAGACAGTGAAATTGCTCATTAAGGGAAATATTTCAATATAAATCTGAGAAGCAGAACTTGTTTTTTCTACTTGCCTTTCCTACTTGCCCAATGCATTAGAGGAACTAGCTACTAAGGAGAGTGGGGCAGGTGATGGAGATAATTGCAGGAAGAAGATCTCCAATTCTCCTGAATTTCTGGAGCCACATATAGCTCTACCTAAACTGAAGAATGGAGAATAATTTTGGATTAAGTTTCAGATTAAATATTTTTTAAAGTATTTTTATGGTAATACATTGGCTGAGATTTAGAAATTGAACTTAGCCTATTCCATTAGCTAAAATATGAAAGCAAAGCTATGATGTATTATTACAGAAAATTTAATATACTATAGATTAATTGAAGCAAAGTTTAAAAAAATAGCATCCACGACAAACACATTTTTGTTCTTGTTCTAGTTGGAATGACCAATTGCCTCAGTTTTCCTAGTTCTCTCCCTATTTTAACATTGATGTCCTGTGTCCTAGAAACCCTGAAGCTCCACATCAACCAGGACAGGTGTTTACTCTGATTCCAGTGGTTAATATTCCTTACCAAACTATTCACATGTTTTTCACCTTCAAAGTCACTGTCATCTTTCTCCAGTTTGCCTTCTCTCCCTACCTGTTCCTTCATGTTTTCCCGCTCAGCACTTACGATCCGCCAAACTGAAGCTACACATTTACTAAGGATGCTGCTGGTCCATGACTTTATGCCCTTGCACATTCATTTTGGTGCCTCTTTTCTCTAGGGGGCCCCCACTCAAACATGCTGATGGTCTGTCAATACTGTCTCATCTTTCAAAGCTTAGCTTAAAAATCAACTTCTCTATGAACTCTTTCTTGATCTCCCCAACTCTCAATTGAATTGACAGCTCTTTTTTTGTACATTGTATGGACTTTTATTTCAGTAGGTATGACCTGTTATTGTCCTTTTAGTTTTTACATGTCTAGATCTCCTTCATAAAGTGTGTCTCAAATTAGGATCTGTGGTGTAACTCCTGACATCTGCAAATATACTTTAAGTTTGTATTTGCAAGAAAAAATGTAAATAAGTATTTTTTTACCTATTAAGAACAAACCTCTCTTTTGCTGTGATAATTTGTAATTGAAATATATTTTCACAGAATTAAATTTTAATTTCTGTGTTGAGTTTTTGTAAATTTCAGCTTATGACTTTTTAAATAGTCCTTCCAATTTTTTTTTTTTTTTTTTTGCTTTAGAAAGAATCTGGATGTCATTATATACATGTAAATTCCAGTGTAATTATCATGGCAATTGTTATTTACTTTCTACTTCTTTATAGATTTCATGAAGCTGACATTTTCCAAACTACTCAAGAATTTGCCTGTTAATAACAAAATTAATAATGAATTTTCCCTCAATTTTTGCCATCAAATAGCAGAGATAATCCTGAAATAGTCTATTTGAGAACTGGGCAAGTCACGTAAGCTCAAGAGAATCAGCTTCATTACCTTTCATTGAAGGTGCTAGGACAGATGGGCTTTAAAGCTCAATGGAGCTCTAAATAGGTTGCTACAAACAGTGAACCCATAGCCTTTGCTGACTGATATCAAGGCTTTGGCCCTGGATCTTGAGGTTGCTGGGGTAAAGATCCCACATATGCTTAACCCCAAGGAAAAGATTTCATAGATAAAATTATGGTAACATTTAAAACTCTAGAGAACAGAGTTTGGATCAGTAAGATGAGAGTAAAGACTCTAATTCCAAATAAACTAGCTATATAATCATGAAGGCTGTAATAATTACTTACAAATATTTGAATAGCATAAATGATATAGGTGATGAGCAATCTATGGGAATACATGCACGCAAATATGCACACGTATACACATTAGATTTAGGGAACATAACAGGTTCTTTATATTCAGAATCACCTTTATAAGAAAGAGGGTAATAGTTTAATGTTGTAGGAGATAGATCTTTCAGGGAAAGCCTCACTACTTTCTATTAAAAACAAAACTCACATCTCTTAAATATGTTGAAGAAATTGTATCTGGATTTGAAAAAATATTTAATTGTCTTTTTGAATTATAAATATGCTGACCATTTGCCTAAAGTTAAATTGGAAGCTTCCTATCTAGTTTGCTTTTTTTTTTTTTTAAATTTGTAAAGCTTCTTTAATGAATTGAACAGGATGTAGAAAATAAAGTGGAAAAGAAATATTTTGTAGTATACGCAAATACTATGTGAATAGTCCTGAGCAATGATTACTTTCTGGTGATTTATTAATTATAATATTTAGCAATAAAACTATCATGTCAGAAGTCAGTACAAAATAAATACTTTCCCTAGACTAGTGATTTGTTTTTTAAAATTACCTTAGCTTCCTTTGTCTGTAAAAGCTTACTCCTCATTATGACCATTCTGTTTTTATAAGGCAACAATTAAGAACAGTGAAGGGCCTGAGAGTTTACCCTACTTACTAGCTAATAAATTAACTTGCCACAAAAATTTTACGGATACTGGCAGAAGACAGAAAAATTTTTGGATCAAAGAAAAAGGACTCCATTACTTACAGCACAGGATCAACATGGGATTAATATTCATCTCCGATCCTGTTGACTCCCAATTCCCTCATGGGGTCAAAGTAGAGAGGCCCAAGTAGGTGCTGCAACATAGCTGAAGAATGTCAAGCTTAGACAACCAAATCTTTTACTATAATGGGTTGCAAGCAAATTTGCTGAACTCTGTTCTTCAGAGAAGCATTATCTTTGTTATACAGAATAGCTAACAGCAACAACAAAAACAAGCAAAAACAAAATGAAACAAACTTGACTATATAATCTGGAACAAAGGCCATTATTGCCAATCCTTTCAAATTGTTCAGAAATGTGGAAA
Organism: Macaca thibetana thibetana; assembly: GCF_024542745.1. NCBI lineage: Eukaryota > Metazoa > Chordata > Mammalia > Primates > Cercopithecidae > Macaca > Macaca thibetana. Next base: position 88,988,948 of record NC_065591.1, read on the forward strand.
ACCATGGGGAATTGTTTTCCAAAAGCAAAATGAAAAGATAGCTCTACTAATAAAGGTATAATTATTCGTTTAGAAAAAAAGTTGGTTTTTTTGTTGTTTGTTTTTTAAAGAAAAAGTTATTTAAAACCACACAAGGCTGGGTGCAGTGGCTCATGCCTGTAGTCCCAGCACTTTGGGAGGTCGAGGCGCGTGGATCACGAGGTCAGGAGATCAAGACGATCCTGGCTAGCACGTTGAAATCCCGTCTCTACTAAAAATACAAAAAAAAAAAAAAAAAAAATTAGCTGGGCATGGTGGCACGCGCCTGTAGTCCCACCTACTCGGGAGGCTGAGGCAGGAGAATGGCATGAACCCGGGAGGCAGAGTTCGCAATGAGCCGAGATCACGCCAATGCACTCCAGCCTGGGTGACAGAGCGAGACTCCGTCTCAAAAATAAAGCAAAACGAAACAAAACAAAACAAAACAACACACACACACGCACACGCACACGCACACACACAATTCCATTATCTCTTCAAGAGAAAAATACTTCCAGAAAATACTCTTTTATTTTTTGTTATGCTATAAGAACTACTAGAACTTTGATGGTGGTGACGTTACACTTGTTATGATAAAATCTGTGTATTTTATTCTGTGTAATTTCCATGAAATAGAAAGCAATATTGTATGCTATAGAGGTATTTATTTAGCATTCTCTTTTAAAACCCAAAATGTAGATTACCAAAATTGATGGATATATATATTATCACACTCAGATTATGCAATATAGTCATTAAACGACAAGTTTCCAAATGATATTTAATATTAATATATGAAAAATGATCAGAGTATTATTAAAGTAGAATACAAAGCTCAATGTGCTGTATGTACCAATTTTGCACATATAGCCCATACAATTTTATACATGCAACACATACATACATATAGTATGTACATTTTGGAGTATAAATCTGTTCATATTAATATCTGTATGCATGCACACACACAGACACACACACACACACACACACACACACACGGTTAGATGAATATACACCAATAATTTAAAAGTGGGTAATTTTAAGATGTTTTGATGAGTAACATTTATTTTATTTTCTATAAGTTAGTTTGTAAATTTTCTACAATTTGTGGATAGATTGATTTTATAAACATAAAACAATAAAATTATTGTAAAATCTAGTTGAAATGGCCCAGAGAGTCTATTTAATTCATTTCTCCTATTTTATAATTGAGTGAAGTAGTGTGTAGTGGCTTGGCCAACGTGGCACAGTACACCTAAGCCAGAGATAGACTGATTGTAATTCTCTTGACTCCTGACCAAGGGATTTTTCAATTAGTACTCTCTCATATACTTTTACTGTACTCTATATCCGAGGGACTTTTCACATCTCTCTTGAGAGTTAACTTTTAGTCATGGCTTGAAAGCTCTTTGAAATTTGAACATTTATAAGTTTGATAGTAAATTTGTGGGAGTAAAAGGATGCCTGATGCTGGATTTTGCACCTAATGGCCAAGACGTTTCTGGCAGGCAGAGATCAGTCCAGAATGTCTGAACAGAGCTTCCAATGCACCTGAGGAAGCAAGACAGAGAAGAGAAAAAGACAGATTACAAAACTGCCTTTACAGTGGTTAGCAGATGGGACTCTTAAAGGATGCTGATTCAAGTTGGAAAATTGATAGACTAGAAATAATGGATTTAATTTGAAGTAACATAAAAATCAGTTTAAATAGCAGCGGGGGGAAACTTTTTAAGAAGTGCTGACTTTAAGAACCACCAAAAAATAGGAATAACTGAGAGCTGTAGAAATAAACAAAAAGATTTCAACTCTTGACCAAACCAAAAATTAACAAATATGATCTAAAATTTAGAGGTACATGAACCATTAAAAACCTGTTGAAAAAATGAAAAAAAAAATGCAAACAAATATATATGGTGGAACCACAAGCTAGCCTAAGTTATTTTTATATATTCTTAAACTACATAGGTGCTAAGTTATTTCCATAAAAACATTACTTGTATTCTTTTAATATATTAACAAAATATTTTTCAAACATAACGGGAAAATGAAAAAATCGCACAGTGAAAATGTACATTTGCCACATAGATTTAAGAATTAAACATTAAAAATTATAAACTTTAGATTTAAAATTCTAGATTTAAAAATATAAATGTACATTCTGTATTTAAAATATAAATATTTCAGCATATTTGTTTTCCTTTTTTAATTCCTGTTTGCAACAACTCTCAGATATCTTGACACTTCACCTACTCTATCATTCATCTGAAGAATATGCAGCTAAGAAATTAAATAATAATGTCACTAGCCAAAGTCATCCTTTCTACTTCTCAGGTTTTCTTTTAGTCTTTGTGAATTGAAGCACATTCAGCATTTAGTTAGTCCACAATTAATAAAACCACTTGGTTATAACTGCATCAGAGGAAAGAATGCTACAGTTTCTTCATTCTGCAATAGGTATTTCAGTTCTCTGCAAATTATAAATTCTGCCAATAACTTATTCACAGGAATATCAAAGAACCTCTATATCTGAAAAGCATGTAAATTCATAATGATGTAATGATCTTCCATGGCCACTGAATGCAGCTTTACTGTGAGTTTTATGGGTATATGACTCTTGTCTTTTTCAACTTGTGCACATGAAAATAACAGGCCTCTGCAGTCACTGTGGACAATGATGTAGCTTTGCAAGCTTTTATTATAATGAGAACTTCCTTCACATCATCATCATTTTCTTCCAGCTACTAAGAGTAGTGTATATACACCTTTGTCTTTTGCATTTTGCCAGTCTCTCAACTGGCATCCCAGTTGTTGGACTTCTTAATCACCTTTTCTAGTTATAAGGCTGTCTGTTAGCTCCTTGCTAGGACATGTACTCAAACAAACTACCACCGAATAGCTTGAAGTTTGCCAGGGCAGGGCTTCAACTTATCTGATGGGCTTTGGAAGCTGCAGTTGAGGAGAAGGGAAAGGTACCTGGTATCCCTGTCCCCTTCCCTCCCCTTCCCTCTTGTCTCCTACCCTCTCCTCTTTCTTCCTTTTCTCCCTCCCTCTTTCCTTCCCTCTGTCACTACTTATCTTCCTTCCTTCCTCTTTCTCTTAGTTTTTATTTAAAAAATCAAAACTAGAAGAAAGCTGAAATAATACTGTAATGAACAACCACATAGCTTCAACAAGGTTCTCAAATATTTACCATTTGCCACATTTGCTTTTCTTTGAAATCTATGCACCTATGTGTGGATGTGTACTTTTCTTTAAAAGTTTGCTTCAGGCATGCTAAAACTTCATGAATTGGACACTTGATGACCCTTCATGGCTTCATTATGATTTTATTTACCATATTTATCACCTCACATAGCTCACATCATTTTGTGTATGATGAGAACACTTAAGATTTCCTTTAGCAAATTTCAAGTATACAAAACAGTACTATTAACTACTGTCACCATGCTGATTTAATCCTTAGAATTTGTCCGTCTGGTGATTTTGCAACTGTATTCCATTGCCCCTGCAATATCAAAGCCATCAAGGGAATAATTTGAAATAATCCAGTCCTGTTCTCCTTTTGAAGCAGCCTTCTCCTACTTTTTTCTAGGACAAGTGCAAGATGTGGTTGCACTAGAGGAAAGTGGAGGTTTGTAACCTTTGACCATCATTTTCCTGTTTCTCACACATGCCCAGCCCCTGTACTGTTCTACTCTCTGCTCTATTAGTTATTTTTATTGATATTTTCTCTTTGACCATGTTAAATCCTATTTGCATATATTTGTGTAAAATAAATGCAAATTAATAAAGGATATTTTGAGAAACGTAAGTGGTAAGCATTTTGGAATACTTAGGTGCCCTTTCAGCACATACTTTTGCCGTTTGTACTGCCATTGTGAAAAAACAAATTAAGATTGGAAGTTTTCTTTGTAATCTAACTTAGATCAGACAGATTTTTGTACTATTTCCTCAACACTTAGATATCCCAGTGAATTCTTTATTACTTTAAGAATATTTTGTAATGTTTTGTAGGATTTCTTTAACCTCTGATTGTCCAAGGCTTGGGCTTAGTGGTGAGAATATTAATGCTAAATAAATTAATCATAATAATTGGGCTTCAGACATAATGGCACCAAAAGGTCAATCAAAAGTCTCCATCATGGTGGCAAGATGAATTCATGATTTACGTGTTCCTAGGGCCCTGATTTTGATTGACTTTTTTCAAATACATACTTTATTTGTATGTTAAAGACGTAAAGCTTTGCTGTTTGTTGCTGTTAGAAAGAAAGATCTGATAATGATAACATTTCTCTATGGAAATGGGAGTGAAGAAGATTTGTCTATGGAAGAAGTTAGCATATTAACAACACTTTGATTTCTTTCTTTAGTTGAATTATTTTTTTAGGAGTGTATATAGACCAAAAACAAGAACAAACAAAAATGTCAACAACAAAATCAAACAAAAACGTGGATTCAACACTATACAAGAAATGCTGCCATAATTCACACCTCTATTTTTTGTACTTCCATTCCTTTCACAGCACTATATTTTCCCTTTTGCTTGTCTTACAATGTTGTAGGTTATATAGGATAAAACAAGATTCTGAAATTCTATTTTCAGTGAACACACGGGAGCTTTTGAATTAGATTTTCTACTGTCTTGTGTCTTGCCACACCCAGTGGGAATTCTCCTGGGTTGTAAATGAGAGAGGGTAATTAGACAATTCTTAAAAAAACCTTGTTATACAGTACATAGAGGTGTGAAAACTTGAGATCCATAAAGGCTATTGGGTAGGGATGATCCTGGAAAGAAAAGCCTCTGAGATGGAAAACACAAGTTTAAATGATTTTGTATCACTTTCGTCATTGAAGACACACTCCTTCAATCACCACCACCTTAGTCTGGCACAGGTGTTTAATTATTGCTTTCTCCTTTGTCTCCTTTAACTAATGAAGAACTAAGGCCCAGAAAAGTAAACTAATGTATCAAAAATCATAAGCAGTGTGAGAAATCTCGGAATAGACTTCTATTATCCTGTTACCTGGATGAGTATCTTTAAAACATCACTCTATTTAAGAGTTCGCTTCTTGGAAGGGTATAGCCTAGGTACCATTTCTCTGATCATGTTCTTCTGTTTACGTCTAAAGCATCTAGGGATAGAAAGGCAGTACAGTACATAGAATTTAATAACATGGACTCCTTCCAGATTGCCTGGGTTTGAATATTGGCTCTTGGAAAGGTACTTTACATTTATGTTATTAGTTATCTCTCTATAAAAGAGATAATAAGAATTTTAACTACCTCATATTGTTTTCATTAGAATTAACTAATGTAAAGCATTTGAAATTGAGCTTAGCATCTATTAAATGCTTTATAGGTATTACTTGTTAACATTAGGAATGCATGGACTTTTTCTGATGTCAGTTTATGCCATCATTATGGACTGAATTTCCCCAAATTCATATGTAGAAGCCTCCATTTCCAATGTAACGCTATTTAGAGATAGGACCTATAAGAAGGTAATAAAAGTTCAAAGAGATCAAAAGAGTGGGGCCTTAATCCAATAGGACTGGTGATCTTATAGTAACAGGAAGAGACACCAGAGATTTCTCCCTTGTCTGCGTGTGCACAGAGGAAAAGCCACGTGAGGACACAGTAGAGATGTCAGTCTTCTACAAACCGAAAGGAGAGCCCTTGCTGACAATCAAACTGGCTGGCACCTTGATCTTGAACTTCCAACCTCCAGAACTGTGAGAAAATTAATTTCTGTTGTTTAAACCACCCAATCTGTGTCATTATGTCAGCCATCATGGGGATTATTTCACATGGGAACTTCTGAATCTCTGTCTCATCGACCTAGACCAGGGTCTGGTTGCTACAGTAAATTTTTGCATGCTTCCTTCAGAAACATGCTTTTCTTTTTAGTTTTCCCTTCATATGTGAACCTTCTAAGGTAATCTTTTTCAAGATTGTGATCATGTGGAGAAACAAGTTTTGTTCTCAAATTTCTAGGGCTTGGTTTAGGTAGAAATGTCCTCCAGGCCTAATTGTTTTGAGATTCTCAAATTTGGGCGTGGGTTGATAGTTTCTACATTTCAACACATTTCTAGAAATTTAGCCCCAAAACAATTCAGTGAGAAGCATTTCTTTTTCTACGGTGTTGTCACAATTAGGAAGACTGCAAATTCCTGTATTACTGGCAGATGGCAGTCCTGTGCTTCTAGTAAGAAAGAATAAGGTCTGAGTTACAGACCACAGCCTCCTTGAATCTGTACACTGATCAATGAGCAGGTTACTTTAGCAAAAAGTCAAATATGTGACATTTTAGATAGCTTAACAAAAATTATTGTTGAAATAATTACTAATAAAAAGAGGAGACAGTCTACACTAATGTCTAGTTTTCACAAGAAATATTCTCAAAATGGTAAGGATTTAGAGTAAGAAGACTTAAGCTTATAACCTTATAACCTGTGTGTTCCATCTAGTAGCTGCAAGTTCTTGAAAGGAGTCACTCTAAGTTTAAAACTTACATAATCTGTAAAATGAAGAAAATAAGGACGTTTTCCACAAGGTTATTCATAGGAGCAACTTAGTGATTGCTGGAAAGTATTGCCTTTAATTTTTCCACCCTGGGTCCTTATTTTGAAAAAAGGATTAATTCTTACCTGTTAGGCTAGAAAAGTAGCCCAAAAAGACAGTACAAAAGTAAAGTGTCAGTGAAATCTTCCTGTGTGGTTTTGAAAACAAATTCCTTCTACTCCATAGTGTGACCGAATCTGTGTAAATGTAAAATTTAAAGTTTAGGTGACATATTAAATAAACTGCTAGACTTACGTAGCAACATATAAAGTCCTAATACTGTATCTTGTACGTAATAGGTATTCAGTAATTGGTAGCTCTTTTATTACTATATATACGCCACAGCCAGGAGCTTTACAAGGCTCATGTTATTTCATCTTCATAATACCCTTTTAAATTTGTATCATATCTGCAATTTACATTTAAGAAAACAACCCTTGTGATAAGCAATGATAAAAAAGCTTGCCCAAGGTCACATAAACTGTAAATGGAGGTGCCAGAATTTGAATTCAAATCTTACTTTCTGTGTCACAAATGAATTGTGATTTAAAGAAAATTGCTTAATGTTTCTGAACCTGGGGTGATTAATGTGTCACTTGGATAGATTACTTGCCCTGGCTGACTACAGAATGATGCTGCATATAGAAATTTAGGTAACTAAGACTCTCTACGGTCATATAATTACTATTGAAGGATATTGAATAAAGTTTTTCTATTGTCTGATGTCCCAAAGCATAAAACAAAAGAATGTAAGTGCTCCCATATTCTAGATAGAGCTAGTAGATGCTTCTTTATTAGGAGGTGGCCACATTGTTCTTTTTAGCTTCACCAGCAATACCCTTTCAGTCTCCATAAGCAGAGAGTGGGGAAGTTCTAGAAGAATGGTACAAAAGTCTAGAAAGTTCTTAGGATTTTATCCCTCTTTCCCAGGCAAATGAGATCATTTGTAGAGATAAGGGGTGCTCATGCAAAAGTAAGACTAAAATCACATTGTCTGAGTGGGTGCTTGCAGAGGTACGGGAGCTCACTGGAATTCAATGAGAGCTCTGAAGAGCTTCAATATGCTGAAAGCACACAGGAACATACAACATAGGACATACCTAAGCACAAAGACTGGTATCTGTTTATTGCCTGAGTAGTTTTGAAAGTGGAAGCTAGCTGGAATAGTTGGAGGAGACCACGTAGGTCACAATATTTTGAAGTAAAGATTTTTATTGCATTCAGGGAAGATAAAGAGATATCGATGTTTCTGTTTTGTTTTGCTTTTCAGAGAGACGTGGAATGATTTAGCTTGGGATCACAGTGGCTACTGCATGAAGATGAGGCTATCAGGTGAAGTAGAAACAGTGATACCTTCAGAAGATTATTGCAATGAATGGTGAGGTTTGATCTAAAGTTGCAGCAGTTCAGATCTACATTTCTCTCTCTTCCCGCATTTTAATATTTCCTTGGAAATTAGATGAAAATAATTAGACATTTTGGATGACAATTATTACTAAAACATGAATAATAAACAGATTTAATGAGCTTGGGATGGGAAAAAGGACTATGTGTTTTTGTTTCCTAATGGGTGAGGAGCTTTTGATTTGAGGGACCTTGATAATGCACTTAATTTTCTGCCAGTACAAGGGTAGGCATTTGTCATATTGTTGGCATTCTGTTCTTTCTAGAGGGACAAAAGAAACCTATGGTTGTCTTTAGTAGGCTAGTAAATTGCCCCGGCCTGCCCTCCAACTTCAAATACATAATCATCAAATATTTATTTGACATTTACTAAAGGAAAATGTAAGAACAGCATGAGGAATGGAGGGTGAAGATGCCTTTGGTGATAGCACTCAACTTCCTCTCCACAATTTAGGAAAAACAAAGTTTTATCATTTCAGAATTTTTTTTTTTTTGAGATAGAGTCTCGCTCTGTCACCCAGGATGGAGTGCTCCCTGCAACCTCCACCTCCCAGGTTCAAGCAATTCTCCTGCCTCAACCTCCCGAGTAGCTGAGACTACAGGTATGTGCCACCATACCCGATTAGTTTTTGTAGTTTTAGTCGAGACAGAGTTTCACCATGTTAGCCAGGCTGGTCTTGAATTCCTGACCTCAAGTGATCCACCTGCCTCGACCTCCCAAACTGCTAGGATTACAGACATGAACCACCATGTCTGGCCTCAGAATACTTTTCGTACAAGGAAGAGTAGCTGATACCAATTGTTTTGCAAGCAGGTCACTAATTGGCCTCACTTCCTACCTCAATTTCCTACTGAAATATGCTTTCGAGACATACATTTTACTCTATTCTTACAAATCCTTTTCTGTAATTTGAGAGTACTGGTAACATTTTCAGGCTTCTTTTAAGTCAATGCTCGGAGAACCTGTCTGGTTGTCTTGCTGTTTAATCTAGTTCTTCTAATAGTATGCTAGTTTTTGGCGATTTGCTTAATATTTTTGTGTTCAAGAAGGATGAACTTCACACCATTTCACTAACTGGTAAGAACAGACTGGGGCAATCAAAAATTTTAGTGAGATTGTGGCCATCAGGAAGTCAGCACTTGAAGCATTTTCAAAGGCTGTGCAAAAAAATATATATAACAGATCTGAGTTATATTTCATTTTAGCACGTTGAGGAATTTTCCAAATGGAAGCAAGGTTTCAAGCAGATACTTCACAAAATCCAACATAAAATCAGGAACACTAATATGAAGAAAGTAGTTTTGAACGAAGACATCATGTTCTTTGATGTTGAGTATGTATTTTACATATAGGATAGTAGACACATGATATTCAGATAGAAAAATTAGACAATGGGTAACATTTTCCAGTTGACCCCTTCCTACATACACACCATTCTTCTCATTTTAGACCTGCTGCTAATTTCAAAATCATACAGGCATTAAGGATGCTAAGGAGGGCCTTGCAAATTAGCCTCTATTATGTGATCAGAAGAAAAAAGCTGAAGAAAGTATAGAGATCATTAATCTTAGAATTTGTCTTGAGGTCACGTTTGCTGGAAGTGGGAGCCCAGATAGGAAGTGGGAAGTTTGAGAAACCTCACATTTAGATGTATTAATGCAGAAACTGATGGAACAAGAAATTTTTTCATTATCCATCACTGACTATCTGTATATTACTGAATTTTATGGTGAAGAAACCTACATTGTACCTTCAACATACCGGGCTTTTAACAAAAATAAAATACATGTAGCCTTGCCTTCTTTTACTCTCTGGTTAAAACAATTCACAGTGCATTTCTAGAAAGACAGAAATGGAGTAGTGACCAGTATGAGTTTGGAGTCTTTGAATTTGGCAATGTCCCTGACTTCCTTATTTATTGCTTCAAAAAGTTCTTAACTTTTTCCTCTCTGCAGAATTAGGATAATAATACATAATCACATTATTGTTTGAAAGATTAAGTGAGATAATATTTATAAGTTGTTCAGCATATTGAGTAATGCTAGCTGTTAGAATCATTAGAGTAATCGATCAGTCATGAGATCAAAATTCTGTTTCTTTCCTAGTTAAGACCAATTGAATATTGTTGTTGTTGTTGTTTTTCCAAGAGGACAGATTAAAGGCTTTTAGTGTGTCTCAGTCACTTGGAAATAGCAAGATAGTTCATAAAGATTAACTCTGTGAACTGTAATTCAAGAAGCAAAATGAGAATCCACCAGAATCTTGAAGGACACACCTGATCCTGGAGTGGAGAACACTGGCAAACAGCCACTGTAATGGCATCTGGCTGATAAAAGTGAGTGAAGCCCAGTACATGAGAGAGGCAGAGTCTTCTTCTATAATTCACCTTTGCACTGGAGATCCAAGTGACCCATGGTGAGGGAGAGCAGTTTGCTTCTCCCAAGCCCTGAAGTCACCGTGGGGAGAGGCTTGGGGATGCTGTGAAAGAAAGACATTAGGAAGAACTGCAGACATTTTCCAAGACCCAGGACTGACAGCAGAATGCCATTTTCAATCTGGGTGCAGAGAAAGTCAGCCATTCTTTGGCAAACTGACAGCATGGCTGCACACGCATTTTAATCTCAGGCTAGAGACTGGAGCTCCTGCTCTGGTGCAGGGTAAGGGTTTCTATAGCCAGAGCTGTGGAAAGTGCCTCAACAGTAGGTGCTGGAATTGTGCTCTCGCCTGTTACAATCCTGGAGTGGGAGGAGAGCTGCTACAGCTACAGTTTTTCCCAGGTGGCAAGATTTACAGCCAGAGTGAGCTTGGCAACTGAGAACTGATCTGCATGAGACATTGCTGTGTGCCTCAATCTGCTCCACTGAGATTGTGTTTTACTCCCTGGATAAAACAATACACAGTACATTTCTAGAGAGAAATGCAGTTTGCCCCTCACTACGTCACTCCTAGAGAGAAATCCAGGCATTTAGAACACCTGCTTGCCTAGATCAGCAGCCTGAGCTTCCCAGCGTGTTATGGACATGGATTGTGGTGCATCAGGACCTCTCCACTCCACACCCAGGCAAATCTCCAGGCATTCAGAGCACCTGCTCACCTGGATCAGCAGCCTGACCCACCCCACCCTGCCTGTACAGAGATCCTGGTGCAGGGAGTCCCTCTTAGCTTCATGCCCAGGCAGATCCCCAGACATTTGGAACACCCATTATTCTGGTTCAGTAGCCTGAGCTGCCCTACCCTACCTGGACATAAGTCATGGTGCAGTGAGGACCTCTTTGCTCTGCCCCCAGGCAGAATGTCCCAATATTTAGAGCACCAGCTTGCCTAGATCAGCAGCCTGAGTCACCCCAAAACTCCTGTGCAGAGGTGCTGTTGCAGGGATCCTCTATTCACAGCATGCCCACATAGATCTCTTGGCATCTGGAGCACCCACACTCCTAGATTAGGAGTTTAGGCCACCCCCAATCCCTCTGCACAGAACTCTGGGCTGAGGAGGTTTCTCAGCTCCACACTTAGGCACACCTCTGGCTGTTTGGCAGCTACTCACTGGTTTCTCCTTGGCACTGGTGTGTCTGCCTGCCACTGGGGGAACTGTAGGTGGAATTGCCCAATCTGACCCCACCTTTGTGGCCCCCACTGACCTCCTGGGGCTGAGCAGGGAGTTCAGACCACTATGTATTCCACAATGAGACATTGCTTAGACAAAAGAGAACTTCTGCCAGTAAACAAGGATCAAGTATATACACAGCAATATTGGCTGTACTGGCTCTTACCCACAAGCATTATCTACTGGCTTTTAGGAAAAACTGCACAGCCCATTATAAGGCCTACAGAAAGAAGTGCATAGGGCTGTGGAAGCAAAGCCAAAAGACCCACTATGGAGGCGTGGAAGTGAAAGGGAAATAATAATAATATAGGGGAAGAAAGAAAACTAAAAAATCCCACTTGCAAGAAAATAATCACAAAAATTAGAAGTGCCAGAGTTTTCAGATAAGAAGGAACCAATGCAAGAATTCTTGCACCATAAAAAAAATCTGAATGTAGTGACACCACCAAAGGATTGCACTAACTCTCCATCAATGGTCCCTAACAAAAATGAAAATTAAGAAATGACAGATAAAGCATTCAAAATAAGGATTGCAAGGAAGCTCAATGAGATCCAAGATGAGGTTGAAAATCAACAGAAATGTACTTCTGAAGCAACCCAGGAAATGAAGAGATGAGAGTATTAAAAGGTATCAATCAGAGCTTCTGGCATTGAAAACTCTCTTAAGGAAATCCAAAATATGATTGAAAGCTTTATTAATAGACTGGACCAAGCAAAGGAAAGTATTTCAGAGCTTGAAACCCAGTCTTTTAAACAAATCCAGTCAGACAAAAGTAAATAAATAAGAATTTAAAAAATGAAGTCTTCAAGAAATATAAAATTATGTAAAGTGACCAAACCTACAGACTAATGGCATTCCTGAGAGAAAAGGAGAAGAAGTAAACAACTCGGAAATTATATTTGAAGGAATAATTCAAGAAAACTTCACTATTCTTGCTAGAGAGGTAGTCATCCATATATAAGCAATCCAAGGAAACCTGTGAGATACCATACAAACTGAACATTATCAGTGCATATAGTCATCAGAATGTCCAAGGTTAATGCTAAAGGAAAAATATTAAAGGCAGCTGGAGAGAAAGGTCAGATCACATGTAAATGGAATCTTAGGCTAGCAGAGGACTTCTCAGCAGAAACCTGACAAGCCAGGGGAGATTGGGGTCTTATTTTTATCATTCTTAAAGAAGACATATTTCAACCAAGAATTTTATATTTCACGAAGCTAAGCTTTATAAGCAAAGGAGAAATAAAATCTTTTTCAGATAAGTAAATACTAAGGGAATTCCTTACCACTAGACCAGCCATACAAGAGATCCTTAAGGAGTTCTAAATATGGAAACAAAAGATCAATACCTACAACCACAAAAACATGTAAGTACATAGCCTGGAGACACTATAAAACAACCACACAATAGAAACTACAAAAAAAAACCAGCTAACAACTTCATGATAAGACCCAAATCACACATAACAATATTATTCTTGAATGTAAATGGTCTAAATGCCTCACTTAAAAGGCACAGAGTGAAAATTTATATAAAAACACAAAACCCAGGCATCTGTTGCCTTCAAGAGACCCATCTAACATGTTATTACAACCATAGGCTCAAAATCAAGGATTAGGGAAGACCTATCATACAAACAGAAAACAAAACAAAACAAAACAAAAAGCAGAAGTCACCATTCTTACATCAGACAGAAAAGACTTTAAACCAACAACAGTAAAAAAGGATGAAGAAGGGCATTACATAATGATAAAGGATTCAATTAAACAAGAAGATTTAATGATCTTAAATATATATGCACCCAACATTGGAGTAGCCAGATTTACATAACAAGTACTTCAAGACCTACAAAAAGATGTAGACTACCACATAATAATAGTGGAGGATGTCAACATCCCACTGACAGCATCAGACAGATCACCAAGGCAGAAAACTAACAAAGAAATTCCAGATTTTAACTCAACACTTGACCAATTGGACCTAATAGATAGTTACAGAATACTCTATTAATCAGCCATAGAATATACATTCCTCTCATGTTTACACATAACATATTTCAAGATGGACCAAATGCTCAGCCAAAAAGCAAGTCCTTTTTTTTTTTTTTTTTTTTTTGAGACAGTCTTGCTCTGTCCCTCAGACTGGAGTTCAGTGGCGGAATCTCGGCTCGCTGCAAGCTCCACCTCCTGGGTTTGTGCCATTCGCCTGCCTCAGACTCCTGAGTAGCTGGAACCACAGGTGCCCGCCACCATGCCTGGCTATTTATTTTATTTTATTTTAATATAGACAGGGTTTCACCACATTAGCTAGGATGGCCTCGATCTCCTGACTTTTTGATCTGCCCACCTCAGCCTCCCAAAGTGCTGGGATTACGGGCATGAGCCACCACACCCAGTCAAAAGCAAGTCATAATATATCCATATACGTCAAAATTATAGCAACCATACTCTCAGACCACAGTGGAATAAAAACAGAAATCAATACCAAGAAAATATCTAAAACACACAAAATTCCATGGAAATTAAACAACCTGTTTCTGAATGACTTTTGAGTAAACAATGAAATAAAGGCAGATATAAAAAAATTCTTTGAAGTAAATGGAAACAGAGACATAACATACCAAAATCTCTGGGATGCATCAGAAACAATGTTAGAAGGGAAGTTACGAGTGCTGAACACCTACCTCAAAAATGTAGAAACATCTCAAATTAACTATCTCACCTCACACCTAGAGGAATTAGAAAAACAAGAACAAACTAACCACAGAAGAAAATAAACAGTTAAAAGTGGAACTGAAAAAAATGAGTCCCAAATATCCATACAAACAATCAATGAAACCAAAAGTTAGTTATTTAAATGCTAAACAAGATCTGTAGACCACTAGCTAGATTAACAAAGACAAAAGGAGAGAAGATCCAAATATGCACCATCAACAATGACAAAGGTAACTTTACAACTGATCCCACAGAGACAACTATAAATACCTCAGTGCACAGAAATTTGAGAAAATGGATAAATTCCTGGAAACACACAATCTACCCAGATTGAATCAGGAAGAAACCGAAATCCTGAAAAGACAGACCAATATCAAATTCCAAAAATTGAATCAGTAATAAAAAGCACCTACCAATCAAAAAAGCAGGCTAGCTGGACTAGAGTCACAGCTCAGTTGTATCAGATGTACAAAGAGGAGCTGATACCAATCCATTAAATCCACTATTCCAAATAATCAAGGAGGAAGACTCACCCCTAACTCATTCTACGAAGCCAGTATCACCCTGATACCAAAACCTGGCAAAGACAATATGAAAAGACACTATGAAAAAAGAAAATTATAGACTAATGTCCCTGATGACCATAGATGCAAAAATCCTCAACAAAATACTAGCAAACCAAATTCAATAGTGCATCAAAAAGTAATTCACCATAATCATATCAGCTTCATACCTGGAATAGAAGTTTGGTTCAACATATACAAATCAATGAATGTGATTCACCAAATAAATAGAACTAAAAATAAATCAATATGATCATCTGAATAGACATGGAAAAAGCTTTTGATAAATTCCAAATTCCCTTTATGATAAAAACCCTTAATAACTAGGCATCAGAAGAACATACCTCAAAACAGTAAGATCAATCTATGACAAATACACAGCCAATATCATACTGAAAGGGCAAAAACTGAAAGCATTCCCCTTAAGAACTGGAACAAGACAAAGATGCCCACTCTCACCACTCCTATTCAACATAATAGGGGAAAGCCTAGCTAGAGCCATCAGGTGAGATAAAGAAAGAAAAGGCATCTAAA
The DNA here is from genome assembly GCF_024542745.1 of Macaca thibetana thibetana. Taxonomy (NCBI): domain Eukaryota; kingdom Metazoa; phylum Chordata; class Mammalia; order Primates; family Cercopithecidae; genus Macaca; species Macaca thibetana. The sequence goes on from NC_065591.1 coordinate 89,004,353, forward strand.
TAGGAAAAGAAGAAGTCAAACTACCTCACTTCATGGATGATATGATTCTATACTGAGAAAACCCTGAAGACTCCTCCAAAAGGCTCCTGGAACTGATAAAAAACTTCAGTAAGTTTTCAGGACACAAAAATCAACGTACAAAAGTCAGTAGCATTTCTATACACCAATATTTTCAAGCCAAATCAAGAATGCAATAGCATTTACAAAACAGAATAAAATACCTAGGAATACAGCTAGCCAAGGCGGTGAAACTACAAAACACTGCTAACATAAGTCATCCATGACACAAACAGGAAAAACATTCCATGGTCATAGATTGAAAGAATCAATATTGTTTAAATGGCCATACTCCCCAAAGAAATCTACAGTTTCAATGTTTTTGCTATTTAACTGTCAAAGTCATTTCTCACAGAACTGGAAAAAAAAAAAAAAACGATTTAAAAATTATATGGAACAAAAAAAGAGCTGAATAACTAAAGCAATCCAAAGCAAAAAGAACAAAGCTAGAAACATCACGTTACCTGACTTTAAACTATACTGTAAGGCTACAGTGATGAAAAGAGCACAGTACTGGTACAAAAACAGACACATAGACCAGTGGAACAGAATAGAGAACCCAGAAATAAAGCCAAACACCTACAGCAATCTGGTGTTTGACAAAATCAACAAAAATAGGCTATGGGAAAAAGACTCCCTATTTAATAAATGCTGAGATAGCTGGCTAGACATATGCAGAAGAAGGAAACATGGCCCCTCACCTCCACTATATAAAAAAAAAAAATCTCAAGATGGGTTAAAGATTTAAATGTAAGTCCAAGCTCAGTGGCTCACGCCTGTAATCCTGGCACTTTGGGAGGCTGAGGCGGGTGGATTACTTGAGGTCAGGAGTTCAAGACCAGCCTAACCAATATGGTGAAACCTTGTCTCTATTAAAAATACAAAAGTTAGCTGGGTGTGGTGGCAGGCACCTGTAATCCAGCTACTTGGGAGGCTGAGGCAGGGGAATCGCTTGAATCCGGGAGGCAGAGGTTGCAGTGAGCCGAGATCGTACCACTGTACTCCAGGCTGGGCGACAGAGCAAGACTCCATCTCAAAAAAAAAAAAAAAAAAAAAAAAAAAAAAAAAAAAGGAGATTTAAATGTAAGACCTCAAAATAGAAGAATTCTAGAACAAAGCCTAGGAAACACCATTCGGCTGGAATTGTCCTTGGGGAAGAATTCATGTCCATGTCCTCGAAAGTAATTGCAACAAAAACAAAAATTGACAAGTAGCATCTAATTAAAGAGCTTCTGCATAGGAGAAGAAACTATCAACAGAGTGAACAGATAACCTACAGAATGGAAGAAAATACTCACAATCTATACATCTGGCAAAAGTCTAATATCTAGAAATCTATAAGGAACTTAAATAACTGAGCGAGCAAAACCAAAATAACTCCATTAAAAATTGGGCAAAAGATGAGAAGATATATGAGTGGCCAGTAAAGATATGAAAAAATGTTCCATGTTTCTAATCATCAGAGAAATGCAAATTAATACCACAATGAGATACCATCTCACCCGAGTCAGAATGACTATTATTAAAATGACGAAAAACAACAGATGCTGGCAAGGCTGAGGAGAAAAGGGAATGCTTAATACACTGTTAGTGGGGAATTAAATTAGTTCAGCCACTGTGGAGAGCAGTTTGGATATTTCCCAAATAACTCAGAACTACCATTTGACCCAGCAATTCCATTAATGGGTATATGTTCAAAAGGAAACAAACCATTCAACCAAAAACATACATGCATTTGTATGTTCATTGCAGCACTATTCACAATAGCAAAAACATGAAATCAACCTAGGTGCCCATCAACAGTGGATTGGATAAAGAAAACGTGGTGCATATACACCATGGAATACTACACTGCCATGTACATGAACAAAATCATGTCATTTGTGGCAACATGGATGCAGCTGGAGGCCATTATCTTAAGTGAATTAACACAGGAACAGAAAACCAAATATCACATGTTCTCATTTATGTAGGAGCTAAATATTGGGTACTCATGGACACAAAAAGAACAATAGACACTGGTGACTACTAGAGCAGGGAGGGAAGGAGGGCAGCAAGGGTTGAAAAACTACTGGATACTATGCTCAGTACTTGGGTGACAAGATAATTGATACTCCAAACCTCAGCATGACACAGTATACCTAAGTAACAAACCTGCACATGTACACCTGAGTCTAAAATAAAAGTTGAAAAAATAAAAATAAATACATTAAAAATAAGCATGCATATACTAAAGCATATACCAATGGGAAAATACTGTAACCTATTACCAGGTATCATATTTATTTTTATATTATATATCACTTTATAGACTCTTTTTTTTAAAAATTTATTTATTATTATTATACTTTAAGTTGTAGGGTACATGTGCATAACGTGTAGGTTTGTTACATATGTATACTTGTGCCATGTTGGTGTGCTGCCCCCATCAACTCGTCAGCAACCATCAACTCGTCATTTACATCAGGTATAACTCCCAATGCAATCCCTCCCCCCTCCCCCCTCCCCATGATAGGCCCCGGTGTGTGATGTTCCCCTTCCTGAGTCCAAGTGATCTCATTGTTCAGTTCCCACCTATGAGTGAGAACATGCGGTGTTTGGTTTTCTGTTCTTGTGATAGTTTGCTAAGAATGATGGTTTCCAGCTGCATCCATGTCCCTACAAAGGACACAAACTCATCCTTTTTTTATGGCTGCATAGTATTCCATGGTGTATATGTGCCACATTTTCTTAATCCAATCTGTCACTGATGGACATTTGGGTTGATTCCAAGTCTTTGCTATTGTGAATAGTGCCGCAATAAACATACATGTGCATGTGTCTTTATAGCAACATGATTTATAATCCTTTGGGTATATACCCAGTAATGGGGTGGCTGGGTCATATGGTACATCTAGTTCTAGATCCTTGAGGAATCGCCATACTGTTTTCCATAATGGTTGAACTAGTTTACAATCCCACCAACAGTGTAAAAAGTGTTCCTATTTCTCCACATCCTCTCCAGCACCTGTTGTTTCCTGACTTTTTAATGATCGCCATTCTAACTGGTGTGAGATGGTATCTCATTGTGGTTTTGATTTGCATTTCTCTGATGGCCAGTGATGATGAGCATTTTTTCATGTGTCTGTTGGCTGTATGAATGTCTTCTTTTGAGAAATGTCTGTTCATATCCTTTGCCCACTTTTTGATGGGGTTGTTTGTTTTTTTCTTGTAAATTTGTTTGAGTTCTTTGTAGGTTCTGGATATTAGCCCTTTGTCAGATGAGTAGATTGCAAAAATTTTCTCCCATTCTGTAGGTTGCCTGTTCACTCTGATGGTAGTTTCTTTTGCTGTGCAGAAGCTCTTTAGTTTAATGAGATCCCATCTGTCAAGTTTGGCTTTTGCTGCCGTTGCTTTTGGTGTTTTAGACATGAAGTCTTTGCCCATGCCTATGTCCTGAATGGTACTACCTAGGTTTTCCTCTAGCATTTTTATGGTATTAGGTCTAACATTTAAGTCTCTAATCCATCTTGAATTAATTTTCGTATAAGGAGTAAGGAAAGGATCCAGTTTCAGCTTTCTACTTACGGCTAGCCAATTTTCCCAGCACCATTTATTAAATAGGGAATCCTTTCCCCATTTCTTGTTTCTCTCAGGTTTGTCAAAGATCAGATGGCTGTAGATGTGTGGTATTATTTCTGAGGACTCTGTTCTGTTCCATTGGTCTATATCTCTGTTTTGGTACCAGTACCATGCTGTTTTGGTTACTGTAGCCTTGTAGTATAGTTTGAAGTCAGGTAGCGTGATGCCTCCAGCTTTCTTCTTTTGACTTAGGATTGTCTTGGAGATGCGGGCTCTTTTTTGGTTCCATATGAACTTTAAAGCAGTTTTTTCCAATTCTGTGAAGAAACTCATTGGTAGCTTGATGGGGATGGCATTGAATCTATAAATTACCTTGGGCAGTGTGGCCATTTTCACGATATTGATTCTTCCTATCCATGAGCATGGTATGTTCTTCCATTTGTTTGTGTCCTCTTTTATTTCACTGAGCAGTGGTTTGTAGTTCTCCTTGAAGAGGTCCTTTACATCCCTTGTCAGTTGGATTCCTAGGTATTTTATTCTCTTTGAAGCAATTGTGAATGGAAGTTCATTCCTGATTTGGCTCTCTGTTTGTCTGTTACTGGTGTATAAGAATGCTTGTGATTTTTGCACATTAATTTTGTATCCTGAGACTTTGCTAAAGTTGCTTATCAGCTTAAGGAGATTTTGGGCTGAGACAATCGGGTTTTCTAAATATACAATCATGTCATCTGCAAACAGGGACAATTTGACTTCTTCTTTTCCTAACTGAATACCCTTGATTTCTTTCTCTTGCCTAATTGCCCTAGCCAAAACTTCCAACACTATGTTGAATAGGAGTGGTGAGAGAGGGCATCCCTGTCTTGTGCCAGTTTTCAAAGGGAATTTTTCCAGTTTTTGCCCATTCAGTATGATATTTGCTGTGGGTTTGTCATAAATAGCTCTTATTATTTTGAGGTACGTTCCATCAATACCGAATTTATTGAGCGTTTTTAGCATGAAGGGCTGTTGAATTTTGTCAAAAGCCTTTTCTGCATCTATTGAGATAATCATGTGGTTCTTGTCTTTGGTTCTGTTTATATGCTGGATTATGTTTATTGATTTGCGAATGTTGAACCAGCCTTGCATCCCAGGGATGAAGCCCACTTGATCATGGTGGATAAGATTTTGATGTGTTGCTGAATCCAGTTTGCCAGTATTTTATTGAGGATTTTTGCATCAATGTTCATCAGGGATATTGGTCTAAAATTCTCTTTTTTTGTTGTGTCTCTGCCAGGCTTTGGTATCAGGATGATATTGGCCTCATAAAATGAGTTAGAGAGGATTCCCTCTTTTGCTATTGATTGGAATAGTTTCAGAAGGAATGGTACCAACTCCTCCTTGTACCTCTGGTAGAATTCAGCGGTGAATCCATCTGGTCCTGGACTTTTTTTGGTTGGTAGGCTATTAATTATTGCCTCAATTTCAGAGCCTGCTATTGGTCTATTCAGGGATTCAACTTCTTCCTGGTTTAGTCTTGTAAGAGTGTAAGTGTCCAGGAAATTATCCATTTCTTCTAGATTTTCCAGTTTATTTGCGTAGAGGTGTTTATAGTATTCTCTGATGGTAGTTTGTATTTCTGTGGGGTCGGTGGTGATATCCCCTTTATCATTTTTAATTGCGTCGATTTGATTCTTCTCTCTTTTCTTCTTTATTAGTCTTGCTAGTGGTCTGTCAATTTTGTTGATCTTTTCAAAAAACCAACTCCTGGATTCATTGATTTTTTGGTGGGTTTTTTGTGTCTGTATCTCCTTCAGTTCTGCTCTGATCTTAGTTATTTCTTGCCTTCTGCTAGCTTTCGAATGTGTTTGCTCTTGCTTCTCTAGTTCTTTTAATTGTGATGTTAGAGTGTCAATTTTAGATCTTTCCTGCTTTCTCTTGTGGGCATTTAGTGCTATAAATTTCCCTCTACACACTGCTTTAAATGTGTCCCAGAGATTCTGGTATGTTGTATCTTTGTTCTCATTGGTTTCAAAGAACATCTTTATTTCTGCCTTCATTTCGTTATGTACCCAGTAGTCATTCAGGAGCAGGTTGTTCAGTTTCCATGTAGTTGAGCGGTTTTGATTGAGTTTCTTAGTCCTGAGTTCTAGTTTGATTGCACTGTGGTCTGAGAGACAGTTTGTTATAATTTCTGTTCTTGTATATTTGCTGAGGAGTGCTTTACTTCCAATTACGTGGTCAATTTTGGAGTAAGTACGATGTGGTGCTGAGAAGAATGTATATTCTGTTGATTTGGGGTGGAGAGTTCTATAGATGTCTATTAGTTCTGCTTGCTGCAGAGATGAGTTCAATTCCTGGATATCCCTGTTAACTTTCTGTCTCGTTGATCTGTCTAATGTTGACAGTGGAGTGTTGAAGTCTCCCATTATTATTGTATGGGAGTCTAAGTCTCTTTGTAAGTCTCTAAGGACTTGCTTGATGAATCTGGGTGCTCCTGTATTGGGTGCATATATATTTAGGATAGTTAGCTCTTCCTGTTGAATTGATCCCTTTACCATTATGTAATGGCCTTCTTTGTCTCTTTTGATCTTTGATGGTTTAAAGTCTGTTTTATCAGAGACTAGTATTGCAACCCCTGCTTTTTTTTGTTCTCCATTTGCTTGGTAAATCTTCCTCCATCCCTTTATTTTGAGCCTATGTATGTCTCTGCGTGTGAGATGGGTCTCCTGAATACAGCAGACTGATGGGTCTTGACTCTTGATCCAGTTTGCCAGTCTGTGTCTTTTAATTGGAGCATTTAGTCCATTTACATTTAAGGTTAAGATTGTTATGTGTGAACTTGATCCTGCCATTATGATATTAACTGGTTATTTTGCTCGTTAGTTGATGCAGTTTTTTCCTTGCCTTGATGGTCTTTACATTTTGGCATGTTTTTGCAATGGCTAGTACCAGTTGTTCCTTTCCATGTTTAGTGCTTCCTTCAGGGTCTCTTGTAAGGCAGGCCTAGTGGTGACAAAATCTCTAAGCATTTGCTTATCTGTAAAGGATTTTATTTCTCCTTCACTTATGAAACTTAGTTTGGCTGGATATGAAATTCTGGGTTGAAAATTCTTTTCTTTAAGAATGTTGAATATTGGCCCCCACTCTCTTCTGGCTTGGAGAGTTTCTGCCGAGAGATCTGCTGTTAGTCTGATGGGCTTCCCTTTGTGGGTAACCCGACCTTTCTCTCTGGCTGCCCTTAAGATTTTTTCCTTCATTTCAACTTTGGTGAATCTGGCAATTATGTGTCTTGGAGTTGCTCTTCTCGAGGAGTATCTTTGTGGCGTTCTCTGTATTTCCTGGATTTGAATGTTGGCCTGCCCTACTAGGTTGGGGAAGTTCTCCTGGATGATATCCTGAAGAGTGTTTTCCAACTTGGTTCCATTTTCCCCCTCACTTTCAGGCACCCCAATCAGACGTAGATTTGGTCTTTTTACATAATCCCATACTTCTTGCAGGCTTTGTTCATTTCTTTTTCTTCTTTTTTCTTTTGGTTTCTCTTCTCGCTTCGTTTCATTCATTTGATCCTCAATCGCTGATACTCTTTCTTCCAGTTGATCGAGTCGGTTACTGAAGCTTGTGCATTGGTCACGTATTTCTCGTGTCATGGTTTTCATTTCTTTCATTTCGTTTATGACCTTGTCTGCATTAATTACTCTAGCCATCAATTCTTCCACTTTTTTTTCAAGATTTTTAGTTTCTTTGCGCTGGGTACGTAATTCCTCCTTTAGCTCTGAGAAGTTTGATGGACTGAAGCCTTCTTCTCTCATCTCGTCAAAGTCATTCTCTGTCCAGCTTTGATCCATTGCTGGCGATGAGCTGTGCTCCTTTGCTGGGGGAGATGTGCTCTTATTTTTTGAATTTCCAGCTTTTCTTCCCTGCTTTTTCCCCATCTTTGTGGTTTTATCTGCCTCTGGTCTTTGATGATGGTGATGTGCTGATGGGGTTTTGGTGTAGGTGTCCTTCCTGTTTGATAGTTTTCCTTCTAACAGTCAGGACCCTCAGCTGTAGGTCTGTTGGAGATTGCTTGAGGTCCACTCCAGACCCTGTTTGCCTGGGTATCAGCAGCAGAGGCTGCAGAAGATAGAATATTGCTGAACAGCGAGTGTACCTGTCTGATTCTTTCTTTGGAAGCTTCCTCTCAGGGGTGTACTCCACTATGTGAGGTGTGGGGTGTCAGACTGCCCCTAGTGGGGGATGTCTCCCAGTTAGGCTACTCAGGGGTCAGGGACCCACTTGAGCAGGGAGTCTGTCCCTTCTCAGATCTCAACCTCCGTGTTGGGAGATCCACTGCTCTCTTCAAAGCTGTCAGACAGAGTCGTTTGCATCTGCAGAGGTGTCTGCTGTTTTTGTCATTGTTTACTGTGCCCTGTCCCCAGAGATGGAGTCTACAGAAACAGGCAGGTTTCCTTGAGCTGCTGTGAGCTCCACCCAGTTCGAGCTTCCCAGCAGCTTTGTTTACCTACTTAAGCCTCAGCAATGGCGGGCGCCCTTCCCCCAGCCTCGCTGCTGCCTTGCCACCAGATCGCAGACTGCTGTGCTAGCAATGAGGGAGGCTCCGTGGACGTGGGACCCTCTCGGCCAGGTGTGGGATATGATCTCCTGGTGTGCCTGTTTGCTTAAAGCGCAGTATTGGGGTGGGAGTTACCCGATTTTCCAGGTGTTGTGTGTCTCAGTTCCCCTGGCTAGGAAAAGGGATTCCCTTCCCCCTTGCGCTTCCCAGGTGAGGCAATGCCTCGCCCTGCTTCAGCTCTGGCTGGTCGGGCTGCAGCAGCTGACCAGCACCGATCGTCCGGCACTCCCCAGTGAGATGAACCCAGTCCCTCAGTTGAAAATGCAGAAATCACCGGTCTTCTGTGTTGCTCGCGCTGGGAGTTGGAGACTGGAGCTGTTCCTATTCGGCCATCTTGCTCCGCCCCCTCCACTTTATAGACTCTTAAACTTGACCTCTGAAATATTTTCTGTGCACAATAAATGAACTCACTATATGTAATATGTGAAGAATCCTTCAGTCATAGCGTTTCAGTGCTTAGAAGACACCTTATAATTCCTTAGCTATAATTTCTGTTCATGCTATTATTCCTGAAAATAATTATTTACAAATTCAGTAGAAAAGAATTTACTATGGCAGTGTTGTGGGATGAAATGTGTTTCTCCAAAATTCACATGTTGAAGCCTAACCCCTGTATCTCAGAATTTGACTGCATTTGGAGATAGTGCTTTTAAACAAGTGATTAAGTTAAAATAAGACCATTTGGGTAGGCCCTAATCCAAACTAATTTGTGTCCTTCTATGAGAGGCCATTTGGACACACAAGGAGATATCAGCGGTGCACATGCAGATGCAGAAATGACCACGTAAGAAAACAGTGAGAAGGCAAGCCAACAAGAGAGCCCTCAGAAGAAGCCAAACCTGCTGATACCTTGATCTTGGACTTTTGGCCTCTAGAACTGCAAGAAAATATTTTTTTTTTTTTTAAAAAGAACACTTGGAATTATAAAATTCAAGAAGAGAAACTACGTATCCTGATGTGCCATTTTTTTCTTGCATTTTTGCCTTATTCAGTCCATCCTTCAAATTCAGTGTTTATCAACCCCTGGTAAACAGTACAATCATTTGGAGAGATCTTAGAAAATATTGAAGTTTGGCCCTTTTTCTAATCAAAATTAAACCACAATCTTAGGTGATTCTGTTCTGTAACAGTGTTTAAGAATCTCTGTTTATACCCACAGGGACTCATTTCTGGTCAGCATTTGGACCCTGTATTACAACAGAGGGCCTTTCCTGTGAAGAGATCACTCTCAAAAGGGTTGCAAGTCTAGGCTGAACAATTACAATTTCAGAGATTAAATATTCAAAATAGTAATAGTATTGGTTCTGGAGAATAAATACCTATATTGCTTGTGTGGTTTATATACTAATTGCCACTGCAATACATACATTGTTTGTGTGGTTTATATACAAAGTGCCACTGTAACAATAAATCCTGGTTATCTACCTTCTTCAGTCACACCCCGTTTACCTTTCTCAAAATTTAGTCACTGAAACAGTAAAACATGGAAATACAATCTCATAGGTTATGGTGAAGAACTGCTCAGATGCCAGCACAAGGAAGAGGCATCTAAATGTAGTGGAGAAGGGTTTGTAGTGGGGATTATACCAAAGTTTAGTCATTCATTTATGAAAAATGTTTCAACAGGCTCTGACAAGAAAGCAACTAAGAAGACAAACTTGGCTCTTGATAGGGAATCCATAATTTAGCAATATTGAACAATATGTGGACTTAGTTAAAAAGTAAGGTAGTGACTTCTGGGAAGAAAGACCAGTAGATGGGTGAGCACAGGTGTGTGATGCAAAGAATTTTGGAGGAATATTATAAGATGGGGATAACAAAGATGATATGGGGACTGTCATTGATACTCTGTGCTTTTGAACTTGATCCCAAAGGTTTGATTCTAGAAGCTAGGAAGGTTGTTTTTCCTGTAGGAATGAAGTAATTAAATCTTATGGGAGATAATACAGTAATTCATGGGAGACATGATGAAAATCATAGTAAGTTTGAGAATAATGGAGGTTAATGTAAGTGATATTAAAAGTTAACGTATAAAAAATAGATAAATGCCTGAAACTAATGGGTGAATGAGAGAATGAATAGCTTCATGTTTCTGTCGGGGACTTTAGAGTAGATGTTGTTTACCATTAATGACAACAAAGAACTCCAAATTAGGAACTGGATTGAGGAATATTTGAAGAATTAACTGGGAGGTATCTGAGGAGCAATAACAAGTAAGCTACATTAGATATTGTTTTTTGTGTTTTGCAAAAGATATGTGATCCAAGTAACTGATACAAATTTTTTATGATTATCCCTCTTCATTAGATCTAAAAATACTAAATGGTTATATTCACAGACTACACTAACCAGACAGTGTCCTCTATTCTGTCTGCAGACCCTTTAGTCAAATCATGCTAAGAATTTTCTTTAGATACAAGGCTCTGAAGCATGTGTGCAAATATTTAACATGTAGGCTGTACATGTATATGGAGAATTCCAGTGTAATCTTAAATTATACACATCAATTTGCTAATTACTAACAAGCAAAGATAAGGACCATTATTCCAGCTTCATATGGTAGTCCTAGCCATGCCACCTCTCCTTTATTCTTAGCCTTGCAGTTTTCCTAAAAAAAGTTACATTTCTTTCTCCTCCAAAAACTACCCTGGTTTTATCTTTGTCTAGATATTTCCTTCTCTTGCTTAAGGTTCTATCTCATTATCAGCATAAATTCTATGTTTTGTGATGTTGGAATAAGAAAAAGACTCATTGAGAGACATACCAGGGCACTGTGATTTCTTATTTATTTATTTATTTATTTATTTAAGTTGTAGGGTACATGTAGGGTACTTTAAGTGGTAGGGTACATGTGCATAACGTGCAGGTTTGTTACATATGTATAGTTGGGGCACTGTGATTTCTTATTGGCCTAGCCGATGATGTGACACTCTTGTTTTTCACCTATTCTGGGTAGCAATTTGGAATTAAAAAATAATATTACCGTGGTATAAGTCCCAACAGAAGTATTAACCCTGGCTAGCACTACTTGTTATGACAGACTAAATAAATACACTTACATTTCACCTTGGTTACTTTTTCATAAGAGTAATTTTATAAGTAGAGTTACTCTGCCTTAACAAATACTGAACTGTTGGGTAAAAAATGTATATGCTAACATGAATCATGCATATGAGTGTGCTTAGGTAACCATATATGGTAGAAATAGTGATATTGATGTCATATGAATTTTACATATTCATTATACTGTATCACTGTATACATATATATTACATTGATTATATATTATCAATGTTATAAATAATAGTTGGAGAACTAATACATACATGTCATATATTACATATTATACACATCATCTATCCCACCAAAAAGTTCTCTTTGAGTGAGAGAGATGTTATTTACAAAAATATGATAACAACTTTCTAAACGTTTTTTCTATACATTCAAAATTATATTTTTGCTGATGAGTAGAAAAGTTAGCAACATGGACAATGCTTATAGATTAGTTCCATATCTTTTTAAGCTCAGTAGTGGGATTATCAAGTTTTAATTAATAATTCACTGAAAATTATTTAGAGATGAAAAGCTTTTTTGATAAAAATATAAATTTCAGAAGTTTCACTGAGATCACTGATACTTCAGAGTATTTTTCTTGAAATTTTAGTAAAAAGCATTCTTGTCAAAAAAATACAGACAGTGTTTGCTAGTCAAGAATAACCCACCTGTGGATAGCACTGGTACATAATAAATTTAGTATTTTTATTTTTCTATTGTTGTTTTTAGAGATTCCATGTTCATATATGAAGCACAGAGCAAAACAGGGGCTATCTGTAAAAAACCTCATGCCAGTCCAGAAAGCACCCCATCCAGGAATATTGATATTGCAAAAGTAACCATGAACCATGATCTGGTCCTCAGAAACTTGATTTTACTGGTGTACTGTGAATGATTGAGAGTGAGTGTGTGACTATGAACATTAACTAAGGAGGACTGAGGAACTTTCACCTTCTTTAGCTTACCATCTTAACCTGGGTACCATAAATGAAATTTAGAGGACCTAATAACCTGTCTTAAACAGTGCATATTTCTGAAGAGATAGGCAAATTCTCAAAGGAGTCGGTGAAAACAAAATTGGTCAGGTTAGAAATAGACAAGCCAAAAAAAGTCAATATTTCCAAGCAAGACTGTCTCCTGGTCCCCCTAGGAAAATGTTTGCTTTTCTCTCTCTCATTTTTATTCTCCATTTCTGTCAGTCTGTCTCACATTTTTTCTCAATCTTTTTTTGAAAGTAAAATTCTTATTCTCATCTCTTTCCTAACAGCATACAAGTAAATTATAACTAAATTGTCACATTCCAGTTATCCAACAGTGATATTATTCTCAAATTACCTTGATGTTATGTTGAGTGTCAATGTTATATGTGTGTGTGTGTGTGTGTGTGTGTATATATATATATATATATATATATGAATTAAAATATCCAATATCTGTCAGTATTTCAACTTTACTATTTGAATCTAAGGATATCCTTGTTTCTTGGCAGTCTTGATGCATCTCAATGTTAACTGTCATTTGAGGTAAAATTTATTTTTTCCACAAAGATGATTTTTCTCCATTTTAACATAAAATGAATTATGATATTATAACAGAAAATTTATAGCATTTGTACTAACTACAAAGATTAACGTTTTTATACAAAATTACATTTGGGTTTGCCTCTCGATGGGGATGTCATGATTTATTTCTTTATGTTAAACATAAAATTAGGAGAAATGTAAGGAATTACAAAGTACGTCATCTGTAATCTAATTGGGAACTTTTTGTTGAGAATTTATAGATGTTGTTTTGAGAACCAGGCACGTTCATGCTTTCTGGTTTGATTTATCTTAGGTAGGATACACCATGTTTGTAATTTATTAATTTTTCATAATTTTCCATCAGTTTTGGAAGCTATACAACCTATTCTTGCAGCATGTTTCTATGGCTGAGAACCAGAAGTCAGGTAGAAAAATACAGACAAAATATCATTCTTATAAAAAGTTATGTGAACTTTGATATTTTATAGTTGCAAAGATGAACTAGCAAAATTTCTGGAATGAATATATCAGAGGTAGTTGCAGTTTTAATATTATATTGATCAACAGCAAGCCTAGATGGGAATGGGGAAAATCTTTCACCTTATTCTCCCTGAGAATGTTATCAGAACATATTGTTTGTACTTATAACATTTATAGCTGTCATCCTCTGTATTTACGTTTTATCTGCCCTTTCTACTAGATCCTGAACTCCTAGATGGCCCCAGCAGTGTTTCTATATCTTCATTGCACTGTACAAAGTGATATTATACAGTTGCTATTCTTTAAATGTGTGTTGAATGTCGTAAAATTGATTGCTATATTCATATAGAACTATCCTTTTCAATGCTATGAAGAATAGGTGACGTTAATAAACTACTTTCAGTTCGAATTTCATAGTTTTCTACATTTTGTAGAGGGATATAGAGAAATAGTTAAGAAGCAAAAAATCGAATAAAATACTGCCTCTGAGAATCTCATATGACATTGAAAAAATTAGGTAAGCTACAGGAGTTTTCATATCTCTGAAATGGGGATGTTTTAAAATGGGTCACAGCTCATAGGCTGGGACCTTATCTCACTCCTCCCTTGAGATCTTCACCAGCTCAGCGTGCTTCAGATGTCCTCAAAGATTCTCTGCCTTACCATCTCGCATAGCTGTTTACTAAGGAGAACTGCAGTCACTTGATGTCACTCATAATTTTCCTCTGAAGTGGGTCAAGAAGATTGCTATAATTTTAAGTAAATGTCACCAATTGACAGACATTTCACAAAGGTTTACAAAGTAAAGTTTACATTTTAAAGTTTACATATTAAATTCCAGTTCAGTTCTCCCAAGGGAAAAGTCCAGGCAGAAGATTTGTGTGAGTCTAATAATTATACAGATCTTTGTCCTTTTAATAAGATCATAGGGAAAATGTATCTTGCAGGTATGTAGCATCTGAACATGTTATCATTTACAACTTATTAGATCTGTGTACATAATCATAAAGATGCATGCGACGTTCACTTTCTCCTTGTTCAAATGTTGTAGTTAATACCTCATAAGCCTATTTTTAAAATTAAATGAGATACATGTAAGCCATTCTAACACTCTCTGGTACAGAGTAAGTGACCAACAATGGTAGTTAATGTGGTTACAGTTCAGAAGGCACATAATAGTAAGAAATCTTTCTTGGTGAGAAATTTCACATATCTTTCACTTGGAATAAACTATTAAAAATAGTGGATAAGATTAAAGCCCTAATTATGTTCTGTAGGTAGTACAGAACACTGCATATGCATTATCACGTTTTACAGTTGAGCAGTTAGAGGCACGGAAAAGTTAAGTACCTTATTCACAATCCCATAGATGATAAGTAGCAGAACCAGAATTTGAATCAAGAAAGGCTGACCTAAGAGCCCACATTGTGTTTCTGCAAAGGGCCAAATAGTAAATACTTTAGGTCTGTGGGCCGTAGGCTCTCTATTATAACTACTCAACTCTATTCCTACAGTGTGAAAGCAGCTATGAACAATATGTAGACAAATAGGCATGAATGTGTACCAGTAAAATTTTATTTACAGAACAGGTAGCAGCCTTGATTTGGTTCATGGATTGTAGTTTTCTGATATGTGCCCTAAACCAGCAGCTCTCAAGATTTTGAAATATCATTAAACATCTTCCACAGAATAAGAGGGTGTCAATTATTAAAGAATTCCACACTCTCCTAAAGACTTATACTCCTTTACTACCTGACTTATACCAATTGACCCATCTCCTTTTTGGTTCTAGGAATGCCAGAACATGAATTGAAAAGACCATCAAGAAGATTGGAAACAACTAATAAGTAAAATTGACCTTAGCCCAGAGTGTAACAATAGCATTCTTGGTGGCCATCTCTCAAACTTTCTTGTCACAGTTGAATGAACATTGATTCAGCTGTACAAATATCAAAAAGATGGATCACTTTCAGAATTTAGGAATTACCTAACCATTAGAGTCATGTGTCAGACCTGAACATATCACACCAAGTGCTCTGTTTCACATATTTGTAGCTGTTAAAACAGAAGTAGCTTTTTTGGAAAATGAAAGAGAAAATATAATGGTAAATCACTACCCTTCAGGAATTACAGCTCTTAACTGAGCTTTTATAAGAAATTCTGTAATAAAAAAGAGATACAATCTAGAGCAGACACATGACAATTTAAAGGCCTAAGAGATAATTCCCATTGCCAGGGACATTAGGTATTGAAAACTAATGAGTACTAAAAAAAATGAAATGAAATAATTGCCCAGCTCTGACCAGTGGAAAGGAACAACCAACATTAAAAGACGTTCATTGGTCTTTGTCCAGTGCTACTCCTCAAATATCAACTTGTTTTGTAAATATAAAGGCTACCACATCAAATACACTTTCCATAAATTTCCTATTATATCTTCATCTGAGTAAAAATATGTTTCCATGGTGGATATTTTTAAACCTTTCAAGATCTACCTGCCTCCCAACCCTTAACTATGTCACTGCAGATCTTGACTATGTTCTCAGTAATTCAGTACCTAGAATCTGTTAAGGACATATTTACTGTGAAAATGGAATCCTATAATTGGATGTAGTTTTAATGGCCTATGTTTTAGATTTTCTAGAGGAAGCAAACTTAGTTACCTTCTCCCGATTTTTATTTCAATCCCATTGGCAGAATGTTTCACCATGTTCAAGGCAAAACCTGGGGATCCATAAAAGCCCTTGGGCTCAAAGCTGTGACAGATATTTGATCTGTAACTCTGGGTAAACTACCTCTATACAGTATCCACAGGGAAATAAAATGTGCTCATTTTCTAATTTTGCATAAAAACTTACCAGAAAGTTAGTAGTTTAAACAACACTCATTTATTATCTCATATTTTGCAAGTCAAAAGTTTAGATATTTTCAGCAGGGCCTCTGTTTAGGGCTAACAAGTTCGTAATTATGGTGTTGGATAAGCTGGACACTCATGGAGGTTATGAGAAATAATTTCCTCCCCAAAGCATTCACTTTCTCGGCTGAATTCAGTTACTTGTAATTTTAGGGCAGATCCCTGCTTACTTGTTAGCTGTCAGCTGGGATCTGCTCTCAGGGCTTAGAGATTTCTTGAAGTTCCTGGTCACACGCTTTCTTCATCTCAGCAATGGAAAACTGCCTTGAGTTGAATCTTTCTCATGCTTCAAATCTCTTTGACTTTCTCTCCTGCTCCTAACTAGAACTCTTTAATTTTAAAGAACTCTGTGTTTGGCAAATCCAAGTAATCATCCCTTTTGCCATATAATTTGAAGTAATGACAGGAATGACATTTCATCATATTGTATAAGGTTCTGCCTATATTCAAAGGAAAGGGGATTACACAAGGGTGAGAGTGATTGAGTGTTATTCTTAGAATCCTGCTTGGAGCACCCATGAAGTCCTTCATTCTAAAACAGGAAGAAAACTATGGACTGTGGGCCAAATCCAGTCAGATGCCTGTGCCTATAAATACAGTTTTACTGGAATAGTGCTATACCCATTTGTTTGGATATTGTCATATATTGTCATGTTTGCTTTCATGCTATAACAGCAGAGTTGATTAATTGCAACAGACTATGCTCCACAAAGCCTAAAACATTTACTATCTTGCCTTTTATTTAAAAAACAAAGTGTTTGCCAACCTGTGGCCTAGACTTTTATGTCTAATTTAGTGGGGTTAATTATCCGTGTCATATGTTTTGCTTGCTAACAGCAACAAAAACAACAACAGTTAATAGACAAGGATATTGCCTAGTTCACTATCACTAGGAAATTAACTGAATTGTCAACCCTTACTTTCTTGTCATTTCATATCCCCATATTGATATTTTTCCCTTTGTCCTAAAGCTATTTATTTTGCTTTGTTTGACTTAAGCTCAGTCTTCTCTAGAAACCCTGTTTACCCTGATAGCCAGTGAAAGTTTGCTCTCAAATGAGAAAATCAGTAGTTATGTCCAAATACTTCACTTAAACTCCCTCATATTTCCCACAAATATTAAACTAATACCTAAAGAGTGAGTCCTGGGCATTTAACCATTACCCAGTATGTTGATGGTTTACTCTCATATCCAGTTGCTGAAACTAGCCCTTGGGATGGCTCCCTGTTTATATATTAGAAAGCATGTCAGGGTGTTGGCACTGGTAAGTGTTTCCAGGCTTATGACATAGCAAGAAAGATATATGCCCCACATATAGGTAATACTCTATTTATATTTGACACATTAAAATTGTAGGAGAACCAAATAATGAATCTGAAATTAGTTTAGACAAACTGAGCATTCAAAAACACTGTAGGACTGAAGCCTTTTGCCCCAGTGCACTCATAATGACCGATTTTAAAGAGGTTTGATTTGTTAGTCAAGTTATAGGACATAAAAGGAGCAGTAAGCCAGGCACAGTGGCTCACACTTGTAATCACAGCACTTTGGGAGACTAAGGGGGGTGGATCACCTGAAGTCAGGAGTTTGAGACCAGCCTGGCCAACATGGTGAAACCCCGTCTCTACTAAAAATACAAAATTAGCCTGGCATGGTGGCGTGTGCCTATAGTCCCAGCTACTTGGGAGGCTGAAACAGGAGAATCACTTAAACCTGGGAGGCAGAGGTTGCAGTGAGCTGAGATCACGCCATTTCACTCCAGCCTGGGTAACAAGAGTGAAACTCCGTCTCAAAAAAAGAGAGAGAAAAGCAGCAGTAGATGCTATTCAAGCCTGCAGATACTGCACCTGTGCCCTCAGCATTTCTGTTCTAGAAAGTTGTCCTGGATTTTTAACATCACCAAATGATCTGTAAAACTAGTGAAAAAGTTGGAAAATTTTAATGCTACTTGAAAAACTTACCATAGAAAGGAAGTTAGAAACCTGTCAGGGATTGGGATCTTTCTCGTGACTAAATCTTAGAATTGTAAGAATATGGTTAAGGCAAATCGTACAAGGTCTATGAATAATTATTTGTTTGTTTGTCTCCTCATTCCCAACATCAGTGCCCAGAGTGTTAAATACTGTTTGTATGCCCACTTGACAGATCACTTAGCAAATAATTCTGCCACCTAAAGTGTCCAAAACAACACTGCCATAACCCAGTCAGAGACTACAGACACCATGATTTGAAAAAGATTTTGAATAAGGTAGGCCTGTGCATGGGAATAATAAAGGAAAGATTTCCTTTTGCCAAATAGGAAGGAGTGCGAAAGGTTTTTGATTTTTTTCAATACCTAAGTACCTTGGCGTTGTTTTCTGCAATCTTTGCATGTAAAAGAATTACAAGTCTTGAGCCCAAACTCCCCATCTTTCTTCCTAAATCTAAAAAGCAGAATATGCTTTCTCAGACTTGCTTACCCTTAGGCTATATTATTCTGAAAACTGAGAATGCTTACTTAATTTTAGCAGAACATCTGCCTTATATCTCTCATCACATTCCTATTTTTATACCCTTTTATTTCAACCAACATATAAAATCTCTGCCAACTGCCATAAGCACAGCAGCCTCACTTTCATACTGACCTTCCTGTTAGAGAAGCAGAAAACAATAAAAAAATAGTTTTACTTTCTTACCTCTTTGTTTGGTGGTTGTATTTAGGATTCTAGGAACTTCTCATGGACCCTTTCTCTTTTTAGCAAATGCCTGCAGATTCTTGAAGTGACTGCCCTAAAATTAGCCCCTCTGTGCAGTATTTTCTCAAACTTTTATGACGTTCGAAACTTCATCCTAATACTTATTATAGTATTACATGCTGCTTCCACATTTTCTGTCTAGATTATAGGCTCAACAAGTAAAGGGAGAGTGTCTTATTAGTTTTTATTTTTCTGTTACCTACTACAGTGCCTGGCATGAGGTTGACTTTCAATGAACATCGTATGACAATAGTAGGTGAAGGAATGGGGTTTTAGGTCAGTCTGACCTGGGTCTCAGTCCTGGCTTCAAATATATAAGGTGTAAAATCATGACCAAGTTTCTTAATCCCTTTAAACCTCAGTTTTATCAACTGTAAAATGGAGAAAATAGTTGCACCAACCTCAGCAATGGCATTGTTAATAAATGAATTGGTGCACAGAGAAGAATTAGCACCGTGCCTTACATGTGGTAAATGCTCAATATGTGTTAACTATTAAGAACATTTAATAAAAGTACAAAAGTGAATTACAGTTTAGCAAAGTATCTACGGTCTATGTCCAAGTCAGTTTATGTTCAAACTGTAACACTTTTGTCTTGTCTGGATTAATCATATGTGGAGGCATAAAAAGTTGTCATCCCATATGGCTTGAATATTTCTTTATGATGCATAAGTGGTACTACCAATATTTCTGAATTTTAATGATATGTAGTAAAACTGCAAAACCATAATACTGCACAAGCACAGTGATCAAAGCTTTCAGTAGAGTTTAATTTTGTTCTATGTGTATGTACTTTCTATTTTAATTCCTTAAAGCCATTTTTTAATCCATTCTTTTGATCTAGTCTTCCAAAATAGTAAGTTCTCTCAATCTCTCTCCAACTTCTCCCTCCCCCTCTTCCTCCCCACCCCATTTTTTCCAATGATATATTATGTTGTTGTATTCAATTTAATTTATATATTGATGAGTATAATCATGTTTATAATATAAAACTGCATAAGATAAACTTTGCATATATTATGAAAAGTGGAAGAAGATTAATCTCCTGGTGCCTTCTAACTTCTCCCTGCAAAGGAAGAGTGTCTGGATATATGAGTAGAGAAACTCAGAGGTAACTCAATGCATTGCACACAAAAGGTGAACATCAGGATCCATTTCCAAAGGCTGCGGATTCTATAGCTTGTCTCTCCTCCAGTGGTTAAAGGTGAACAGTTACCTGGTACCATTATTATTATATGTGTATTTGATGATTCCTTTGGCCATTTCAATTCTCTTGGAGTGTGAAGAACAATTGTTATTGAATTTTAAGCCCCATGGCAATAGATTTTAGTTTCAGCCATGCACGGAAATATGTGTTAGGCATATTACAGCCTCATAGATATATATTCTAGATTATATGAAGACAAGGTGAAATATAAGCCTTGCCACTGTGGTCCCGAGACTGTCTTAAGTGCTTATAATATGAGGGCAGAAGATTTATTACAGTTTGGGGTAATAATCTGTTATGGATCATTGTTGATCATTACAATACTGAAGTGAAAAATGGATATTGCAATTTAAAAGATTTGTTTCCCCTTATATCTCATTTGTAACTCTGCTATTTGTGTTATAGAATTTCAATATATATTTATGATATATGCTGCTACAGATACGCTGCAACACTGAAATGGCACTTTTGGATAAAGTTTTCTTGTTTCCCCTTTAAAGACAGTTTTAAAATATTTATGAGGAGCAATGCATATAATATACTATTTTAAGGGTGCACCAGCTGTTCTTCACACTGGGTGCTTATAAATACATACACATCTTTAGCCCATATTCAAACACATTATTATGTCTGTTAAAAATTAAGAAGATAATATGGAAAGTTGTTTTAGAGCAGAAAGAGGTATGGGGTGTGGTCTTGTGTTTAATATGTAACATTTAGTGTTCCCTAATATTTACTCTTATGGTATTCTATGTTAAATAAGAAATAGTTGCAAATGCTAAGATTACTTGTTGTTTGATGGCTGTGTTGTTGCCTGCTCATACTTTATATATAATATTATATAGGTTTACATTTGCAAAATGTTTTCACAGACCTCATATAATCCCCATGATGACCTGAGAAGTAGTCGGTCAGGTATACCTCTAGCAAGTGGCTGAATCAATACTAATGATTTCTACTCTACCTCTTCCCACAAAGTCTTCAAGTCTTTTAATTCCTATTCTAGGATTTCTTGAATTGCAGTAAGCTGTACTTAGTGCTATATATTACCCTAAAAAGCTTAACATTGTATATTTAATGTAAATATAAATCGTATATAATTATATAAATATGTAAAGGTTTCCATAAATATAAAAATGTAAGCATAAATAGAGATGTCTCATACATTTATATTTATAAGATAAATTCATAAATTAAGGTAACTTTTAACCAGAGAAGTTACATTCAAATTTTATAAATTATGTATAGGATCTGAGTTCAGAAAACTACAAATCACTGATGAAAGAAATCAAAGATCTAAATAGAGAGAGAGAGTTACTCCATAGATGAACATGCGGAATGTTCATGGATTGGAACACTAATATTGTAAAGAGGTCAATTCTTTTACATTTGCTCTAAAAA
Organism: Macaca thibetana thibetana; assembly: GCF_024542745.1. Lineage (NCBI taxonomy): Eukaryota > Metazoa > Chordata > Mammalia > Primates > Cercopithecidae > Macaca > Macaca thibetana. The sequence continues at coordinate 89,025,877 of NC_065591.1, forward strand.
TTCAATGCAATCCCAACCAAAATTCTAGAAAGCTATATATAGGTATTAAAAAATGATTCTAAAGTTAATGTGTAAAGGCAAAAACCTAGAGAAACCAAGACAATACTGAAAAAGAAGAATTTGAAGGAGTCACACTACCTGATTTCAAAACTTACCCTAAAGCTACATTAATCATGACAGTGTGGTATTGGTAAAAGAACAGATGCATAGATTAATGGAACAAAATAAAGAACCCAGAAATAGATCCACACAAATATACCAAACTGATCTTTAACAAAGGAGCAAAGGCAACCCAAAGGAGAAAGGATCATGTTTAAATAAAGGGTACTTATAGTTTTTTATGAATGATTGAATAAATAAATCAATGGAGAAATATAGACAAATCTTAGATGCAGAATACTTTAAAATAATGTATGTAAATATTCTACCCTCAATGAAGTTAGCATAGCTATTCACTTTTTATGTGTGGATACAATAATGATTTCATTCCAAAGAGTACATTATAGAGCAGAAGAAAAATAACTAGACAGTGGAGAAATCTGGCAAACACTACGTCAGCCATGTGATCAAGGTTAATAACATCAACAGTGAAAAGTCATGTTAATAGTTTTTCTATGTGATATATTGTGATGAAATGGCACTTTGCCTCTGTGGTTTTCCTCTTAAAAAACTAAACATTCAACTTAATTACGAAAAAAACAGATTGCACAAATCTTAGTCAAAGTACATGTTATAAAATACTAGAGCAATATTCATCAATATTGTTAAGGAATTCAAAAACAAGGAAAGTCTGTGAAACTGTTGAAGTCAAGAGGAGCCTAAGGAGACAACACTACTAATATAATATGACATTCTGAATGGGATCACAGAACAGAGATTAGACATTAGAGAAAACTAAGGAAATCTTGATAAAATATGAATTTCAGTTAATAATTAGGTTATGAATAATAGTTCATTAGTTATGATAATGTACTATACTAATATAAGAGAGGATCCTGGGCTTGGATCCAAGAACACTATGTATTATCTTCATGATTTTTCTGTAAATCTAACTGCCATCTAAAATAAAATATTTATTAAAAATATAGATTGTACTTGTTATCAAGGGAAAATATAATTATTGATACTAATTACAGAACCTACTGAAGAAAAAGAAACCTGCACATATTTGGTGTGGCTAAACAAGAGTGATGTAATAAGCACATATAAGCACATATAAACGTAAATAGCTATTTACGTATGCTGTTTATATGTACTTATTATATCACTCTTGTATTTACATACACTCAGCTATTTACATGTGCTGCTTACTATAGTCACCCAATATTAGGTACAATAGCCATTATAAAATGAGTATGACTCGGGCCGGGCACGGTGGCTCAAGCCTGTAATCCCAGCACTTTGGGAGGCCGAGAAGGGCGGATCACGAGGTCAGGAGATCGAGACCATCCTGGCTAACAATGTGAAACCCCGTCTCTGCTAAAAAAATACGAAAAACTAGCCGGGCGTGGTGGCGGGCATCTGTAGTCCCAGCTACTCGGGAGGCTAAGGCAGGAGAATGGCATGAACCCAGGAGGCGGAGCTTGCAGTGAGCTGAGATCCGGCCACTGCACTCCAGCCTGGGTGACAGAGCGAGACTCCGTCTCAAAAAAAAAAAAGAGTATGACTCATATTAGCTTATACATTTTATTGCCCTGTTTAGTTTGATATGCTCAGTATGGTTATTTGATAAAAATTTACAATAAATTTAGAGAGAGCCTGCTTATGAATATTTCTTTTTCCCACAACAAAAGCTTGTACTTATGCCAAATTAATATTTGTTTTTTATATTTGGTTGTAATTTTGCAAAAAAACAACATTGTATAAATTATTTCAACCAGATATAAATTTACAGCTCAACAGTTAATAAAAAAAGAACAGAAGATGAAATACGCAAAAGACAATCCCAAACAGTAGACTTTGGCAAACAGATGTGAGATAAGACATTGCAAATAAAAATTTTTAAAAAATGAATGGTTAGTGCTTACTTGGGCAGTATATTTTGTCATAACTCATTCATCCACTTAAACACTTCCTTAATGTTTTTCTATGCCAAGCACTCTACTGTGCACTAGGAAACAGTCACTAATAAAGCAGAGACACATGCCTTGCTTATATGAAGCTTACTTTTTAAAATTTTTTTAAATTTTTTATTTTTTTTGAGACGGATTCCTGCTCTGTCACCCAGGCTGGAGTGCAGTGGCATGATCTCGACTCACAGCAACCTCCACCTCCCAGTTCAAGTGATTCTTCTGCCTCAGCCTCCCAAGTAACTGGAATTACAGGTGCCCACTGCCACACCCAGCTAATTTTTGTATTTTTAGTAGAGACAGGTTTTCACCATGTTGGCCAGGCTGGTCTTGAACTCCTGAGCTCAGGTGATCCGCCCATTTCGGCCTCCCAAGGTGTTGGTATTACAGGTATGAGCCACAGAGCCCTGCCTATGGAGCATACATTTTTGGTGGCAGAGTGGAACAAATAATAAGTAAATAAGCAAATAATTTTGGAAAATGATAAATGCTTTAGAGAACAACAAAGCAGAGATGGGTGATAAGAAGTCTGGAATTTCTATTTTCTATTTTATTTATTTTTTAAATTTTTAAATTTTCAATTTTTGTGGGTACATAGTAGATGTATGTATTTATGGGGCATATGTATTTATGGCATGCAATACATAATAATTACATTCATGGAAAATTGGGTATCTGTCTCCTCAAGGATTTATTCTTTGTGTTACCAACAATCCAATTATACTCTTTTAGTTATTGTAAAATGTACAATTACATTGTTATTGACTATAGTGGCGGTTTCAATTTTAAATAGGATATTCAGGGAAGGCCTACTGAAAAGGTGGAATTTGTATAAAGACATGAATGAGGTAGGGAAATGAGCCCTGTGGATATCAGGAGGCAAATAAGTCAAGCAGAGGAAAGAGTAAGTACAAAGTCCTTGAGGCTGGAGGGTGGATGGTGTGTTTGAGAAATAATGCGGCTGAAGTGGAGAAGTGAATTGGGGTAGAGCATTAGATGACATCAGAAAAATGACAGTGGTAATGATATGGGAGGGGCAAATCACATAGGGCTTGTGGACTGTTGCAAAGAGTTTTGGTTTTACTATTTGTAGGATAAAAAGGCCTGTAAGCAGACAAGTAGAAGGGAATGAATTGAAGCAAAAAGACCAGTGGCAAAGCGATTGTTATAACCCAAGCAAGAGATGATGGTGTCTTAAATGAGGATGTGGCAGTGGAGGTGCTGGAAGTGGTCAGATATAGTGTACATTTTGACTGCAGAGTCGATATGATTTTCTGACGAATTGGACGTGGTGTGTGAGAAAAAGGATGATTTTCAAATTATGGGACTCTGTACCTGAAAGAGTGGAGTTCTCATTAGTTAAGGTTTAGAAGTCTGTAGGTAGAATAGATGGGGGTGGGTTGGAGGTTGGTCAGGAATTCAGTTTTGGACATGCTAACTTGGTGGTATCTCTTATATACCCAGGTGGAGATGTTTAATAGACAGATGTGTGAATCTGCATTCAGACAAGTCGACTGAGCTGGAAATAGAGCTTTAGGAATTTTTAGCTTCAGATGAAATTTAAAGTCAGAAGATTGAATGAGATCCTCTCAAGAGCAAGTGCAGATAGACAGGAAGAGAGGTGTAAGAACTAACTCCAGCTTCAAGAGGTGAGGAATGTGATGAGACAATACGAGAAAGACTAACTGTGAATGAAGTAGATGAAGTATGGAAACCAAACCAGTGTTTCAAAGTGGAGGGAGTAGCCAGCTGTGTCACGTGTGAGGTCAATCAAGAGAAAAATCTAGGCCGGGCGCGGTGGCTCACGCCTGTAATCCCAGCACTTTGGGAGGCCGAGGCGGGCGGATCACAAGGTCAGGAGATCGAGACCACGGTGAAACCCCGTCTCTACTAAAAATACAAAAAATTAGCCGGGCGCGGTGGCGGGCGCCTGTAGTCCCAGCTACTCAGGAGGCTGAGGCAGGAGAATGGCGTAAACCCAGGAGGCGGAGCTTGCAGTGAGCCGAGATCGCGCCACTGCACTCCAGCCTGGGCGACAGAGCGAGACTCCGTCTCAAAAAACAAAAAACAAAACAAAAAAAAAAAAAAAGAGAAAAATCTAAATTTGACATTAACAATAGTGAAGGTCTTTATAATACCTTCTTTTGGGGTTGTACTGTCAAAGCAATAACAGAGCTGGAGGGCAGTTACAATGGTAAAAACAGATTTTGTTTAGGACTATTGCAGTAGAGAAAAGGGACCTCAGCATAGAACTGGACTCAATTCTGATACAGGATGGGCAAGTGAGAATTTACAGCCGAGGAACAGAGTGGATATCAGTGCATGGAAAATTACTAGGAGGAAACATTGGAATTCTGGCTAATCCTGACCTAGCGGGATTGTTACTGAAAACAGGACAGGATGATCAGACATTACTTAGGAGATTGTGGAGAATAAGGAACCTGATCAAATATCCAGGGTGGGGAATTCTCGCTAAACTAACTTAGCAGGATTCTCTGTGAAACAGGATTTTATAAGGAAGTATGCAGATGGTCCTAGGAGAAAATTCAGGAGCCTGACTGAAGTTTGGTCAAGCAAAGAATCTTTGTCAGTACATTACCTTACAGTTCATTACAATAGTGTTCTTCTCACTTTGAGCACACTGGGCTGTTCAAGCCTTGAGGTAGTTATAAGCGCTCATATATCCATCACATATTTTATGTGTGCACCAGTTCATTACAGTACATTACAGTTCACAAATCATTTTAAAACAACTTTTCCCTGTTTTATTTTCACAGCAGTCCTACACAAAAGATATTCTGAACTTTTTTATGCTTTAGCTGAAGAAGCTGACAGGAAAGTAAAATTCTTTTTCAAACATTTTTCTGCTCTCAAATGGCATAGTCTAGGTTTAAACAATTTTATATGATTTTAAATCTAGTGAGATAACATCTTTTGTAAGATATTTTATGCCACTTGGTTGGTACTCAATAAATTATTCTTTTTTTCTATTTCTCTTTTTCTTTTAAAGCTTATCGTCCTTCTAGAAATATCTATACCAAATGGTGTTAATACAGAAATTATTTAATTAATATGTTCATTTTGTATTAGTCGACTTTTATATGATAGTCATTAGACTTGGTACAAGGAAAACAAAACTGGGTAAGATATAATCCAACCCTTTGAAGAGATCGCACTGTAGTAAGTGAGACAGACATTCATAACATACTGTGCTAAGGATTTTAATAGGGGTAGCTGAAAAGGGCTAAGGGAACACCAAGAATAACTAATTCAGCTCGAGTGGTTAGACTAAAGTGACACTTTGTAGGAGAAAGTCAAGATGATTGAAAGCAGAAGGATAAAATATACTGTTCTTCTCACTTGGAGCACACTGGGCTGTTCAAGCCTTGAGGTAGTTATAACTGCTCACATATCCATCAAAGGTTTCATCTGTGCACCAGACGCACACCAAGGTCAGGACAACAAGAAAACATCACAATCCATGCAAGCATTAACTTTGATGGATGACTTAATTATCTTGGTTCCCTGATGAATAAATAGCGTAACCATTCCCAGAAGATATTTTTTAGTCTCCTAGTTGACAATGACTTAGTTAAGTGGGATATTAAAACCATGATCTGATAAGATAAAAACATTTCAAAAACTACAGAGCTTTTGTGGTTTGCCCGTAGCTAGTTATACTGTGGACTTGACAATGCACTCGTGACATAACAAGATACCCAGCTTATGAATGGATGCCACTGGTATCTGTTTTGGTGTGCTTTGAAAGAAAGACATATTTATCATCTGCTACAGCACTGTTTTGTTAGACAAATTCAGCCGAGAGGACTAAATAATTGAATGCCTCCTTTAAAATATACACACATAAATATACACATCATATTGAAATACACATGATTGTAATTAATAGGCAGAGGAAAACAAAGAAAAACTTCTGTCAGGCTGGTTTATCTAAAAATATTAAAAATAGAGAAATGTCAATAACCTTTCAATAACAGAGCAAATACATTATATAGAGATTGATAAATGCTTCTGCAGTGACTCAGGGAAGAATATGTGTTTGGTATCTCTAAGAAATATTTTCATATTCAGTTTAAATCACAACTTGTGAGATAGTTCCACAGCTGCAATAACTAGCCCTGGATTATCTTTACTTTTTGTATGGAGCATAAATGGAGATAGAGCTGTGAAATTTCCAAACAAGTATATTTATTTCCAAGAACAGGCTTAGAAAGAATTATTCTGTTGAACCTGGAGCTTATAATGAATATTCAGAATTGGTATGGTCAACAAATTTAGAAAAGCCCATTTTAAAAATGTACTTAACTCCAAATAGTCTCCTTCAACTTCACTGTAACCTTTCATGAAGTTGGGAAGCCTCACTTCCACTGAGCCCTGGCCATCAGCCCAAATGTCAATACCTGAATTGAACTCACTAATTTAGCTTCATATTGTCTCCCCTGATTGCATGTAAATTTTGGCTTTACTATAAATCCTAGTCCCATTTTACCTTCGCTTGCTTTTCTTTTTCTTATTCTTTTTCTTTTCTTTGTAAGCATCCTAATCTTGTAGACAAACTGGCCAAGTTCAAATCTTTGCTAAGGAACCTATTAGCTCTAATTTTTAGTACCCTGTTTAAATCTCGGGGCCTCAGTTTTATTATCTGAAAAATAGGTTTAATAATATTGTCTTTCTTACAAACTTCTTGAAAATATTAAGTAAGATAAAATAAAAATTAATCCATGTAAACTGTTTAGCAAAGTGAGTTGTACATAACCACCAATAGGTATTTTTAGTACAGTTTATCTTTACTCAATACTATTGTCTTCATGAAGTTTTTTTTCTCTCCTCGAATATATTCTGCCATATAATATACAGAGTTCTCTAGGCTCATGGTTTCTAGACTAGACATGATTTCAAGAAATATTCATTTCAAAGTACAGATTTGCAAAAAGTAGTAAGAAATAACATAGCCCGAAATTTCATTACCCAGAGATAATCACAATTGAAAGGACTGGAATGTTTTTGCAGATATTTCCCAATGCAATTTTATAAATAAAAGTATAAATAAAATATAAAATACATATATTAATAATAATGAAAGATAAAAACCATATGACCCAATAGATGCAGGAAAAGTATCTGACAAAATTCAAATTGTTGGCAAAATTTTTATCCATTTATGATAAAACTTTTCAACAAATTAGATACATAAGAAATTTGTTGCAATAAAAGCCTGTATTTCAAACCTACAGCTAACATCATACTCAATAACAAAAAAATTGAAAGCTTTTCTTTTAGAATGAGACTCAACAGGAAGATACCTATTCTTATCACTTCTATTTAACATGGTACTCGAAGTCCTAGACAGAGCAGTAGCAAGAAAAAGAAAAGAGAGGCATAGAAATCGGAAGAAAAAGGAAGTTAAATGGTCTCTATTTCTATTTTATGTATATTTATTTTTCATGCTCTCTTTGTGTGTGTGTGTGTGTGTGTGTGTGTGTGTGTGTGTGTGTATAAGGCACTCTGCTTGCCTGACACTACAAGGTATATAAAGACATTTGCAACATAATTCCTGTTTCTTCAGGGCACTTTCATTCTAGCATAAGCATGAAACAAGCATGCCAATAAGTATAATCAAAAGTAAAAAGATAATATGTGTCTTAGAAGTATACAAATCATGTGGTAATTTAAGGGAGGAAAAATTCACCTGTGTTTGGAAGGAAGTTAGGGAGGGTTTGAAGAAGGTAACATTTGAGATGGTTTTTAAGAGGTCAAGACTGGAAATGGCAGTAGCTTCCAGGAAAAGGGAATACCAGGGAAAATCCTTTTCAAAGGTGAGATGAATGTTCTACAACAGTGAGTAGTTCAATTTGATCAGAATGTAAACATCCTGTAGGGAAGGGAGAAAACAGGAAAATTGAAAGGGAACGTCGGACCAGGTACCTTAGGGCCTGGGCTGAAGAGTTTGCAGGTAGTACAGAATCATTAACATTGTTCCTGGAAATAATAACTGGCTCTTATGAACAATGCTTCAGTGGACATTCTCTTCTGCATCACTGTACTTTTGCCTAATTAAACCCTTAGGATAAACTTCCAAATGTTTAATTCCTGGAAGTTTGTGAGGCCTTTGATACATGTTGCTAAGCTGCATGAAAATGCCTATTTTTCAAGGGGCTCACCAGCAGTAGATGTTATTCTTTTAATCTTTGTCTGTCTTATGAAGGGTAACCAGTATGTTATTTTGTTTTTATTTTCATTCCCTTAAACACTAGTGAAATTTAATAAATTAGCTCAGATTTAGTCTCTTTTCTTTCTGAAATTCCTAATCATGTTCTTAACCCCTGTATTATTTTCTTTTGCTGCTATAACCAATTACCATGGACTTAGTGGTTTAAAAACTAACATTTGTTTTATAATTCAGTATGTCAAAAGACCCACACAGGTCTCAATGGGCTGATATCAAGACGTTGGCAAGGCTTCCTTCCTTCCCTGAAAGCTTCAAGGAAGAATCCATTTTACCATTTCAAGCTTCTATTGGCTGCCAGCATTTTTTAGCTTGAGCCTTTCTCCCTCTTCAAAACCAGCAGCAGTGGGTCAAGTCCTAATGTCATATCTCTCTGAAGACCCACTCTTCTGCCTGCCTCGTTCAGTTTTAAGGGCTCATATGGTTATGTTGGACCCACCTAGATAACTGGGATTATCTAGGTTCATACCCTTAATTGCATCTGTGAAGTCCTTTTTGGCATGTAAGATATTATGCCTTTAGCATAGCCACAGATTCTGGGGTTATGGTAAGCACATCTTTGGGGGGCCACTATTCTGCCTATGACAACCCAGTTTTGTTTTAATGGGAGTTTCATTTTTCTAAGTATACATGTATTAACTTTCTATATCGATGTTTTTCATATGAGCAAATCTCTTTCTTTCTTCTCTACCACTGACCAAAAATCACTGTTTTATTAGCTGCGGAACGTCGTGGCATGGAGTCTAAGCATGATGATCACATAGCCAGGTATCCTAAACTCAACTCCCAGCTCCAAGTTTCATGAACTGTGATGTGCTGGATGACTGTCATAGTTCACAAAACTGAAATTTTCTCAACTTTAAAATGAGAATATTAATTATAGTACCTACACCATATAATTTTTAACAATCCACGCCAAATACTTGGCATGTTCTAAGTAGTCAATAAATCTTTGATACCATTAAGAGTATTTTTTCAATGTATAGAAATATATTTGTGTGGCCATGAAGTGTCATGGATCATTCACAATAACTAAGATACACCATTGAACAAAATATGGAAAAGTACTATTTCTATTTCTAAGCTTACATTTCTAGTTATTGGTGTGAGAGAGAGAATAATTAATGAACATTTTTAAAATGAGTTATATAATATTATGGGCTGAATTGTGTCTTCCCCAAAACTCACATGTTGAAGTACTTACCCCCAGACCCTCATGATGTAACCATATTTGGATACAGGGTCTTAAAAGAGGTAATCAAATTAGAATGATGTTATCGGGGTGGAACCTAATCCAATATGCTTGGTGTCTGTCTGAGAAAAGAACATTTGTACACAGACACACACATACAAAGGCAAGATGAAGTGAAAGCACGTGGTAAAGACAATCATTTACAAGTCAAAGAGAGGCCTGAAACAGTAAAAAGCCCTCAGTGGAAAAAAGCAAATCTGCGGACACTTTGATATTGGGATTTTAGCCTCTGGAACTGTGAGAAAATAGGCTTCTGTTATTGAAGTCATCCAGGCTGCAGTACTTTGTTACAGCAGCTGTAGTACATTGATACATGTGGTACATTAGAAATTGATAAATGCTATGGAAAAAATAAAACTACGTAAGGAGGTTGTAATGCTGCTACAGAGGACTTTTAACAGCACATCACTAGTGGGCGTGGCCAATAACTGTTCCTACTATTTTCCTTACTTAATTAGTAGTAGGTATTTATTACACACACAGTTTCTAACTCATGATGTCTGTTTTTAAACATTTGTTTGTAAGGGGACAGTTTGGAATATGGAATCAATGGACACTTCATATTTCAATGACTTAACATTCCCTCAACAATCAACAGCATAATTGACCAAATTTGTTTTCCTAATTTCATATCAACCCCTGTGGAGCTCCTAATGGCTGGTTTATTAATAATGAACAGCACCTTGTGGTTAAGATAAAACCTCTGACTCTTTATCCCATATTTATCAATAATTTTTGTCAGTGTTGTGATGAATAAAAATGATCCTGAGCTCCAGTTTTCTTCTGTGGTAATTTATATTAGGTGTCCATGACAAGAATTGTTCCAATATTTCCCAATTTACAAATGCCTGTATTACTTTTTGTTTGCTTATAAGGTGACTGTTTGACATAAAAATATAGATTTTCACTTGGAAATAAAATTATATATATTAGATTTTCACTTGGAAACAAAATTCTATATGTTAGATTTTCACTTGGAAACAAAAATCTATATATTAGATTTTCAGGATAGTTTGAGAAAATATTTACTCATTTGAAGCCTGATTTTTTTTTTTTTTTTTTTTTTTAAGAAAGGGTCCTGCTTTGTCACTTAGGCTGGAGTGCAGTGGTGAGATCATGGCTCACTGCAGCCTTGAACTCCTGGGCTCAAACTATCCTCTTGCCTCAGCCTCCCAAGTAGCTAGGACTGCAGGCATGTACCACCACACCTGGCTAAATTTTTATTTTTTGTAGAGACAGGGTCTTGTTACATTGCCCGGGCTGGTGTTGAACCCCTGGCCTCAAGTGATCCTCCCATCTTGGCCTCCCACAGTGCTGGGATTATAGGCATGAACCAGTGAGCCTGGCCTCTAATGTTTACCAATAACGTTAACTATAAACACACTTATTCTGAATCTTTTTAAGGATTAATTGGAACCTGTTTGTGAATAAACTTTGTAAAAAGAAATATGCATTTGGTTATCCTAAATTCTATCTGCAAGACATCTGTTCTATGCGCTATAGAAGACAATGTTTTCCTACTTTTCCTTTTAGGGTAGCTCAAAATGAAGGAAGGAAAGTCCTAGAATCTTTGGGTTGGATGGGATCAATTACCACAAAAACGTTTTAATTCTCTTCCTAACAGTTATATGAGTGTTCATCTGTGATGACTAATTGCTGAAGAATCCTGATACATCTTTCAACCCCTTACTGAGAAAAAAAATTTTTTTTAATTTATTTATTACTATTATACTTTAAGTTGTAGGGTACATGTGCATAACATGCAGGTTTGTTACATATGTATACTTGTGCCATGTTGGTGTGCTGCACCCATCAACTCGTCATTTACATCAGGTATAACTCCCAATGCAATCCCTCCCCCCGCCCCCCTCCCCATGATAGGCCCCGGTGTGTGATGTTCCCCTTCCTGAGTCCAAGTGATCTCATTGTTCAGTTCCCACCTATGAGTGAGAACATGCGGTATTTGGTTTTCTGTTCTTGTGATAGTTTGCTAAGAATGATGGTTTCCAGCTGCATCCATGTCCCTACAAAGGACACAAACTCATCCTTTTTTATAGATTCAATGCCATCCCCATCAAGCTACCAATGAGTTTCTTCACAGAATTGGAAAAAACTGCTTTAAAGTTCATATGGAACCAAAAAAGAGCCCGCATCTCCAAGACAATCCTAAGTCAAAAGAACAAAGCTGGAGGCATCACGCTACCTGACTTCAAACTATACTACAAGGCTACAGTAACCAAAACAGCATGGTACTGGTACCAAAACAGAGATATAGACCAATGGAACACAACAGAGTCCTCAGAAATAATACCACACATCTACAGCCATCTGATCTTTGACAAACCTGAGAGAAACAAGAAATGGGGAAAGGATTCCCTATTTAATAAATGGTGCTGGGAAAATTGGCTAGCCATAAGTAGAAAACTGAAACTGGATCCTTTCCTTACTCCTTATACGAAAATTAATTCAAGATGGATTAGAGACTTAAATGTTAGACCTAATACCATAAAAATCCTAGAGGAAAACCTAGGTAGTACCATTCAGGACATAGGCATGGGCAAAGACTTCATGTCTAAAACACCAAAAGCAACGGCAGCAAAAGACAAAATTGACAGATGGGATCTCATTAAACTAAAGAGCTTCTGCACAGCAAAAGAAAGTACCATCAGAGTGAACAGGCAACCTACAGAATGGGAGAAAATTTTTGCAATCTACTCATCTGACAAAGGGCTAATATCCAGAACCTACAAAGAACTCAAACAAATTTACAAGAAAAAAACAAACAACCCCATCAAAAAGTGGGCAAAGGATATGAACAGACATTTCTCAAAAGAAGACTGAGAAAATTTAACAACAAGAAGGAATGCTGTTTAATCTAAGGTAGCTCATTCCATTTATAGATAGCTCTTTTTTTTCCTTGTAAAGATTTTTATTGTTTGTTTTTCTATTAAACTTAAACTTTTAGAAAAGTTTTAGATTCACAAAAAAGCTGAGATAATACGTAGAGCTCTCATAAATCCCTGGCAAAAATCTCTTTGACCAAACCTTAGTTAAATCCATCTAAGCCCTCTTCTTGACCAAACTTTGACCTTCAACCTCTGTGCCCATCTTTGCTGAGTCCAGTTTTGCTGAAAATTTATATAAACATTTGTTTTAATACATTTGTTTGTATCAGCATGGACTAATGAATGTGGTTTTTTTTTTTTTTCTATTTTGGGTTAAGATCCAGTAATACTTTATTAAATTGTTCACATTGCTTCAGCTTTGACTACTGGGAGCTCTTTCATCAATGTGCTTTCTTTATTTCCTTCCTCCCTCCCTTCCTTCCTTCTCTCCCTGCTTTCTTCCCCTCCCCTCTCCTCTCGTTTCGTTTCTTTTCACACTCCCTTGCTTTCTGGCACTATGAGTTTCTCCAAGCTCATCTTTCTCGGTATGAGAATCAACCATTTCTCCAGAATGCACTGGTTCCTTTGATTGGAGAATGGCATTACAAACCAGAATTTTAGTACTAGTTTTGCTTGTTGCTACTGATGTGTCATTTATTTGAGATTATCTTAGCTAAGAGAGCCCAGAAATATATGTGTGTATACTAAACACTTGTATATACATACACAAATATTCTGTATATTCCATTTAAATTCCTAAAATATTCCATTTACCTTTACTAAACAGCATTAAACTGATAAGTATTAAACTAATCAGTATTTATATATTGATTACTGCAACTCCTATCCACCACTCCTTAGATCTCCTTGCTTATCTGTAAATTCCCACTCTAACAGTGAGAAAACTGGCCTCCATCATGCAAAACCATTTACTTAATTGTTCAAATCCAGTATACATGCAGAGTAGTATCCAAATTGTTAACTTGTAACCCTAGGAAACAACTTTATCAAATAGATTACAGTGCTTATATGCAGCTGCTTTTGTCTTTAGTCTTATAGATTCCACTCATTTCCAAACTTACCTAGGTCAGTACTTTTTCCCTGCTCCACCTTCAGTAAAAATTGTTTCAGCAATATGCAATACAAGTAGATTATTTCATCACGTTCTGCATTATATATCTGGATACCTTTAACCTTCTAAATAATTTCTTTTAAAAAATTCATAAAATCTTCTCTTTGTGCTGTAAAGTTCTATGGGTTTTGACAAATGTGTGATATTATGTACTTACTAGTATATAGGTTTACTTCACTACAAATTTTCCATGCTTTACCTATTCCTCTTTCCTACAATTTACCTCAGCAATCATTGATCATTTTATAGTCTCTGTAGTTTGCCTTTTCTAGAAAGTCAAATAATTGGAATAACAGAGAATGTAGCCTTTTAGGACTGGCTTCTTTTACTTAGCAATACTAATTTAATATTTATTTGTATTTTTGCCTGGCTTGATGGCTCATTCATTTTATTGTTGAATAGTATTTTATTGTATGAATGAACCTGACTTTATCCATTAATCTATTAAAGTCTAATGACAATAATCTCCAGTTTTTGACTACTATGAATAAGATTTCAGTAAAAATCTGTGTATAGGTTTTTGTGTGGACAGAAGTTTACAAACCATTTGATAAATACCTAGAAGCATAATTGGTAGATAATAAGACTATTTTTGTAAAAAATTGCCAAACCATCTTCAACGTGGCTGTACCATTTTGTACTCCTAACAAGAAAAAGGAGAATTCTTGTTCCTCTGTATTCTCAACATCATTTGCTATTGTCAGCTATTTGGAAACTAGTCATTTTAATAGATGTGTGAAGTTATTTCAATGTTGACTACATTTGCAATTCTCATGATCAAAGATGTTCACCGAGCATCTTTACATATGCTTATTGACACCTGTTTATATTTTTTGGTGAGATATCTGATCAAATCTTTTGACTATTTCTTAGTGGATTTTCGTTTCCTTATTTTTCAGTGTTCTTTGTATATTTTGGGTGCAAGTCTTTTATTAGATGTGCAATTTGTAAATATTTTCTCCAGCATGTAGCTTTTCTTTTGATTTTCTAATGTCTCCACTACAGCAGAAGTTTTAAACTTTAATAGTCTAATTTATCATTTTTTTCTTTCATAGGTTGTGATTTTGCATTGTATATAGTGTCGATAAATACATAATCAATTAAATTTTCTCCTACATTTTCTTTTAGAAATTTTACACTATTGCTTTTATATTTAGGTCATTGATGAATTTTGATATAATTTTTGTGAAAGGTGTTAGGTCTGTTTTGTCATTTTTGGGTACATGTACAACTAAATTTTCTAGCACTATTTAGACTGATTTAACAAATTTTTGATCATAGACTTGCTCATATTATGTCTATATTATTTTCTTAATATTGATGGTACCAGTAGCATTGACACATCTTTCCTTTCTGCTATTGATGATTTCTGCCTTCTATTCATCCGAAGTTGGGTAGTTAGAGGTTTACAACTTTCATTAAACTTTTTAAAGAACCAGCTCTTGGTTTTGTGAGCCTTCTCTATCGCTTCTCTGTTTTCAATTTCACTTTTCTGCTTTAAGTTTTATTTTTTAAATTTTATTTGTTTTAATTTAAATTTTTTCTGTATAGATTATTGATTTCAGTTTAGATTATTGATTTTAGATCTTTCTTCTCTTTTAGTATGTGCACTTAATGCTATGAAATTCCCTGTAGGCACTGTTTTCACTGCATCTCACAAATTTTAAGTTGCATTTTCTTTTAGTTGAAATATATACATGCGTATATATGTATATATTTATATATGAACTTATTGAGATGTCTTTGACTCACAGAAGTTTTAGAAATGTGTTGTTTAATTCCTCAAGTATTCGTAGATTTCCCAGTTCTCTGTACTGTTTCCAGATTAATTGTATTATGACAAATTCTATTATGATCTGTTATGATCATACATACTTTGCATGATTTCTATTCTTTAAATGTGATCATATGTGTGTTATGACCTATAGTGGTCTATCTTAGTAAATGTTCCACGAGAGTGTGAGAAGAATTTTTATTATGCTGTTGCTGAATGAAATATATTTATAAATGTGAAGTAGATCAGGCTGACTGATGCTGCTATTTACTTAGTTATATCCTTACTGATTTTCTACCTGCGTGAACTATCAATGGCTGAGAAAGGGTGGTAAAGTTTCCAACTATATTTGTCTTCTTCTCTCTGTTCCTCTATCAGTTTTATCCTCACATTTTCTATTTTGTTTTTAATTGATAGAGAATAATCATACACATTTATAGGGCAGGGGGTAACATTTTGATACACAGATACATGGGGTAAAAACAAAAGCAGAGTATTTAATATATCCAACACCTCATATATTTATCATTTCTTGATGGTAAGAATATTAAAAACCCTCTCCTCTAGCTATTTTGAAATATACAATATAATATTGTTAACCATAGTCATCCTACTCTGCAATAGAATACCAGAACTTATTTCATCTATCCAACTGTGATTGTGTACCCACTGATCAATGTCTCCCAATAACCCACTTCCTGCACCCCTCCCCAGCCTCTGCTAACCATTATTGTGCTCTCTAAATCTATGAGATCAATTTATTTAGATTCTACATATAATTTAGATTATGCAGTATTTGTCTTTCCTTGCCTGGCTTATTTTACTTAAACAATGTCCTCCAGGTCCATACATGTTGCTGCACATGCCAGGATTTCATTCTTTTTTATGGCTGAATAGTATTCTGGTAGGTAGATATACCACATTTTCTTTATCCATTCATCTGTTGATGGATGCTTAGCTTGATTTCATATCTTGGCCATTGTAAATACTGCTGCAATAAATGTGGGTGTACAGATATCTCTTTGATATACTGATTTCCTATATGTTGGATGTATATATGTAGCAGTAGGATTGCTGGATCATAGGTAGTTCTGTTTTTAGTTTTTTGCAGAACCTCCATAATAAATATTAATTTACATTCCCACAAGTTATGTATAAGTGTTCTCCTTTCTTTATATTTACATCAATATTTGCTATTTTTGTCTTTTTGATAATAGTCATTCTAAATTGGGGTTAGGAATTACCTCATTGAAGTTTTGATTTGCACTTGCCTGATAATTAGTGATATTGAGCATTTTTTCATATACTTGAACGTTCGTATTTTTCTTTTGAGAAATGTCTACTCACATCTTTTGCCCATTTTTTAAAATAAATTATTTATTTATTTTGCAATTGTTTGACTTCCTTATATATTCTGGATATTAAACCCTTGTCAGATGCATAGTTTCAAATACATTTTCCCATTTTTAGGTTGTCTTTTAACTTTACTGATTGTTTCCTGTGCTGTGCAGGAGATTTTTAGTTTGATGTAATCTCATTTGTCTATTTTTGCTTTTGTTTCCTGTGCTTTGGGGGTCTTATGCAAAAGCTCCTTGTCCAGACCAATGTCATGAGCATTTCTCCTGTGTGTTTTTTTTTTTTTTCCTAGTAGTTTTAGCATTTCAGGTCTTACATTTAAGTGTTTTGCCTATTTTGAGTTGATTTTTGTATATTCTGAGAGATAGGATCTAGTTTCATTTTTCTGTATGTGGATATCCAGTTTTCTTTGCATCATTTATTGAAGAGACTGTCCTTTTTGTATTTTTAGTAGAGATGGGGTTTCACTGTGTTATCCAGGATGGTCTCAATCTCCCAACCTCGTGATCTGCCCGCCTTGGCCTCCTAAAGTGCTGGAATTACAGGCGTGAGCCACCATGCCCAGCTCATTTATATGTCTTCTTCTGAGAAACGTTTATTCAGATCTTTTGGCCATTTTAAAATCAGATTATTAGATTTTTCCTGTTGAGTTATTTGAACTACTTATATATTCTGAATATCAATCCCTTGTCAGATTGATAGTTTGCAAAATTGTCTCCCATTCTGTGGTTTATCTCTTCACTTTGTTGATTGTTTCCTTTGCTATGCAGAAGCTTTTCAACTTGATGCAATCCTATGTGTCCATTTTTTGCTTTGGTTGCCTGTGCTTATGGGGTATTACTTAGGAAATGTTTCCCCAGTCCAATGTCCTGGAGAGTTTCCCCAGTGTTTCTTTTAATACTTTCAGAGTTTCAGGACTTGGATTTGTCTTTAATCTATTTTGATTCAGTGTCTTATATGGTGATAGATTGGTGTCCAGTTTCTTCTGCATATAGATATCCAGTTTTCCAAGCAGTATTTATTGAAGAAATTGCCCTTCCCCAGTGTATGTTATTGGCAACTCTGTTGAAATGAGTTCACTCTAGATGTATGGATGTATTTCTGGGTTCTCTTTTCTGTTCCATTGTTCTGTATGTCTGTTTTGTTGCCGGTATCGTGCTGGGTTTTTTTGTTGTTTTGTTTTGTTTTACTATAGTTCTGTAGTATAATTTGAAGTCAGGTAGTATGATTCCTCCAGTTTTGTTCTTTCTTCTCAGGATAGCTTTGTTTATTCTAAGTCTATTGTAGTCCATATACATTTTAGGATTATTTCTTCTTTTTCTGGGAAGAATGTCGTTGATATATTGATAGGGATTGCATTAAATCTGTGGATTGCTTTGAGTAGTATGGACATTTTTAAAATATTGATTCTTCCAATTTATAAACATAAAATATCTTTCCTTTTTTTCTGCCCTCTTCAATTTCTGTAATCAATTTTTTATAGTTTTCATTGTAGAGATCTTTCACTTCTCTGGGGAAGTTTATGCCTACGTGTTTTGTTTTATTTGTAGCTACTGGAAATATTGCTTTCTCACTTTCTTTTTCAGATTATTTTGCTGCTGACATATAGAAAGGCTGCTGACTTTTGCACATTGATTTGGCGTCCCACAACTTTGCCGAAGCTGTTTATTTGTTCTAGTAGTTTTGGGGTGGAGTCATTAGGTTTTTCTAAGTATAAGATCATATCATATACAAAGAAGGATAACTTGATTTTTCTCTTTATATTTGGATAATTTTTTTTTTTATTTCTTTAGTCTAATTGCTGCAGCTAGACTTCCAGTACTATATAGATAAACATCAATGAGAGTGGACATCCTCGTCTTGTTCCAAATCTTAGAGAAAAGCCTTTCACATTTTTCCTCATTCAGTATATTGCTAGCTGTGGGTCAGTCATATATGGCTATTATCATATAGAGGTGTGTTCCTTCTAGACCCAATTTTTAAGGCTTTTTTTAAATCATGGAGGGTTAATTAATATTATGAAATGCTTTTTCTGCATTAATTAATCATATGGTTTTTTCATTCATTCTGTTGATATGATTTATCACATTGATTTGTGTATGTTGCATCATCCTTGCATCCCTGGAATAAATCCCATTTGGTCATGATGAAATATCTTTTTAATGTGTTGTTCAGTTCAGTTTGCTAGTAGTTTGTTGAGGATCTCTGCATAATGTCATCAGATATATTAGCCTGTAGTTTTCTTTTTTTGATGTGTCTTTGTCTGGTTTGTGTATCAGGGTAATACTGGCTTCGTAGAATGAATTAGAAACCATTCCCTCCTCCTCACTTCTTAAAATAATTTGAGTAGGATTAGTGTTATTTCTTCATGTAATGTTTGGTAAAATTCTGCAGTGAAGCCATAGGGTCCTGGGCTTTGCTTTGATTGAAAACGCTTTATTATGGCTTAGATCCTGCTACTTGTTATTGGTCTATTTAGGTTTTGGATTTTTTGGTAGGTTGTATGTATCTAGAAATTTATTCATGTGTCTTGGCGTGCTAATTTATTGGTATATATTTGCTTGTGGTAGTGTCTAATAATCATTTAATTTCTATAATATCAATTGTAATGCTTTCTTCTTCATCTCTGATTTTAACTATTTAACAGTCTTCTCTAATTTTTTCTTAGTCTATATAAAAGTTTGTTAATTTTGCTTATCTTTAATTTTATTATTTCTGCTCTGATCTTTATCATCTCCCTTCTTCTACTAATTTAGGGTTTGGTTTGCTCTTGCTTTTCTAGTATTGGTATTTTGATAGGGATTGCATTGAATCTGTAGACTGCTTTCAGTAGTACGGACATTTTAACAATATTCTTCCAATCTATAAACATACTGTAGATTGCTTTGAGTAGTGCGGACATTTTAACAATATTCTTCCAATCTATAAACATAAAATATATTTCCTTTTTTCCTGCCCTCTTTGGTTTCTTTCATCAGTTTTTTATAGTTTTCTTTGTAGAGATCTTTCAGTTCTCTGGGTAAGTTTGTGCCTAGGTGTTTTGTTTTATTTGTAGCTATTGCAAATGCTATTACTTTCTTAATTTCTTTTTCAGATTTTTTTTTGCTGCTGACATATAGAAATGCTGATTTTTGCACATTGATTTGGCATCCCACAACTTTGTTAAAGTTGTTTATTTTTTCTAGTAGCTTTTGAGTGGAGTCATTCCGTTTTACTAAATATAAGATCGTATCATCTACATATCATTTCTTAATATCAGATCATATCATCTACAAAGAAGGCTATTTTAAACTTAGGATTATTTTAAACTTACGACAACTCTGATTGCTAGTTCTTTCAGATGCATAATTAGGTTGATTATTTTAATTTTCTACTTTTTGATATAGGCACTTATTGCTGTAAACTTTTTGGACTGCTTTTGTTATATCTCATAAGTTTTAGTATGTTGTGTTTCTATTTTTTTGTTTCAAGAAAATTTTTACATTTTTGTCTTAATTTATTCATTTACCCACTAGTAATTCAGAAGCATATTTTTAAATTTCCATGTGTCTGTATCGTTTTCAAAGTTCCTCTTGTCATAGATTTCTAGTTTTATTCCATCGTGGTCAGAGAAGATACTTGATATTCTTTCAAATTTTTTGAATGTTGTCAGACTTGTTTGGTGGACTAACATATGGCCTATCCTTGAGAATCACCCATCTGCTGTGAAGAATGTATATTTTGCAGCTCTTGGATGAAATGTTTTGTAAATATCTATTAGGTCTATTTGGTCTACAGTGAAGACTAAATTCAAATTTTCTTTGTTGATTTTCTGTCTGGATCTCTATCTAATGCTGAAAGTGGGATGTTGGTTGTATATATATTTATAATGTTGTTGGGTGTATACATATTTATAATTGTTAGTGTTGGGTGTATACATATTTATAATTATCATATCATCTTACTGATTTGACCACTTTATCATTATATAATGACCTCCTTTGTCTCTTTTCATGATTTCTGTCTTAAAAATATTTTATCTGATACGAGAATGGCTACTACTGGTAATTTTGGGTTTTCATTTGCATTGAATATTCTTTTCTATCCCTTTGTTTTCAGTCTACATATGTCTGCATAGTTGAAATATGTTACTTGGCAGTAGACAGCTAAGTCATAAAAAAAATAAAACTATTCAGCTACTCTATGTCTTTTATTTGAAAAGTTTAGTCCATTTGCATTCAATGTTATCATTGATAAGTAAGGCCTTACTCCTGCCATTTGGTTTTATGTTTTCTGGTTGTTTTATGGTCTTATCCTTCTACCTTCCTTCTTGTATTCCTTGTGTAAAAGTTAATTTTTCTGGCAATATGTTTTAATTTCTTGTTTTTTTATTTTTTCTGTATCTGTTGTAGAATTTTTGACTTGAGGTAAAAAAGGATTGCAAATAATATCTTATAGCCCATTATTTTAAACTTATGACAACTTAACTCTGATTGCAAAAACAAACAAGGAAAGATAAAACTCGTAAAAGCTCTACACAGATCTACAACCATCTGATCTTTGACAAACCTGACCAAAAAAAAGCAATGAGGAAAGGATTCCCTATTTAATAAATGATATTGGGAAAACTGACTAACCATATGCAGAAAACTGAAACTGGACCCCTTCCTTACACTTTATACAAAAATTAACTCAAGATGGATTAAAGACTTAAATGTAAGACCTAAAACCGTAGGCAATACCATTCAGGACATAGGCATGGGCAAAGACTTCATGAATAAAACACCAAAAGCAGTGGCAACAAAAGCCAAAATTGACAAATGGGATCTAATTAAACTAAAGAGCATCTGCACAACAAAATAAACTATCCTCGGAGTGAACAGGCATCCTACAGAATGGGAGAAAATTTTTGCAATCTATCCATCTAACAAAGGGCTAATATCCAGAATCTGCAAAAAACATAAACAAATTCACAAGAAAAAAACAAACAACCCCATCAAAAAGTGGGTGAAGGATGTGAACTGACGCTTTTCAAAAGAAGATATTTATGCAGCCAACAAACATGAAAAAAAAGCTCATAATCACTGGTGATTAGAGAAATGCAAATCAAAACCACAATAAGACACCATCTCACACCAATTAGAATGGCAATCATTAAAAAGTCAGTAAACAACAGATGCTGGAGAGAATGTGGAGAAATAGGAATGCATTTACATTGTTGGCGGGAGTGTAAGTTAGTTCAACCATTGTGGAAGACAATGTGGCAATTCGTCAAGGATCTAGAACCGAAATACCATTTGACCCAGCAATCCCATGACTGGATATATACCTAAAGAATTATAAATCATTCTACTATAGACACATGCATGCGTATGTTTATTGCAGCACTGTTTACAATAGCAAAGATTTGGAACCAACCCAAATGCCCATCAGTGATAGACTGGATAAAGAAAATGTGACACATATACACCATGGAATACTATGCAGCCATAAAAAAGGATGAGTCCATGTCCTTTGCAGGGACATGGATGAAGCTGGAAACCATAATTCTCAGCAAACTAACCCAGAAACAGAAAATCAAATACTGCATGTTCTCACTCATAAGTGAGAGTTGAACAGTGAGAACACATGGACACGATGAGGGGGACATCACACGCCAGGACTTGCCAGGGATTGGGGGCTAGGGGAAGGATAGCATTAGGAGAATTACCTAATGTAGATGACGGGTTGATAGGTGCAGCAAACCACTATGGCACATGTATACCTATGTAACAAACCTGCATGTTCTGCACATGTATCCCAGAACTTAAAGTATAATAATAAAATAAATAAATAAATAAAGCTCTACATTTTAAACTTCATACCCTCTGCTTTTTAACTTTTTTTGTTGTTTCTATTGATGTCTTACACTGTCCGTCTTATAAAATTGCACTTACTTTTTTGATAGGTTTATCCTTTAGTCTTTCTACTCAAGATATGGGTGGCTTATACACAACAATTACAGTGTTAAGATATTCTGTATTTGTCCATGTAATTACTGTTACTGGTGAGCTTTATACCTTCAGATAATTTTTATTACAAAATCTCTTCAGCATTTCTTGTAGGACAGGTCCCTCCGTTTATGTTTGTCTGGGGAAATGATTATCCTTGATTTTTGAATGATATTTTTGCTGGATATACTATTCTAAAATAAAAGGTTCTTTCCTTCAACACATTGAACACATCTTGCCACTAGCCATCCAGAAGCTAAAGCTTAGAGTAAGGGGCTTTAGGAGTCTCTTTGTTGCTTTATTTTACTGAGGCTGAACTGGTACTCAAGTTGCAAGACGAAGTCCTTTATACTCTTCCCTCTCCTTTCTTCAAGCAGAAGCAGTCTCTCTCCATGGCCATCACAACTGGGAAAGTGCTGGGTGACATCTGAAGGCAGAATGGTGCTGGGTCTCATCCAAGGCCTGTTTGTGACTATGTCCTGGCTACAACCAATATTTATTATTCAAGATTCAAAGGCTCTTAAGTCAGTAGGTAGTAAATTCTACCAGAGCTGTGTCCTTCCCTTCATGGCAGTGGGTTATCTTCTCACCCAGAGTGAATCTAGAAATGTTACCATGGAGGTAGGGCCTAAAGACTATAATTGATGCCTTATTTCACTGTAACTGAGCTGATATTCAGTTTGCAAGATGAAATATTCTTTACTCCTCCCTCCCCTTTCTGCAAGCAGAAGGAGCCACTGTGAGCTGCACCGTCTGCATTGCAGGTGGGAATTCAAAGTTAGATGGAGTTGTTGCTCTGGTGGGATTTGAGGATATGCTTCCCAGAAATGTGTGATTGTGGATTGCTTCCCTGTCTAGGTAGAGATGTAGATTGGGTCTTTTATGAATTGATTGGCTGTTTGACCTCCTGCATCAAGCAGGACTATTCTCTGTGTTTCTCTAAAATACACAGAAGTGGGAGTCTCTTTGGCTGGCTGGATCACTGGGCAGGCATTTTGGCTATGTGGAGCTGCTGCTTACCTTTCTGGGTCAAGTCAGCATAGCTCTTTGTCTTCTCTGACATGAGAAGGTAGGAGTCTCCCTGCCTTGGTAGGGGCATTGGGCAAGCTTTGGGTCTGCAAGGAACTGTTGTCGCCTTCTTGGGTCAATCCAGTGTAGCCATGTTGCTGCATTAAGTTCCACAGAGGTGGGAGTCTCCTTGCCTAATTTCCTCTTATATTGTTATAGACCGCTGCTAGTTGCATATATAATCAAGATTTTTTTCTGCATGGAGAATTGCTCTTTTATCATTATATTATGCCCTCTTTATCCCTAATAATTTTCCTTGTTCTAAAATTATATTTGTCTGATTAATATACCCAGTTCGACTTTCTTTTTATTAGTTTTAGCATGGTCTATCAATTTCCATCCCTTTAGTTTTAGCCTATCAAATCCATTATTTCCATTATGGCTATTTTTAATTTCCAGTATTTTCTTTTGATTATTTCTTAGGGTATCATCTCTGTGTTTACATTACCCATTTATTCTTTTATGTTGTCTACTATTTTCAATGGAGCCCTTAACATAGTAACAATTGTTACTTTTTGTATCCTGTCTGGTAATTAAAAAAAAAAAAAAACTGCCATATCTGAGTCTGGTTCTGATACCTGCTTTGTCTCTTTATACTGTGTTTTTTCTTGTCGTTTGACATATCTTGTAATTTCTTGTTGGATGCAGGTTGTAATGTGGTGAGTAGAACTGAGGTAAAATAGGTTTTCAGCATATGGTTGTATAATCTGACAAGTAGATGGTCTGTGCTTACTGTTTGCTCTAGTTGTAGATATCAAAGTGTCTTTCTTTTGTTTCTCATGATGTCTTTCAGTTTTCCTAAAATCTTTTCCTTAATTAAAGCCTACCCTCTCCAGATCTTTTGGCTGTGATCCAATGTTATATAACTGCAGATTTTTTGATATCATGGTAAGAGGTAGTGTAATGAGAAGCATTCTAAATCTGATGATTTACACTTAGTCTTTTAGTGTCCTGTCTCCCTAGGATGTGACCTTTGCAAGGGTTTCTCCACTTCTTTTTTCCCGCTTAGGTGATATAGGAAGATGAGGGAGCGATAGTTGAGCACTTCCCCTTCTTTCAGGTCAGATAAGGCTCTGGTAAAGTCTTTCTCTGTGCTGAGCAGGTTTTAGGTATGGAGAGAATATTCTAGCCATATGCCCTCCAAATATGCATATTATGGCCGTATTTCAAAATGTTTACTATCCGTCTACTCCTGCCAGAAACAGGAGGTTTTTCTTAGCTTTTTACTCTGAAAACCTGGTGAGATTCCTGGGTATAAAACCCATGAAATTGTGCTTTGCCTCCACCCAAGGACTGCATTCTCCAAAAGCTTCTCACTTTTGTGTTAGTCCACATTTCACTTCTAGCAATTAATCCAAGCTACCATTTGTTTTCCTGCTAACATATTGCCCTAGCATCTTTTGCTCCAGGTAAGCTGATCTCAACTGTAATTCTCTATATTTCCCTTCTCTTCAGGTTCTGAGGTGATGATTTGGCCTGTGACCGAAATTCTCTGATGACTCTAAAAAAACTCATTGAGTTTTAGTTTTTTTCAGCTTTTGTCCTATACTATGGAGTCACAGCTTCCATGTTCTGTACATGTTATAGCTGAAATCAGAAGCTGCTCTTTTTTTATACTGAGCCAAAATCAATCTTGTAACTTCTAGATATTGGCCTAACATTGACTTATAGATCTTCACAAATCAATATCTAATGTATTTTTATTCATAACTTTTTAATTGAAGCCTAAAAGAAAAATAATTCAGATTTGTAATGTACTTACTAGATCCCCAATACTCTGTTAGAAATTATGTTATTTCTTCATATTAACTTTTCAAGGTAGATAACTTTTACAGATATGGAAACAGATATTTGAAGAAGTTGAATAACTTACTCAACATAACAGCTAGAAAGTGGCAGAAATAGAATTAGACCCTTGGCCATGTTCTTCCCAAACCCTAGGTTCTTCTTATAGCACCATGCTGCCCCCACCTCCAGCAGTTACCTTAATGTTGGGAGGGCAGGGGGCAGAAGATATGACATAGGATTGCTTCCCTGCTATTTCTAAGATATATGAGAAAGGCACCTTGTTTTAAATGTATCCAGGATTTTGCTTTTATTAGTCAGGAATGGTAAGCAAACAGATTGGGAGACTATTGCCACTGAAAAGATGATTTGTTACTCAGTTCCCAGGAGAAGAGGGTATACCATGTGATGCCAGGCAGAGCCACCTGGGAAACAACCAGAGTTGGTCATGAGGTAAGAGGAGTGAGAGGATGGGTCAGAGCTTTAATTGTATTTTTTTGTGGGAAGAAATAGGTGAGGCAGGGTAGGTATGCTGAGCCACTTTAGAAGGAGATACCTTGAATTATTATGGATGATTCTGGGCTTTGGAGGTAGTCCTTAGGTGTCTGGTACCTGATCCTGTGGTAATAATGCAGGAAAGGGGCATAGTGTCCCTGACTGCAAAAGTGTGATAAAAGGAAAAAAGGGAGTATGGACTCAGGATTGGTCAGTTTGCATACCAAAATGATGCTCATGGACGCCATGTTTGCCATCTCTAGGAATTGGCTAATTCTGGGAGGGGCAGTCCTTGCCTGGATCTGTAAGACCTCAAGATGTCAAAGTATCATAAAATATTTTTTTAAAAAAAGAAGAACCATGATTAATGCATCCCTCCAGCTAGCTCCAAGAAAACAAATATATTTCAAATTTTTACTGTTATTCTGATTTTAGTTTAAATGGTTTATGCTTTATTTCCTCTGATTTAGTCTCCCTAATTCAGCTACATTTTTACTCATGGGATTCACCTAATTCCTTGTCTAACCTTTTCCTAGATTGGGAGCCAATACAGGCATACCTTCTTTTCCTGTGCTTCACTTTATGTAGATATTGCTTTAAAAAAATTGTTGAATCTGAGGATGCAAGAAGGAGTGTCACCTATACAGTATTTGAATTTGGCTCGATGGAAGGTTGGGTTTGGCTGTAGAAAAATATGAAAATAGGAAAACAGCAGAGTAAGCAAGGTAAGAAATGATAATTATAGATAAATATACATATTTTGTATGTTTAGATAAATCTCTATATAAAATTGGAAAATTACATGAAGTCAGGATGTGAAGCGTACTCTGTATTTGTAGCTATTTATATACATGGTTTATCCCCAGCGCTTTGGATATAAGCCTTCCTAGCCCATTCATATCTGTAAACCAAAGCACCTACAAGTGACTGACATGTTCTAGCCAGACACTTAGAGCTGAAAGTCTTTTAAAATTTGGAAAACATTGTGACATTGTATAAAGTAATATAATTCTGAGGTCAGAGGAACTCACAGCATTCTAATTGTTTTACCTGCTTATCTATAAAACCAGTATAGTAAGTCCACCAAGTTTTATAATTATGTTGGATTTGAAATGGATTAGCTGAGTCACTATTGGTACATATTTCTATTCGTGGGGGATATCAAAATTGAAATAGAGAGAAGTGAGACTAGCAAAACTCATACCTACTATTTACTATTGTCCTCTTTCACCTTTTTTTTTTTTTTTTTTTTTTTTTTGACAGAGTCTTGCTCTGTTACCAGGCTGGAGTGCAGTGGTGTGATCTCGGCTCACTGCAACCTCCGCCTCCTGGGTTTAAGCCATTCTCCTTCCTTAGCCTCCCCAGTAGCTGGGACTACAGGTGTGTGCCACCGTTCCCAGCTAATTTTTGTATTTTTAGTGGAGACAGGGTTTCACCATGTTGGCTAGATGGTCTTGATCTCTTGACCTTGTGATCCGCCCACCTCGGCCTCCCAAAGTGCTGGAATTACAATCGTGAGCCACCGCGCCTGACCTCATCTTCATATCTTTTATTCTCACTTATGGAATTTTAAAATCTGTGTTTTATTATAGCTGCCTATATTTACTTAATACCTGCCTTGAGTCTGAGACTGTGGAGTGAGGAGTGGTGTTAATGTCACGAGTTTGAGATTAAGCTCTTTGCCACATTTTAGCTGTTTAAAATTAGGAAAACAAATTAAAATCTCCATAAAAAACTCTGAACATTCGTTTGCTTGTCTGTTAGTATGGGGACTGCCTAGATAATTGTTTTGCAGATATATGCTGACATGCCAAGCATAATTTTTTGGTACATGGTAACTTCTTATTACATTTTTCTGTATTAAACAACACACATGTATTCATGTTCACAATGTTTAAAGCAGCATGAACTGGCTAAAGGAAATCTGACAGGCAAGTAAGCTTTTCAGTGCCCCTTAAGTGACACCAAAGGAGCTTCCACTAACTCCTCTGGAGAGTAGGGTGGGCACTATTACTCTTCCACGTGTTGCTGCTCACAGTTCTCTTCTAGACTGGAGAATAGTAGAAGCACATGCAAGAGAAGCAAGAGATAGTGAATTACCCTGTGCATGATTGCTTTTGTCCTTTTGTAATTTCAGTTGCCATCACTCTATAATTAAAAGGCAAACAAAAACTACTTTTTTTCTTTGAAGTACTAATGGCAAAATTCGATCACCCAATACCTTTGATAGGGTTTATTATCTCATTATTCGATGCTTGTTAAAAATGTATAAAAGGTTGTGTTTGTATTAAAAATTAATATAGCAAATATATGTGATCATAATGGATTAGGTACTAGGAAAGACTGGAGGACTGAAATAAGTTAACATTATATAACTTGTGGAAGGGAAATTTTGTTTATAAAGTGGAGAAGCTTGCAACGGAATTCATTATTTTGGTTTTCAAAGGGATGTGTAGAAAAATAGTTAAAATTTTCAATATCATGTGTGAATTACAGACTCACTGACTGTTAATGACAGCTGTAAACACTAAAGTTGTGACTGGACCATACACATCACTGTGTATGTAGAAAATGACATGAGTCAGCTGTCAGACCAGATTTGGACCCCTGCATGATGAGATTTGAAGTGTCTTAATAAATCCCAGTTTTTGTAAAACTATTCTATTCAAAGTGCATTTATTTGAAATAAAGTCTCCTTCTTGCCTTATTAATATCTCATTTATCCTTCAAAATTTTGTTCTTACCTCCTGAAATACTAGTAAAATGACAGCAAAGATACAAACCCGTATGATCAAAGTAAACTGCAGAGTGGACAAAAGATTTCTAGGAAGATTTGGAGTGCTGATGTGGAAGGAAAAAATGTTTATTAACTTAGGAAAGTCAGATAAGTTACAGCCTATAGTGTCCATGGCTACAGAATGAAAGCTGGATGGAAAGAAAGATGACTCACCCGAAGATATATGGAAAGCTCACTCCTTGGAGGCACCAGTTGCGGTGAAAGATGAGTATGAGGCATGATGTTTCCAAGAGGGAAGTCCTCAGAAATTACTTTAAAATAGGTAATTAAAAAGACAATAACATTGCAGCATTAATACTGATGAACCAATATCCTACCATTAGTAGTTATAGAATAAGGTAATAAAAAAGAAGAAAAAATTATCAACATTCTTGCATTATCAAACAATGTAAAAATGTTTCTCAGACTGAAAGGTAAGAATCTCAGAATTATTCAGGGAACTATGTGGGCCCTTTCAATCTGGAGAAAATATACATAATCATAAACATATAGATGTATGTGTGCATATACATGTGGACACACATACACACACACCCCACACATATGACACTGAGATCCCTAATTATAAAATTTCTTAACATGGAAGATAAATTGATAAAAAGAGAGCCATAAAAACTCAAGAAAGAACAAAACATCTTATAAAGAATAAGATTGAAAATGTCACAGACTTCCCAACAGCAACAGTAGGAGCAAGAGAAAAATAGTTTGAAATTCTGAGAGACAATTATTAACATACCAGGATTCTTTGCCTACTGAAACTACCCATAGAATTTGAAGAAAGTATAAAGATGTTTTTCAGCATTTGAAGACTCAAAATAGATCAACCTTTCACCCTATCCTACAAAGCTACTGGAGATGGACTCCATTGAAAAATAAATATACCAGGAAGAAAGAATGAAGAGAATCTGGCAGACCCTGTAAAGCCACATGTGGAGACGCTGTTGGTTAATTCCCATGCTGGTCGGGTTATCCCCCTAGCCTCTTGTTACTATAATATCATCCAATTCTGATTTATTAATAGCAAGTTGTAACACCCCAGGTTTATCACGTAAGCAAATCGTGGGGCTTCATTTTTCAGAATTAATATCTACCTCTTGAAGTGGTTATGTTATCTACCAGCAGTCAATAAACACCTTTTGAATACATGATTCTCACCTATAATTTATCACATGTATTTTATAGGCTGGTGCAAAGTAGTAAATTTTTTGATAGATAATGTTACAGCAACATTAAAGTAGGTGGTAGATCAAAGAGACGATGCACAACATAAATAAATGCCTTTCTGGGACCTTCCAGCTTTGAGATTTTCTAAATAATTAAACAGACTCAAATGCATTCCTAAGAAGGTGAATGAATCCTGTGTTTTATCATAATAAAAAAAAACACTGTTATGTTCAAATACATGATATATCATTTTATAAGAATTTCTTCTTATGAGTAATACTATGAGTTCTTATGAATAATATTAACCATGATAACATGCTTTTCAGGTCAAGTGCTTTATGTATTTTTTTTAATTTTGCTCCCTTCCTACAAAGAAACATAAAATAATTTTTACCATAACACATTTTCTGATCATGATATAAAGACATCCTTTTCCATTGGATCTCCTTTTTGTTTCTTTGTACATTTAATATTATCACTTTTCTTCTTCCTTAATTGCTTTTCATTCTGTATCTTTGATGTGATTGAAATTACAACTCAGGATTTCTTTTAGCCTCTCCCTGAGTCTCTCTCTCTCTCTCTCTCTCTCTCTCTCACACACACACACACACACACAGACACACACACTCCTGATATCTTTGCTTTGCATTCAACATCTTCCCCCATTATGAGGGCTGCTACGTTAGCAATTTTTATTCATAATAATTTTATATCATATTGGCATTTATTTTCATTAATATGACAAAAACCTCATTAGCACAGACTCTTATTAGCATTTTGTCATGGAAAATAGTTTCTTCATTTTATATTAGTGTCATAATATGGGATAACAAATAATAACTTAAAATCTTTTCAACCCCTCCACTTGAGCAGTGGAGCATCTCCAGCACAGTGAGTAGGAGGATGCTAGGGATGGTTTCTGCCCTTGTTCCAAGAGATTTGGTAAGTAACAGCAGCAACAGTTACAGCAACAGCAATTAAACAGTACACTTGTGTGCTTGATATTGTATCATCTTTTTCCACCATTTTGAAAAGGACTATATTGAACACTAATCGTTTGCTCCTACATGTGATAAGGGCAACACAAAAAAAATATTTATATCTAGACTTGGAAGCTAATTAGAACTTTAGAAATGTTGCCTCTGTTCCTGCTGGCACCATTGACAAAAAGGGATAGTGAATGTATTGCAAACAGTCAGTATTGTCTAGACCAGTGTTTTTAGGGAGAAGATCAAAGAAAAAAGAGTTCTGTGCTTAAGAAATAAACATCAATTTCATAAATAAAATTCACCCATTGACTTAAAAAAAGGAACATCTGTATGAATTATTTTAATAGTTATCCCATGTCTTTAAAAGACACAACTATATTTAGAACTTAAAACTCAATACAAAGTTCAATTTCAAAACAGAGAAGGTATAAGAGAGGCATACATCTAGACAAAGGGAATAAAATATTAAAAGCTTTAGGGGGATGGGCGCGATGGCTCACACCTGTAATCCCAGCACTTTGGGAGGCTGAGGCGGGAGGATCCCTTGAGGTCAGGAGTTCGAGAACAGCCTGGTTAAGATGGTGAAACCCTGTCTCTACTAACAATACAAAATTACCCAGGCGTGGTGGCGGGCATCTTAATCCCAGCTTCTTGGGAGGCTGAGGCAGGAGAATTGCTTGAACTCCGGAGGCAGAGGTTGCAGTAAGCCGAGATTGTGCTATTGCACTCCAGCCTGGGCATCTCAGTAAGACTGTATAAAAAAAAAAAAAAGATGGCCGGGCGCGGTGGCTCAAGCCTGTAATCGCAGCACTTTGGGAGGCCGAGACGGGCGGATCACGAGGTCAGGAGATCGAGACCATCCTGGCTAACACAATGAAACCCCGTCTCCACTAAAAATACAAAAAAATTAGCCGGGCGTGGTGGCGGCACCTGTAGTCCCAGCTACTCGGGAGGCTGAGGCAGGAGAATGGCGGGAACCCGGGAGGCGGAGCTTGCAGTGAGCGGAGATCGCGCCACTGCACTCCAGCCTGGGCGACAGAGCGAGACTCCGCCTCAAAAAAAAAAAAAAAAAAAAAAAAAAAGATAGCTTTAGGGACATATATGACTAGATTCATTTTCTATGTTGGCCACTTATGTGCAGCATTGCTGTTGGTCAGTGCACCTTTCTTCATCTAGGAGCAGAAAGAATTAACTTTGTTATTGTTAGAGTTAAGTGAAATTGTAACACCATGCAAACATTACATGGTATATAATAAGTTCTAAATAAACAATATTTTTTAATCTTTGCAATTGCTAGGTCAAAATATTCTAGGATTGAAGTGGTTCCTAGAGATCATGTAGTCTACCTTCCAGTCTCATTAGACACTTTATTCCCTTGGTAATTTACTTAGTAGCAGAGTCTACTGGGGAAGACGCATTATTTTGACGACTTTTAACAGGGTAATTTAGGTTTACACTCATACTACTACTGTATTTAGAAGTACTGCTGTAAAAATTTTTTTCCACAAAATTTCTTGTTTATATAGATACACAAATATAAGCATATATCTTTCCCAAATACTACTGTTCTTTTCTTTTAAAACATTAAGTTCAGGTGTATATGTGCTGGTTGTTATATAGGTAAATTGCATGTCATGGGAGGTTTGGTGTACAGATTATATTGTCACCCAGGTGATAAGCATAGTACCTGATAGGTAATTTTTTTATCCTCACCCTCCTCCCTCCCTCTACCATCAAGTAGGCCCTGATATCTGTTGTTCCCTGCTTTGTGTCTGTTGTTCCCTACTTTGTGTCTATATGTACTCAATGTTTAACTCTCACTTGTAAGTGGGAACATGTGGTATTAGGTTTTCTGTTCTAGTGGTAGTTTGCTTAGGATAATGGCCTCCAGCTCCATCCATGTTGCTGCAAAGAACATGACCTTGTTCTCTAGGAATGAGTAGTATTTCATGTTGTGTACATACCACATTTTCTTTATCCAGTCTACTGCAGATGGACATTTAGGTTGATTTTATATCTTTACTATTGTGAAAAGTGATGCAGTGAACATATGCATGCATATATCTTTACTGTTCTACATCTTACCTCATATTCAAGAAAAATGACAATTTTTTTTCTTTTCTTTTCTTTTTTTTTTTTTTTTCCGAGACAGCGTCTCACTCTGTCTCCAGGCTGGGTGCAGTGAAGTGATCTTGGTTCACGGCAACCTCCAACTCCCTGATTCAAGTGATTCTTCTGCCTCAGCCTCCTGAGTAGCTGGAATTACAGGCACGTGCCACCACACCCAGCTAATTTTTGTATTTTTAGTAGAGATGGGGTTTCACCATGTTGGCCAAGATGGTCTCGATCTCCTAACTTCGTGATCCACGCACCTCAGCCTCCCAAAGTGCTGGGATTACAGGAGTGAGTCACTGTGCCCAGCCAACAATTTTTAAAAATACCATATATAAACAGAAAGGTGAAGAGTTAGAGGCTGAAGTCATCTCTAGGCAAATAACTTCACACATAAAACCAGCCAACATAAGGAACAGATACTCTTTAAAGACATTATAATCAAGCCTATAAAATGTTCATTATTTTAAAAATATTAGACAAAAAAAGGACAAAAATGTGATCTATTTAGTAAAATAAGGGAAATTCTTTTTCATATCTTGATAAAATGGTGTTTATATAGAAGTATATATTTATCCAAGCACATCAAATTTTGCAATTAATATCTATAAATTTTACTGCAGAAGAATTTTAGGCTTTTTTTAAAAATTAAAGGACCTAAGTTAATGCATGCTTTGTGCCTTGAATAAAAGCCAGATATCTGTCTTTAGCTAGTATTCAAAAGAAAAATAGTAACTAATTTTTATATAGGATAAGCAGGGTTAAAAGTGGATAAATAAAGATAAAGTGTTTAGGGGAGGAAAGAATAAAACTGAAAATGCTTTGTTTTAGAGTTACAGAAATTATTCACTGGCATTGCATCTTGGTCTCTTCAAGAAGAAAACAATGCCTTCTTCAATGTCCATTTCAACCTCTGTTTTTTCAGAATCTTTTTTGGTAGTTGTGGAAAATTATTAAACACACTCTTGCTTATGGTTTCAAAAACTTTTGGATGTTTATACTACAGGAAATCCTGTAATGTTGATAATCCCTTAGAATTCATTTCGGTGGTTAGATGCTATAGTGCGTATTCTTATCCATTTCACCATCTTCTATTTTTATGCTTATGTAAGGTGAAATATTAAAATCTGGACTTGACAAGAAGACTCTAAATTTTGCCTTTCACCTCTATTTTATATTATTATGCTGTGGTCTCTGTTCTAGAGATTTGTGTAAGGTTCCAACTAATGGCTTGGCCTAGGGATGGATTGAACATTCTGTAAACACAGACAGCCCAGGAATGAGTCCTGGACTGATGAAGAATGCTATATTGGAGTGAAAGCAAGAATTAGTGGATTGAAAAACTAGGAGAAAAAAACTTATTTGTTCAATATAAAGGCTGAGGGCAAATCCTGGGATCAGAAAGGATTTGGTTCACATGGAGGACATAAAATGAAACTGGGAATTCAATACAAGAGCCAAAATAAAATTATGAATTGGATGACTTCTGGATATTAGTTTTGGGAATGAGGTCCTATTCTATTAAAACATATTAAAGATTAGAGAAACATGTTGCTTCAGAAAAGTGGATGTGATTTCTCAGTGTATTTGGACTATGTCAGAGAGTAAGGCTTATTCTCATTGGCTAGCTAATATTGATTATGTTTGATCCCTGTGAGATTCATTTCCCTTCTTTCCAGGGATGTACTCTGTGCATAGCACTGAAGTTCATGATTGAGGGGAAGGAAACAGTAATTTCCCTTTTTCATAAATGCAAGAATCTAGAGAAGGACACTTATACTCCTAATCAAGGATAGGTGGCAGATGTGAGAATATAAACAAAATAAATTTGAGCTCAGAATTATCTTCATGCAGATCGTCACACACCATCTAAATTAAATATCAGAGCAATTGGGATAAATCTAAGTGTCACTTTTAACTAAATAAGGTATCATTTTAAAGTTATCTAAACACGAGGCTTTGCATCCATTGTGTCTGTTCAAAACATGTTCATTTAAATTATAAAATTCTGCACAGAGTTTGATAACTGTGTTACACAAAACATTTTATAATATATGCAAATATAAATGTCATATCAACTCATTAGCCATGTGTGAATCTTTATTACAATAAAACTCAAATTTAATTTGGAGTTTTTACATAATATATTTTAATTCACAGATGAAAGATCTACATTGTAATTACAAAACTTAATTAAGTCATCCATCTGATAAGAACACTTACGTAGATTTAAACATATCCAACCAACATCAAAACTGATGGGACTTTTAAGCTAAATTGTATACTGTTTTTCAATATTCGAGCATTTAAAATATAATTTTGATTTTTAATAGTGGAGATCAATATTGATGCTCTGGCACATGCATTACATAGTTGAGAAAATTCTTCAATATTTTGTTTCTCAAAGTTGTTTAATTTCACATGTTTCCCGACTTACTAATGACAGTAATATTAGGCTGCATTGTAACTCTCCAGTGGAAGACATGTTCGTCTCATTAATACCATAAGGAAGTTTCAGATAAATGCACTCAATTTAAAAGTGAGGAACTTGGAAAACTCACACTGATATCTGCTGAAAGCACTTAACCGCTATACTGAGAAGCTAGAATCAAATTGTAGTTTGCACTGATCTTTTTCCTTAAATGCCTAGAGCATATTCTGTACCCACTTACTTTGATTTTTGATGAGATGTTGCCTTAGATTTCCTAAAATAATAACTTAACAGCTAAACCACATATACTTCATAGCACAAAAAAAGAAATACTGGAAAAATCACCTCTCCATTATCTATTACACTTTGACTCAAATTTAATTGAGCATTTACTATCTATGATTAAAAAAATGGTAAGCCTTTTATGTACATTTTTACATAAAATCTTTGTAACAACAGTGTGAAACAGAAATTATGTTTTTATCTTGTTTTTCTTCAAATAAAAAAACAAAGACAGAAAGAAACTAAGAAAATTTCCTAAGGTTATACAAGCAGTAGAGTCAGGATTCAAGTTACATAATGTGAGGTTGGAATCTGGGATTTAACCACTATAGTAATGGTGTCTCCATGTAGACTCATTTGCTCAATTTAGGAATTTTTAAAAGAGGGCAAAGTTTAAAATCCATCTAGATTTACCTGTGATATTCAGTATAGTTGAGGGAAAATAAAAATAGGACTTGTAACTTAAAGAGTTTACTAAACATTATAGTGCTTGGTTTCCATGTTGATGTCATAATAACGTGCTTCCTTTCCCATATTGCAGCTTTTGAATAGAATATGCTGTTTTAAAAGTGTTGTTTGTTGATTAAAATGATTAATAAGAGAAGTGCAAACACATGAATATTTCCATCCCAAATCTGATCTTATATAATAGGCTAAAAATAAATTGACAGCAAAAACTGTACTTGACAGTTAATCTGTGTTCTCATTTTTGAGAACTCTATGGAGGTGGGAATTCAATAGAAATAACTGGACAAAATTCCAAAAAAGCACTCCGTTATATATCAGAGGCATGAAAGTCAGACATAAGTGTTTCAAATTTCAAGCCAATTGCTCCAAACCTTGAAAAACGTCAATGTGTGAAAGCAGGTCATTTGCACTGAACCGCTGCCAACATATCAAAGGAAAACATATTTCTTGCTGAAATGTAAATGATTGGACCCTGAACTCTTTCATTATATGTTTGGCATTAAAGGGGCTTTGAGGTTACTGTTTGACCTATGTTAAAAATAAAAACCATGGACACTGGTTGACCTCGGTTTATTGCTTGAAAACCACACTTCTGTGGGAAAGAAAAGGCCTTAGAGTTGGAGTCTGAATTTCTAGTTCTAGTCTGCATAGAGTAGAACTAGCCTTGTAAATGTTAAACTGAATATATATATATTATACACCTCCATGACAAGGGTATTTTATAGAAAAGGAAATTTTGTAATATAAAGGAAGTTTGCATCAAATCACATATTTTATATTGAATCCCAGCAGATAAATCACTCTAGGTGAATGTTAATTATTTCTGCTAAGACATGGATATTGAAGATTAGGACTATGATTTATATCTTCAAGAAATAAACACATACTTGTAGACATTTAGAAGGGGTTAGTTCTTTCTCTTCCTTCTGAATGTCTTCAACTCCACTTCCATAATTTCCATGAAGAAGTCTATTCTGATTGGTTTGAGTCTATATGTTGACTTGCTCATATAAACTATTGCACAGAGTTACTGCATGCTAATATAGCACACATATATACTCTCTCTTCTTTCTTTCATACAGTCAGGGTCAAGCTTTTGGTCTGTATAGTAAGAGACACTGTCATCTTTTGGTTTCTGTCTTACTAAGAAGTAAAACTGTATGGCTTCTGCAGAAAAGGTAAGCTGATTTGACCATCCTTCCAGTGTTCTATTCTCTCTTTCCATTAAGCCAGTCAGGGAGTGGTTAAATCTGTAAATTCAAGTTTAGAAATAAGGGTTAAAAATAAATCTCACAGGCCTATGTAACCTCTCCAATCTTAAAAACCAAATAAAAAGTTGGAATATAAACCTAGATAACATAATGAATTTTTTCTCCTTTGATGATGTCTCATGCATTTACTTCTTAATGAAACAAAAGGAAAAAGGGCAGCTGGGTCAAGGTAGGGCTTGCAGATTTTGAAGCTTGATATTATCTAAAATCTTTACTCCCCTGACTGTTTATAATCTTGTCTACTATCTTGTCTGCTATTAATAGCACACTGCTGAACACTGTGGAAGATGGAAATGTACTCAATTCAGTAGTTTGTGAACTTTATTCTACCTCACTTATGCTCACGTGTGTGATAATGCAATGGTGTGGACCAGATTTTGATATCTGGCTTTTCTGCAGGGTATATTAACTACAATTTACTGATTCTTACAAGTAAAGACAACCAACCGTTTTGGGACTTTGTGGTAGAAAATTGGTGAATTACAAGACTGGCTTAGACAAGAATAGAACATCTGATCAGAAAAAGCAGTGCAATCAAAACTAGAATTGTTTTATTCATGTAAATAATAACAAAATATTGACATGACCCAACTCTGCAATAAGTAGCCATTTGAACTGTCATCAACCACTTAACCTCTCCAGAGGTTAGTTTATTCATCTGTATTAACATATTTTTTAGATTAAAAGATAACTAGCAGTCTTTGTAGCCCTAATATATGAAAAGCCTAATTTTAAACTCCTTAAGCTGAATAACTTTCATTTCTTCTTCTGAATTATGGGTATCCTAGAATAAGAAGTTAGTGGAAACTCAGAGAAGAGATAATGAATAAAAAAAAAAACTTCTCCAAAGAATCTTTGTATCATGACTGGATAAGAATTCATCTACCTTGCCACCGGCTCATGCCTGTAATCCCAGCACTTTGGGAGGCCAAGGCGGGGAGATCACGAGGTCAGGAGATCAAGACCATCCTGGCTAACATGGTGAAACCCCGTCTCTACTAAAAATACAGAAAAATTAGCCGGGCATAGTGGCGGGCGCCTGTAGTTCCAGCTACTTGGGAGGCTGAGACAGGAGAATGGAGTGAACCCAGGGTTTGGAGCTTGCAGTGGGCCAAGATCATGCCACTGCACCCCAGCCTGGGCAACAGAGCAAGACTTCGTCTCCAAAAAAAAAAGAAAAAGAAGAGTTCATCTACCTCAAGTGTTTGGCAAAACCTGGCGTGGGATGCAGTTAAAGAATTAACAGAGCAGACAAAGAATCTCTAGGTAGAACCAAAAAAAAAAAAAAAAAAAAAAGTGCAAAAAAGATATCTGAAAATCCCAAGTTGCTATTGTCCATTTCTGCACTTTTTGTTTTAATAGCTAAGGTCAGTCTATGCCCTGCATACTACATAAGAAAGTCTTAGCCTTAAGAAACTCAAAGTCTTAATCTTACTGTTTCTATTCTCTCTTACTTTCTTCCAGGGCATAAGTAAAAAAAAAAAAAAAAAAAAAAAAAAAAAAAATTCTTTAACAAAACTCCTCTAAGAGGCTAATTGGTACATTTAACATGCTTGAAATCCTACCTAGGTAGTTGATTCCTTTAGATTGAGATGTTGATTTCTGTAAAGTTGTAATCTCTGGTGGGAGAAGTATGGCTTTAGTTAGAGCATTTTTGATAATAGGTTTTCATATGGTGTCACCATGAAGACCAGGAGGCCTAAAAGAGAAATTAAGAGTAAAAGAAGAAACAAAGGAGAGCTGTGGTGAGATTTCCCTGCCGGAAGTCTCTTGTCAGTTACCCACTAAACAAGGGATGCTGCTGGATGTAAGCATCAGTTTTCCTTATCAAATTCCCTAAAAAACTTTTGTTTTCCCCCA
Organism: Macaca thibetana thibetana; assembly: GCF_024542745.1. NCBI lineage: Eukaryota > Metazoa > Chordata > Mammalia > Primates > Cercopithecidae > Macaca > Macaca thibetana. The sequence continues at coordinate 89,065,283 of NC_065591.1, forward strand.
AAGAAAAAATGTAACCACAGTGTCAGGTCAATAAATGGTATGCATAGCTATAAAGCCATCTTATATGACAAGAATAAATCTTTCAAGTCAAACCTGTTTCCCGTTCAGGATAGGGTTACAGCTGCAATAACATTTATAGGATTTAAGAGTTGAACTGTGGAAGAAAAAGACTTCTCAAGGGATACATTTTGGCTCTATATTAGCCCAACCTAAATATATCAAACCCAATGAGGATTGTGACTTTACCTGTTAGTTACAGTAAGGTTCAAGAGAGTAAAATGGGACAAGTGAGTTTGAGTTATTAATGTGAAAACCTGTGTGGTAGGTGTGAAGGGGGAAATTACTAAAATCTAAACTATTTTAAAAATATATTTTAGGCATAGTAGATCCTCCAGTGTATTTATTAGGATCACCCAAAGTCAATAGCACAGTTTTTCCCAGCCTTAATTATGCTATAATCAGATTATATACTGCCTTAAAGAAAAGGCTTATGTTCTATGCAAAATTGAGCATGACACAATCTGTATCTTGACCTCATATGATAAAGTTTCAACACTGTGTTTGGAGAAGCAGTAATTGAGTACCACTCTCATGGCATATAGCAGAGACTTAATGAATATTTACTGTATCAAAGAGTAAATGTATGTCAAGCTTGATACAAGCTGAATCAAAATATCAATAACCTTGTCATAAATTTGGTTAATATAGTTGCTGCCTTGGCATCCATTTCTAGGCCAGACAGGCCTTTAGAAACCTCGTTGTATCCCCTTATCTTTGGCCTAGTTAAAACTTCTCCCTGTGTTAGTGTTTGTGATAGGGCTCACTTGTTTCTCATCCCACCCATAGGAAACACAACACACCCCACAGCTGCTGCTAGTGAGAAAATGGTCAACACCTGAGTCCTATAAATAAGTTCCCCCATTCACATGTGTTTCCTTTAGACTAGTCAATCTACAACCCCTGTGGAAAAGACTAAGGCATAAAAGCTCACTAACCTTAAGAGAGGCACAATCCAACAGGTTCTGTCTCCCGCTCCTTACTCACCGGCTGGGCTTCCTGCTGCCTACATCCTTCCTGTCAGCCACCCATTTGCACGACACCTCTACCTTCTTTGGGATTTGTAAGTATTAAATTTCCTTTGTTTTATGCATTTTGGTTTCATCTCCTCATTCTGTCTCATCTGACTCACACATGGAAGCTAATTTCTTCCCCCAGTCACCACCCCCCGCCTCTGCCGCCCGCCCCAACTCTGAATCAGGGCTTTTCTAAAGAGTGTCTACCTAGGCTTATGGCCACTCTACAGAAAGACTTCAAGGCCAAAGAAACAGGAAAAACATAACAATAAAAACCTAACAACAGCTCTCAATGTGTATGCCTTTGTGAGGCAAGCTGATGCTAAAGGAATAATAAGAGGTTTTCAGTGTCGCTGTGTATTTCAAGGAAGAAAGACTCCTATATGTTTGGACCCTCTGTGTTCAAGGTTGTTTTGATTCATTCTTTCAAAAAAAAAATACCTAAAATAAACTAAAACATATACTAGGCATCAGCAATACAAAGATGAATATGGCCTAGCTCTGTCTTTAAAAGTTCTCATTGTGCCAGGTGCGGTGGCTCACGCCTGTAATCCCAGCACTTTGGGAGTCCGAGACGGGCGGATCATGAGGTCAGGAGATTGAGACCATCCTGGCTAACACGGTGAAACCCCGTCTGTACTAAAAATTCAAAAAAAATTTAGCTGGGCATGGTGGCGGGCGCCTGTAGTCCCAGCTACTCGGGAGGCTAAGGCAGGAGAATGGCGGGAACCCGGGAGGTGGAGCTTGCAGTGAGCTGAGATCCGGCCACTGCACTCCAGCCTGGGCGACAGAGTCTTCTTAAAAAAAAAAAAAAAAAAAAAAAAAAAAAAAAAAAAAAAAAAAAAACTCGTTGTCTTAGGAGTAATTGCCATGTAAACAAAGAGTTTAGCACATCAGCTCCTTTTCTGCAAAGACATGTACTCTGCGTATAGCAGAGTAAATTTAAAATTAGAATATCAGCTCTCTATTATTAACACCTAAGTGAATAGGGACAGTGTTACTTCTAAGTTTCTTCCTAGTGCTGTAATCCTATAATCCATAATAAATATGTGCCAAAGACAAATTGATTTTGAGAATTAAACGCATGTATAAATTGTGATTATATGCAAAGATTTTCAAAAATGTTTTTCTTCACAATTCTTGCAAAACAAAATACAATATAATTTTTACCACAGAATATGCTGCATTCCTTGTTCTTTGACAGGTATTTGAAAATGCTGCTGAGAACCAGCTTTCATGCCCTCACTCAGTAGATGATATGCTTTTCTGAACTCTTAAGTGGCACAACTTTTTTTTTTTTCCTTGTGTGGGACCCAAGATGAATTTTTGAATGTCAGTATGGCATTTAACATTTGAAAACCGTATCTGACGAGTCGATTAGACCTTTGCAATCCTGTAGGCCTTTCTCAAAGAAGAGCCATAGATATTTTGCACTACGCAAGGGAGAAGCATGAATTCTTGAAAAAGAGGGAGTGGTTAAATTAAAAGCATTAAATTGGATGGGATAAGAGAAGTAATACAGTGAAAATGCCTTATCATGTTAGTAACCTTGTGCAAAGAAGGGCAAGCTCTGTTGGAGTTCATGGTAGACTCTCCATACAAATCACCAAAATGGAAGAAATCAATACATGTGAGAGATTGCATCTGAAAGCTTATTTTTTCTTATTGTTTCTTCACACTCAATTTCCCAAAGTGTAAGGGGTTAGAAAAGTGAACACAGTATTCAGTGTGTCTTTTAAACACCTTTATAGTATGAGTGTTTATTTACAGAGAAATAACAAAACACTCAGCAAATTCCATTCTTCCTAAATAACCACATTTTCCCCCACCATTATTTTAAAAAATAGTGAAGAGTTTTTTTTCTTAAAAGACTCTTTTATTCCTTCCCATAGAAACCATCACTTACACCTGTCACCTGTGGGGACTCAGAAGATATAAATAAAGCAAATAGGGAGTAGAACCTGAATAAGATGCATCCAATAGGTGGAAAATATGTGGGTGCTGACCTAGCTACAGGTGTGGAGAGTGGTATTTTAGTCTACTTGACAAGCACTATGCTTCAGGATTATTGTATTCTCTGGATATTGTCCAGACGAAATGCTATCAACTGGGAGTTCAAAATGAAATTCTGCTTTATTCTGTAGAGATTAGGAACCCAGGAAGCATAATATTAAAAGTTCAGGAAGATGGCAGGGGTGGTCTAAGTGATAATAGGGCTCTAGCTATAATCTGTGTCTAGAGATGATGTTCAAGGACATATTTCAACATCTGCAAGCAGAATTGTCAAACTCGGGGTACAGTCTATGCTTAAGAAGTAGAAATTCAAGCTGGTAAGCAGAATAGGAAATTAGAAGCAGGGAAAAAGATTCTCTTAAAGCAGCAATAGATACACATAAAATGTTTTAAATAATAACAAAGTCCCTAAAATATTGAAGAGATGTCAGAGCAAAAACATATGGCTAATTTCTGAAAAAGGTACATAGATACTGGCTATAATTGTCTAGGGATCCAGAGAGGTTTGTTTTTACCCAATGTTACAGGTGAAGCTATTTGAACCCCAATTTCCCTTTAATCTTTAATTGAAACATAATAGCAGGTGGTATTGTAGAAGCCCAAAGAGGGTCTGTGAAAGGGTAGAGGAATTGTCCAACTCTATCTGCAATTCAGAGGAGGTAATATCTGTATCTTGAAAAAGAGGTTTCTAAAATAAGGAAATATATTCAGGAGAAGAAGATAAGGTGTTTAGATATGCATTTGAGTATGGGAAGTGGTGTTTGGAGCTGTATCTTCAGTTGACTTCGGTAGGATAGAAAGGAAGAAGTAAATGGAATGGTTAAAGCCTATACTAAAGAGCATAGCCAGGATTCTATAAGTACCAGAAACCTAGAAAGATCTTTCAACTGGTAGCAGTCATGATCAGATCACATTAAAGAACATATTTTTAGTCAGAGTTTGCGAGCTCCAAAAAGATGAGTATGCTACTGGAAAATGTTTATTGAATTAAAACATAGATGAAATGTAGAAATGTTTTTAGGTAAGTTTATTGATAAATGAAGGTGGGGACAACTGAGGAGAATAGCTTGTTAAGCAGGACAGATCATATTATGGAAGAGTGGGCAATAAGGAAAATGCTGTGAGACTCAAAGTGAAAATGACTGGAATTTCTTTTTAACTTCTATTATTTCCTTCATGCCAGGCACTATGTTGTGATCTCTGAATTTGTTTTCTCATATCATTCACGCAGCTACCTTGTTGGGTAAAAAGTATTATCTCCAATTTTAAAATAAGGAAGCCAATTCAAAGAACACAGGTAAATCTGAAGTAGTAATCAATCAAAATATGTATTTGATTTTCCAATTCAGTGTTAGTAATGATTAAATTATTATTACACTCACAGGAGTATACTCCTGTTGCAGGGGTACTATACCTTGTTCTTCTAAGAACGTTCTAAGTGAAAGGACAAAAGACTCAGGTTATAAGTACTTTTTCTTCGTTTAGACAGAAATAATGACAAATGTTATCTTTGAGCCAATTATAAAGTTGTGGAATAGATGAATTTAAGGGAAAGAAAAAGTGGTGGAAACTTGCCCCACTGTTAATTAAGATCATGTGATCAAACTCATCCTTTGTGAGATTTATGGGGATGAGACGTAAGTTTGTGAGGTTAGTAAAAAAATGGTAAGTAAAAGCAGTGTTTTTCTGGACAGTGTTTCTGAACAGAATATTAAATGGAGATGGGGGTAGGAGTAGCCTGGGACTGGTCCTTCTGCAATCCAGTTTTCTATTTCAGGCTTATATCTATAGAGAATTAGTCATGTTTCCTCCACCTGGAAGATTCTTGACAAACATTTGCCTAAATTTTCTGAAATGTATATATCCAAACCTGATTTCACTGTCTTCTGCCAAAAATGGTTTCTATTGTAATATGTAACTTTAAATGGCACCATCTCAAGCCTGAAATCCAGGAGTCAATTTTCATATCTATTTAGTATATTCCCAAAGAATACTTAATGAACAACCACCTTTCCTCTTACCCTCTTCATTACCATCCTGTATCATCACAGTATTGTCTTTAAGGTAGTAAATTACAGTGGTTCAGAATACAGATTTAGCAGCCGAAATGCCTAGGTTTACGTCCTACCCTACTGTGGTACTTAACCTTGCTACCTCAGTTTTCTTTTCCGTAACATGGAGATGACAATATTAATGACAAGCATTTTAGGCTTACTTTATTGAATAAAGGAGTTGTTTTAACATATGCAAGATAGTACTAAAAAATATTCTTACTCATTTGCCCCTTGGCACCTATCATTTGGATCTTTGTAATACTGTCCTCTCTGGTTTCTCTAAGCTTTGATTCTTGTTATCTTCTAACATATTTCCCATGTATATCATAGAAATTATCAGTTTGAAAATCTAACCTTGTAATCGCATTCAATTCTCAGACTTCAATTATTTAAATGAATTATAAGAACTCTAAATATATTAGAAGATAAATTAGTCCCTTACGTCCTTCCTTCCTTGTGCGGCATTGCTTTCCGATGCTCCTAATTCATCCTCACACTCACTGAAACTTTCCCAGATAAGACAAGACTTTTGATGCCTCCAATGTGTTTTGCGCATCTTGTTCTTTCTAAAATTTAGAATCTTTTTTCCTTTCCTTCGTTCACTTCTTTCATATTTCTCTCCCTTAGTTCCTTTTCTGCCCACCTTCTCTCCCTTCTTTCCTTTAATTTTTCTGTTTGCTTGGCAAAGCAATAATCCCCAATCATACTGAAATACTTTACTCAGCACCCGCCTTTGTTCCTATAGGTCCTTTTGACTTGCAAGGCTTACAGCCATCATCTTACCATATTAAGTGATTTTGTTTTCATGTCTGTTTTGCAGTAGATTCTAAACTCCAATATCATCTCAGCAGCTAGCCCATTGTCAGACACAAGACAGCCATTAAATAAATGTTCGTTGACTGAATTATTCTGCTCAATATTGATCAATGTGTGAATGAGAACACTGAAGTCCAGAGATTATGTAGCAGTGATGAAGTGTAGATATTGGGGCTTCTACTGCAAACTCCAGTTGTAGAATATCTTATCTGTTCATTGATGTCAAGAGCTCACAAATAATAGAGCAATCCTCTAATGCTGTGAATGACATTTGTACCTTTTTTTTTTTTTTTTTTTTACTGCCTGCACTACTTTAAAGTCTTACGGGTTAACCATAAGTACCAGATTATATGTTCAGACTATTTATTATGAAAGTTTAAAGTAGCACAGTGTAACCAGTGACTTAATAAGATGCATCAAATAGAAATGTTTAACCAAATCATTAAGAATCATGTCAATTCTATGAAATCCCTTTCCTCAACAGTGCCAGAGAGCAGGATTTATTTAGCTGTATTTTTTTTTTATCCTAGGAGATCTTGGACAAACATTGAACAACTGAGCTCACGTTTACATATCTTCAGCACTTGGAAAATTGTCTTATAAGTTTCAGTGGGAAAACATTTGAAGTTATTTCTACATTTGTATCTGGAAATCCACTTAATAAGATGAAACGCCCTGGTCTCTATCCTATATGGCCAGAATTCAGCAGTCACAGCATCAGCGGAGCTAACAGTTACAGAATGCTTTCTATTCTCCAGGCTCTCTGTTAAGTGCTTTATATGTACGGATTCCATACTTCTCAGCACTCAGCCAGTCACCACCCCCAAATCATCATTATCCATAACATATATTCTTCTGACAACCACATGTTCACTTACCTCTAAATGATACTCTTTGCTGCTATAAAAATGGATTCAGGGAGAAAATAAATGCCTTAAATAAAAATACTTGAGTAAGTGGCTTCACACAAATAAAGCTAGAAATACAAAACTATTTATGTTGTAAAGGGAATGTAGAAAAAAATTAAAGAATAGTGGATACTAAAGAGCCTAAAGATTTAATACTTGGCTATAGATTAAATTTGGAGCAAAATTGTAAATATATCTACAAATATTCAAATATTGAACTTTACCCCAGATGTTTTTGTCATCAACCAGCCATAGCTTTGTTGCAGAGAGACGAAAGTAATATAGAAGGCAAATTAGATTTCCACAGGTGCAGAAAACTAAATTTATAGCTAAAGCTTGTATATATAGGGATATACATTTTCTGATGTAACATAAGTCTTATACTTCCATGATGTAAACACAAATTATCAGAGAAAATACATTTTACCATTTGGAATCTCTGCTAGCTTATAGTTTTAGGAATTATATAACCATTAAAAGCCATTCCAAATATTTTTTCAAGCATGTTGTCAATATATTTTGAATACTCATTCTAGAAATTGACACTGGTAACATTAAAATTAAGCTTCAAGTATTTTCAGTTACAAGGCATGAAATCTGTGAGGAGGGATGCAACATCAAAAGTAAAAATGCCGGTAAGAGCTATTAAGCCTTGTCTGTTCTGTAGTTTTTTTTCTTTCATTGCTGACTACAGCTGCATTTTTAAAAAGTGGAGTAAATGTAGTAATTCAAACTCTAGATGTATCCTATTTTCCTGATATTTGGAATCTTATATAAAGTCACATGATGTGTGACCATATGAGGTAAAGGAACTAAATTCTTAGTAACTCATCGAACTGGGGAATTTGTGGAGCACAAATACTTATAAAGAAAATCAGGATGAGATTCCACTTTTATCCCAAAGGACATGATACACATTTATTCCTTTCTCCCTCTCACAGCCTTAAGAGCAGAAATCTGGCTATTATGACCCATATGATGCTAAGTCCTTACTTAAACACTATTTCTTTAATCCATTTTGAAATTCATTTTCTCTGATTCCTTACTTGAACATCATTCCTTTAATCCACAAAATTATTTTCTCCTGGTATTAAGGATCATCTGAAAGAACTACCACATGAGGACTGGTTTTTGTCTGACTTTTTTTTCCTTGCATTTTCTGTGGACATGCTATTCAAATTAGCTACTTCTTTTACCAGGTGAAAGTCTGAATTCTATGATACAACACAAAACAAATCAGAATATCATCCTTGTTTTCACTGAGCTTACATTCTAGTAATAATGACAATGATTCTAATAACGAGCAACAATCAAGAAGTAAAATCTATTGTAAGTCAAATGGTGATAACCGTTGTAGAAGGAAGGGCTGCCTTGGAAGATTTGTATTTGATAGTGTGGTCAGCAATGGCTTCACTTTATATTTGATGTGTGGTCAGCAATGGCTTCACTAAAAAGGAATATCTGAGTAAAGATTAGAGAAAGGTGAGAGAACAAGACATGAATATTAGGAAGAAATTTTCAGGCAGCAGGAAAAAACAAAACAAAACAAAAAACAAGTGCAGAGTTCCTGGGTGGACAGGGCTGAAGTCTGTGAAACAATGTAGCTGGAGTGGAGTAAGGGATGAGGAGTAGATGAGGTCAAGGAGACAGTAGGAGCCAAGTTCTGTAGGGGCAGACAGATTACTGTAAGGCCATTGGCTTTTATTTTAAGTAAAATGAGAAGGCTTCAGAGATCTGAGCAGAAAGAATAACATGACATTTACTTCCCTTGAGCCCAATTACTGTGATTACCGTATTGAGAATAATATGTAGGAGGGCAACCATGTCCAGTTAGAAAGATGCTAAAACATATTAGATGAGAAATGCCAGGGGCCAGCATGGTGGTAACAATACAGGTGGTAGTTGTTAGATTTTGGATATAGTTTAAAAATAAAGACAGTGAGATGAACTGACGAATTCCCTGTGGAATGTGAAAAAAATCCAATGTTTTTAGACTAAACAACTCGAAGTTTAGAATTAACTTTTAGCAAGTTGGGAATAACAGGGGAAGAGAAGATTTGAAGCAATAATGGGAGTTGGGGGGGAGGGGAGATTAAGTATTCAGTTTGTATACATGTTCAGTTTGAGATAGATGCTTGTTAAAATCTAAAGGTCTTGACGGTGAAGTTGGATATAGGTTCTGGAGTTCAGGGGAGTAGAAGCGATTGGGGGGAAAGATCACAAGGAAACTTTGGGAGGGATGGCTGTGTCTATTACTTTGATTGTGGTGATGGTATCATGAGTGTTTGCATATGTCCACTCATTAAATTGTGCACATAAAATATGTGCAGTTCTTTGTATATTACACCTCAATAAAGCTGCTAAAACAAATAGACCTTTGAGAATGGATGTTTTTGTAAACATCCACTGTCTTCTATATAGCTTAGTCTTTTTTATCTCTCCTCAGATGTTAGAAATCTTTTATACCTTTTTTGAAAAATGTTAGGTGTTTTCATAATGCTCATTTTCAAATTATCTTCATTTTCTTATTTTAATTGAAGAAACAAAATCAAGTCTAATTTAGGCAGGCCTAGGACAAGACGTACACAGTAATTTAGGAAAAACCATTTTGGTACTTAAAATGGTACTGCAGGCCACATTAAGAAATCTGTCCAGACAGGTACGGTGGCTCACGCCTGTAATCCCAGCACTTTGGGAGGCCAAGGTGGGGTGCTGGGGGGAGGGAGTGTGGAGATTACAAAGTAAAGAGATGTAGACCATCCTGGCCAACATGGTGAAACCCCATCTCTACTAAAAATACAAAAACTTAGCTGGGTGTGGTGGCATGAGCCTGTAGTCCCAGCTACTCGGGAAGCTGAGGCAGGAGAATCGCTTGAACCTTGGAGGCAAAGGTTGCAGTAAGCTGAGATCATGCCACTGCACTCCAGCCTGGACTCAGTCTCCCAAAAAAAAAAAAAAAAAAAAATCCATCTATGAAAAGGGCAATGCCTGACTTAATTGTTCTTCAATCAATGCCATTGTCTTCAGTTGTTTGCAAATATAAACAAGGATAAAAACTGACTAATCTTCCACTTGACTTTTTTTTGAGATGGAGTCTCACTCTGTCACCCAGGCTGGAGTGCAGTGGCCGCATCTCAGCTCACTGCTAGCTCCGCCTCCCGAGTTTATGCCATTCTACTCATTCTCCTGCCTCAGCCTCCCGAGTAGCTGGGACTACAGGCGCCTGCCACCCCGCCTGGCTAGTTTTTTGTACTTTTTAGTAGAGACGGGGTTTCACCGTGTTAGCCAGGGTGGTCTCGATCTCCTGACCTCGTGATCCGCCGATCTCAGCCTCCCAAAGTGCTGGGATTACAGGCTTGAGCCACCACACCCGGCCTTGACTTCTTTTTTTTTTTTTTTTTTTTTGAGACGGAGTCTCGCTCTGTTGCCCAGGCTGGCGCGATCTCGGCTCACTGATCCGCCGCCATCTCAGCCTCCCAACCGCGTGCTAATTTTTTGTATTTTTAGGGATTACTGACCTTTGAGCCTCCCAAAGTGCACAGGCGCCACCCGGCCTTGACTTCTTAATTTTGTTTTATTTTACTTATTTTTGAGACAGTGTCTCTCTGTCACCCAGGCTAGAGTGAAGTGGCCTGATCTCGGCTCACTGCCACCTCTGTCTCACAAGTTCAAGTGATTCTCCTGTCTCAGCCTCCTGAATACCTGAGACTACAGGCACACACCACCACACCCGGCTAATTTTTGTATTTTTTTAGTAGAGACAGGGTTTTGCCATCTTGGCCAGGCTGGTCTCAAACTTGTGACCTCAGGTGATTAACCCGCCTTGGCCTCCCAAAGTGCTGGGATTACAGGCATGAGCCACCGCGCCCAGCCGACATTTTTTTTTTTTTCAAGTAGAAATTTAATAACTTGCCAGTTTCACGTGATCTTTTCCAAAAGTGAACATTCCAAAAGGTATTTGGCAGCACATCCTGCTGCCTCTAGTTTGTGGGTCTCCAGCAAGATGCATGTATTGCAGGCTCTGTTGTATCGCTGTTTCTACCAGACTGTTACTTCCTATTTTCAGCTTTAAATAAATTTTTTTTCTGTCCAGTTTACTAGGTTTTACAATTTTATACACACCTATATATACAGCAGTATGCATGCAGTAGACACCCATGAATATATTATAGGAACACTGTCTTCTATGACCAGGAAAATCAAGATTCCAATGGAAACATGAACTGCTCTACAAATTTACCATGTCCTTCAGGTAGCACTTTGGGGAAAAGGTGAAGAGAAACTTAACTTTGGAGGTAGGGGTTTAGACTATTATCAAAGATGCTTCAGCTATTGATAGAAAATAACTTTCTAAAAAAGTGATAGTCCCATCTAAAGGAAAGATAAGTGAATAAAAAGAAGTACGTTTTTTGTGAATAGGCAAAAAGACTACTGTGTGGGAAGCAAAGGGGGAAATACAATTTGAGATGACGATTTTCTTTTTTTTTTTTTTTAAGTTAGAGAAAGCAGATGTTTAGGAGTAAATTGAACAAAATGCAGGTCAAATTTTGGATGTTTCATGGAGATGACAGCAAAAAAATATGTATTAATAAAAGTAGCTAATGTTTGCATAGTATCTTGTGCTTTGCACAAAAATCACCTAACTTAATTCATTTAATCCTATTATATAATTCTATAAAATAGACACAATTAGGATCTTTTTACGAAGCTGGGAGGCTGCTATCTAGAGGAGATGGTTAAATGACCCAATATGCTACCATCAACAAGAAGCATAGTAAGACTGGTACATAAACCTGAGGCAGTATATACATTGCTACTATTGCCTTTGGTTTTTGCACTGAATTGTTTTCTAAAAGCACATTCTGTTACCGACTATTTCTAACAGCTCACATGATTACATAATTTCTTCAGCTAGTTTTCACTTGACAAAATATCAGTCAAAACAAGAAAAAAGCTTTGTAAAACTATCACTTTAGCAAAAGGATTTAGTGAAAAACTAATTTGATTGCTTATTATTCAATGAATTGTCCTTGAAATCATTTCCAGAAATTTTTAAAAATTAAATCTGAGTCTACGCAAGACTGAGGGAAGAGACGTGTGATGCTAACTCTTATCGGAATACTACTAATTTACTGGAACTGGTACTTATTTAAAGGATTACCCCAAACAGCTAAATATTCAGTTTGAAAGACCAGAGGCAAGGTTCCAAGTCAAATATCTGGTTCAAAGCTCAGAAAATCCTGTACTTGAATTACTTCCAAAATATCTCCAAGGTCATTTTATCTTTTATGGATAAGATAATGCTTCTTAGAAAACAAAAAGGTTAGATAAAGCTGAGCATATTTTGAGGCACACATTGATGCTGTGACTCTAACATGCTTTTGAGAAACTTACAAAGACTCAGAAGACATCTTCTCTTTTAAAGTACCAGTAACAATTGATGCCTAGCTTTCATACCCATGATAAATGTACAATTATATGATATTAGGCATATGATTCTTATGATAGACTTGGGTATATTTACGAAGAAAAGCTATACACATGGATTGGATGGCATTTAATGATCTAATCAATTGTGTACATTCCTCTAAAGTGAGGGAATTGAGTAAGCTCATTGCATAAATTCCGATGTAAAGGTAAAAGAATGTTGAAGTGCTGATTTAATGAAGTTTTCTACTTAATGCATAACCATGACTAGCCACAGCATGGGGGAGCTTTCTGTTAATGAGGCAAACTTTCCTTGACACAAGTGAGCAACTAATAATGTCTACCTTTAGGGCAGATGAATCTATTATTTGAGTCCTGGTGAACAACAAACAGGAGGGCTAGAATAGGAAATGTAATATAATTGCCTCTCTCAAAGGAAAATTCACTCTCCTTTGAGATACAGAATTTCTTCACTCGATTCACAGCAATGCCTCTTTTTTCTTTCTTTTTTTAAATGCAGCTTAAAGCCAGGTGTGCCATAAAGTAAAATCAGCTTGTTCTTTTTAGGTTATATTAACTGAATTAATAAACCAAGTGAGTCCTCTAATGACATCTCATTCTTAATACTAATTATTTCAATTTCTAAAAAATCATGCCCATTACCTGGAGTTCCTTCTTGTGTGTATGTGATATAATCTGAATACAGCAAGGACATCAAATTAAATTCTGTTTTCACTGGATTTTGAAAAACAAAACTCAAAAAGATGTAACAAAGTGATGGTTCAACGGGTGGGGTGGTGGAATATTTGGAAGAGATACTCACCCTAAAATATAAGGCACTGTGGGACAGTAGAAACGAATGGGTCATCAAGTAGAAAGACCTAGGTTTGAACGCAGCACTCCGCTACTTAATATGTAAATGTTAGTCAAGTTTCTTAACCTCCGCGAGCCTGAATTCCCATTTATATAACAGAGATAATAATACCTTAGAGCATCATTTTAAAGATGAATAGATAATTTCTCTAATGAGCTACCTTTCCCAGTCCCAGTTCTCCACTCTCCACTTTTACTTCATTGTGTGTGCCTGGCAATTCTCATCTTGTATCCTTGGGAAGATAATGCAATCTCACATTTTTAAAGTTGTTCTCCCCACTAATATTGTTGAGCCCTGTAACAGCTTGCCATTGCTGTGCAAAGCATTTATAAGCACAAAATAAAATTAACCCAGTTTTCAAGCTATTTAAATTTCTGTGGACTTACTTATATTCACTTGAGCTAAGGGAAAGCTAATTCACCTAAATCCTGGTACCAGCACCCTCTCCTTGTTAATTACTATTTTAACCTTGCATATGTGTGGCACTCAATTTGTTACAAGAGCAAATGGAAATTGGGTAGTCTCTGATCTCCACTTAATCCTTGTTCCCACTGAGCATGACCATATGATGAGTCCTTACTTAGCCGACCTGATTCCAATACGGAATAGTACCATGTTGGTTTTCTTTGGTTATTTTCTGATACTAAATTTTTTAATTAAAAATAAATGAAACATCGATAGATATAGGAAGGCTCGGCTGCTACAGTCAAAGCCCAGTGTAATTCAAATTATAAAGTATTGGAATTTAAAGTAAGTTGAAAATATGATTATTAATAGGCCATAAAACAAGTTAGAAGAGATAAGACTAGGGGTACATGATAACTACTTCTATGTTAAATCTTGGTAATCTCAAACTTAGGTTCCAAAGATGGTAGACCAAACATTTTGGCCTCTTTATTAAGCCATTATACTCAAAAAGTGATCACTATATCAGCCTTAGATTATTAATTGATAAGAACTGTGACATGAATTAGTTCAAGATGCAGAATGAAATTTCAGTAATGACTGCTTCAAATTTCAACCTGTGGCAACCCTGGTACCATTTATGCTTCAAGTCAAGGAAACTTTGAACCTGGATCTTGTGCTATATGGTTGTGTTGAATTATGGACTTGGATATAATACATCCAGCTGATGATGCCAGAGTAAAGTATAACAAATCCTTAAGGTGCAAGTCCCATAATTGGCTATAAGAAATTACTGTTTTATTGAGTCTCTTCTTTAGGTCTCTAGGAATCCATGAGGAGTCTTTGTTTATTTCATAAATGCATTCTGGTTACTTGGTACCTCAGCTAACTATCCAGTAGGGCTCTAGACCATTGATTTCCCTGTTCTTTCTGTGACGACCACCTGCTAACCACACTCTAGGTGAGTCCTGCTTATATGCCTTGTTACTTTACAACTTGCGAGGTATAGAATTTTTCTATATTTTTCCCAGAGTGATGGCTGGTACCAGGCTTGGCCATTTAACAAAATTTACCTGAAGACTTGAACAAACTGCAGACAATGGAAACAGCAAACGTTAAATCATGTGATACCAGTCCAAGGTGTTTCAGAGGGCTTTGCTCCTGGCCTGTCTTTCTTCTTCCATCCTGTTGCTAACTTACAGGGGCCAGTCTGTAACCTTATTACCTCAAGGAAATGGGCCTGAGCTTTCTTTTCCTCCCATAGAATCTAAACCTCAACTTCTGGTCAGTGGTGGTCGTAGAAAGGAAAAAGGGTATTTAGAGATTTTTTTCCACAAAACAGGAAAAACCACTCTACCTATAATGAGGCCAAATTTCATTGTTATGCCGAGTTTGGCTCTTTATTGGCTTAAAATTCCATTTCAGAATATAATTTTTCTTTATCAGTATCTAACAATTTTATGCAAACAAAAAGCAGATTGTATTTACAAAGAGATTGAAAAATGTTTGACAAAAGTAAGCAGTTTCCTTCCCCTTCTAACCATCAAGACTTGACAAAAATAACTGCTCTGGCATCATCTTACTCACCCAATTATTTACTGGAAAATTATTCCACATCTGTTTTCATAATATCCGCTTGGCATTTCGATGATGTTGTCTTTCCTTATCTCTAATAATCAATGAAGTGCCTGGTAAGCCTTCGATATTTTGCTGTTACATGGATGAACTAATCGGCTTTAAAAAATATATAAACAGTTTACAGAATCAGCTTCCTCTTCTGTAAAGTAGAAATAATAATACATGCTCTTTCTAATGTACTTATTGACTGTTTAATCCTAATACCCTCTTAATCCATTTGTGTTGCTGTGGAGTCTTCTGGGTTTGACTTAGGAAGCCCTGGATTTGATCTGTGGTGCCATTGTTTTAACTTGTATTTCTTCTCTGCATGTCACCCCTCCGCACATGCCCCACCACTACCACTCCCATCTCCTGTGGAACTGGCAGATTAAGACTGTTCAGTCAGTCTTAATCTGATCAGATCAGTCTTACATCAGTCTGTTCTCACACTGCTGGTAAACACATACCCGAGACTGGATAACTTATAAAGGAAAGAGGTTTAATTGACAGTTCCACATGGCTGGGGAGGCCTCACAATCATGGCAGAAGGCAAATGAGGAACAAAATCACATCTTACATGGCAGCAGGCAAGAGAACTTGTGCAGGGGAACTCCTACTATAAAACCATCAGATCTCATGAGACTTATTCATTACTATGAGAACGGTAGGAATGAAACAGCTCCCATGATTCAATTTTCTCCACCCGGTCCCACCCTTAACATGTGTAAATTATTACAATTCAGGATGAGATTTGGGTAGGGACACAGCCAAACCATATCAAAGACTATCTGAAATATCTTACTTTAAATCATAATTTAGTCCATGCTTCACTTAAAGATTCTTCCATTTATCTGAGTGATAATGTGATGAGGTCATATTTCTTTATAAAAGTAAAATAATAATCATAGAAATGAGATAGAACTATAATTGGATGTGAAAGCCACTGCCAGTTATATTGAATCAACAGGTTTCAGAGTAAAATAAAAATAATTTTTTCTTGGCATTTCTTACTTATAATCTAGAATGTTCTCTTTTGTTAAGTTTGAAAAGGGAAGAAAGTAAAAAAGGTGAGTGTTCACAAATGGCATATTTGCATATGCATATATAGCATATGTAATATGTACATATAGCATATGTAATATGTAAATATACAAAGTACAAAAAACTCACCAAAAGTAAATCTGATAGACTGTTTATGGTATAGTGACATAATTCATATTGATAATGATTCTGTTTACAGTAGTTTAATAGCTACATTGATTACATTTGGAATAACAAATTGCTTATGTTAATAGTACTTGGAATTTGCTTCTTTAAACACCTATCATTACTAATTTCAGTTATGCGATAATGGGAAGTTAAGACTGCACAATTAAATGGATTTTATCAAACTTTGGGGAAAAACACACATTTATTTCTGATATAAAAACTATTTTAATGCAGACTTCGTTTTAAGCTAGCAGGTTTATTTTAAAAGACAGAGTTGTGATTATGAAAAAACGCTTTTAAAGCAGATGTGCCTAGTTCAAGTATGGACCCAGTACTACAGGGACTTTTTGCGTTTTTTCCCCCTAGTAGTTTATGCTTTTTCTAAACTGCTTTTGTTTTTATAAACTATTTTTCACAATTATATGAGATGACTAAGATGTTTCCTATCTCACAGATGAATATATAGGATTATTATTAAGGCAGTTCTTCAAAGTAATAAATGCACACATGCATGATAGCTCTTTCTATAAACAGGTTAGCACAGTATCTGGTACAGAGAAGTTGACCTCAGAACATCTTTATAGTGAATGCATTTATGAAATAATGAAATTTGAAGTTGAAGGCTAGTCTTCTGGCATTTTAATGACTAATATCGGTCCTTGTACATAACTGATTTGCATTATGATAGATAAAATCTGTATACTGTTCTAAGCCACTAGTCCTCACATGACTGTACCAGGGACCATATACAGGTCTATTAAATTGCTCTGTGTGATTAGAATATTGTTGTAGCCCTCAGTTTCTTCATCTATAAGATGGAAATTATTAACTTTTGTTGGAGGGTTGTGAAAATAATATAAAATACCTAGAATATTGTCTAGTATACCTGGAATGGACTCAATAAATGAGAAGTACTATTAGTCTCAGATTAAATACATGATTTGTGGAGATGAATATTTTTTCACATCCAAAAACACTAGTTATGATTCTATAGAGTTATGTATTTTATCATTTTTATCACACAATTTTAAGGCCATGTTTATATACATTTTCTCCTTTTTCCCCTCCATATCTACGTTGTTCTGCTTCTAACTATTCTTAAAAATTCCACTACTCGGTAGTTCTCTAACCTATAAATCCAATAATTTATTGTGAACGCAGTGTATGTAAAACATCTTGTTATTTTGGAAAAAAAATATTTCACACAAATATGAAGGCTGATTTCAAGAAACATTAATATCTAGAGGAAACATTAAGTAGATAATTATGACGCAAGACAGAATTTGATATGCATAAAAAAGGTTACGTAAGTGCTATGGGATTTCAGAGACATACTCTATCGTTAGGAAATTTGGCCAGGTAAAGAATATTGCGAAATACGCACAGATTTTCAGAAATTGGCCAACAACATTTTACAAATTTAGGAATGTTTAATTTTTATTGTTTAAAATGCCCCTCCCTCCCCGACCTGCCAGGGACTTTGAATGATTAGTCAAGTTTGGAAACCACTGCTGCTAGAATTCCTGGCTTCCTGTCCCTAGGCAGAGCCATTCCAAGGTGCTAGATGAACTAGAGAGAGAAGAAAAGAAGACAAGGTAGAGAGAGGAGTCTTACAAAGGAAGAAAATTTGGTAGAGATGTTGCTCAAGAAAAGGTAGCTTGTTACAGTGGTGTCTAATGGGTGCAGCTTGTTTATGTGAACTGTCCCTCAGACATAGTATCCCACATACATATAGGATTAGTCTAGGTTCTTCAGATAATTCAGATTCATTGGTTCATGAAGTTATGGAGGCTAAGTCAGCAGTTAGCAAGCTGGGAGACCCAATAAGAGATGATGGCGTAGTTCCAGTGTAAGCCCAAATCTAAAAGCATGAAAAGACTTGCATCCAGTTCAGTCAGGCAGAGAGCAAATCCTGTTACTCAGTGTTTGTTGTTGTTGTTGCTGCTGCTCAATTTAGGCCTTCAAAAGATTGCATGAGGCCCACCTACATTGGAGAGGGGAATTTAGTCGACTCATTTTACTGAGTCAAATGTGAATCTCAATCAGAAAAATAATTCAAGATGGACTAAAGAGTTAAATGTAAAACCCTGAACTATAAAAACCCTGAAAGACAACCTGGGCAATACCATTCTGGATGTAAGAACTGGCAAAGATTTCATGATGAAGATGCCAAAAGTAATCACAACAGGAACAGAAATTGAAAAATGGAATCTAAACTAAAGATCATCTGCACAAGAAAAGAAACTATCAACAGAGTGAACAGACAACCTACAGAATAGGAGAAAATATTTGCAAACCATACATCTGACAGAAGTCTAATATCTAGCATCTATAAGGAACTTATTTACAAGAAAGAAACATCTCCATTAAAAGCTGGGCAAAGGACATGAACAGACACGTCCAAAAGAAGACATATATGAGGCCAACAACTACATGAAAAAAAGCTTTATCACTGATAATTAGAGAAATGCAAACACAATCCCACTGTTGGTGGGAGTGTAAATTAGTTCAACCATTGTGGAAAGCAGTGTGGTGATTCCTTAAAGAGCTAAAAACAGTGTTACCATTTGACACAGCAATCCCATTACTGGGTATACTTGAAGGAATATAATTCTACCATAGTGACACTTGCACGCATATGTTCATTGAAGCACTCACTATTTGCAATAGCAAAGACACAGAATCAACCTAAATAGCCGTAAATGGTAGACTAAAGAAAATGTGGTACATATACACCATGGAATACCATGCAGCCATAAAAAAATGAGATCATGTCCTTTGAGGTGACATTGATGGAGCTGAAGGCCATAGTCCTTAGCAAACTAACACAGGAACAGAAAACCAAATACTGCATGTTTTCACTTAGTGGGAGCTAAATGATGAGAACACATGGACCAAAGAAGGGAACAACAGACACTGGGGCCTACTTGACAGTGGGAGAAGAGAAGGGGTTACAAAAAATAACAATTGGGTATTATACTTAGTACCTGGGTATCAAAATAATCTGTACAACAAACCCTGTGACGTGAGGTTACCTATATAACAAACCTGCATGTGTACCCCTAAACCTCAAATAATCAAAAAACATACCAGGAATGTTTAACCAAATATATGGGCACCTCATTGATCATAAAATCATCACATTTCTCATCTAAACATTTTATATTTTTCAACTTCTATCAAATATGGAATAGTTATAAAACTACAGATAATGTAAGAATAAGATACAAAGAATAATACGAAAATGAATATCATTTACCTATTGCATTTGTTTGCTAGGGCTGTCAGTTGTTTAAGCTGTATTTGGATGGCTTAAACAATATAAATGTATCATCTCAGTTTTGGAGGCTAGAAGTGTGAGATTAAGGTGTTGGTAGGGTGGGCTTTTTTTTTTTTTTTTTTTTTTTTTTTTTTTCTGAGGGCTGTGAGTAAGAATGTGTTCCAGGCTTTTCTCTTTGGATTAGAAATTGCCATCTTCTTTCTATCTTCACATTGTTTTCCCTGTGTGTATGTCACCATGTCCAAATTTCCTCTTTTTCTAAAGAGGTCAGTCATCTTGGATTAGGGCAGCTCCTAATGGTCTCACTTTAACTTGGTCATGTTGGTAAAGACTCTATCTCCAAATAGGGTTGCATTCTGAGGTACAGGGGCTTAGGACTTCAACATATGAATTTGGCAGGGGATACAATTCAAATTATAACATCTGTCTTTTAGTCTTTCCCAGTTTCCATTTCAATCTTTCTCTCCAGAGGGAACAATGATCCTGAATTTAATGATCATCATTACACTTATTTTTCTTACCATTTTACTATGTAGATACAGTCAAAAAAGGTATTGTTTACATTTTAAAGACAATTAACTTTTTATAAATTGAATCACTAAATTGTCTTTTATCAATGTTTCCTAGGATTTTACCATGTTAATTTTCTTTGTTAAAAGCTATATCATCATTTATTTGTTTTGTATTTGATAGGCATTTGGGTTGAATTCAGTCTTACTACAGTGTGCTGCAATGAAATTCCCAAATGCAAATAGATGCTTTGTGTTTCCTGGTTTACAGGGACAGGAAATACTCCTAAATAGACACTAAAAATTAATTTACAAAATAAAATACATGTATGTCAGTTTGTTCAGTGTATCAGAACTATATAATGGAATGTAGAATTTATCATAGGAATTAATTTTTAAATATAGGAAGTTCCAGAGAAAGAAAACCTAGAAAACATTCAGAGAAGTTACTGACGATTCCTAATGTGGCTGAAAAAGCTGAAGCTTGCAGGAAGCTAGGCACATCCAGCTTTTGGAGTAGAATAGCAAAGGGATTTGGCATAAAAATCTATAGAAGTATTAAACAGAGGAAAAAGGGTTTTTTTTGTTTGTTTTCCCTCACGATGTTACTCAACACAATTCTCACACCGTGTGTGTGTGTGTGTGTGTGTGTGTGTTCCAAATACCAAGCAACTGGTTTTCATAGACATCAGCTGGGTGCCCTACAATTTTAACTTAATTCTGATACTATCTGCTTGGAGATAACAAAGCATTACATCCCACAGGATAAGAGCTGTATTGGTCCCTTTTCACATGGCTATAAAAGACTACCTGAGACTGGGTAATATATGAAGAAAAAGTTTAATTGACTTATAGTTCCATATGGCTGGGGAGGCAGCAAGAAACTTACAATCATGGCAGAAGGCAAAGGGGAAGTAAGAACCTTCTTCACATGGCCGGAAGAGAGCAAGGGAGAGCTACTACTTTTAAACCATCAGATCTTGTGAGAACTCTTTCACTTACATGAGAAAAGCATGGGGGAAACTTCCCCCATGATCCTGTCACCTCCCACCCGGTCCCTCCCTCAATGCGTAGGGATTACAATTTGAGATGATATTTGGGTGGGGACACAGAGTCAAACCATATCAAGGGCTAGCCCCCCAAGACTGCTCACGACTTTAGATGCCAATTACAAGCACCAGGTTGTGATCTGTGCTTCTGACAAACCAGCTATAAATTGGGGTTCCCATCGTGTTCACCTTGGATTTGATTGATTTTGCTAGAGCAGCTCACAGATTTCAGGGTAATATTTATATTTACAAACTTACTGTAAAGGATATCACAAAGGACCCAGATGGAAGACATGCATAGAACAAGGCACACTGGATGTGCGCCAAGCTTTTGTGCCTTCTCTGGGTGTACCACCCTTCAGGAACTTCCACATGTTCAGGAATCTGGAGGTTCTCCTGATTTGTTTTTGTTGTTGTTTTTTATGTGGGCTTCATTAAGTAGACATGCTCGATTAAATTATTGGCCATTGGTGACTAACTTAACTTTTAGTCACTCTCCCCTCCTGGAAGGTCAGGGGATGGGACTGAAAGTTCTAACCTTCTAATTACATGATTGTTTCCCCTTGCAACTAGCCCCCACCCCGTAACTACCCAAAGGACCCTTAGCCATCAAACATTTCGTATTAAAAAAGTTATTACTTTGTAGATTCCAAGGATTTTGTGTGCCAGGAACCAAGGGCAGAGACCAAATACATATTTATTCTCATCACTGTGATATTCGATTTCACAGGAATTTGGTTGAGTTTTCATGGATATTGTCTCTGTAAGTTTGCAGAAGAACCTTCACTATGGGTAACAGAGCTGGGGTAGATGAAGAGTGAAGTAAAAAGAAGAGAAAACCGGAACCCACTGGGCACCATTGATTTTGCTCTTCAAGGACTCTAACCAAATGACATGTAAATTTCTCAAGTTGCAAACTGGAACGTGAAACCAGATAAGTGAATTTGGAGATTCACATTTCCACAACGCTTATAATAAAATAGTATAATACTACTATATCAATTTAACTAGATAATCCCACATAGTTTTCCAAAGTTGCATCAATATACCTCCTACCAGCAGTATATACATTTATACATTTATCTTGTTCTGCATTCTTAATAGCACTTGATTTGTCAGGCTTTTCTTTTGCCTATCCAGTATGTGTAAAATAGCATTTCATTTATTAATTTGTATATCCCTCCTCATCACAGGGGTTAAGCATCTTTCAAATATTTTATACTCATATTTTCTGCAAAATGCCTTTTAATGGCATTTCCCCATTTTTTTCTATTTAGCTGATTCTGTTTCCCTATAAACTCATGGTAGTTCATTTTGTATGAAGTTATGTTTTATAAAGATAATTTCTTATTTTAAAAACAGAGTCCTATTTATTTCTTTTCTGATTTGTGCTTTCTATGCCTTTAAATTGTTCTCAGTTATTCTGATACTTAAAAGACTTAGTCACTTCAAATCACAAAATAGTCTTGCCTTTAGAAATTTAATTTTTTTTCTCAAGCAACAGTAAAAACGTAAAATTTCTTCTCCCACTTTGAACTTGCTTTATGCTTGAGAAGACTATAGTTGGAAAAGGGATTGGCTGGCTTTTCTTCTTTTAGCATTTCTTTACCTGCTGGGAGCCATGGTTTCTGACTGCTCCATTATTTGAGTGTACTGAAGTTGGAGCTAAATAAGAATACTTAAGAACAATAATTACTTGTCAGATTTTGTCCTGATTTAATATCAGGACTTTCTAGAGATTGTAGATATTCAATGCTCATTCTCTCGTGTTTTCGTGGCCTTAAACAGTCCTTCCTAAGATTCAGGTGATATTTTCGTTTTTGCTTTTTTCCATCTGGTCACTTATGTTTCTTCTCTCAGTCCTTGGACATCTGGAAGTCCGTCTTCTCTGCCAAGGTCACATCACCGTCACATTGCTGCCTTAAGCAGAACTTGAGGGCTTCAGCCTAATCTATTGAATGCCCACTCTGACCCGTGAGTAATATAATAAATTTTTGTCCCCACTATTGGTAGAAATACGGCTCACTCATCTCGTTGTCCTCTCTCCCTTCCTTTCATGCCTTGAGCTGTAATAGGTTTTGGCGGTGTCCCCACGCAAATCTCATCTTGAATTGTAGTTCCCATAATTCCCACATATTGTGGGAGGGAACAGGTGGGAGATAATTGAATCATGGGGGCGGTTTCTCCCATACTGTTCTCATGGTGAATAAGCCTCATGAGATATGGTGGTTTAATAAGGGGTTTCCCCTTTTACTTGGCTCTCATTCCTCTCTAATCTATGGCCATGTAAGATGTGGCTTTCACCTTCCACCATGATTGTGAGGCCTCCCCAGCCACTTGGAACTGAGTCCATTAAACCTCTTTTTCTTTATAAATTACCCAGTCTCGAGTATGTCTTTACTAGCAGTGTAAGAACAGATTAATACAGGCTGATAGACCCATCCTTTCAACATTAAGTCTCTTTTCTTTTTCTTTTTTTTTTTATTATTATACTTTAAGTTCTAGGGTACATGTGCATAATGTGCAGGTTTGTTACATATGTATACTTGTGCCATGTTGGTGTGCTGCACCTATCAACTCGCCAGCACCCATCAACTCGTCATTTACATCAGGTATAAATCCCAATGCAATCCCTCCCCCCTCCCTCCTCCCCGTGATAGGCCCCAGTGTGTGATGTTTCCCTTCCCGAGTCCAAGTGATCTCATTGTTCAGTTCCCACCTATGAGTGAGAACATGCGGTGTTTGGTTTTCAGTTCTTGTGATAGTTTGCTAAGAATGATGGTTTCCAGCTGCATCCATGTCCCTACAAAGGACACAAACTCATCCTTTTTATGGCTGCATAGTATTCCATGGTGTATATGTGCCACATTTTCTTAATCCAGTCTGTCACTGATGGACATTTGGGTTGATTCCAAGTCTTTGCTATTGTGAATAGTGCCGCAATAAACATACGTGTGCATGTGTCTTTATAGCAGCATGATTTATAATCCTTTGGGTATATACCCAGTAATGGGATGGCTGGGTCATATGGTACTTCTAGTTCTAGATCCTTGAGGAATCGCCATACTGTTTTCCATAATGGTTGAACTAGTTTACAATCCCACCAACAGTGTAAAAGTGTTCCTATTTCTCCACATCCTCTCCAACACCTCTTGTTTCCTGACTTTTTAATGATTGCCATTCTAACTGGTGTGAGATGGTATCTCATTGTGGTTTTGATTTGCATTTCTCTGGCCAGTGATTAGCCTTTTTTCACATGTCTGTTGGCTGTATGCATGTCTTTTTTTGAGAAATGTCTGTTCATATCCTTTGCCCACTTTTTGATGGGGTTGTTTGTTTTTTTCTTGTAAATTTGAGTTCTTTGTAGGTTCTAGATATTAGCCCTTTGCCAGATGAGTAGATTGTAAAAATTTTCTCCCATTCTGTAGGTTTCCTGTTCACTCTGATGGTAGTTTCTTTTGCTGTGCAGAAGCTCTTTAGTTTAATGAGATCCCATTTGTCAATTTTGGCTTTTGTTGCCATTGCCTTGGTGTTTTAGACATGAAGTCCTTGCCCATGCCTATGTCCTGAATGGTATTACCTAGGTTTTCTTCTAGCATTTTTATGGTATTAGGTCTAACATTTAAGTCTCTAATCCATCTTGAATTAGTTTTTGAATAAGGAGTAAGGAAAGGATCCAGTTTCAGCTTTCTACTTATGGCTAGCCAATTTTCCGAGGACCATTTATTAAATAGGGAATCCTTTCCCTATTTCTTGTTTTTTTCAGGTTTGTCAAAGATCAGATGGCTGTAGATGTGTGGTATTATTTCTGAGGACTCTGTTCTGTTCCATTGGTCTATATCTCTGTTTTGGTACCAGTACCATGCTGTTTTCATTACTGTAACCTTGTAGTATAGTTTGAAGTCAGGTAGTGTGATGCCTCCAGCTTTGTTCTTTTGACTTAGGATTGTCTTGGCAGTGTGGGCTCTTTTTTGGTTCCATATGAACTTTAAAACAGTTTTTTCCAATTCTGTGAAGAAACTCATTGGTAGCTTGATGGGGATGGCATTAAATCTATAAATAACCTTGGGCAGTATGGCCATTTTCACGATATTGATTCTTCCTGTCCATGAGCATGGTATGTTCTTCCATTTGTTTGTGTCCTCTTAAGACACATCTCTTGATTACCATCATTAGCAGATCCTGCTTACCCCAAATGCCAAGAAATTTACAGGAAATTCTCAATAGAGCTCCCTTAAAATGCCTCTAACCTAGATTGAGGTGAGAGGAAAGCCCTTTCTGCAAAGGAGATGAAAATTTACAGTACTTTATAAAAGTAGTCTGTCTCAAATTTTCAAACTCAACTCATTTATACTCCTGGTTAGGAACTAGAATAAGGGTCTAAAAGCAAAATTTAGGACACTTAAAAAAATCTCATAAATCTTTCATTTGCAACTTGAGAGGACATGTCACAAATTGGTTTCTTCATGGCATTTTGCATCCTCAATCAAATCTGAGACAGAGTAAGTCCCATATTAACCTCTCAATATATATTACAAATAAAAGTGCCTAATATCTAATAGACTTTTAATGAAAATACTTTAATTTGTGATTATAATTTCATAGAAAAAAATTAAATTTTGCAGCCAGATTATTCAACTACATCCACTCAAGTTTAAAAAGATCTGTAGACCTTAACTATAACTTCTACCATTTGAATGATTCAAAAAGTCTTGTCAAGGAGGTAACTTGTAAAAGACTGAGTTTTTTTGTTGGTCTCTGAACAAATTTTTAGAAGTAGAACAGCAATCCTTTCTTCTATCACTGGATTTTACTGAAATCTTTAACTGCCCCTCTCCATTTTAAAAAGTCAAAAATCAAAAAGCTGAGTTTCTAAGCCTAACATGTATTTTCCCTTTGCAAACCTATCCAGAAGCTAAACTTCGAACTAAATAACTTTTCGTCTCTGAATCTTAGCTTTATTTGGATTGGATCAAAATTTTTTTCTTATTAAATTGGTGGCTAAGTATATAATAGAACTCTATTTTCCTAGTTAGACATTAAAGAGGTAGATCAGTGTAGGAGAGAAACTTTCATTTGTATTTGTATTAGCTTTGAGTCCTAGCTGGATCAACTATGGAAAAATTCTGGGCAAGTCATGGAGCCTGTCAATTTTGTAGTTACCTTGTTTGATAACTGCCACACCCCCCTTCCTTGCATTCTCCACCAGTCTTTGTCTTGCTCTAAATCTGCTGCATAATGCATCCTCTGGACTTCTTGGAGGCTGGCTTTTGTTTACACCTAACCAGTGGTGTGCTGTAGCCAACTCACTAGCTTGCAACAGTCAATTTTGTGCATCTCTTCTCATATCTTGTTCCGTGCTAAGACATTGGTAGGCTGAAGTTAGCCATAGTGAGAGTGATTACCCCACAGGTACTGACAAACTCTAAAATCAAGCTTTTGTTCGTGTTTTTGTTTTGAGAGTTATTTGTAAAACATTTTGTTTATAAGCCTAGTCCTAGTTTGGCCAACAGGAGATGTAGGCAGGAGATCACAGTGCAGGAAAAAAGTTTGAGATTCTTCTTCCTTGTTCCCTCCTTGATTCAGTGCCCCATATATTTGAAAGTACTCCTCAGTTGTTCTCTATAACTCCTATCAAGCCCATCATCTTCCTAGATCCAGCTCTCACAGAAGATCTGGTAATGCTTTCTTCACTCCTTTTTTATCCCCAGAGTTTTCTCTGTTGCTTGTCACTGGTTGCTTCTATACCCTTTAGAGATTCCTTGGGCGGCCTCCCTTGAACCTCCGAGGCTGCACCACTGCACTCCAGCCTGGGCAACAGAGTGAGACCGAGTCTCTCTCTCTCTCTGTCTGTCTCTTTCTCTCTCTCTCTCTCTCTCTCTCTCACACACACACACACACACACACACACACACACACACACACACACACACACACATCCCTTAATACTGCCCATACCTCTCTAAGTAGTACCTTCATTAAATCTCATTTGGACCATCCGGAATGAATTATGTTGCCTTCCAGAACACAAATGATAGATGCATCAATGATGACTTTTTTTTTCCTGAAATGACCCAAATTCAGCATCAGAATTTTGTTAAATATAAAGCCCCTAGCAGCTTCGACAATTGTATGAACTTTGGTATGCAGGATAAATTACCTTTAGAATCCATGCTCTGGAGTATGGGACGGTGGCCGTTAGACTAATCACTAAGCATAAAGCCTTTTTAAAAAGTTATACATTTTCTTTTTCACTCTAACTGAAAATTAAAAAGCCAAATATTTAGCCTTGGGCTACTGGTAATCTTCTTAGGCCAGGTGCATGTAACATTTTCTTCTTCTTCTTTTTTTTTTTTTTTTTCCTTCAAATCAGTGTTTTTCACTTTACTTGAGAAACTTTGTAGTTACTACTCTGCTTAATGTGCTGCTAAATAGCTCACCTCCTGACATTTCATTAAGGGCAGGAAAAAGAGGGGGAGGGTTATTTTATTTTTTAGAGTAATCCAGCTCTAATAAGAAACACATGGAATGTTACTGCTAGCTCTCCATTCTACACCAAATTAGTCATTAAAATCACTTTAGGCAAATAAAATGCAAAGATGCAATTCAATTCTCCCCTTTCAGTTTTTACCAGGGCAAAGTTTTAAACAGTAGAAATGTCATCCTTTAGTGTCAGCCTTTTTAAAGGCTGGTTGACTTGGCAGATGTTTAACTATACATAATTTATTTCTGAGATTTAAAAAAAAATACTTTTTTTTTTTCACTCAAAGACCATATGTCAAGGGGAAATATTTTATACACTGATTTTCTTAGGAAACTCATCTTATTTCCATTTTTGCTGCCAATTTTGATTCTCAGGTCAACATTTATCTGACATGTGAGCCTTTAAAATAGCTCTATGTCTGTTATCTTTTAAATACCACATGAAATCGTGGCAATAATTACATACTTCTGGATATGCAGATGTAAAAGGTCCCATTTTTTTAACCCAGGGACTCTGATCACATACATAACATCTACCTAGTTCCCACTACTTCACGCTTAGCTGCATTAAGAGAGAGGAATAGAAAATGGGTCTAGGAAATTTAAAGACCCCAAGTCAAGACTGTACCTCTGACTTCAGTGTACTACATTGCAAATATATATTCTACTAGTTGTCTTGCTCTCCAAATCCCTAACTAATACTTACCAAGCTGAATAGCCTCTATGCAATGTAGCTAAATTACTTTTCAGAAGTATTGGATAGAATGTGTAGTAGAGATACAACTGCCGCCCATAAGTTTCAAAGGTGGGGATTTTTAGTAACTATAAATAATGTAGAGTTTTGTTTTATAATATTAACCCCTAACAATGACAATGGGCAACCTTCTTATGACCATTGATAGGCATTTACAAAGTGTTTCTCTAAACAGAAAAGTTAAATAAAGTAATGAAGTATTAAATCCTAAAATAATACTATCATAGGAGTAGCTATTTCTGTAAACCTACTTATAAAAGGTAAACCCCACAATTTCAATAACTTTTTCTCATCAAAAACATTTTTATCACTGTTAAAATGATCATAGACACAAGGCTATGTCACCAACTAAAATGTCTTATGTTATTTACAGTATCATATTCTGCACACTCAAAAAAATAAGTTCTATAAGGGCAGGGAATATTGCTTGTTTTGTGACTCATGCATTTCTCAGTCTAGCAAAATGCCTGGCATATTGCAGATTGTCCATGATTATTTGTTGAATCAATGAATGAATAAAGGAAAGATTCTCCATCAATTTGTAACTTCATTTCTATAGTTCTCCTCATCTGTTTAAATAGAAATTGTGTTTCTTTTCCCACTTCTAAACAAATAACCAGAATTTAGATTTTGAATGTATTAATTTAGTCTCATACTTCTTTGTCAGATTTTTAAAAAGAAAAACAGATTTAAGATTCTATGAAATCTATAAGATACGGATTTTTATTGTTAATTCTATAATACAATTTACATAATTCCATTTTATTTTAGGTTTACTTTATATAGAGAATTAAACATAATAATTTAATGATCAGTTCTTTTTATTTCAAAAGTTTTAGGAGTACAAGTGATTGTTGGTTACATGAATGAATTGTATAGTAGTGATGTCTGAGATTTTAGTGCACTCATCACCAGAGTGGTATACATTGTACCCAATATGTAATTTTTTATATCTCACCCACCTCCCACCCACCCTTTTCAGAGTGTACAATGTTTGTTATACCACTTCATATGCCTTTTCATACTCATAACTTAGCTCCCAATTATAAGTGAGAACAGACGGTATTTGCTTTTCCAATCCTGTGTTACTTCATTTAGAATAGTGGCCTCCAGCTCCATCCAAGTTGCTGTAAAAGACATTATCTTTTTCTTCTTTGTGGCTGAGTAGTATTTCATGGTATG
Organism: Macaca thibetana thibetana; assembly: GCF_024542745.1. Lineage (NCBI taxonomy): Eukaryota > Metazoa > Chordata > Mammalia > Primates > Cercopithecidae > Macaca > Macaca thibetana. The sequence goes on from NC_065591.1 coordinate 89,094,936, forward strand.
TATATATGCACATTTTCTTTATCTACTCATCACATGATAGGCAATAAGGTTGGTTCCATATCTTTGCAATTGTGAATTGTGCTGCAATAAACATACATGTGCAGAGGTCTTTTTGATATGACTTATTTTCTTTTGGTTAGATACCCAGTAGTAATATTGCTAGATCAAATGGTAGATCTACTTTTAGTTCTGTGAGAAATCTTCACACTATTTTCCACAGAGATTGTACTAATTTTCATTCCCACCAACAGTGTATAAGCATTCCATTTTCACCACATCCATACTAACATCTTTTTTTTAAAATTATTTTATTAGTTCATAATATTAATTTATAAATTCCAGGGTACATGTACAGGAGGTGCAGGTTTGTTACACAGGTAAACATGTACCATGGTGATTGGCTGTATCTAATAACCCATCACCTAGGTATTAAGCCCAGCATGCATCAGCTTTTTCCCTAATGCTCTCCCGTCTCCTGCCCTTCCTGACAGGCCCCAATAAGTGTTGTTCCCCTCCATGCGTCCAAGTGTTCTCATTGTTCAGCTCCCAATTATAAGTAACAACATGTGGTGTTTGATTTTCTGTTTCTGCATTAGTTTGCTAAGGATAATGGCTTCCAGCTTCATCTGTGTCCCTGCAAAGGACATGACCTCATTCCTTTTTATGGCTGCATAGTATTCTATGGTGTATATGTACCATATTTTCTTTACCTAGTCTAACATTGATGGGCATTTGAGTTGGTTCCAAGTCTTTACTATTGTGAATAGTGCTGCAATGAACATACACGTATGTGTAACTTTATAATACAATGATTTATATTCCTTTGGGTATATACCCAGTAATGGAATTGCTAGGTCAAATAGTATTTCCTGTTCTAAGTCTTTGAGGAATCGCCAGACTATCTTCCACAATGGTTAAACTCATTTACATTCCCACTAACGTAAAAGCATTCCTGTTTCTCCATAACCTTGCCAGCATCTGTTGTTTCTTGACTTTTTAATAATTGCCATTCTGACTGATGTGAGATGGTATCTCATTGTAGTTTTGATTTGCATTTCTCTAGTGATCAGTGATGTTGAGCTTTTTTCATGTTTGTTGGCTGCACGTATGTCTTTGAGAAGTGTCTGTTCATATACTTTGCCCACTTTTTAATGGGGTTGTTTTTTTTTTCTTGTAAATTTAAGTTCCTTATAGATTCTAGATATTAGACCTTTGTCAGATGGATAGATTGCAAAATTTTTCTCCCATTCTATAGGTTGTCTGTTCACTCTGATGATAGTTTTGTTTTGCAGAAGGTCTTTAGTTTAATTAGATCACATTTATCAATTTTTGCTTTTGTTGCAGTTGTTTTTTGTGATTTCATGATAAACTATTTGCCCATGCCTATGTCCTGAATGATATTGCCTAGATTTTCTTCTAGGATGTTTAGATTTGTTGGTTTTATATTTAAGTTGTTGCCATTGCTTTTGGTGTCCTTGCCCATGCCTATGTCCTAAATGGTATTGCCTAGGTTTTCTTCTAGGGTTTTTATGGTGTTAGGTTTTACATTTAAGTCTTTAATCCATCTTGAGTTAATTTTTGTATAAGGTGTAAGGAAGGGTTCCAGTTTCAATTTTCTGCATATGGCTAGCCAGTTCTCCCAGCACCATTTATTAAACAGGTAGTCCTTTCCCCATTGCCTGTTTTTTGTCAGGTTCGTCAAAGATCAGATGATTGTAGATGTGTGGTTTGATTTCTGAGTTTTTTATTCTGTTCTATCGTTTATGTGACTGTTTGACTGTTTTTGTACCAATACCATGCTGTTTCAGTTACTGTAGCCTTGTAGTATAGTTTGAAGTAGGATAGTATGATGCCTCCAGCTTTGTCATTTTTGCTTAGGGTTGTCTTGACTATGTGAGCTTTTTTGGCTCCATATGAATTTTAAAATAGTTTTTCCTAATTTTGTGAAGAATATCTATGGGAGTTTAATGGGAACAGCATTGAATTTATAAATTGCTCTGGGTGGTATGGTAATTTTTACGATATTGATTCTTCCTACCCATGAGCATGGAATGTTGTTCTATCTGCTTGTGTCCTCTCCGATTTCCTTGAGCAGTGGTTTGTAGTTCTCCTTGAAGAGATCCTTCACTTCCCTTGTTAGCTGTATTCCTAGGTATTTTATTTCATTGTGGCAATTGTGAATGGGAGTCCTTTCATGATTTGGATCTCTGCTTGTCTGTTGTCCACGCATTGGAATTCTTGTGATTTCTGCACATTGATTTTGTATCCTGAGACTTTAAAGAAGTTGCTTTTATCAGCTTAAGATCTAGGGCTGAGTTGATGGGGTTTTCTAGATAACAGGATTATGTCATCTGCAAACAAAGACAGTTTGACTTATTCTCTTCCTACTTGGATATGCTTTATTTCTTTCTCTTGCGTGATTGCCCTGGCCAGAAATTCCAACACTGCGTTGACTAAGAATGGTGAGACAGGGCATTCTTGTCTTATGGAAATTTTCAAAGGGAATGTTTCCAGCTTTTGCCCATTCAGTATGGTATTGGCTATGGGTTTGTCATAAACGGCTCTTATTATTTTGAGGTATTTTTTTTTTTCAGTACCTAGTTTACTGAGGGTTTTTAACATGAAGGGATGTTGAATTTTATTGAAGACCTTTTTTGTGTCTATTGAGATAATCATGTGTTTTTGTCTTTAGTTCTGTTTATGTGATGAATTACATTTATTGATTTGAGTATGTTGAAACAACCTTGCATCCCAGGGATGAAGCCAATGTCTCCATTTTGATATATAATTGAGATAATTTGAATATTCTCTCTTCTTGGAGAATCTAGCTAACGGTCTATTGATTTATCCTTTCAAAGAATCAACTTTTGTTTAACTGATGTTTGATTCTTTTTTTATTTCAATTTCATTGAGTTGTGCTCTAATTTTTGTTATTTCTTTTCTTCTGCTAGCTTGGAGTTTGGTTTGTTCTTGTTTCTCTAGTTCTTTGAGGTGTGACATTAGATTTTCAATATTTGAACTTTCACACTTTTTTTTTTTTGAGATAGAGTCTTGCTCTCTTGCACAGGCTGAAGTGCAGTGGCATGATCTGCACTCGCTGAAACCTCTGCCTCCCAGTTTCAGCGATTCCCCTGCCTCAGCTTCCCAAGTAGCTGTGATTACAAATGTGCACCACCATGCCGGGCAAATTTTTGTATTTTTAGTAGAGACAGTGTTTCACTATGTTGACCAGGCTGGTCTTGAACTCCTGACCTCAGGTGATCCAGTCCCCTCTGCCTCCCAAAGTGCTGGGATTACAGGCATGAGCCACTGTGCCCGGCCTTGATCTTTCACACTTTTTAATGTAGGCATGTAGTCTTATAAAATTTTCTCTTAGCACTGTTTTTGCTATATCAAAGAGGTTTTGTCCATTTAAGTTCTAGGGTACATGTGCAAAATGTGCAAGTTTTTACATAGGTATACACATGCCATGTTGGTTTGCTGCACCCATCAACTCACATTTACATTAGGCATTTCTCCTAGTGCTATCCCTCCCCCCAACCCCTCAACAGGCCCTGGTGTGTGATGTTCCCCACCCTGTGTCCATGTGTTCTCATTGTTCAACTCCCACCTAACTCAACCAAACTCCACATGCAGTGTTTGGCTTTCTGTCCTTGTGATAGTTTGATTAGAATGATGGTTTACAGCTCCTTCCATGCCCCTGCAAAGGACATGAACTCATCCTTTTTTATGGCTGCATAATATTCCACGATGTATATGTGCCACACTTTCTTTATTCAGTCTATCATTGATGGGCATTTGGATTGGTTCCAAGACTTTGCTATTGTGTATAGTGCCACAATAAACATACGTGTGCATGTGTCTTTAAAGTAGCATGATTTATAATCCTTTGGATATATTCCCAGTAATGGGATCACTGGGTCAAAGGGTATTTCTAGTTCTAGATCCTTGAGGAATTGCCACACTGACTTTCACAATGGTTGAACTAATTTGCATTCCCAACAACAGTGTAAAAGTGTTATTTCTCCACATCCTCTCCAGCATCTGTTCTTTCCTGAGTTTTAATGATCACTATTCTAACTGGCATGAGATGGTATCTCATTGTGGTTTTGATTTGCATTTCTCTGCTGACCAGTGATGATGAACATTTTTTCATGTGTCTGTTGGCTGCATGAATGTCTTGTTTTGAGAAGTGTCTGTTCATATCCTCCTCCCACTTTTTGATGGGATTTTTTTTTTCTTGTAAATTTAAGTTCTTTGTAGATTCTGGATATTAGCCCTTTGTCAGATGGGTAGATTGCAAAGATTTTCTCCCATTCTGTAGGTTGCCTGTTAAATGTGATGATAGTTACTTTTGCTGTGTAAAGCTCTTTAGTTTAATTAGATGTCATTTGTCTATTTTGGCTTTTGTTGCCATTGCTTTTGGTGTTTTAGTCATGAAGTCCTCGACCATGTCTATGTCCTGAATGGTATCGCCTAGGTTTTCTTCTAGGGTTTTTATGGTGTTAGGTCTTACATTTAAGTCTTTAATCCATCTTGAGTTAATTTTTGTATACACTGTAAGGAAGGGATCTGGTTTCAGCTTTCTACACATGGCTAGCCAGTTTTTCCAGCACCATTTGTTAAACAGGGAAACCTTTCCCCATTGCTTGTTCTTGTCAGGTTTGTCAAAGGTCAGATGGTTATAGATGTGTAGTGGTATTCCTGAGGCCTCTGTTCTGTTCCATTCATCTATATATCTGTTTTGGTATCAGTACCATGTTGTTTTGGTTACTGTAACCTTGTAGAATAGTTTGAAGTCACTAACATGATGCCTCCAACTTTGTTCTTTTGACTTAGGATTGTCTTGGCAATGCGGGCTCTTGTTTTGGTTCCATATGAAATTTAAAGTAGTTTTTTTCCAATTCTGTAAATAAAGTCATTGGTAGCTTGATGGGGACAGCATTGAATCTATAAATTACCTTGGGTGGTATGGCCATTTTCACGATATTTATTCCTATCCATGAGCATGGAATGTTCTTTCATTTGTTTGTGTCCTCTTATTTCCTTGAGCAGAGGTTTGTAGTTCTCCTTGAAGAGGTCTTTAACATCCCTTGTAAGTTGGATTCCTAAGTCTTTTATTCTCTTTGTAATAATTGTGAATAGCAGTTCACTAATGATTTGGCTCTCTATTATTGGTGTACAGGAATGCTTGTGATTTTTGTACGTTGATTTTGTAACCTGAGACTTTGCTGAAGTTGCTTATGTTAAGGAGATTTTGGACTGAGACGATGGGGTTTTCTAAATATACAATCATGTCATCTGCAAACAGAGACAACTTGACTTCCTCTCTTCCTAATTAAATACACTTTATTCCTTTATCTTGCCTGATTGCCCTAGCCAGAACTTCCAACACTATGTTGAATAAGAGTGATAAGAGAGAGCATCCTTGCATTGTGCCAGTTTTCAAAGGGAATGCTTCCAGTTTTTGCCCATTCAGTATGATATTGGCTGTGGGTTTATCATAAATGGCTCTTATTATTTTGAAATACTTTCCATCAATACCTATTTTGAGAGTTTTTAGCATGAAGGAGTGTTGAATTTTGTCGAAGGCCTTTTCTGCATCTATTGAGATAATCATGTGGTTTTTGTCTTTGATTCTGTTTATATGCTGGATTGCATTTATTGATTTATGTATGTTGAACCAGCCTTGCATTGCAGGGATGAAGCCAACTTTATCATGGTGGATAAGCTTTTTGATGTGCTGCTGAATCTGGTTTGCCAATATTTTATTGAGGATTTTTGCATAGATGTTCATCAGGGATATTGGTCTAAAATTTTCTTTTATTGTTGTGTCTCTGCCAGGCTTTGGTATCAGGATGATGTTGGCCTCATAAAATGAGTTAGGGAGGATTCCCTTTTTTGCTCTTGATTGGAATAGTTTCAGAAGGAATGGTACCAGCTCCTCTTTGTACCTCTGGTAGAATTCAGCTGTGAATCCGTCTGGTCTGATACTGGGCATTTTTTGCTTGGTAGGCTATTATTGCCTCAATTTCACAACCTCTTAGTGGTCTATTCAGAGATTCAACTTCTTCCTGGTTTAGTCTTGGGAGGGTGTATGTGTCCAGGAATTTATCCATTTATTGTAGATTATCTAGTCTATTTGCATAGAGGTGTTTATAGTATTCTCTAATGCTGGGTTTTATTTCTGTGGGATCGGTGGCGATATCCCTTTTATCATTTTTTACTGTGTCTATTTGATTCTTCTCTTTTTTCATTTTTTATAGGTCTTGCTAGAGGTCTATCTATTTTGTTGATCTTTTCAAAAAACCAGCTCCTGGATTCATTGATTTTTTTTTTTTTTTTTTTTTGGAGGTTTGCGTGTGTGTGTGTGTGTGTGTGTGTGTGTGTGTGTGTGTGTGTGTGTGTGTGTGTGTTTATCTCCTTCGGTTCTGCTCTGATCTTAGTTATTTTTTGCCTTCTGCTAGTTCTTGAATGTGTTTGCTCTGGCTTCTCTAGATGTTTTAATTGTGATGTTAGGGTGTTGGCTTCAGATCTTTCCTGCTTTCTCTTGTAGGCATTTAGTGCTATAAATTTCCCTCTACACACTGCTTTAAATGTGTCTCAGAGATTCTGATCTGTTGTGTCATTGTTCTCATTGGTTTCAAAGAACATCTTTATTTCTGCCTTCATTTCTCTATGTACCCAATAGTCATTCAGGAACAGGTTGTTCAGTTTCCATGTAGTTGTGCAGTTTTGAGTGAGTTTCCTGCTCCTGAGTTATAATTTGATTGCACTGTGGTCTGAGACACAGTTTGTTGTGATTTCTGTTCTTTTACATCTGCTGAGGAGTGTTTTACTACCAATTTTGTGGTCAAATTTAGAATGTGGTGCTGAGAGGAATGTATATTCTGTTGATTTGGGGTGGAGAGTTCTGTAGATGTCTATTAGGTTCACTTGGTGCAGAACTGAGTTCAAGTCCTGGATATCCTTGTTAACCTTCTGTCTCATTGATCTGTCTAATATTGAGAGTGGGGTGTTAAAGTCTCCCATTATTATTGTGTAGGAGTCTAAGTCTCTTTGTAGGTCTTCAAGGACCTGCCTTTATGAATCTGGGTGCTCTTGTATTGGGTGCATATATATTTAGGATAGTTAGCTCTTCTTGTTGAATTGATCCCTTTACCATTATGTAAAGCCTCTTTGTCTCTTTTGATCTTTGTTGCTTTAAAGTCTGTTTTATCAGAGACTAGTATTGCAACCCCTGCTTTTTTTGCTTTCTATTTGCTTGGTAAATCTTCCTCCATCCCTTTATTTTGAGCCTATGTGCATCTTTGCACATGAGATGGGTCTCCTGAATACAGCACACTAATGGGTCTTGACTCTTTATCCAATTTGCCAGTCTGTGTCTTTTAATTAGGGCATTTTAGTCCATTTACATTTAAGGTTAATATTATGTGTGAATTTGATCCTGTTATTATGTTAGCTGGTTATTTTGCCCATTAATTGAGGCAGTTTCTTCCTAGCATTGGTGGTCTTTACAGTTTGGCATGTGTTTGCAGTGGCTGGTACCAGTTGTTCCTTTCAATGTTTATTGCTTCCTTCATGAGCTCTTGTAAGGCAGACCTGATGGTGATAAAATCTCTTAGCATTTGCTTGTCTGTAAAGGATTTTATTTCTCCTTCACTTATGAAACTTAATTTGGCTAGATAAGAGATTCTGGGTTGAAAATTCTTTTCTTTAAGAATGTTGAATATTGGCCCCCACTCTCTTCTGGCTTGTAGGGTTTTGCAGAGAGATCTGTTAGTGTGGTGGGCTTCCTTTCACGGGTAACCAGACTTTTCTCTCCGGCTGCCCTTAACATTTTTTCCTTCATCTCCTCCTTGGTGAATCTGACAATTGTGTGTCTTGGGGTTGCTCTTCTTGAGGAGTATCTTTGTGGTGGTCTCTGTATTTCCTGAGTTTGAATGTTGGCCTGCCTTGCTAGGTTGGAGAAGTTCTCCTGGATAATATCCCGAAGAGTGTTTTCTAACTTCCTTCCATTTTCCCCATCACTTTCCAGTACACCAATCAAACATATATTTGGTCTTTTCACATAGTCCCATATTTTTTGAAGGCTTTGTTCATTTCTTTTCATTTTTTTTCTCTCATCTTGACTTCTCTCTTTATTTCATTAATTTGATCTTTAATCACTGATATCTTTTCTTCTACTTGATTGAATCAGCTATTGAAGCTTGTGCATGTGTCACGAAGATTTTGTGCTGTGGTTTTCAGTTCCATCAGGTCATTTAAGGTCTTCTCTACACTATTTATTCTAGTTAACCATTATTCTAACATGTTTGTTCAAGGTTTTAAGCTTCCTTGAGATGGGTTAGAACATGCTCCTTTAGTTTGGAGAAGTTTGTTTATTACCGACCTTCTGAAGCCTACTTCTGTCGACTCCTCAAACTTATTCTCCATCCAGTTTTGTTCCCTTGCTGGTGAGGAGCTGTGATCCTTTGAAGGAGAAGAAAGGCACTCTGTTTTCTGGAATTTTCAGCTTTTCTGCTCTGGTTTCTCCCCATCTTTGTGGTTTTATCTACCTTTGGTCTTTGATGTTGGTGAACTACAGATGGTATTTTGGTGTGGATGTCCTTTTTGCTGATGTTGATACTATTCCTTTCTGTTTGAGTTTTCCTTCTAACAGACCCCTCAGCTGCAGGTCTGGAGGTCCCCTCCAGACCCTGTTTGCCTAAGTTTCACCAGTGGAGGCTGCGGAACAGAAAATATTGCTGCCTGATCCTTCCTTTGGAAGCTTCATCCCAGAGGAGCATCTGCCTGTTTGAGGTGTCTGTCGGCCCCTACTGGGAGGTGTTTCCCAGTCAGGCTACACGGTTGTCAGAGACCTGCTTGAGGAAGCACTCTGTCTGTGCTCAGAGCTCGAACACCATGCTGAGAGAACCACTGCTCTCTACAGAGCTGTCAGACAGGGACATTTAATTCTGCAGAAGCCATCTGCTGCCTTTTGTTCTACTATGCCCCGCCCCTAGAGGTGGAATCTATAGAGGCAGTAGGCCTTGCTGAGCTGCGGTGGACTCTGCCCAGTTCGTGCTTCCTGGCCTCTTTGTTTACACTTTGAGCTATCCAAGCCTCATCAGTGGCAGACGACCCTCCCACCACCAAGCTCCAGCATCCTAGGTTGACCTCATACTGCTGCATTAGCAGTGATCAAGGCTCCATTGGCGTGGGACCCACTGAGCCAGGCATGGGAGGGTATCTCCTGGTCTGCCAGTTGCTAAGACTGGGAAAAGCACAGTATTTGCTCAGGAGTGTGTCATTTCTCCAGGTACAGTCTGTCATGGCTTCTCTTTACTAGGAAAGGGAAATCCACTGACCCCTTGTGCTTCCTGGGTAAGGTGATGCCCTGCCCTGCTGCAGCTCGCCCTCTGTGGGCTGCACCCACTGTCCATCCAGTCCCAGTGAGATGAACCAGGTATCTGAGTTGGAAATGCAGAAATCACCGGTCGTCTTCATCGATCTTCCCGGGAGCTGCCGACCAAAGTTGTTCCTATTTGGCCATCTTGGAAGCAACCCAGTATCCCAAAGGTTTTGATAACTTCTTTCACTCTTAACATTCATTTCAAAGAAGTTTTAAATTTACATCATGATTTCATTGTTACCCAAAAATCATTCTGTAGCAGATTAATTTTCATGTATTCGTGTACTTTTGGGGTTCCTTTAGGACTTGATTCCTCATTTTATTCTACTGTGGTCTGAGAAGATACTTGATTTATTTCAGTTTTTAAAAATTTATTGAGACTTGTTTTGTGGCCTATTATATGGTATATCTTGGAGAATGTTCCACGTGCTGATGAGAAGAATGTGTATTCTGCAGTTCTCTAAGAATGTTCTGTAAATATTTGTTAGGTCCATTTCTTCTAGAGTGTAGTTTAATTTCATTTTCTCTTTGTTGACTTTGTCTTAATCTGTCTAGTGTAGTCAGTAGAGTTTAGAAGTCTTCCACTATTATGGGTTTTGCTGTCTATCTATTTTGTTATGTCTAGTAGTAGTAATTGTTTAATGAATCCAGAGTTACTTGCATATATATTTAGGATTTTAATATCTTCTTGTTGGATTGATCATTTTATCATTATATAATGACTTTATTTGTCTTTACTGTTTTTGCTCTAAAGTCTGTTTTATCTGATACAAGAATAGCTAATTCTGCTTGTTTTGGTTTCCATTATTTTCTACTTCTTAACTTTGAGTCTGTAAGAACTCTTACATGTTAGGTGTGTCTTGAAGGTGCAGATATTTGATTTGTGATTTTAAAAAATTAATTCTGTCAATCTGTGTCTTTTAAGTGGAGCATTTAGACCAATTACATTCAAAATTAATATTGAGACGTGAGATACTATTTCAGTCATTATGTTGATAACTATTTTGTTTAACTCACTATCTTACTGTTTTATAGAACCAGTGAGTTTTATACTTCCAAGTGGTTCTACTCTGGAGCATATTGATCTTTTGTTTCAAGATTTAGAACTACTTTAAGCATTTCATTTAGGGTTGGTCTGGTACTGGCAAATTCCCTCAGCATTTGCTTGTCTGAAAAATAATTTATTTCTCCTTCATTTATGAAATTTAGTTTTGCCAGATACAAAATTATTGGCTGACATTTTTCTCTGCATAAAGATGCTAAAGATAAAGATAGGACCCCAGTCCTTTCTGGATTGGAAGGCCTCTGCTGAGAAATCTGCTGCTAGTCTGAAAGGTTTTCCTTTGTAGGTTATCTGATGTTTTTGTCTCACTCGTCTTAGAATTCTTTCCTTCATGTTAACTTTAGATGTGATGAATATATGCCTTGGTGATATCTTTTTGCAACAAATCTCCTAGGAGTTCTTTGAGCTTCTTGTATTTGAATATCTAGATTTCTAGCAAGGCCAGGGAAGTTTTCCTCAAAGAAATTTTCCAAACATTTGCTGTTTCTTTTCCCTCAGTAATAGCAATTATGCTTAGGTTTGGCCATTTTACCTAATTCCATATTTTTGGAGACTTTGTATATTTTAATTCTTTTCAAAAATTGTATTTGGGTTAATTTGAATGCCTTGTCTTTAAGCTCTGAAATTATTTATTCTACTTGGCCTAATCTATTGTTAAAACTTTCTACTGCATCTAGTAATTACCCAGATGTGTCTTTCATTTCTGGAAGTTCTGATTTTCCTTTTTAATATCTGTCTCTTTAGAAAGTCTTTCATTCATGTACCTAATTGCTTTTTAAAATTTCTTTATGTTTTCACTTGTGAGTAACTTAAAAATCAACCTTTTGAATTCTTTATCTGGTACTTCAAAGATTTCCTCTTGGTTTGGATTCCTTGTTGGAGAGCTAGTGTGATATTTTGAGGGGTGTTATAGAACATTGTTTCTTTGATATTTCCAGAAATATTTTTGATTTCTTCTCATTTGGGTAGACTGTTCTAATTATTTTTAATTTTATATTTCATTCAACTGTATTTTAAATTTTTGAATTCCTCTTGATATAACTTTAATGTTCATACTTAATTGCAACCTAATTCAGCAATGGGTGCTTTCAGGGGTGAAGACTTTGTATGTTTGTTTTTTGGTTATAGAGAGTCTCTTTATAATGGCTTTCTTAGGTGCTGTTTATAGTCACAATGTACTTGGTGTGTATGCAGTTTTAACTGTGTGTCCTGTGGAGTTGGAATGGCAAAGGTCTCATTAAGCTTATCTCTTTCTCCAATGATGTGAACTTTTTTCTTTCTTTATTTTTCCTTCAGTGTTTTCTTCACTAGGTTTAACGGTTTAGACTTCAGGCCGGTAGGATTGTCCATGGGTAAAAACCAGCTGTAACTAAAGCAGATTGGTAAATGGAATATCCAAAGTGGGCAGATGTCCCAGCCTTGACAGAGGTAGCTGGAGGAATATCAGTGGAAGTGAGGAAGCCACCTCAGCTCACCCTGCCAGATCAGCAGGAAAGCAATTCACCTCCCAGTCACACTCCTGACTCCGTGTTCTGGCTATTCAGATCAGACAGAAACCTCTTTTCATCTGGAGGAATGCTATTATTTCATTATAGAGGGATTGTGACTCTACCCTTCATGCAAGCCAGAACCTTGAGGATCCTCCTTCTGTGGGAATACAGTCACCCTGAAGTGTTCCAGAAAGGCTGTTTACAGGTGTATCTATGCCCAGTTCCCATGCAAGAAGCCCCAGCTCTTTCTGCAATGGTGGTCAAGGGGAAGAAGTCCCCTTCTGCAAGGCCCTTCACAGAGTGAGGCTGCCTGACTGTTGGTGTAGAGCCACACCCTTTCCCCACTGACCTCAGCACTGCCCCTGTGCCTCTCAAAGAAAAACTTTCTGCAAGTGGAACTTTCTGAGACTCTGGATTGTTTTGTTTCACAAGATGTTTCCTTGATATGATACAACTCCCCATCCCCTAGGAGCAGGAGTACCTGAGGACCAGACTACTGTTATTCATGCTGCTTTTCTGGGTCTAGCTGCCCAGTAAGGCTGCCACACTCCAGGCCTGTGACGGGGGAATGTCTGTAAGGGATCCAATAATGTGACCTGTCTTCAAGTCTCCCAGCAGAGGATACCAAGCTTGATATGCCAAGAGGATATCAGAGCTCTAATAGGGGTGGCAGGGAAGTGACGCAGACTCTGAGATTTACTTTTTTATAAATAACCTTATTGTGTTGGCTTTCTCAAATGTCATTTGTAGTAGTAATGAACTAGTAACATGGACAGACTCAGGGCCTGCTGTTTAGTCTGGGTGATGCAGACAATGGTGATAGCTGAGGTCATGCACAAGTTTTCTCCTTTCTGGGTGTTGTGTTATTCTGTCTACGGATGCTGTAAAGGACTGTATAGCTTGGCCTCCAGCCAGGAGGTGGTACTTGCAAAAGTTCACCAGCTGCAGTAGTAGCAGTGGGATGTGTGCTTGCGTTATGTTACCCGGGGGAGGTACTCTGGTGTCTTACACAATAGGCAGGGCCATAGAGCTCCCAAAAGTTTATGTCCTTTAGTTGAGCTGCCAGTGCAGGTGGAGGGGCAAAGCCAGGTTGGGACTGGGTCAGGCAAGTCGGTGCTCTGGCTCTCCAAATGGGGCATAAGCAGCAGTCTCAGTGCTAATCAAAGGGAAGTTCTCTGGTTACTGGAGTAATGTTCCAGGGAGGGGCACAACTGCTTCTCTTGAATGGAAGAGGTCACAGAGGGCATGGGAAGTAGCAGGTGGCAGTAAGCCCCACTCAGCTGCCACACATTTAGCGAGTCAGATTTCACATCTGCAGTGTTCTACTAGCAGCAGTTAGCTAGGTTCTAGGAAGTCTGCACTCAGAACTTGAAACTGCCCGAGGCCATAAGCCTTTCCTGCTGAGATGGAAACTGCAGCTTTCAGGACACACCACTCCCTGTCCTAGTGGGAAGTGGACTGTAGGGGTTACCTGTGCCCGTGTCTATAGTGCACTTCTCATTTACCCCTCAGTTGTGGCTGAGGGGGTTCATCCCCACTCAAGATTATATTACGAATCTCAGTTGGGAGCTTCTCTCAACCAGTGACCTCCTGTTTTAGCTGGCAAACTCCGGTAAGGTCACCTGGGAGCTAGATTCAAGAATGGCTTCTTGCTATCACTGCTGTAGTCTGGGAGTGCACACAAAGCATGACCCAACGCTGTTCCTTCTCATATACTCCCCACTGCTCACCAAATAGGCTCCAGTGCTGGGTATGTATAAGACCTTCCCCCAAGGTTTAGATTACCAGGTTCCTCAGTGAGAGTGTATATCCCAGAGGCAGTTGCCCCACCCCCACAGTCTGGGAATTAGTTTTCCAACTGACTCACAGTGTAGGCTGTGGCCCACTGCTTCTATCAGAGGGTCTGTAGTTCCTTTCAGTTTTCCTGTTAAGTTCGTGGGGTGCTTCTTGGAAAAAAGTTGACAGCATGAGTATCTGCACACTATTTTGTTTTTTCAAGTGCAAGAGGTATGTTAAAAATGCCTCTGATCTATCATGTTGTTAAAAAAAAATCTGATAATCAGTTCTTGATTTGTTTTTGAAATGAATGTGTTTTCTGAATAATAGTTCTTAAATTCCTGAATTTTAAATATTCTTTAAGAATATTAATTTTTCTGAAATTATTTAAATATGAATTACAAATATAAGCATCTGCACATGCCCTGAAAATACTTTAGTATTTCCCAGAACTATTTAATATTATTAAATAAATAAGATTTATTTAATATTATTAAATAGAGTAAAATACTTTATTTAAATATTTCCCAGAAACTGCTACTGATTTTACTTGATCACATCAAGCATGTTTAAACAACTATTGTTTAAATCTTGTATTTTATATCTTTTTGCTGGAATGAAGTTAAGTTTTAAGAATTATCACAAATGAAAAATAGGAAAATAGGATGGTTCTTAAAATATCTTCAAAATATTTTAAAATTATATCTTTATTTCTCCAATGGATTCTGTGCCATAGTCATTCTTCCAACATAAAACTTGTGTAACACTTGAAAATTTAGTACGGAAATGTCAATATTCAAACAAAGTAGGAGCTTCTGCTGTAACTTCCATTAAATAAATTTAAATGAATTTTTCATAGACTGGTAACACAAGAATCAGAGGCAGCTGTTGTTGAGGATCCTCCCAGATCCCTTTATTGCCCCCAGCCATAGACGTTGGCTGCTAACTTTTTATACCTGCACCATCTTCTCAGACTTGATGGGGCTGATGAGGGCCAGCTTGCCTGGAATGACATAGGGATATAATGGCTGTCATATTGCCTGTAAGAGATACAACCTTTGTGGCACAATGCACACTCCTAAGCTCTACCCAGTATCAGACAGACACTAGATTTCTCCCAGTGGCACATCTTTGCCTGGCTTTTCCCACAGCCTAACTCGCTTCCCTTATTTTCTCAACAAATAGCTTATAAAATTATCCCATCTCAGGGTCTGCTTTCCAGGGGGTCAGACATAAGACAAAATATAATATGCTTAGATAACTCTTGTTGTTAACTCCATGTTTCAAACACACTCAGACTCATTGCTTTTATTCTTGTTTTATCATTTTTCCTATGTCTGATACTTTAAACACATTTGTGATAAAGCAGGATACTTTTTGTACCTAAAGAGTATTTAAAATGAAGTTTATGATTATTTTCTGATCCTATTTCATGATACTAGATCTACCTGAGGAATTCTTAATCTAAATTGGAAATATCTCATGGAGCCAAAAGACCAATTATATGTATATTCTTTTACATCCCAAAGTTTTTCTGGTTATCTGTAGCATGTTACATATCCTTTTTAGATCTCTGGTTCTTGAACTATAAAGTGAGACTGCCAATGCCATTTCTATGTAATTTTTCATAGTTGTTGCAAAGATTATATGAAATAATGAATGTGAAAACTCTTTCAAATATAGTTAAATTATATAGAGAATTTTGCCTACTGTCAGTATAAAAGATAGTATATTTTTATATGAATAGTTTGATTCAAATTGAAATAAAAAATATCACTATTGGCAACATCACCGCTACCAATTCCAAAGCTTTAAGGAAATAGCACAGTTCACTGTTGTAGAAACAAGTAGGTCTCCAGTATTTAATTAGCTGCTATTCTGTGCAAGACTGTTAGATGCTTTGTGGAACTTTCAGTCAATAAATGGTTAATCCCATTCAGCCTTAATTGCTGAAACTAATTCTCCTCAATCTGACCCCCCAGATGTAATTTTAAGAGCATCCTATCTAATTACTTTAAAGTATTCAGGAACTGACCCTCACATACTGGTGCAAAATTGTTCTCACATTGTTTGGCCATGGTGATGGTTGTCGCTAACATACTGTGAGACCACTGAGGCATAAACTGCTGCTTTTTTTTTTTTTTTTCCAATTATACTTTAAGTTCTAGGGTACATGTGCACAACGTGCAGTTTTGTTACATAGGTATATATGTGCCATGTTGGTTTGCTGCACTCGTCAACTCGTCGTTTACGTTAGGTATTTCTCCCAATGCTATCCCTTCCCCTGTGCCCCATAACAGGCCCTGGTATGTGATGTTCCCTGCCCTGTGTCCTAGTGTTCTCAATGTTCAGTTCCCACCTACGAGTGAGAACATGCAGTGTTTGGTTTTCTGTCCTTGTGATAGTTTGCTTACAATGATGGTTTCCAGCTTCATCCATGTCCCTGCAAAGGACATGAACTCATCACTTCTTATGGCTGTATAGTATTCCATATACTGCTTCTACCAGCAACCAATCTGGGCTCAGAAAGTTTACTGGATATTACCCAACATCCAAGCATGAGTTCCAGACCTTACAACACATGCTTAATGAAAAGCCAAACCTTCTAGAACTGACAGAAAAGAAGTAATAGGGTACTGTCATGCGATGTTGGACAAATGATTTCTCTGGGGTCTTATACCTGAAAAAACTTGGTCAAAGAGCATTTCAAACTCAAGCCAATTGTATTAACACATTCTTCTTTCTAGAGTAAAATAAAAGAAAAGGGGTGGAGGGATTAAGGACTTTCTCTGGAGGTGAAACAACCCCTGTTACTTTTGGTAAAATACTTTCTGCAGCAATAATCAAGACTGTGTTATCTAAGTTTTCTGCATCAACAATAGTATGTTCATCAAATGTGTCATTCAGTGGCAAAATAATTAAGTATCTCTTTGCTATATACCAAATTATTTTTTGAATAAGAAAAATGAAACTGGAATTGTCTTCTAATAGGGTCTCATGTCCAGATATAAATAAGGAGTGACTAAATATAAATTCAGTATATATATATATATAAATAAATACAAATGGAAAATTGGAGCTTGAAATCCTAGCCAAAACAATTGACCAGCAATCACTGATAAGTAATACTGTAGTTCACTCCTTATCCTCAGTTTAATTTTCAACAGTTTTAGTTACCTACGGTCAACTGCAGTCCAAAAGTATTAAATGGAAAATTCCAGAAATAAACATTTCATAAGTTTTAAGTTGCCTGCTGTTCTGAGTAGCATGATAAAATCTAGTGCTATTCTGCTTCATTCTGCCCAGGACATGAATCACCCCGCTTGTCCAGTAGTGTTTCCATGCTGTCTAGTCTCGCCACCCTTTAATCACTTAGTAGGCTTGTGGGTTATCAGATTGACTGTCACATTATTGCAGTGCTTGCGTTCAAGTAACACTTATTTTACTTAGTGGTGGCCCCAAAGCACAAGAATAGTGATGCTGCCAATTCGGATATGTCAAAGATAAGCCATAAAGTGCTTTCTTTAAGTGAAAAGGTAAAAGTTCTTGACTTAATCAGGAAAGTAAAAACACCATATGTTGAGGTTAAGATCTATAGTAAGAACGAATCTACTATGTGTAAAACTATGAAGAAGAAGAAAAGAAATTTGTGCTCGTTTTGCTGGCATACCTCAAACTGCAAAAATTATGACCATAGTGCATGATAAATGCTTAGTTGAGATGGAAGAATCATTACATTTACTGGTGAAAGACATGAACAGAAACGTGTTTCAATTGATGGGTCTATTGGAAGGTATCCCCGTGGATACGAGGGGACAACTGTATAGGTTTGGCCCTCTAATGATGTAATAACTGAAAAATAACAAAAATAAAGTAGGATTTGTACATCAAAGAAGGGAATGTTAACATTTGGGAACACTTGTTAAAAGTTATCTGTATTGAAATAGGTTTTTTTTTTTTTCTTTTTATTCATGGGCTACAATACTTATGGTGTTACTTGCCTCTTCACCCATAACTAAGAACAAATACATTATCCTGGTTTATACAAATCACTTGATTCCTATTTACCCTGAAATCCATTTTTAAATTGCCTTCTTGATTTTTTTTAAAATTCCAAGTGTATTGATCTGTATTTTCCTCCTTACTATAATTTATCTTTTGAGTGCTTGCCTTCTTGACATGTGTATACAAAGAATCCCATTTCTTATGTCCCCAAGACCATTTTAATATTTGATTGTCTTCTTAAATCAATGACCTTAACTATCTTCAAATCTCCCCAAAAGCCCATTTTATTTCTAGTAAGTTTGTAACTCTCTTTAGTGTATTAAAGAATCTTGTAAATAGCTGATGAAACACAATTTGAGGAGAGCTGTATTCTGAATTTATTAATGAACAACTCTGAAGGAAAATAGTTTCATCAATTTAGGGTAGGGTGTTATTAATATAATTGAGTAGTGTGTCACTTAAATTACAGGGGTGACATCAAAATAAGTATTTCAGAATATTAGCAGATTTAATTTTCTTTTTTGAACCACACTGAAGATCCGTATGTCAACTGATGGTTGGAAGGATTTTCCGGCTTCTTCTTATGCTATCAAAATATGAGGTAATAGAGCTGACTGTAAGATCTTAGAATCTGCTTTATATTGACTTGGCTCTACCCTACAGGAATTGTGTGATTTCATGTGATATAACTTACATTGTTGAGTCTCCAATGCTTCACTTACGGAATAATGACGTATACTTTAAAAGTTTTCTGTGTGAAAGGTTGACATTTAGCACCCCCATACTTACTGAATTGACTTTGGTTAGTTGAAACAGAAAAATAAGTTGTGTTCCTAATATAGAACTGTTAAAGCAGCCACTTCTGGCCGGGCGCGGTGGCTCAAGCCTGTAATCCCAGCACTTTGGGAGGCCGAGACGGGTGGATCACGAGGTCAGGAGATCGAGACCATCCTGGCTAACACTGTGAAACCCCGTCTCTACTAAAAAACACAAAAAAACTAGCCGGGTGAGGTGGCGAGCGCCTGTAGTCCCAGCTACTCGGGAGGCTGAGGCAGGAGAATGGCGTGAACCCAGGAGGCGGAGCTTGCAGTGAGCTGAGATCCGGCCACTGCACTCCAGCCTGGGCGACAGAGCAAGACTCCGTCTCAAAAACAAAAACAAAAACAAACAAACAAAAAAGGCCACTTCTTAAAAATATACTTTATAGGTAATTTACATACAATAAGACATATCCATTTTTAGAGCTTGATAAATTTACCAAATGTATACATCCATGTAATCATGGTATCATTCATGATTTTGAACATTTCACCACTCCCAAAAGTTCTCTGCTGACCCATTGTAATGAATTCCCCTGCAATTCCTGCTGTAAGCAATCACTGATCCAACATCTACTGCTATAGATCAGTTTTGTATATTCTAGAACTTCATGTAAATGGAATAATATAATGCAATTTCTCATTTCCCTGGCTACATTCGCCCAGTGCAAGTGTTGATATTCATGCATCTTCTTGCACAGTAGTTTGTCCCAATTTATTTGAGTAATATTTCATTGTAAGGATATGACCTAATGTGTTTAACTATTCATCTGCTGATAGACACTTGAATTGCTTGCTGCTTCAGGTTATGAATAAAATTTCCATGAACATTTGTTTGCAATTCTGTTGGTAGTTATGTTATTTTCATTGCCATGCAGTTGTACAGCCCAGATCTCCTTTCAGGACAGAATGCCCCAGGGAGCACAGGTGACTGACAACTTCCTGATGTCCTACTTTTATATTTCCTGTAGTGGCATTCATGTTGATATCAATCCCCCATCTATTCCTGGCTGTTCCCAGCCAATGACTAGGAGTAGAACCATTGGCTATTTTCACCCATTGTAGGACTGCCCTAGCACGCGACATTTGCTTAGGTGTCCTCGCAAAACGCCAGTCTTTGGTTATTTCTACCAAATCTTTGCTTCACTTTCTTTTTTCACGGTGTCAGACCTGTGTTATGGCCTGAAACTTCTCACCATGTAACTCCCCCTTTACCTTTTAGTGTTTCTTCTTGTCTCTTGCACATATCCCATCTTGATGTTTGCTTCTCAGATAATTCAGTTATTTATTTTCTTTGGTAAAAACCTAGGAATGGAAATACTTAATCATATGATGTTATGAGTTGAATTCTCTGCAATAACATTTTTGGTGTTAAAGTCATTAATCTCTCTTTACCAGGCGTAGCTTGTAGCTGGATGGGTTATACTCTAACCTAACACTAGCTGTAAGGTTATACAGGCAGCCAAGAGAGGAGGTGGGGGCAGATTCTGAAGTGTTTGCATTTGCCTTTTGGGTGAAATAATTAGATATTTTCTTCATAGACAGCATACTAGTTGAAATGGGCAGGAACGGGCCACTTTTATAGGCCTAGAAACTGGAGTAAGTCCGGGGAGTAAACATTTTGGGGGTCTTTTGTTCAGATATTCCCATTCTGTGTCAGCATCCATTGTTTTACAAATTGCGGCTCTGACTTCGGAATAACACTTCTACTTTGTCAGACCAAAGAAGTAATAGGAGGGCCTAGCCATCTCTGTACAACCTGGGATTCCTTAATTGAGGATCATCGATATGGAGCTCCCTGTTGGGCTGGCAGAAATCTTTTCAGGTCTGTATTCCTGTCTGCCTTCGCCTACATTCAATTGTCGGGCTCTTTAGATTTTTTATGTTCAGTCACTACATGAAATAAAGGCTGGTTTCTAAGCTACCAAAGGAACTATCTCACTCTCATACTCAGTTATCAATTGCTTGTTAATTGTCTTCAGTTTTTATTTGCCTATAAGGCATTAAGACAATTTGGTAATAATTATCCAGTTCCATTTCCTTGATATTTAGCATTGCAGTCACTAGGACATGCTCCTTTACCACCATCAGCCCAGCTCACAACAGCTGAAAGTTAAAAACTAGACTATTATCTTCTGCCAGGAGCTCTCTTTACACCATGTGCCACGAGGAATGGAGTCTTCATTCCCAGCTAGTTAATAGTTAATCTAGCTCCCACTGGGACAGGTTAGGTTTTCTGGGACTCACACACTGGGAGGGTGTTAGGAGTACAAAGTTTTACTGGAGAGTAACACCTACGAAAATAAATGAAGCAGGATTGGATAGGGGAATATATCGGACAGCAATATAAACCTGAAAGGATCCCTGCCACCCCAACAGAGAGCTCTAGATAAAAAAATCCTCAAAGGAATCCTATGTTATGCAGAAATGGCCAGGCTCTCCTATTAATTACATCCCTGTTCAGTCTTTGGTTAGGTTCTACCCTGAGAAGAGCATGACCTCATTTTGAAAGTTGAGGCAGATTGTTAAAGAGCTACAGCTAGAAAATGTCAGCTAAACACACTCCTTGCAACTGGGTAATGTGTCTTTTCTTGAAGGCAAATCTCAGATACACATCTGTCTGCTACATAAAATATGTATCATTAATTATATAAGAGATTGCCAAACATTTTTCCAAAGTGGTTGTAACATTTTATAATCCCAATAGCAATACATGAGAACTACACTTGCTACATAAACATGCCAAAACTCCGTATGGTCAGTCTTCTAATATTAGCTGTTATAATGAGAACTAGAGGAATCTCATTTTAGTTTTAATTTAATTTTTTATGATGAATATCATTTTATGTGTTTACTGGACATTCATGTGTCTTTTGTAGTGTCAGTTCAAATCTTCTATTTCCTTTTGAATTGAGTCACTGATGTTATTTAATCATAAGAATTGTTTATATATTCTAGATACAAATCCATTTGCCAGATTGCAAATATTTGTACCCAGTCTGAGGCTTGCATTCCTTTTGTTTAATGGTGACTTTTGAAGAGTGGGAAAATTTTAAGTTTGATAAATTCAACTTGTCATTTTTTCTCTTATGTCCTTTCCAAGTAATCCTGTTTACAATTGTTTTGTTTTCTTTTAGTTTTATAACTTTAGGTTTATATTTAGGTACATAATCCATTTCTATAATTTTTTTGTGTACGATAGGAGAGATTAAAAGTCAATTTTTATTTTGATCACATATCTAGCATTTGTTGTTTACAAATAAAATCTACCATTTGTTGAAGGTTGAATATTTATAATCATTTGTTGAAAAATCTACCTGTTCTCATTGAGTTACTTTTACACTTCGTTGAAAATTCAATTGACCATACATATGTGGGTCTCCTTCTGGATTCTCTGTTCACTAATTAATATTTTGTTTTTACAGCAACACCATCCTGTCTTGATTATTATAACTTTATAATAAGTCTTGAAAATAGTGTCAATCCTCTAGCCATTTTCTTTTTCAAAGTTATTTTGCCTTTGTTTTTTGCTTGCCTCTATAAATTTACTAACAGCTTATCAATTTTTACAATTGGCTTTGAGTAGAATTTATATGAAATTCTATGATATAACCTAGAACTCGTCTTAGTAATATTAAGTCTCCCAATCTTTGACTATAGTACATTTCTTCATTTATTTTGGTTGTCTTTAATTTATCTCAGGCATCTTTTGTAGATTTTAGTGTAAAGATATCTTGCACATATGAAGTTCATGCCTAAGTCATTGTGATTTTTAATGCTGCTAATGCATTTTTAACTTAATTCCAATTATTGGTTGTGAGTATATTCAAATACAATTTATATTTTATATTGACCTTGTATCCTGTGATCATGCTAAATTCACTTCTTAATTTTAGCAGGCTTTTTATTACTTTTAAAAATCCATATGAATTACTATTATACTTTTAACATTGATACTGGCAAAGAGATTTTATTTTTTCCTTTTCAGTCTGTATTTAAGATTGCACTACTTAGTGAATTGACATCGTTTGTCTAGGGTAATACCCGAGGTTCGTTTTCTCATGGCCACAGAAAACTAGAACGTGACAAACAAGAGTAAGGTTCAGAGTTGAAGTTTAATAGGTGAAAGAGAAAAAGCTCTCTTGCTACAGAGAAGGGTCCTGTAGAAAATGGGTTGCCACTTCTATAGTGAAACGTAGAAGGTTTTATAGATGAGCTTGAGGCAGTGTCTGATTTTCATAGGGCACGAAAGATTGGTCAGACCGGGTGTGCTATTTGCATAATGCTTGAAGAAGCGCACTTCCCCATCCCAATCTTTTATTATGCAGATGGCTTCTCTACCTGGCTGGTGCCATGTTGCCTGGTTCTTTACTGCACACATGGTGGCAAGGAAAAGGGAAAATGGAGCCTCCATGCTGAACATGCCTTGCCCTTAGGTAACCTTTTTCTATTGGCACAGATGCTGGCATTCACCTGTGCAAGCTGCAAGCTTGCTTATATATGCTTGGAGCTCAATTTTTCAGGCTGCTCTTTGTTATAAAAGAAATGATTTGGGGGCTGCTTTTTGTTGAAAGGGAAGCCTTGCCAAGCACTTATTTTACCCTCACTATCTGCCTGAGTATTCTCTTTCTATCTGCTGTATCACTAGGACATCATTACAGTATTGACTTGAACTAACAGTAAATATCCATGACGAAACCAGATCTTACGGGGAAAGTGCTTAGTCTTATAAGTATGATACTGTATGTATGAAAACTTATCATGAGATGACTGTGTCCTACTCAGATTCTCTCTTTGTATTTAGAGTGGAAAGTGCTTCCAGGTGTAAAACTTGTAGGTTAAAGGGCTCACTTTGCTATTTTTTATTTTCTCAGCTCACGCTTGAGCATCTCCTGTTGCCCATTGTCTTAAAGCTGTTGTTCCTCCGTCATGTCCATGTTCTTTTTGTTTACAGTGGGATGGCAGGTATAGTACTAGCTATTTATTCGTGCCCAAGTGCAGAAAGCATTATTTACTTTTAGCACAAATTATAGAGAGGTGTACAGGACATGATCTGGAGGAAAAGAAAATCACTCTGGCTATTATTAATGGAGGATTTGGCAGCAAACCTTTTTGTGAAATATCTAGCAACTAAGAAGTTGTTTTGCCTAAAAGTAGTCAGATTTTACTGTTTTGAACTAATCCAGAATTAGGTGATTGCTTTTTCTCCCAACTTAGTCTCACACCATTATCCTGATCCTTGATATTTTGCCTTCTCAGTGATAAGAAGCAAGTGAGGATAAACCTAATGGAATGGGAGTAGAATGGGGGGAAAACAGTGTTTCTTCTAAAGTCTTGAGCAGAGTAGTTGCAACTCAACATTAGGCCATTTTATGGTAGAAGGATAGAGAATAGGCCACTTCAGGTACATTTTATTATTTCAACAACATGAAGGTAATTGATTGCAAAGAGAATTAACTGACCGGAGATAAGAAAAGAGGCATTATGTAACATGGAATTTAATCTTTTAACCTGTTTACTCATCACAACAGTAGTTTTACTTGCTGGACCATGACTTCAAATCACCCTGTCCTCTGAACTTAGTAACTCATCATTCTTTTGGGGAAGAAGGAGAGGAAAACTGAAATGTTGTAAGAAAACAGACTGTTTTCATTTATATTTTTATTATTATGGTTCCTTTTTATACTTGTTTAAACTTTAGTTACCAAGACCCATGAATTATAAATCCAAAATATTTTCAAACGCATTCTCCTCTCCCCATCCTTACCATCACTATTCTAGTTCAGACCACACATTCTTCTCCTGGATTACTCCCACAGCCTTGATTCTGTTTCCTGGGATCATGTATCTGAACGCTCAATATATCCAGTTGCTTTCAAAATTTAAAGTGCCTACAGATTACCTACAAATCCTGTTAGCTGAAGGCTCTGCAACAGTAGGTTTGGAGTGGTCCTATATTGTGCTAATGCTGTTGCTACTGGCCCATAGGCCACCACAGTGTGAGAAGCTGCCCCTCTCATTGGACAGAAACAATCTTCAGTTTCTGTCAGCACTACTAGAACTCAGCAGTTTTACTGTTTTCTGTTCTGTAAAAGTACTGTATCTAGGTGAAGCGAAGGATATGTTAATTAGATTTATTGTGGGTATCATTACAGGAGGTATACATATATCAAAATACTACATTGTATACCTTAATTATATAATTTTTGATTTTTCAATTATAATTCAATAAAGCTTGGGCAAGGGTGGAACCTAATACACAAAAACCCAAGGTGGACAATGGGCTTGCATATTGTTGCTAAAATCTTGGAATTACCTATTTAAATAATAACCCACCAAATGAAATAAATCATTTAGAAATTGGTAGTAATATTTCTTTACCACATGGTATTGATTAGAAAGTTCAGATTGGTGTATTTAAAAGTGCATTAAAAGTGTAGCATAATGTGTAAATACAAAATATTGATATTAAAAATAAGTATTGCCACTGGGGCCTGTTGTGGGGTAGGGAGACAAAGGAAGGATAGCATTAGGAGATATACTTATGTAAATGACAAGTTAATGGGTGCAGCACACTAACGTGGCACATGGATACATATGTAACAAACCTGCACGTTGTGCACATGTACCCTAGAACTTGAAGTATAAAATAAATAAATAAATTAAATAAATAAAATAAGTATTGCCAAGCTACTGAAACACATCAGAATATATGGAGGGAAAAAAAGAAAAAGCACTCTCATATAATGCTAATGGAAGTGTAAATTAGTATAAGCTTTCTGGAAATCAAATTGACAACATGTATCAAGAGATACCACTTCTAAGAACCTAAACTACAGAAATAATCCCAAGTCAGACACATATTTATGTACAAAGATATTTCAACATTAGAACAATTAAGTAAATCATGGTATACATATCCTGCAAACGGTTTTAATAATTTAAGAAAAAATTTATTGTAAAGTTGTGCTTACAAATGTAGTCTCAGCCTTCTAAATGAAATACCTGGAAAGACGAGATGGAGATAAATTTGGGTATTTGTGAAGTTTGACATTTGGTGGTAGAACTGTGAGGAAATTTTACCCAAGGTTTAAAATGTTTCACTGAACTTTTGAGATAATTACAATAATTAAGTATTGCTTTTATAAATTGGGAAAATAATAAAGCAATGTTAAACATTAAAAGTTTGTATTAAGATATACATATTTTTAGATTCTCAAGGAAAGCATGTCTTTGTTTTAATTATTGGCCAGATAACTGGGAGACAATAACAACTAAAATTTTTTTGCAGCAAGTCTCATGTTTAGTGAATTTGCCCAAGGGTGTGGATGAGGCAATGTCACCTTTTTTGTTTTGTTTTTTTTTTTAAGAAAACAACACATTCTTACCATGTGATCCAGCAGTTATGCTCCTTGGTATTTACCCAAAGAAACTGAAAACAAAACACACAAAACCTGAACATGTCACACAAAAACCTGAACATGGTTGTTTATAGAATGATTGTTATACTCATTTTTGACACAACTTGGAAGCAACCAAAATGTTGTTGAATTGGGTGAATGGATAAATTGCAGTTCATGCAGACAATAGAGCAGTATTCAGTGCTGAAGTGAAATGAACCATCAAGTCATGAAAAGCATGGAGGAATCTTAAATGCACATTAGTAAGTGAAAGATCAATCTGAAAAGCTACATACTATATAATTCCAGCTATATGACATTCTGGGAAAAGGTAACACTATGGTAAAATAGTAAACAGATTAGTAGTTGCCAAGATTTGGGAATAGGGAGGAATACATAGAACACAGAGAGGTGTTTTTTTGGGGGGGAGGCGGGGACGGAGTCTCACATCGTCACCCAGGCTGGAGTGCAGTGGCACGATCTCGGCTCACTGCAAGCTCTACCTTCCAGGTTCATGCCATTCTCCTGTCCCAGCCTCCCGAATAGCTGGGACTACAGATACCTGCCACCACGCCTGGCTTTTGTTGTTGTTGTTGTTGTATTTTTAGTAGACACAGGGTTTCACCTTGTTAGCCAGAATGGTCTTGATCTCCTGACCTCTTGATCCGCCCGCCTTGGCCTCCCAAAGTGCTAGGATTACAGGCCTGAGCCACCTTGCCTGGCCTCACAGATGGTTTTTAGAGCAATTGAAATACCCTGTATAATACTATAATAATGGATACAAGGATACATGTCATTATAGAACACCAACAATGAGCCCTAATGTAAACTAGGGGCTCTGGGTGGTAATGATGTGTTAATGTGGGTTCATCATTTGTAACATGTACCACTCTGGTGAGGGATGTTGATAATGGGAGGCTATGCATATGTGGGAGTAGTGCATATTTGGGAACTCTGTACTTTCTGCTCAATTGTTCTGTGAACCTAAAACTGCTTTAAAAAATTTAAAAAGTGCATCTATTAAGTGATTTAACACATTTTATTATAATATTAATTAGGATTTATTAGACATTTTACTTATATATTCTATTTATTGTAATCTTGATTCCTTTTATATTTCATCAGTAATACTTTCTTTGGCTGATTTAGGAATTGGTAATTTTATTTTTATTTCTTAGGTGGTTGCTGTTAAAGACCTATATTCATGTTTATTTTTTGCAATTACCTTCTTAAATACATCATTTTC
Source organism: Macaca thibetana thibetana (assembly GCF_024542745.1). Taxonomy (NCBI): domain Eukaryota; kingdom Metazoa; phylum Chordata; class Mammalia; order Primates; family Cercopithecidae; genus Macaca; species Macaca thibetana. The sequence goes on from NC_065591.1 coordinate 89,122,128, forward strand.
TATATACTTCCCCAACAAGACAAGTACTTTGGTCCTTCCTTACGTCCCCCATTTCACCCCTCCATTTCCGGTCACCAAAAGTTATTTGTATTTAATTTTTTGTGTATATATTATTTCTGTTTCTTTGGTTTTTACCTTTATGAACAATAATACATTTTACCAAAACACTTGAATACCCTTAATTCTCATATCTTCCACATTTCCTCCTAAAAGTGTTTCATTTTATGCAGCAAATTATTTGTGACTTTCTGTGTGTGCAAATGTTTTTACTGCAGCGCACACTTGATTGAAAATTTGGTTCAACGTTATTTTTCTTCAGTACAAAAGGGTTTTATTTTTTTTCCTTATCAAGGGTCACTAATGAAAGCTTTGATGTCACTGATTTTTAAAAACATTTTATTGAGGTATAATGTATGTAAAGTGCTACACATATCTAATGTATACAACTTGATGAGTTTGGGAATAAGTGTACCACTGAGAAATTATCACCACTAAGGCCACAGACATTTCCATTACCTCTGAAAGTTTCTTCCTTCCCCCCACTATTATTATTAGTCTCTGTTCACATTGATTCTTGTTCTATTACAAGTAACCTGCTTTTTCTCTTAGTATTTATAATGTTCTCATTTTCTTTATTCTTAAAATGTTCCATAATCTAAATTTGAATTTTTCTTTTTTTTCTCCTTAACAGTTCAATCTCGAGTCTTTTTTTTTATTTTAATACTGGCTTTATCTCCATTCTTTCAGCTCTTTTCTTATATTTTTAAATTTTTCTCTCCTTTTATTATGCCTACCTAGTGTATATACTAACGATTTTCATTCTACCACATCTCTTAGTTGTCATTATATATATCCATATCTCTATCTGTATAGATAGAAATATACTTTTCCCTTCATTCTTTTCTGATGTCTTCTAGCATAGAGATTCAATCTAGTCTTTTAATTCACTATTCCCCGCCCCACTCTAAGCTGGATTTCTCTGCATACTTACCTATGTATTCCTTATTTCAATATAGTTTACACCTAATTTATAGTTCATGATTTGTTTTTCTTGCATCATGCCAATATCCTATCTTTTTTGATATTTATTATAAATATTCTAAATGATTCCTCTGTTACATTAGTTCTGTTTTAAATAGTGTATGTTATCTAGTTTCCTTTTGAAGTATGGTAGTCTTCAAATGTATAAGGTGGTGTTATGTAAGCTTCTAAATTCATGTTCCTCTAGTATATCAGCTGCTCTGTTTGCTTATGTGCATTGAGGAAAGAACTATGTAAGGCGTCTAGGGTGGGAAGCTTGACGATCTCTGCTCCAGGTTCTTTCTTATTTCTGTGGACTCAGAAAATAGTTGAACAACTAGCAAAGTCCTGGAGAATACTGGCACACAGAAATATTAAGAAGGATCTGGTATCTTTTTCCTGTGGGGATTCGTGGATAGAGAGAATAGTTTGCCTGAATATTGGACTGTTAAATCTCCATCAGTTCCTGTGTGCACACAAAAAAGAGTGACAATTGGCAAATATCTAGCACAGCTGCATTATTGCCTATAAAAAATGGGAATGAAACAAACTCATATCTAGGGTAAATGAGATAGTGAAACCCTTATACTGCTGCCTCCAAAACTGATTTTTACTCATCATCAGTAATGAGAAAAACATCTAAATGGCTATAAGGGACATTTGAAATTTATGTGGTTTGACACTTAAAAATTTCAGAAACATCTAAAGCAGCATTAAAAATAACCAAACTGTGAGGTTAAAATATACTACACTCAAGCCTATAAATCCATGTCAGGAGTTATTTATTTTTGAGCAACATCTCAAATAGTTATACACTCTATAGTCATTCTTTAAAAAAACATTAAAAATATCAAGGAAAGAAACAATTGGCACTGTCAAAGTTGGAAATTTACTCAGGAATACATCAGAATCTGCTGTTGGGTATTTGAATGTGTTAGTTCCTAACCACAAACATGTTTGCATATGGCAACAGGATTTATCTCAAGTGTTACTTTTAATTATGGTTGTGTGTTTATAATTTAGTAATAATGACAGTATCTATTTGTGATTCAATTTCAAGATGAGCTTCTTTTTGTTGTAAGTATTTTACCATCTGTTGCCCAATTTAATAGTGCACCAATAGGTATATGGAATTGTTTTTAAAATAAAAGTTCTGAATCAGTTGACATTGACATTGAAATAGTTTTAAAGCTGCCAATAATTTAAAAAATGCAAAAAATAACTACTTTTTGTTTATATCTTGTCTGGAATTTTTAACATGTGAGGGCATTTTATATACTGAAAACCCAGATAAAAGGATGATTTTTTTTTTTTTTTCCAAAACACATACTTACAAAAGCAAGGGAAAAACATGTATAACTGAGTTTTGATTTTCCAGAAAACAGTCTTGCAGTTCTATACTGTTTACTGGCTGCTGTATTACAACTGGCTTGCCCTTAATTTTTTGATGCATTGAGCCTGTTTCTTTAAAATTCAAGACATTGTTTAGACATCTTTTGAGCTAGAAATAGACCCTTTCCTTGTATTCTAAGAACTGTCATACCAGTTTCTCTTCTGCTCAGTAGAGATGCATATTTTGAGGAACATGCAAGTTAAGCCCTGCTTTCTTCACCCTCAGAATTGTGATGAAAGCTACTACAGGGAAAGGGTCAGGTGTATGTGTGTTGGGATATGTAGGTTGGATATCTACAGCCTTCTGTTTATGTAAACATGTTGCTAGCACAAATTCAGAGACTTAAGTTTAAAGGTAAGCCTGACAATAATGATGCTGACATTTTGTCTGAGTAAAAGCCAATGTAAATAGAATTATAGTTAACTAACTTATTTAACACCCATTTATAGAATACCTGCTCTATCAATACCTACTGTAAAGATCATGGTCCCTACTTTCAAAGAGTTCCTGGTAAAGTATAAGGCAGATGAAGCAACAGAATATTGGTAATCAAGTATAAATAGAAAATCACTGAGATGTTTGCATCGACTCCCCTGTTTTTTTTCTTGAGGATAATATAACAAAGTGTTAACATTCAAATGTTACTCCAGTGAAATAAAGTCTTCTGATATTTTCAGTACTTAGTGATTGGCCACAGCATACCCACATATTAAAATGGACTTTCGGCCCGGCACGGTAGCTCAGGCATGTAATCCCAGCACTTTGGGAGGCCAAGGCGGGCAGATCACGAGGTCAGGAGATCAAGACCATCCGGGCTAACACTGTGAAACCCTGTCTCTACTAAAAATACAAAAAATTAGCTGAGCGTGGTGGCACATGCCTGTAGTCTCAGCTACTCGGGAGGCTGAGGCAGGAGGATCGCTTGAACCCGGGAGGCAGAGGTTGCAGTGAGCTGAGATAACGCCACTGCACTCGAGCGAGACTCTGTCTCAACAAAACAAAACAGCAAGACTCTGTCTCAACAAAACAACAAAACAACACAACAAAAAGTTCAGGCACCGTGGCTCATGCCTGCAATCCCAGCACTTTGCGAGGCTGAGGCGGGCGGATCACGAGGTCAAGAGATCAAGATGAACCTGGCTAACACGGTGAAACCCTGTCTGTACAATAAATAAAAAAAGCCAGGCATGGTGGCGCCTACTTGTAGTCCCAGCTACTCGGGAGGCTGAGGCAGGAGAATCGCTTGAACCAGGGAGGACAAGGTTGCCCTAAGCTGATAAAGCACCACTGCACTCCAGCCTGGTGACAGAGCGACTCCATCTCAAAAAACAACAACAACAACAAACACCTCTTATTTGCAAACCCAACCTTTAACCACCCTGCATGTTTCATGGATTCATTGCTAATATCAACTCCTTACATCTGCTAGTGCTTTAAACTCACTTTTACCCAGGCTCTTATTTGATTGCTTTAACAGAATTGTATAGGCAACAGGAAGTATAGAAGTTAGTAGAGATACTTACTCTGAAGATAGACTAGTTAAAAATCCCACCTCCACCTTTTGTTATCCAGTTTAACTTGGATGATGATAATAAGATCTGTTTTTTTTTAATTGAGGATAAGTAGATGGTAGTCATAGTACCCAACATATAAGTTTGCTGTGAGTAGCTAAGGAGTTAACATAAAAGAGTAGTCCCAGCATCTGTTCCAGCTCTCTAAGACAGTAACACTTATATGTTCTCTAAGTTCCACAGCCAGTTTGGCTACATTGTAGCTATATTATGGCTTTAATATCAGAGAAATGGCTTATGTAGTTCTCAGATTTCACATTAACCCTGCCCACCATTTCTTTTGTAACTGAATGATATTGCTTATCCAGATACCAGTGATCACTTCACCTATAATTTATATGCCAGCATTTCATATTCTTAACTAGAGATGTCACATCAACTTTCACCCATATGCTAACTCTTAGCAATTGATAATGGTTGCCTGGAACTGGGCATTGAGAGGAATTTTGAGACTCAGGAAAAAAAGGTTTACATATATACTACTGATTTCTACCTCAGCCCACAGGAGAATGAGTGAGAGCACATTTTCCATCCTTGATGTACTGAATTCGCTTCCTTTCTATTTTACGCAATATAAATTATTACAGCTTTAAGACTTCCACAATTAAACATATGCAATTGATTATTAAATGCTTTGCTAGAAAAAAATAGGCAATGCAGGAGATGGTATGTTCAGGAAGCAGAGCGTTTGGAGTGTGATAACTAGTGTTCATATCTGCCTCAGTTTAGAAAGGTCTTGTACCACAAAGAAACTGGCAAACTCTAAGTCGTGTGTCCTTATTAGAGGTTTTTAACAAATCATAAATTTAATATTTAAAAGAAAATAGAATCAACCTAGAACTACCTTGTTAATTTGTCAACTTCTACAATGTTAACACCCAAGGAGTGCAGTGATTATTAAATAACCATTAAGTTGAAAATAAAAAATGTCATTGTAGTCCCATTTGCTTAATTTATGATCAGATAGTAAAGTTTTATTTAAATCCGCATTAAGCTTTGAAGTAATACAGATATGCTATATAAAATTTTATTGTGTGAAATGCTATGTAATTGTTGGGGTTGGGAAAGTAAAAGTATGTGCCCTGAAAGCATAGTGAGTGTATATAAGTAGGGATGTTACTTTTGTTGTCTTTTGTTTCTTTGTCTATGTCTATGTTAAATTGTAAATATTAAAACATTTTTATATTTGTAACTTATTGTATATTGTGGCCTCTTAGAAATTATATATTTTAAAAAGTCTCTTTAATGTTTCTATAGCCATGATGTTTTGAGCTCTTACTTTGCAGTAATCATATCATAGTTTCTTTATTGATACTTACTTTGTGTGTTCTTCCCTTTTCAGATTTTATTAAACTTTTTTTATTTCCTGATTTCTTGTTTACCTTTTACTCATTTGAATTTTGCTTGTTTCTTCAGTGGCATCATATATACCTCTTCATTCTTATTTTTAATATTCCTAACCATCTATTTCCAGATACGTTTCTAATGAGTATCAGTCATTCTTGTGATACTTCATTCTTTTATTTTTCTCCTTATGCCAGTCTCTATTTCTGGTATCAACCAGACAGTAGCTAGTTTATTTTCTCAAGACTCTTGTGGTTTTCTTCCATATCTTCACCATGGATTGATTTTAATAAAGTGGTTTTAAATCTAGTATCTGTTATTTCTTCAGGCTTTATTTGCTAGCAGGATCATATTGACTGTAAAGAATAGGCATTGCCTTTTAGGGATAAGCCTTGAATCTTTATTACTGCAAATGGATGCCTTGATACAGAATGTAAAACTTATGGGGTTATCTCAAAAGAAATACAACAGTCTCCTTAAATTGTAGTTCATTTATTAAAATCTCTACTAAACAGAAAAGTATGTTAGTATTCTTTTGAGGATTTTGATTATTGCATGTCATTCGAGACATTATTTGTATGTAATTTTTTGGCAATACATTTATTTACAAATAAAAACATGGACTTATATATATCTGTTTCATTGATTTTTTTTCAACTATTCACTCAGAGGTTAATGAAATCCTCTGGAAATATTTACATAAGTACATGCTTAGTTGATAGACCACTTGTGAAAAGTCATTGGAATTCCATTTTGTAAATGATAATATCCTTTTAAAATATCATGAAGGACCAGAGAAAAGGCTTCTAATACATTTCATGCAGGGCAAGATGATATGAAGGTTCTCTAATGGAGGTCATACCTAAGGTAAATCACAGAGAATAATAGGAATTAGCCAGCTAAGTAATGAGTAAGGAGAGGAAGGCATTTCAGAAAGACACATAAGCAAAGGTACCTGGTGGTGCCTCTGGTGTGGTGGTGGTGGTGATGGTTTGGTGATGAAGACTGAGTGGATAAGTAACTTACAAATGCTGGATTCATTGAATTTGGTGTATTTGTGTGTATTGAGAGGTGGGCAGGGGAAGAGAATTTGTATCTGTATTAAGGTTTTCAGAAGAAGAGAAATGAAAAGTTTAATTCTAACATTACACTTTCCATTAGTGTGTCTTATTTAACAATAAATATTAATCATGTATGTTACTCTTTGCCAGTGATCCCACTTTCATGAGCCTATTTATTACTGAGGAGAATCCTATGAGGCTGGGTCTAATATAGTTCCATTTTACCACGAGGACATTTATCAAGATCAGTTAACTGAAGTCACAGAATTTGTAGGAAACAAAAGAGGGGACTCATAAGGAGAAAATCTACTTCAAAGCCATCTCCGCCTCTGCCTATATCAACAGCTGAACCTATATCAATGTCTATACTTATATTCTTAGAATTACACTAAAATAGTGCTTCTTACACTGAGCAAGTATATTCCTTCCATAATATAATCTATAAGAGAAAATTGAAACTGCTTTTTTGAGTATGCTGGTTACTTGAGAGTGATCTTGAGCCCTTGGGTGGGAATACCAAGACAGGGAATTGATGGAATCATGCAGTTCTATACATATCAATTGGTGATGGAAACCAGATGCACATTTCCTACTGGATCAGTGGCCACATCTTTTATTAAAGCAGCACATTAATAAGATGAAGGATTGGAGAGAAAATCAGTACTTGCTGATTACATATCCCTGGAAAACATAACATCCTCAAGAATGTTTCAGTAAGCTAGCCTGGAAATGCCCTGTTCAGAGTATTTTTAAAAATAATTTTGTAATATATGCATCTTCCTCTGTATTTGTACTCAGTTTTATTTAAAATCCATCCACTCATGTTGAATTGTATTTTGAAGCCAGGTGATTTACTCCTGAAGCCAGTTGCCATGTAAAGAATAACTAATTTTAAAAAATAAACTCAGTAAAGTCCCTCACTGCACATGTATAGATTGTAAACTCGACACACAAAATTCTAGATATTAATACCACCTATACTCCACTAGTCACAGGCATACTTGTATGAGTGTATTTATTCTTTCCTTGTTTCTTTAAATCTTTTCCTTTTATCTAAAATCACTTGTCTGGCATGTTTTGCCTAGAGCTCTGCTTATTCAAGATTGTAAACATTCATAAGACAGTACCTTGAATTTCAAACAACAGGAGAAGCAGAAGATTGTGTATAAATTATACATATAAACTGCTTGGTGTCTATCTCTGGAATACTCACCTATATAAATATGCAGCAATGAGTGATGCTAGAAATGTACCTGTCATAAAATGGGAGACAAATGCTTTCACATCTGTCATGGAAAGAGACATTTTATCAAGTATCTCAATAACAATCTGGAGGAACACCAGAAAGTGATTTTGGCAGGGCTGAAATCCTATATCAACAGAGGCAGCCAGTGACATGAAACAGAAGTTCAAGCAAGACAGAAAAGTGGAACATATCTTGGGAGGCTTTTTTTGAAGTAATGTTGATAGTTAGACAAATTAGGGGTAATGATGGAAAGCTCTTCCCATGCCTGAAGGATAACTGAATTAAAGAGTCACAGACATTAGATGGAAAAGAGCTCCATTAAGGTCATCTCATTCATTGCCTGCCAGTAGAGGACTGTTCCCTATAGCATATTCTATAGTGCAATGGAATAATGTTTGAAAAAGAGACTAAAAAGTTTTGTTTTAGCCTAGGTAATCACTGCAAATCAGAAGCCCTCAAACCACTTATCCTGTACTCTACCCTAGTTAGCAAATTAAAGTGATTAATAGTTCTGGAGACTTCAGGTGTAGATAACGAGACACTGTATCAAAGTCATAGGGAAAAGGCATTGATTTAATAAAGTCTCAACAGGAATGGCATGACTAACAGAAGAGTTAGACACAAAGGAGCCCTTTCCCTAGGTAGAACCAAGGGTTCAGATGCCTGTAAGAGCTTACCCTTAGTATTATTTAAGCCACAGTTTGCAGGTCTCTGAAGTTTTGAAACCTTTAGCACAGCATTTTGTACAGAAGAAATTCTTTATTCTCTTGCTTCGATACTGTGTGCCTGTAATGAAAAGATCTCCTAAAGGTGTCCAGAACATTAAGACTTGAATAACTGAATGTGGGTCTCATAAAGGGTAATTGCTATGTCCCGACTGAATGCAGACTATCCTGAGATCAGTGGTTAGGACTGAAATGAAAAGGGCAAAGTACAATGAAATGGACCAGGGAGTGACATTCAGGAGTACAAGACCTGGCTCTAGCCTCAGTTTGCTTCTCCCAGGCTTTGTTTCCATATTGTCTCATTTTCATAACCTTCCCTTCATAGCTATTAGCATTGTAAGCCACAGAATCGAGAAAGCAAGATTCTTTCTCTAAAACTAAAAAAGGCACGTGAGAAGGGGAGGGAGCAGTAGAAAGTCTTTTATTACTGAGATTTTCAAGTCTCCCTAGTTATGAATGTGTTTTGTACTTCAGATTGTGTGTGAGAATGTGAGCCAGCACAATGTACATTAGCTAGGTAATTTCACATCTCTCGTCCTCAGTGAGCCAACTGGTTCTCAAGTTGTTAGAAAAGAGCAAAAAAGGGCATGATCTGGAATGTTTCAGGATGTGACCTGGTAAACCTGTGTTCCAAAGGACCAGTTTACGATAGACAATTTTGTGTGGGGCACAGTTCTGCCTAGGCCCTTGCAGAGCACGAACTGGCTATAAGGAAATGATGAGTGCATATCCTTCAGTGAGAGATAGTAATCTCCACACATATTATGGTATTACTGTTACACTTCTCTTTGCATCAAATGACCAGATCTCACATCCCAGACTGTCACTGACTCACTGAGGGAAGTCACTCTCAGCTTTAGTTTCTCCTCCAGAAATGGAGATAATTACTAAAATGGCTCTGCATTTCCTCATTGTTTATAAATTTTATAAGTCATAAAATGCTGTATTTAAACATATTTGGAATTATTGTAAATTATGTGCCCCAGCTCATTTTCAATATTTTTGCAAGCAAAAGAGCTACTTTTTCTCTTTGTCAATCTGTTAATCTAGTCATGAATCAACCATCCTTCATTTCCCCTGTGTTTATGTTGTGCTTAACATAGTATGTTGAACTTCAGTTTAAAACATCCCTTACTTTTATATTCTCCGTAAAAACAATGGACTACATATTTTCCTTTTGTAGGAATGTTTTTTTGTTTATTTTAAAGTTCTGGGATACATGTGCACAGCGTGCAGGTTTGTTACACAGGTATACATGTGCCATAGTGGTTTGCTGTACCTATCAAACCATCATCTAGGTTTTAAGCCCCACATGCATTAGGTATTTGTCCAAATGCTCTCCCTGCCCTTGTCCCCAGCCCGCTGACAGGCCCCAGTGTGTGATGTTCCCCTCCCTATATCCATGTGTTCTCATTGTTCCTTCATCTCTATATTTTTTTAGCCTTTATATTTTGTAGAATTGAGCTAATTTTTTTGTTGTTTATTATAGTTTCAGGGGGTACATATTCAGGTTTGTTACATAGGTATATTGAGTAACGATAGGGTTTGGGCTTCTAGTAAATAAGTTGCCCAAATAGTGAACTTAGTACCTAATACATAGTTTTTAAATCCTTGGTTCTCTCCCTGCTTCCCTCCCTCCACCTTTTTGAGTGCACATTGTCTATTGTTTCTATCTTTATAGCCATGGGTACTCATCGTTGAGCTCCCACTTGAAAGTGAGAATATGTTGTAGTTGATTTTCTGTTTATTATTTCACTTAAGATAATGATCTCCAGCTGCATTCATTTGGTTGTAAAAATGTGTTTTCATTTCTTTTAATGGTTGCATACTATTCCATTTATGTGTGTGTGTATAGACACAACACATTTTCTTTAATCCACTGTTGGAGGCTTAGGTTGTTTCCATGATTTTGGTATTATAAATAGTGCTATGATAAACATCATAGGTGCAGATGACTATTGGAAGAATGCTTTTATTTTTCCTTTGGATGGATACCCTGTAGTAGGATTTCTGGGTCAAATGGTAGTTACATTTTTAGTTTTGTGAGAAATCTCTGTGCTGTTTTCCATAGGGGTTGAACTAATTTACATTCCCACTAACAGTGTATAGGCATTCCCTCTTATCATTTTTGCCATCAGTTGGTATTTCCCTTTGATTTTTTAAAAAATAGCCATTCTGAAAGGTGTGAAATATATCTGATTGTGATTTCAATTTGTATTTCTTTGATTAATGATATTGAGCATTTTTTCATATGTTTCTTGGCTGCTCATATGTCATCTTTTGAGAAGTATCCATTCATGTCTTTTGGCCACTTTTTAATTGTCCGTTGATCACTTTGTTTTACTCTTGTTGAATTAAGTTCCTTATCGATTCTGAGTATTAGACCTTTGTCAGATGCAAAGTTTGCAATTATTTTCTCCCATTCTGCGTGGTTGCCTATTTACTGTGTTTCTTTCACTATGTACAAGCTCTGTAGTTTAGTTAATGCTCATTTGTCTAATTTTGTTTCTGTTGCATTTGCTTTTGAAGTTTTAATCATAAACTTTTTTTCTAGGCCAATGCCCAGAAGAGTTTTTCCTAGGTTTTCTTCTATGATTTGTGAAGTTTCGGGTCTTAAGTTGAAGTCTTGAATCCATCTTGTGTCAATTTTTGTATAAGGTGAGAGGTTGGAGTCCAGTTTCATTTTTCTTCATATGGCTATCCAGTTTTCTCAATGCCATTTATTAAATATGATGTCCTTTCCCCATTGTTTGTTTTTGTTGAGAATTGTACCATTTCTGAAAAATGTAACAGACATTCTCTTTGAAGTCTGGTGATGCATATCTTTGGACTCTCCCTTTTCCTTTAAAGAGACACTCATTTTGTTCCCAATTTAAAAGGACATTTGACTATCTCTGTGTCATAATTCTATTAATCCAAGTTAAAATTACCTCATGAAGCTTTATTAGATGGATTTGCAATAAGAACTTAGAATATAAAGTCAGAAGACATAAGTTTGAATATCAAGCTGGGTCTCATATTAGCAGTACAAATTTGGGCAACCTGCTTCGACTTTCAAAATCTTTTTCTTTTAGGAAAATGAGAGTAACAGTAGTAATTATATCATGGACAACATGAGATAATGTATTTTAAAATATTGTGCAATAAGTGGGTTGCCAAATGAGTGCCCAATAATATTATAGTTGTATGAATGTTTTTTCCTCTATAAAGTCAGGCTTTTATATCCATGAGTTCCACATCTGTGGATTCAACCAACAATACATGGAAAATATTCAGAAAAACATTCCACAAAGTTCTAAAAAGCAAAACTTGAATTTGCTGCACATGGAGTAATATGTTGAATCCACATGAATAAAGTTATGTACAGGCATTGCATTAGATTTTGTAAGTAATGTAGAGATGATTTAGAGGACACAGGAAGATTACCTAGGTTATATGGAACTACTATGGACTTTGAATATAGTACTTGACTATAAGACTTGAGCCTCTGCAATTTGGGTATCTGTGGGGCCCGAGGGATAGGAAGGAAGGACCTGAATCCAATCCCTCACAGATATGAGGAATAACTATAATGTACTTCACCACAATTTAAAACATATATGCTTTCTGTCTTATAAATTGAAAAGATGTAAGTATCAACACAGTATTAAATTCCAGGGAATTATAATATTATCCTGCATTTGCCATATGCTGAACTATGGTCTTGGCAATGAATATACTTTAATGCTTAATGCTGCCTGATATGAAATCTCAGCTACGCTAACCATGTCATAGATACAGAAATTAAAGATAGAGAGATAGCCTTTTTATATAACAAAGTTCTTAAAGATTTGTGCATGTCAAATATTTCCAAAGCAAGTAGTAACAATTCCATTTGAAATAATCTTTTGGAGCCAGTCTAACATGGAGACAGACAATATTTACCACTTTGAGCTATGATGCATCTGTTATTAGTCTTTTGAGATTCACATTAAATGACCGTTTTCATTGGATTGATGATATTTACCTCTGTAATTGTATAAAGGTGAAGGAGAGAAGGAGAAAATAAAAGCCAGACATGAGAAAAATATTCTGCTTTCAGTTGAGCTTGGAAATAGAGAGCTAATGAGATGGAGAATAATAAGAAAGACTATTTCAGACAACAGGAGTTACAGAGGAGACATTCCATTTACCAATATCAGAGTAATTAGTGGAGGGATGAGATTGAATGAGAGGCAATTATAGATTACAGATTTGCATCAGGAAAACAAGAAGTCTCTCTCAAGTTTAAAAGCAAGAAAATATATGTTAGGATCAAATGCTTCAGTGAAGAAATAGTGAATAGAATTGCTGGAGGAACACGGAATGGCAGTTGTGTGTACAGGTGTGGGCGTGCTAGCTTCTGAGATCAGCTTCATGTGGTACATCGTGGAATGTAAAAAATATCAAGCCTGAGAAGCTATTACAAAAGTGAACTGAGTAGTTTAATAGAGAAGCAATAAAGGTATGGATAAAAAGCTAAGCAGAGATGCAACTGCGACACAGTGGTATATATGGACAGATTTGCGGAAGGGGTTTTAATATGTTTTTAATGTGTGTGTAAAAGCTGTGAAAATCTTGGCATGTCGCCCAAAATCATCAAGGATCCATGCAAGTAGGTCGGAGGGAAGGCTTAAGACCGACAGTTAGATGAACAGCATGGAGCATGCCATCAGCAGCTGAAGGGAAAATAAAGTTTATTAATTAGGAGAATTAATTGGATAGCTGTGATTTTTGCCTTATGTGGTCAAAATAGATTGGGAAAACAGACTGTAAAGTGTACACAATTTAGTAGCTGAGCTTAAAATGTAATCTTGTAACTGAACCAAAGTAATGAGATGGAAAATGGCAAAGACCAGGAGGTATGGATCTCATTCTACACGATCTGTAACTGTCACATTTATAAGGTATTATTAAGAATTCTTATTTCTTAGAGACTTTAGTTCAAATCAGTCCAATAAAAGGATTGGCTAGTTACTTGGTGGCTGATGTAAATTAAATGCTATTTCAATGTAAAATGGCAGCTGTTAAACAGATCTTATTAAATGTATCTATGATATGAATTTCTTGTGACCAAATTTAGCAGCCTTTCTTCTCTGAAACTTTTAAAATCTCATAGTAGTCTAGACAAATATGTTTTTTTAACTGTGATTTGCTTCTTGCGTTTTCCTAAGAGTTCTCTGAAACTTTATTTTTTCCAATGTAAGTTTTCTGAAACAAAATCACTTTGAGATCTCTATTTTTGTTTTTCTATCTACTTTCATTTTAAGAGTTTATTATTTTACTTAATTTCTAACTTAGGATGTCCATTCCATTTCTGTTGTACAAAGCATCAATTCAAATAATCTGTTCATTAGATTTGAAGTTAATAATAATTAAAATACCCTGTTATTTTACAGTTAACAAAGCACTTTCTCATATGTTATATAACACTATAAATCTGTACACTAGATGTGATTCTTACAGATTTGGACTGGGTATGTGACTTGCCTGTCTTAAGATTAGTTGTGGAGCTTAGGCTTGTGCATTTTGACTGTCAATTCCATATTTTTTTCCAAATTCAACATATTAAAGTATTTAAGCTCATATTCCATGCCAGAAACTATGCTAGCAGCTGAACTATGAAATATTTTGGTCCCAAACTCATTTGAGTTTGTGGTCTAATGGGAAGGAATAACAGTTTTGAGTCTGTATGACAAGAGTTTTGCTAGAGTTGAATAGGGAAGCAATGGAGTTAAGACAGAGGAGCAACTACAGTGAAGAGAAGGATAATGGGAGGGTTTCTATAGGGAGAATTACTCTGCCTGGGTTAGAAAGTGTGAATAAAAGATAAATTATTTATAGTCATAAGCATATGCAGTGTTGTGGAAGTATGAGAGGGCATATGTGATGGTTAATCTATAGTATTAATTGGATTGAAGGATGCAAAGTATTGTTCCTGGGTGTCTATAAGGGTATTGCCAAAGGAGATTAATATTTGAGTCAGTGGACTGGGAGAGGAAGACCCACCCTCAACTTTGTCAGTTGATAACCATTCCCAAGTACCCATTATGCAAAAAAGTCTCCTGTATATGCTATGAAAATTTTCAAATTAGCAAACAAGTCACAGGAGGATATTGTGCAATGGAAGCGAAATGGCAAAGGCACAAATGCTAACAGAAAATGGCTGAAAGCTCTAAACACATGATCTATTCCCGTGTTTATGTCTCACCACTCCTCTCTTGCAATCTACTTTCATTCATACTGTAATATGTAAAACTTCCTCTTTATATACTGTATTGGTCAGGGTTTTCTAGAGGGATAGGACTCATAGGATAGAGGTACATATGAAAGGGCATTTCTTAAGGAGTACTGGCTGTCACAAGCACAAGGTTGAAGTCCCACAATAGGCCATCTGTAAGCTGAGGAGCAAGGAAGCCAGTCCGAATACCAAAACCTCAAAGACAGAGAAGCTTACATTGCAGCCTTCAGTCTGTGGCCAAAGGCCCGAGAGCCCCTGGGAAACCACTCCTTTAAGTCCAAGAGTCCACAAGCTGAAGTACTTGGAGTCCAATGTTCAAGTGCGGGAAGCACCCAGTGTGAGAGAAAGATGAAGGCTGGAAGACTCAGCCAGTCTAGTCCTTCCACATTCCTCTGCCTGTTTTTATCCATGCCCTGATAATTTTTGTACTTTTTGTAGAGACAGGGTTTCGTCATGTTGCCAAGGCTAGTCTCAAACTCCTGCTCTCAAGTGATTCACCTGCCTTGGCCTCCCAAAGTGCTTGGATTACAGATGTGAGCCGCTGCACCTGGCAGCACTTTTTTGGATTATGTTCTAAAGTTCCAATTCTTCAGCTTTATATTCAAGACTCATGATGTTCTTTCCAAACAGAATTATTGAGAACTAGTCTACTCATAATACTTTAGGCATATGATCACTCTTCATTTAAAAATGAAGATATTAATGCATATTTTCCATACGCCAAATGCTAGCCATACACTGTAACCTCTAAAGAGAGCTCTAGTTATGCCATCCCCCACCCCAATTTCAAACCCATAACTGAGGAAAAATGAATCACTCAAGTACACCCATTTTTCTACCACCATGCAAGGTGAATATTTAATTAGCAATAAGTGACTTATAAGCAGAATCAAACCAGGGTAAGTGATTATATTGATTCATCTTTTCTCTGTTTCTATATCACTTGAGAATTGTCCTAGCCATTAGAAGGACAAGTAAAACCAGAGTGCAGCCCAGAGGAAAGAAAATATTGAGTGGATAAATCAGTGCAGGTATCTAATAGTTAAGAACACTGGCTGTAGGTTGGATGCATCTGGTTTTAAATGGCATTTCTGCCTTTAGTAGTTTTTTTTTTTGGCTGCGAGCAAGGCTTTCTAAGTTTCTAACCTCTCTAAGCATCAGTTTTACATTATAAAATAATTTAAAAACTTTGACAGATATTATGGAAGAAAAGTTACATTTTTTTTTTTTATGTTGGCTGTGTGCCAGGAACTGTAATATGGACTTAATAATATCCACTTCAGTGCTTGCAGTAACGATGGAGGTGGGCATCAGAGTTGTGTTTGTTTAACATGCATCACAAACTAGCAGGATGAGCCAGTGATGTCCATTCATATGAAATATCAAAATATTCTCCTTTTTGAGGGAAGTAGAAACCAGTTATAATGAGATTTTACTTCAAAAAGGTTTAGTAACATACAAGAACAGAAATAGAAACCTAAATGTTTAGAGAATTTGTATTCATTTAACATTTATTCATTTCAATACTCATATGAAACCATACTATTAAAGGAAAAATGAATTGTAGAACCTTGGTCCCATATAATTATTATAATTTCTCTCACCTCTAAAGGGCTTTTACCTAAGTATCTTTACCCAGTTTTATGGGTAAACACTTTAGCTGAGTTAGAAAATGTGACTATTTTGGCATATTAGGAATTAGGAAAGACACAGGTATACTCATGTATGGTAGAAAGAAGAGGATAGAAAAGAGAAAGAAGAATGAGGTTTATGAAAGTAGATGAAGGAGAATAAGGTCAAGAGGGGAAAAAGGCAGAAAAGTGGAATTAGCATTAGTTAAAAAGGTCTGGAGTCCAGCAAGTAGTATGAGGAGTTAAGCAGCAGTGAAAAAGTGTTTAATTTCAGAGAAAGAACAGAGTGAAAGGGAAATGGCAGAATGAGGGCAAGAGAAGGTAAAGACTCTTATCAAAGACACTGATGAGAATTCTTAAAATAAAAAATGTGACCTAGAATCAATTGGTATTTTTAGTTTAATGGTTACCTGAGAAAAATGCTGCTGGCAATTGTTGAATAAAGGTCACTCAATATTTAATTTTGGAATCTCTTTTAAAATTTATTTTGAATCTGGAATTTTTTAGAAATCTAACATTGATTAAAGTATGACTTGTAATTAGCATCAAGTATTTTGTGAGTCTTAAGTATGCCAATTAATGGTACGCATTTTAGCATGCTACTCTCAACTTCTCTTAAGTCACTCTTATTTGAAAACATGCCCATTCACAAAAAAATTCACAATGCCTTGTTTCCTGGATATTTCAAATTCTAAATTTTAGAGGTCATGTAAAGTAGTCATGGGTAAAAATGAAGCTACAGTAACTATAAAAATGCAAATCCCACTGGTTATTTCCTTATGTGGCTCTTGTAGAATGTCAAATATTTATAAAGGCCTTGGAGGGTGTCTTCCATGTACATGGAAGCGTCTTATGTCTTGCAGGTTGCAGCTGCAGATTCCCTGTCTTCCTCTGGGGACCCACGTGAAATCTCCATGTCCTCCTGTCACCTTCCTCTCTTGCTACACCATAGGCCATGAAGCTTTCAAAATGTTAAAGTTGAACTGTGTTCCAGTATGAGGTAGGCAGAAATTCCTCTCTCATAATTTCTTTCACTTCAGTTAGGGAGCTAATCAATAAGTACTGCTTGTTCCACAATAAATATTAAAGTTTTGGAAAACCTCAGTTTGATTTTTGTTTTCACTTCATTTCTGTGTCTGCATTCCTACTTCTCTGCATTTTGTCAGATAAATCTCTTGAGAATCATCAGGCTGTTTTTAGCTTCACCTGGAGGATAGGCCTTTATTCTCTGGTCAAACTTTCTTTTCTCCGATTGATTTTATTCTAAGAAAACCCACTGATATTGCATGAAAATAAACTTCTGGCCAGTTCACTCAGCCAGCTTGCCAGCCAGCCCAGCAAAGGTTCAAACTGAGATTTCTACTATAGTTTAAAGAAAAGTGATGATGGTAATGATGACAAATTTTAACCAAGAGCTTTGCCTGTGTCAACAGTGTTTCAAAAATACATATGAGTGCAACAATTTTAGAGGCAGAAACAGTATTTTTTCAATTTTTATGTTTTAAACAGAAAATAATCTTTATTTTTTCTTATCTCAAGCCATTTACTTTTGGCTAGTTTATCCATACACTATGTAAAGGCCAAGTATACAGCCCCTGTTTAGAAAATTGCCCTGGGCCATTCTCTATTTTCACCCAAGGCATTTCAATGATTCTGACCTCCCTCCCTTTCAAATTTTGGATCCGATTCTTGCTTCGAAATCTGCTTTACATTTTAGCAACAATTTCAGTCTTCTACGTTTGACTTAATAGTTTTTACCTTCCTACCTGGATTTTGGCTTGCTCTGCTGATTTTATTATTCCTACATTTTTATGGAAGGAAAAGCAAATATTAATAACTCCTTCCTCTTCCAACCTTGGTTCCTCAACTTCACTGCCAGTGGCCTGGAGTAGAAAGGTGAGATAGTAGTTTGCAAAATAATTAAACCACCTAAATTAGTAGGTAATAAAGTCAGATTCTAGGATGGTTATAGGATTTTTCCAGAGTATTTAGATGCCAATCTCCATGAAGGTAAAAACTACTTTCACTAATTTTTTGTGTCTTCTAATGAGTCAACAGTTTATTCGCAGATAAGATAACCTTATTCAACTTGAAATTGACAGAAATTATTAGTGGTAAAACAAAGACATGAGATTTGGGTGGGGACACAGCCAAACCATATCAGTGGGTAAGGAAGATGTAGGGTTAACTGGCCTCATTTGAGCATGAATCAATTAAAAATGTTGATAGAGCAGGGACAAGCGTATCTGGCATCCCATGGCATGTAGGAATGAAATATATAATTGAGCTGTCACCTCTACTCAGCTGGAATAAAATGCCTGATGAAGGTGTCACTTTCAGGGTTTAAGTTACTTTTGACCTTAGAAGAGAATGAGGGCATGAAGAGTACAAAAACTATGCAGTAGAATCCTTTTTAAAATAGCATTAAACGAGTTAGAGAAAATGACAAATACAAGAGCCTAAATTCTCAATTTACAGTAGAGACTAGAACTGAAGGATTTTTCTATGACTGTACAAGAAAAATATAAGAAAAAACCTCTTACCTGGTTATTACATTGAAAACACAGATTAATTCTGCAAAATTTCAAATTTTAATGTCTGATTAATAAACTCACAGATATTTAAAGTGAAAATATTACACTGATTATAAATGAGTACATCATTGAGAATTATGACAGAAATAAAGATTTCAAGGACTTTCAGTTCCCTTTCTAACCACTATGAGCATCCATTATTGAATGAAGCAGTACCTTCTCTCCTATCACATCAGATTCTTATCTCCTTTCTGGCAGATGCTATAATTTCTTTATTTTAGCAAGTTTCTTACAAAAGACAGTAGATTTTTTTCTTATGTTACAGACCTCAAGTCCTCATTTTTCCTAAATTACTTGGGACTCAACATGCTTTATATTTCCAGTTACAAAGTCAAACTCTTGCAGAGAATTCTTATACATTAAAATAATTGCAGGACCTTTCCAATTTATATCAGCAGATATCAGAGAAACATCTAGAAATGGATACCGAGTGATTTATTTTTCTTGCAAAATAAGAATTTAATTTTAAGATAATTTGCTATTATGTTCAAGGAGTAATTCTAACTATTCATTTAACTGGATTGTAGTTTAGAGGTAAAGAGACTATGCTAACTAAAGATAAATGCCAGTAATATTTCAGTAAAGTTAGCACTGATTTCACAAATTTTAGTGTTCCTCAGAATATCTTTGTTAATAGATATTCTCAGAATCTATTAGGGAAAATCTAATTTATTAAGAATAGACTGAGGTTTAGAAATGGCATTTTAATGAGCATTTCAGAGAATTATGCGGTTAGAGGATCAAACTTTGAGATCAATCAAATGCTTGGTAATAGGAATGTTTACAGAACGTGTTTTACAGGTGATCAACCTGTATATATCCCATATTTGTTTTCCCTGAGAGTAGCTAGAAGACATTTTATTTTTTTAGAAATACAGTGATGAAAGAAAGAGTCTTGAGATGCTTTCAAAATGTCTTGCTCACTTTTCTCTGTACGCTGTAAATTCTGGCTAGAGATGCTTCAGATCTGATTTCGTTAGCAATGGGAGGATTCTGTTGTTTCAGACATAAGGGAAACCCATTCAGTTAGCAAATGTAAAGTGGCACAATTATCTGAATGTATGGCAGGTCCCACACAGACACCAAAATAGTTTCATCCATAGAGAACATTACTTGTGGCTAATTGATAGGATCTCAAGGACCATAGTAGTTAAGAAGTTGACTGAAATTTTACCTCATTTGTATGACACATGTCCCCTAAACAAAACTGGACAGCTTTGACTCACCATAATAAAAAAGTTGCATTGCACCAAAACCCCATGCTCTGATTCTCTACAAAAAGGAATATTGAATATTATAGAACCAGTAATAACATCATAAATATATTCAATGAATCTTCCTTGCAGCTCACTTCAGGGGGCATTATCACTATTCACCAAGGTAAATGTGCTCTAAAGTAGGCTCATTTTAGGAATTTTTCTAATTTTCTACAACTTGGAACCCAGAATGCTATTGCAGAATTTTAGTATTATGGATGTTTATGGAGTCAGCCAAAACAACAGCGTTTCCAAATACTTGTACGGTTTTTGAAGTGTGTGCTCAAATCAGCACCATATTTATTATCCCAATATCTTTGTGTATGTTTGGAATTGATATCTCAACATCATACAGAATCTCCATTGTTCTCCCTCCACTACCTATGGGGTAATAATACCTGTTGTAGTAGGAAGAGCCAAGAGGAAGCCCCTGGAGCTCTCTCTGTACCTAGAAAACAATAAAGAACACCACTCGATACTGGTTGAGTGGCAGATACTAATGTTACCACCAAATTGAAAGTTGTAGGCAGATGATGCTTATTCTATTTAAATTTCTGGTTTGACCTGTGTGGACAGCAGGTAGTCACAAGGACCTTTATTTATAGTATGGACTGGGGAAGCTGGAATACTACAGAAAACCTTGTTGCAGAAAAATCACTAACTGTTGAAATTGAGAATAGCAGTCAGATCTATTTTTCTAACATACATAATGGTGTTCTTTATTACAGTGTACAGCTGCTTTACTCTAGTCTTCCTAATAGCCACTTTGTATATCTCTTGGGTGATTATTATCATTGCTGTGTTTTTCTGAGGTAAGATTGTCTTGGAGAATCTTCAATCCAGGGCTGGGTATTTCATGTACCATTAATTGAGGAAAGATGTAGGGTCTCAGACAAAATCCTGAAACTGAGAAGAAATTCCTGTCTTTCACTGTACTTTGGGGTTGGTTGTTGAAGAACAAAGTGGTATAGAAAGTACTGGAAATCAGAGGAAAGAAGGACTTGTTCCCAGGAGAGGGCAAATTAGTAACTCGGAAGGGTGTCTGCCTTACAAAGAACCACATGTTCTAGATGAATAAACTAGATAAATGAACTATACCTGTACACTAGATGACATGGTATATTAAATTTCTTTCTGCAAGCTTTTTCATTGTCGTTTCTGATTCTTTCAAAGCTATTTTCATTTTCCATCTGAGTTCTCCCCCACTTCCCACCCATGAGGATAATGCAGTAGCTGCCAAATTGTCTACCTAAAAATATCTGGAGGATAACTTAATAATCTAGTAGTAGCGGAAAACAACATTAGAAATTGATACCCTCAAAATGTGGAGGAAGGGGAGGTAGGGCAGATATCAGAATCTAGGATTGCATCTTAGTTTAGTAACTTTTAAAGCAATTTTTATATTCCTTCCACCATCCCCATGTCCCAGAAACTTGCCTCATTGGAGTGGTACAGAAAAGGGAGGCTAATGCTTTCCTACACGGGTAAGAGTGTTAAGCGGCTTGCAAACCTCCTTAAACCAGCAGGATAGTCACTGATACTTACAAAGTAACCTTATATCAGCTAGGGTTCAACCACTGAAACAGAACCAGTAAAAAAAATACATGTTAAGAGATTTATTAGAAAAAACTGGCTTACATTTGTGAAGGCTGGCAAGGCAACTTGTATTTATTTGTAGGCCAACTGAAATTTGTAGAGAAGACTGTCAGGGCAGGCTAGAACTCAAAAGCAAGGGCTTGACCTGCTATCTATCCTCAGAATCTAATCCTCATAAAAGCCTTGGTTCTGCTCTTAGTGTATTTCAATTGATTGAATTAGGCCTACCAAGATTATTTAGTATAATATTCTTAGAGTCAACTAACTATGGATTTGAATCATATCCACAAATACCTTTACATCTACACCTACATTAGTGTTTGCTTGAGTAACAGGACTATGGCTTAGACAAATTGACACATAATCCTGACCCTCACAATCCCCAAACTGAAGCTTGGCAATAAGTATTATTCCACATTTCCTTATGTGGAGATTTTCATTGCCAACATTAGCTGAAGGGTTTTGATTGATGAAGATTTAGAGTAAGGGTTTTTCCCTCCACCCCTATACTGTATTTTTCTTATAGGAAAGTATCTATAGTTTTGTAATGTTTGATTTAGTGCACATAATTTTATTTTGAAGGAAAAAGGAAATCTGGCATAAGAGGTCCAGAAGGTTTAAATAACAGACCCAGAGAAATTTCCCAGATAGATGAACCAGATCATTTAATAGCACTGGTTTATATAACTTTCTATAATTTAGTGTATAAAAAATGCCCATTATAGAAATTCATTAGGGTTGTTTGAACGTATAAAGTGGTTTATTCAACGTTTCTGAGTTTTGCTTCCCCGTTGTTCTCAGCATAAAGGGGACCAAGTACTTAAATAAAAAATTCATGGCTTTCTATATTACAGGTTTTATGTTGCGTGACTCTGCCGCATAATGATGTTCTATTAATGTCTAAAAATCTCTTAGCACTAATTTCTTTATAAATTAAGTAATAATCATTTAAATTGAAACTAACTTCTTATACTTTTTCCTTACCTAACTCTTAAAGATGTGACACTGGAATATGGCAATACTAAGGTGTTCAATTTACACCATGCTAATGAAACTTAGAGGTTTTGTTAGAAAGTTGATGTTCTCAATGCCGCCAGCCATAGTTCCAAGAACAGGGAAGTGGTTGCTGGGCTATGTTCTGTTAAAGGTATAATAATTATTACCATGTGAACATTAATGTCTACATATTCTATCTGTAGAAAGTTGATGATCATAGTGCAGGGTGAAATAAACCTTCAAAATATTTTTGGAATCCATCGACATTACTCTGTCTCCACAGCCTTCACCTTTATCAAATCCACATTCATCTCTCAGCTGAACTACTGCCTTCTCACTCTTGCCTTTGCATCCCCTAAAATTTATATACCATCATGCCAATTCTTTCCAGGGTTGTTAGAAAAACAGCCAATATCTTCAACATAAATTTAAAACACTTGCTTGATTGGGCTCCCTTCTCCTTCTGAAGCTTTACCTTGCCAATGCCCATTTAAGATAAGTTGGCCTCTTCTTAGTGTAATACTTTATAGTAGAAGTTTATATACAAAAACTACTAGATAATAAATACCTCAAGGAAAACCATCCAAAATTACAAATATATATCACATGTATGTCACATTCAGATACATCCTATTGAGTATGAAATTTTCAATTTCATCCTGTGTGGAGGAGTGTGCAAAGATTGAATTAATCATACCCTTCAGTTCATGACATCTTCATTACTTCTCATATGTCTTCTTTTTGTTTTTTCTCTTCCATTTTTATGCCACAATAGAAGACTGTTCAATATGTTCTGTATTTTTTCATCTATCAGTCTATCTAGATCTATCTAGTATCACTGAATCTATAGTAATATGTAGGGCTACTTTTTGTGTCTGTATTTTTAAATTTTTAATGATATGATTTAATACTCTTTTGCCTTTTAAGATTTTTCTATTTTTTAATTTTTAAAATTTGTCTGCATTTAGGGGGTGTGAGTGCAGACATCTCATTAGCATATAAATGGGTAGTGGTGAAGTTTGGGCTTTTAATGCACTCATCACCCAAATAGTGAACATTGTATTGAACAGGTAATCTTTCAATCCTTATCCCTCTCCTCCAATTCTACCTTTTATGGAGTCAGATGTATATTGTTCTGTTCTGTATGTTCATGTGTACCCATTACCATCTCCAACTTATAAGTAAGAACAAACGGTATTTGACTTTGTTATTTCACTTAAGATAATGGCCTACGCTTTCATCATGTTGCTACAAAATACATAATTTTATGTTTTATGGCACAATATATTCCATGGTGCGTGTGTTGGAGGTATGTGTGCATATATGAGAAAATGTGATATCTCCAATTATCTGTCAATGGACATAGGTTGATTCTATATCTTTGCTATTGGGAATAGTGGTGTGATAAACATGTAAGTACAGGTATCTTTTGGTATAATTATTTTTTCCCCTTTGAGTATATACCCAGTAGTGGGATTGCTGGGTCAAATTATAGTTCTATTTTAAGTTTTTTGAGAAATCTTCATATGGTTTTTCATAATGCTGTACTAATTTACATTGCTACCCACAGTATATAATCCTTCCCTTTTCCCTTCAACCTCACCAACTGTGATTTTCTGACTTTTAAAATAATAGCTATTCTGACTTGTGCAAGACAGTTTATATTTGTGGTCTTAATTTGCATTTTGATGTTGAGTATTTTTTTCATGTTGACCACTTTTATGTCTGAAGTGGTGGACAGTGCCTACTTTTTACTGGGATTATTTTGTATTTATTCATGTATGTATGTATTTATTTTTGCTTGTTGATTTCCTTGTAGAATCTAGTTATTAGACCTCTTATGGATATATAATTTGCAAATATTTTTTTCCAATTCTGTGAGTTGTCTGTTTAACTCTGTTGATTCTTTTTTACTGTGTTTAATCTCTTTAAGCTTCATTCACCTATTTTTGTTACATTTGCATTTGAGGATTTGGTAATATTCTTTGCCTAGGCCAATGTCCAGGACATTTTCCTAGATTTTCTTCTAGAAATTTTATAGTTTCAGGTCTTACATTTAGGTTCTTTGTGGTTAATTTTTGCATATAATGAGAGGTATAGGACTAATTTTATCCTTCTGCATATAGCATATGACTTCCCAATTTTTACAGCGCCATTTGTTGAACAAGGTGTGCTTTTCCCAGTGCATATTTTTTTATGACTTTGTCAAAGGTCACTTGGTTGTAGGTATGTGGATATTGTTCCTGGGATCTCTGTTCCGTTTCATTGATCTATGTATGTTTCTTGTACAAGTGTCATACTGTTTTTATTACTATAGCCTTGTAGTATAATTTGAAGTCAGGTAACGTAAAGACTCCAGCTTTGTTCTTTTTGCTTAGGATTTCTTTTGCTATTCAGGAGCAAGAAATCATATTTGGTTCCATATGAACGTTAGGATTATTTTTTTCTGATTCTGTGAAATGTGACATTAGTAATTTTATAGGGATTGCATTGAATCTATAGATTGCATTGGACAATGTTGTCATTTTGCCAATATTGATTCTTCCAATCTATGATCATGGGATATTTTTCCATTTGTTTGTGCCATCTATGGTTTTCTTTATTAGTGATTTGTGGTTCTCCTTATAGGGATCTTTGACTTCCCTGGTTAAACTTATTCCTAGGTATTTTGCCTTTTTGTAGCTATTGCAAATGAGACTGCCTTCTTGATTTGGTCTTCAGCTGGATCATTATTTGTGTATATACATGTTACTGATTTCTGTTCCTTAATTTTTTTATCCTGAAACTTTACGGAACTTTACTGAAGTGGTTTTTCTAGATATAAGATCATATAGTCAGTGAACAGGGGTAATTTGACTTCTTCTTTTCCAATTTGGATGCATTTTATTTTCTTCTCTTGCCCAATTGCTCTGGCAAGGTCTTCCAGTAATAAGAGTAGTGAAAGTTGACATACTTCTCTTGTTCTAGTTCTCATTCAACTTTTTTCCAATAGGTATGATGTTGGCTGACAGTTGGTACTATATTGATCCTCTACTATGTTAACGTATGTTCCTGCTATACCTAGTTTGTTGAGGATTTTTATCAGGAGGGATGCCACATTTTATGTAATACATTTTCTGCATCTATTTAAATGATTATATGATTTTTATCTTTATGTGATGTATCACATTTATTCACATATATCAAAATATGCTGGCATCCCTGGGATCCTGGGATAATTCCCACCTGATCATGATGTATTATTTCATATGCTGATGGATTTGATTTGCTAGTATTTTGTTGAGAATTTTTGCATCTATGTTTATCAGGGATATTGGTCTATAGTTGTATATCCTTCCTTCCTCCCTCCCTTCCTTCCTTCTTTCCTTCCTTCCTTCTTTCTTTCTTTTCTTTCTTTTCTTTTCTTTTCTTTCTTTCTTTTCTTTTCCTTCCTTCCTTCCTTCCTTCCTTCCTTCCTTCCTTCCTTCCTTCCTTCCTTTCTCTCTTTCTCTCTTTCTCTCTTTCTCTTTCTCTCTTTCTTTCTTTCTTTCTTTCATGGGGTGTGTCCTTCTCTGGTTTTAGTATCAGGGTAATACTGGCCTCAGATTCAGTTGGGAGAATTCCCTCTTCCCTTGATTTAAAATATATAGTTTTGAGAATATTAGTGTTCTTTGCATGGTTGGTAGAATAAGCTGTGAATTCATCTGGTCCTGGATTATTTTGTGTGTGTTGGGAGATTCTTTTATTACTAATTCAATCTTGCTAATCATTATTGGTCTCTTCAGGAACTTCTATTTCTTCCTGGTTTATTCTCAGAAGGTTGTGTGTTTGCAGGAATTTATTCATTTCTTCCAGGTTTTCTTGTTTGTGAGAATATAGTTGTTCATAATCGTCAATCTTTTGTGTTTCTGTAATAGCTATTGTAATGTCTCATTTTACATTGCTGATTGTATTTGTTTGATCTTCTCTCTTCGTTAGTGTAACTAGTGGTTTATCAATTTTGTTTGTCTTTTTGAAGAACCAACTTTTCGTTTCAACGATCATTTGTATTATCTTTTATTTATTTATTTATTTTGGTCTGTATTTCATTCAGTGCTGTTCTGATTTTTACTTCTTTTCTTCTGCTAACTTTAGGTTTGGTTTGTTCTTGTTTTCCAATTCCTTGAGTTGTAACTCTAGGTTAATTTGTGATCTTCATAATGTTTTGATGTAGGCATTTAATGCTGTAGACGTTTCTGTTAACATTGCTCTTGTTGTCTCTCACAGGTTTTCATATGTTTTCATTTTTATTTGTTTAATTTTAAAAAATTTCCATATTAATCTACTGAGTGATAGTTCAGGAATATGCTGTTTAATTTCCAAGTATTTGTATAATTGTGAAAATTTCCCTTGGCATTGATTTCTAGTTTTATTCCACTGTAGTCTGATAAAATACTTGATATGATTTCGATTTTTAAGAAAAAATTTTTAAGACTTTTTTTGTGGCCTAATATGTGGTCTATCTTGGAGAATGTTCCATGTGCTGATAAAAAGACTGCGTGTTGGCCGGGCGTGATGGCTCACACTTGTAATCCCAGCACTTTGGGAGGCTGAGGTGGGTGGATCACAAGGTCAAGAAATCAAGACCACCCTGACAACATAGTGAAGCCCCTTGTCTACTAAAAATTAGGTGGGCATGGTGGTGCATGCCTGTAGTCCCAACTACTTGGGAGGCTGAGGCAGGAGAATCGCTGGAACCCGGGAGTGGGAAGTTGCAGTGAGTTGAGATCGCTTCACTGCACTCCAGCATGGTGACAGAGCGAGACTGTCTCAAAAAAAAAAGACTGTATTCTGTATTTGTTAGGCAACTGTTTTGTAAATATCTGTTAAGTGCATTTGATCTAAAGTCCAATTGAAGTCCAATATTCTCTCTCTTTAGGTCTAGTAATATTTATCTGGTGAACTTGGGTGCTCCAGTATTGGGCGTATATATGTTTAGGACTATTATATCCTTTTGCTGAAATGATCCCCTTATTAAATAATTATCTTTTTATATTATATTAATGTTTTTGATTTAAAGTCTGTTTTATGTGATATAAGTACTATTTCTGCTTGATTTTGCTTACTATTTGCATGGAATATCTTTTTTACCCCTTTAATTTCAATCTATGTCTTTACATGTAAGGTGATTTTCTTGTGTGAAGCATATAGTTGGATGATTTTTTAAAAATCCATCCTGCCAATCTGTACCTTTAAATGGCATATTTAATCAATTTACATTCATAATATTGATATTAATAGTTAATTGTTTTCTGGTTGTTTTATAAATTATTAGTTTTGAAGTTGTTTTACATTGCTGTTTTCCAGTTGTTTTATAACTTTTTTCCTTTTTTCCCCTCTTTTTGTCTTTGTGGATGGAT
Organism: Macaca thibetana thibetana; assembly: GCF_024542745.1. Lineage (NCBI taxonomy): Eukaryota > Metazoa > Chordata > Mammalia > Primates > Cercopithecidae > Macaca > Macaca thibetana. The sequence continues at coordinate 89,150,198 of NC_065591.1, forward strand.
GAAATTCTGACATATTGCCATTTAATTACTTTCTCTTCTTCTTTTATGCAGTTGTTTTACACATACTGTGAGTTTTATAATTCTGTGTATTTTTCTGATAGTGAATATTGGTCTTTTGTTTCCTTGTTTAAGACCTCTGACCATTTTCTTTACTGTAATGGTGACAAATTCTTTCCATGTTTGCCTGTGTGAATAATATTTCTCCTTATTTATGACAATTATTCTTGCAGGATGTATAATTTTTGATTGACAGTTTTTTCTTTCAGCACTTTGAAAATTTCATTTCATTCTCTTCTGGAGTATAAGAGTTCTCCTGAAAGGTCTGCTTAGTATGATGGGGTTTCCTTTCTAGATGACTAGATGCTTTTCTCTTGCTAATTTCATTCTTTTTTATACTTTAGCCATTATGATTATAATATGCCATGATGAAGTCCTTTCTGCAATATATTTCCCTGGGGATTACTGAGCCTCCAGTATCTTCATATCTGATACTCTTGCTAGATTTGGGATGTTTTTGTTGATTATTTCCTTAAGTATGTTTTGTAAACATTTTGATTGCTCTCTCTTCCTGGAAATATCAATAACTCATAAGTTCTGAGGTTTTATGTAGCCCTACGTGTCTCAAAACCTTTGTTTGTTCATTTTTATTCTATTTTTAAAATAATTTTCTGACTAGATTATTTCAAAATACTTCAAGTTTTGAGATTTTTTTCTTCTGCTTGGTCTAGTTTATTACTGAAGCTTCCAAATGTAGGGCTTTCAAATAATTTTTTAGTTCCAGAATTTCTGCTTTTTAAAAAAATATATCTGTGTCCTGGGTAAGTTTCTCATACATATTCTGAATTGATTTTCTAATTTCTTTACATTGGTTTTGAAATTTCTCTTGCATCTCATTGCAAGAGTAATTTGAAAACCAAGGCAAAGCTTCTTTGAAATCAACATCTTAAATTCCTTATCTGGCGTTTTGAGGAATTCTTTTTGATTGGGGTCTGTTGCTGGGCAATTGTTGTGGTTATTGGGTAGTGTCATATTTCCCTGTTTTTTCTTCAATATCAATGTGTCTTTTCATTGATATGTGCATATCTAGCGTAACAGTTGCTTTTTCCAATTTTTAAATTGCTCTTGTAGGGGAGAATTTTTTTCTGAAAATGTGTGCATGTTGTTGATTGAGTAGGATACTTTGGCTTTGATTTTGGCTTCCTTTGGTAGTGTGATCTTTGTATGATGCCTTCAGCAGTACACATTGCAAAAAGGGTCAGTGGTATCTATGATTTCCTCAGTGGCTCAGAGCATAGTTATTTCTTGAGGTTGCATTGAAGTTTTGCTCAGCAGTTGGATACAAACTGAGCCAGTCTTTGGGCCCCAGTGGTAGCAGCAGTGGGACAAATGTGCCTGATTTTAGGTCTCAGAGCAGTTTACATTGCTCTGATGTTAGTGAGTCCTGGAAGGTTGATTCTTGAACCTCCAGGTAACCTGCTTCAAATACAGCAGTGGGAGTTGCGGGGCAGGTGCTTGGACAGGTTCTCAGTATCTGGGCAGCTCATATGATGTGGGTGATGGCAGTAGTGGTGGCGGAGCAGCCCACTGGGACTGAAGTGGTTCATGTTCCTGTTCCTGGGAGCTGAAATGAATTGGGCAGGCTAGTCCTAGTCCCACAGTTACCTGTAGAAGAGCAGTGGGTATTGTCCTAAGTGTTCTCAGCTCCCCTGTGCCTCCCCTGTATGGGTGGTACCTGTAGCCACACTACGTAGAACTTGGCTCAAGAGTAAGCACATAACAGGATTAAACTCTCAAAACAGTAACAGTTGTAAGCTTGTGACCAGAGAGGGCAGAGCCCCCCTCAGATGAGCAGCATGGGCAAGCATGTGGGGAGTGTGGTTCACTCAAGTCTTGGTCTCACAGTAGCCAGTAGCAGAGCAGTGGATTTTGTCCTAGGTATGCATAGGAAAGCCTGGTTTTCTGTCCCTCTTTGGCCTGGCAGTGGCTACAGCCATATCAACTCGAACTTGACCCAAGGACAGGGTGCAGCTCAGGACTAAAGTCTCAAAATGGTGCCTTGATCTTGTGACCAGGGAAGCCAGGGCCCTTCCCAGGCAGGCAGTGTGAGCAGGAAGCTGTAGGGAGTGCAGTCTGTCTCACAGAAGCCCATTGCAGGGAAATGGGTATTGTTCTAAATGTGTATAGGACAATCTGGTTTCCTGTCTCTCCTTGGGCAGGTGCTATGGCTGCAGCTACATCATTCTGAACTCCGCCTGAGGGCAGGGGGTAACCCAGCCATAAACTCTCAAAATGGTGCCTTGAGACGGAGACCACAGAGGGCAGGGTCCCTCCCATGTGGCAAGCAGCATGGGCGAGAAGCTGGGAATAGTGTCATGTATTCAGTTCTCAGTCTTAACAGCAGCCTGCAGCAGGGTGGTAGGGACCCTCCCGGGGGTGTGTGGGAGCACCCAGTCTCCTCTCTCCTTCCTTGGAGCAGTTTAGCAGCAACAGCCATGTCTGTAGATCTCTGGTATTTAGGCTCCCCAAATGGCACCAAGTTGAGGCTGCTCTAGGCTTGGATGCCTGTGGGATTCCTTGTGGGTTCCCTTTCTGCAGCAGCACCTCTGTGCAATCTTTAGGCAGTTCTGTATGTCAGGGACAAGGCCCTAATGAGCGGAGGGTTTCTCTTGTAGCCAAGACTGTAGAAGCCCGTTTTGGATTGTGGGGCCCTGGGAATTTCTCTCTCACTATTTGCCTGTATTCAAGAATCTCTCCTGGCCCTCAGTCAGTCCCTGTCCCAGGCAAGCTGCCTCAAGCCCTTTCCTTACTTCTGGTGCTTGCTGTCTCTTCTCTGGTGATCCTGTTGTTCTCGCCTCTCAAGTGTACTTTGTATACAGGGAAGGGTTGAAGAGGGCACCTTGAAGTTAACTCCAGCTCTTTGGATTACAGGAAACCTAATTCATTTTAACTGCTGAAATCTAGATCTGTCAACACCGGGCAAATACAGGAGCTAGTTACTCCAGGCTTCAGTTTTAATTTCCTGCTACCATGTAAAATATGTTTTGGTATGTATAAATGTGTTCATCTTAAACTAAACTTTTATTTGATAACCTGAAACTTGTATGAGTCTGATCATTGATATATAACTTCTAGAATCTTCCATTACATCTGCTTTCCTTAAGATTGTCATAGTCTTCTATCTGCCTGGAATTTTGGAATTGATCCCCCCAGCCCCATAGACCTTTCTTCTCTCTCACATTTCTAAACTTGATTTAATATCTTATGTATCTTTCAGCTTTTAACACAAAAATCTGCTTCCCAGGAAGTCTGTGGTGCCTCTCAGATCAAATAATGTCTCCCTTACAAGTGTTATTGCTGCTCTACTTTTCCTTGGTCTTTATTTTCACACTATAACTAAGTATTTATGTATGTTTATCTTTAACTTACAATGTAAGCTTCATTGGCGCAAGGCGCATGTCTTGTTTTTATCCTTAAGGCCTAGTTGTTTTTTTGAGCTCTTAGTATATGCTCAATAGATATTTGTTGAACAAATTAATGAGAAAGGCACAATTTTATAGAATGCAAGAGTCATTGTTCAGTTATTTTAAGAAAATATTTGCCTGAAGGTAGGAAAGTAGACATACCACTAGGGCAGTATTTTCTTCTGAAGTGCTTGATTAAGTGTTGAAAAATAGAAATTTGAAAGGATTGGTTTAAAACTTTCCAGAGACGTATACACAAACACAGAGTTAGTCTTAAACTGATTTTCATGTATATAAAGTTGCTGGGAGTTGTCTAATCACCTCTGTGATCATGGTAATTAGGTGATAGATGGAGTCTTGGTCTACATAAATCTCAAGATAAGTCCAGTGGATCCAGGGACCTATCCTGTGGTTATTTTCTATGCCGCAGAACATAGAGTAGGAATACATATTAAATTAAATTGCAGAATCTCCAGTTGATTTCTTAGTGTATCAGTGGGGTACCATGGTAGGAAGGATATCTGGAATTGTCACCTGCCGTACCTTATCTGTCGTTTTAGCCATATGGTAACCAAAGGCAATAATGCATCCCTGGGGGAATTTTAGAGAATATTCTTCCACCAGCAGTGTCAAAACAGCATGGGTAGTGATGTTTTTGCAACTATTATCATTGTTTCAGTTCTTCATTTTGTTTCATTTTGCTTCTTTTTATTATTTTACACCTTTTAAAATAATTTCAACTTTTATTTTACATACGGGGGTACCTGTGCAAATTTGTTACATGAGTATACTGAATGATGCTGAGGTTTGGGGTACAGATCACATCACCCAGGTAGTGAGTACAGTATCTAACAGGTAGTTTAGAACCCATGCCCACCTCTCTCCTTCAACCCTCTAGTAGTCCATAGTGTATTGCCCCAGTGAAACTTACAATATCCACTATTCCCTTCCAGGGCCAGTGAGAAAGTCAAATAACTCTTGGAAAATGACTAGCTAATTTTAAATTCATTCAATCAATTATACTAGTCATAGCTACTATTCCATACTGATATCAACAAAATACTGGTATGTAGCTATTGATCTAAGAAATGATTTATACTCTGTGCAGTCGGTAAAGACATCAGAAACAGTTTGCTTTTATCTCTTCAAGAATAATAGTATACTAATACTATCTTAGCTCAGGGTTATATCAACTGTCATGCTTTCTGTCATGACTTAGTTTGAAGAAGTTTGATCACCTTGTTATCCTTCAGAATGTCAGCTTTGTGTAACATATTGATGCTGTTATGCAAACTGAACCTGGCGAGCAGGAAACTGAAAACATCCTTGAGACCCTAGAAAACAGAGTACTCTAATTTGTGAGAAATGTCAGGGGTATGCCATATATTTGGAAATTCTAGGGGTCCAATTTTCTGGGCACATCATAAGATCTCCTTTAAAGTGAAAGACAAGTTGCTGTTTTTTGAGCCACTTACTAGGTTGAAAAGAGAAATGTTTAGATTTTTGAGGGAAAAGGGGTGCAGTCCTCTAATTCATTTACCAGATAGTCTGTAATACTGCCAGTTTCAGCAGTGCCAGAGCAAAAAAAAAAAAAAAAAAAAAAAAAAAAAAAAAAAAAAAAAAAAAAGAACTGTATCACATCTAGGCTGTGATGAAAGCACCTATGCCACTTGGATCATGTGTTCCAACAGCCTAAATTGTGCCTCAGCAGTCTGTACCATAAAGAGATATAGTCTGAAGCCTTCAGGAACTCCCAATAGGAGAACCACAGTGAAGACCCAAAAATGTTGAAATAAGGTCATGGTATATTCTGTATTCTGCTGACAAAAATTTTGCATTTAGCAAAATAGTTTCTATCTTACCATTGGACCAAGAGAGAGCCATAGTGCCTGATCATAGAAAACTAAATGAATGTGAAACCCAAGATGCCCAATATTAAAATGTGAATTTGATCCACTCAATCAGAACATTGGACATAGAAAGGTAAACTTTCTATTAAAACAAAGTCATGTATTATGAATGTACTGAAGGAAGTCTTGAAGGCACAAGAAAGTTGGATACAAATATTGCTCATACTCATATGTTACCTGCTCCCTGTTCTAAACAGTTCACTACTTCTCTTTACACCTAAATAAATGGCCTCATGTGGAGTTTCCCATGTTAACAGGGGGGCTAGTTAACCATGTCCAGGCTAGACATATAAATAAGTCTGCACGGCATTTAGCACTGCTGGAAGTATATAGTGCTGCACTACAACCTCACAGAGAGCCCTAATAAACTATATGAAAAGGAAATTTGCCAGTGAGAAGAAATTTGGGCAAAATATCTGGGTTTCTACTGTCTAGAATGAGAGATGGCTTAGAGTATAGGGATCCTCACAGACCCATGAAAAGTGATTAATGGGTTGCCCAATTTCCCAAGGACTTGGAAAGGACAGACTGAAGTCTGGTTACAAGGGAGTTTTCCAGGAGGCATGTAGAGAATAGGTATACTATGACTATATCTGATTTCATGTAAATTCCCACTGAAGAGTTTCCAGGGCAGAGAAGCTTGTCAACGATCAGGTTAAAAATCTGACCCCTTCTTTACACATAAGCAAGGCTCTTTTGGCAGTCTGCAATGGGCTTCCACTGATGATATTCTCGGGTTATTTCATGGGCTGCATTACTCAAAAGCATATGGACTGTTAGAACTATAGAAAGGTTTGCTGAAGTCTCAATTACAGAGCAAGCTGCAGAATAACAACTAATTATATTGGTGTGCCTTCTCAAAGGGCATAATGTATGCCTTAAAGCCAATTTAGGGTGACCTTTGGAAATTTCCCAGTTTTCAAGGGTCCAGAAACCTAAAGGTTAAGGTGTGGTGGCTCTTCTCATAATTATACTCAATAATCTACTAAAATTACTTTTCTTCCTATTCCCACAGTCTTGGACTTGGTGGGTTTGGACATAAAAGTGCTTCAGAGAATCCTAATTCCTCTAGAAACATAGCTTTGATTATTATCAGTTAGAAGCTGAGAGTGCACCCTGACAATTTTATACTACTAAACTGGCATGCTTCTGAATCAGTATACTGGGAAAGATGCTTGATACCTATAACCTAGAGTAAACTAGATTTTGGCTGCATGATATAGCATGTAGAACTATGTGTGGAACCTGGAGAATCACTTGGGTGTAGCTCAGTGTTCCCATTTCAATAGTAGTAATTAATAATAATAAAAAAACAGAAGTAGTCTCATGAAGAAAGGTCCTATAGGGACTTAGAAGTTGTAATGATAGAAGTTTGAGTCATTCCTCCAGGAGAGAAAAACACAAACAAAAACTTAACAACTATTGGCAGTGTTGGTAGAAGGCAGGAGAAGATAGAATGTGTAGGATATAAAGGAAGCTATGATTACTCATGGGGCTTATTACCAGCTACAAAGTGGGGACTGTAGCAGCTCTGTTTAGTGTTCATTTTTTTCTTCCTTCCTTTTATTCTAAAAATGTATAAATAAGTAACAGTTGTGGCTAATTGTTATTGATACAATCATGCCCTGCTAGTATATGTTGGCTGATGAGACATGACAGTTTTTTCCTAGGGAAGTGGGAATTTCTTTACATGAATGAATTACAGGAATGTTGATGGTGATGAATGTTGGGTGGCCAAAGTAGTGATGTACCCATAAGTTTCAGACCGTATTATTTTTAGCTTCGTGCCTAGAAAGATTAATCCCTGCAGACTGCAACATGTAATGCTATAGTCCATTGACTTCTGGAAAAAGACAAACAACAGTTGAAAATATATAAAAGTAAAGATCAAGGTATGACTCTTCTTTGCTATTTCGTGCCTCTCTGTAGTTGGCCATAGTTTGGGCAACTGCTATATTTACTCTACAGTTATGACTCATATGGGTCAGTCTCTCTTCCCTGGCTCCTGCCATTGACAATTCTTCTTTAGTGCTTGTTCCATCAGGTCAGTGGTGATAATGGTAGTAATGGCTTCCCATTATTGATAGTCCTTGGGTGCTTCACAATTTATTGTAGATTTCAAACCCTGTGAGGTGCCCCTTTATTAACTTCTGATCATGGAGATCTTTAAGTGTGCCATTGATTTATGTCAGTACTGCGACTGATAGAACAGGATTTATAATTTCTTCCAACTCTTATATTTTAAGTTTCTATAGGTCAGAGATAATTCTCATACAGTGTAGATATAAAATATAATGAGGTTTTAGAAATTTATATGGCACAATTTAATTCTATGCCCTACACTGTTGATTTTAAATTGCCATTCTTTATAATGTTGCAGATATTTAGCTGTTTTACACATAGTATTTCGATTTATTTTATACTGAGAAATGCAAAGCAATAACCTTAGAAAGAAAAGAAAGACTTTTTTTTTTAGATGGAGTCTCACTCTGTCACCAGGCTGGTGTGGCACAATCTCGGCTCACTGCAAACTCCGCCTCCGGGATTCGAGCGGTTCTCTTGCCTCAACCTCCTGAGTACCTGGGACTACAGGTGCATGCCACCATGCCCAGTTAATTTTTGTATTTTTAGTAGAGACAGGTTTCACAGTGTTGTCCAGGATGGTCTCGATCTCTTGACCTCATGATCCGCCCGCCTTGGCCTCCCAGAGTTCTGGGATTACAGATGTGAGCCACTGTGCCCAGCCAAATAATACATTTTTAAAGGAGGAATAATTATAGGAAAATGTTGCTGAGAATTTATCATTAGTTAAAAAATAACACCCCAAAGCATCTAGAAAGTACAAATATGACTTTCATACGCATGAAGTCATGAATACATTATTCTTTTTCCTTTTTATAGTATCACATCACAGAAACTTGTTCAGTCTCCCTAGTGACCTTGCGAAGGAGAGCAAACATGTCCCTTTGTCACCTAAAACATTTTAATCATTTCAAAATGGCCATGACACTGTGGCTATTTTAAGCTTCCCATTGTTTGTCTAAAATAGATTGTTCTGGCAGAGTGTATGTTCTGAAAATCGTTTGCTTGGTGTGCTCATTACTTCATGTCAACTTTCAGAATGGCAATTTCTAACAATTTCTAAACATTCTTTTCCCAAACAGGTCAAGTGAATGATGTTATTTAAGTGTGTGGTTTGTGGACTATGCTGTGAGGGAGTAAGGCATTAGAATGGGTAAGGGGTAGGCAGACCACACTCACAAAACCATACCAGCATCATAGGATGAACCAAGTTTAATAGAAGTATAGAGAATGGTAATCAGGTGTAAGGCCAACCAGATTGCAGTTCTTGTTAAGGTGAGGGCAAATCTGAAATAAACATTACAGAGGGTTAATTGATAGACTGTAAAACAGACTCAGTAGGTCAAAGCACTGGTTTCTGTTTTCCAACTCTTTCCTCAGTCTACTTCATCTCCCATTTTGACAGTAGAAATACCATGCTATGGAGAAAATGTAATTATGCTGCTAAGTTGCTTAATAGCATCAGCTTTAAATATGCCTTTTTCAGGGCTTTTTACAGCCGGTGCTATCAAACTCAAGCCTCATTTTATCTCTCCCATCTTACTTTCCAGTAGTCCTTTCCTCATATCTTCTAGATCTGTGTTTTTTGCATCACTACTCTGATAAATCATAAATACTTCATCATTTTGACAAACATTAAAATTTTTGTTTCAAAATGCAGGTTGAGCTGAATTGTTTATGCAACATGTGGAAATCAGTATTTGGTTTCTAGCATGAAAAATTAAAGTCAACAAGCCAAAGAAAGATCAGAATTGACTGGATTATGTGAGAGTTGGATTGAAAAGTTATAAAACCCTGCTCTAACCACAGTGAACACACTTTGTGAACAGCACTGCATATACCTTCACAACGTTTTTGCTTCTTCCTCCAATTACCTTTGCCTGAAATATGAGTCTAATGCCTACTCCTTACTGTCCATACAAACTCATTTCACACCATTATAGAGAAGTCTGATTCTCCAGGTAAAGTGGTAATTACTTTGTCTGATCTCTGAATTATTTTTTCATGAACCATTAGTTCAGTTATCTGATTATGTTATAATTCATCTGTTTAAGTTCTAATAAGTGAACCTTCTTCAAAATAAGACTACAATTAATATCTATATCCTTAGTCCCTTAAAAAATGGCTTACCTCCTTGTGGGTACTTAAAAATATTTAAAAAATCATCATTTCAAACTAGAATCAGGAATCTAAAGAGATGTGCACTTCCAGACAAAAGGAGCAACTTGCAAATAAACTCAAAATAACCTTTTATTCCAGGTTAAAACCTGGAATAAGTCATCTACATACTGATAATTTCATAAGTTCTGCCTTGAATTCAGGAGTTTCTATAGGAGACAGTTTTAATCAAAGAGAAGATCAGAGGTTTTGAAGAATGCCTTATTTCTGAAATGAATGAAGAAGGGAAGCTGAAAAGCTAAGGTTTGACTGGAAAGCTTATTCTGCCATTCTCTAACTTGGTGACCATGAAAGAACAATAGCAAGAGCAACAACAAAACTTCCAGTAACAATAACTGAATTCACAACAATAATATCACAGATGGAATGGAATGTGTACCATATGCCTCAATCTCTGTCAAGCACCTAAAGTTATTCAGTTATAAAATGTTAAAATCATGTTTATTAAACATCATAAGCAGAATACCCTCAGTTTTTGTATGCTTTATCCAAAATCTGAGTATAATGAATTTTTTAAAGTTATAGACATCTAAAGGAAAAGCTGAAGAGATACAATGAGAGATGGCATTAAAATATGGGGAAATTAACAGTAATGGTTACTCAGCACAGTAGACAAAACTAAAATCCCTCGGTTGGATGAGGCAGAAGACAGTGATAAGTAACCTTATTTATGCTGCAAAACCAGTCACAGGAAGAGGAGACACCAGTTCACTTTAAAGTGGGGATAAGAAATGGGAATGAAAGCAGGGAAGAGTATTTTGAACTGTTTCGAAAGCACTGAAATTGTCCTTTGGCCAACATACCCACGTTAACCCACACAGCAAGATGACTATTCCTCCTCTAGTTTATCAGGAAAAGAATCTACTCTGAAAAATTTAAACTAATAAGCTCTAGGTTTGTACACATTGAGCAAAGTTAAGGGGCCTTGAGGGTAGATGAGTATATTAAAACAGGATTAGGTAAATGTCTTCTCACTAAATGCTGAGACATCCTCCTGCTTCTCTCACTCAGCTTCTAGCATCCTGAAAGCCAGGCTTATACTATCAAGTAGGAGGGATGTTATGAACCAAAAAAAGTATAAATGCTGATATTAATAAAACAGTTTAGTGTCCACCAAACAAGTCAAACCCATTCATATTTTGGGACTTCTCACAGTACAGATATTCTGATTAATTAATGGTAAAATGAGTCAATCTTACATAGGAATGGCTAGCTTACACTTTTGAGGAAACCTACAAAATTTAAAGACAGATGCCAAGCCGTGTGTGTGTGTGTAACAAAACAAAAAGCACTCTGAGGAAATATGGACAATTTAGAGGGAAGAAAACTTCAAAAACAACAAACACAACATTAACAGCAACTATATTATCAAGACAAGATATGGCATAATAATATAAGAATAAATGCTATTTGGCCAGATGCGGTGGCTCACACCTGTAATAGTAGCACTTTGGGAGGCAGAGGCGGGCGGATCACCTGAGGGCAGGAGTTGGAGGGCAGCCTGGCCAAAATGGTGAAGCCCTGTCTCTACTAAAAATACAAAAATTATCTGGGCATAGTGATGCATGCCTGTAATCTCAGCCACTCAGGAAGCTGAGGCAGGAGAATCACTTGAACCTGGGAGGGGGAAGTTGAAGTGAGTTGAACTCACACCACTGCACTCCAGCCTGGGCAACAGAGCAAGACTCCATCTAAAAAAAAAAAAAATAAAATGAATAAATGCTATTTTTAAAAAACAACATTTAGGGAATTATATAGATATTGAAAATTTGAAAACTGCATTTTAATAGAAACATTTTTTGAAGACTTACTGGAAAAAGTTGAGGATCTGTCTCAAAAGTAGAGGTAAAATATAGAAAGAAGAAATGGGGAGTAAAGCCATGTAAATCAGGTTTAAACTGGGAGTTTCAAAATATGAGAAAAGGTAAAATAGACTGGAAGATATTATCAAAAATTTGAAATAAACTTTCCCTGAGAAAAAGTGACATGTAATTCCAGATTGAAAGAACCAGTCATTGAGGAGTCTGAAATTAATAAGAAGTCACACAAACCAAGTCAAATTACTGTGCAATTTTAGTACTCTTAAAGACTTTAAACATTCTGAGGGGGACAATATCTATTATAGATCTCTACATGCAGATATGTATATATGTATGCGCCCATCCATCTGAGAGAGAACAACAAAATTTCATCAAAGGATTAGGAATCAGAATAGTATTTCTCAGCTTAAAATTCCACACTCAAATTATTCCAGTGCAGTATTAAATGAAGATAGCTTTAGATGGGTAAAACATACAAGTTTTGCATATCATGCACATTAATACAGTTTATTGATATATGTTCCTTCCACAAAAACGAGAGTAAGATAAAGTTACATAATTCAACAATTGGGCTAATACTCATGAGGCTTTTAGAAAAAAATCAGGATAATACTGTGCAGTAGTCTAGAAAGTCCCCGGGTCTCTTCTTGCTATTTCTCTATTTGATAATATCGTCCAGCAAACAGATAGAAAATTTTAACAGAGTTACAGTCAAAGAAAAGAAAAGTACTGTAACTGCTTGATCACTGGACCATGTTAAGAGGAGATTTTCAACTTTTTCCAAAGGTTTGGAAAAAAGAATAAATGCTAAGTAAACTAAGCATTTACAGTAGAAAGCATTTCTGGAATGCTAAATTGTGCCAGGTAACTGCCCTGAGATTTTTAATATATTTTATATATAACCTTAGCAACCTTAGAACCTTGGTAATTTGTTATCCTCATTTTATAGTGAACAAATTCTAGGAAAAACAAAATAAACATGAAAATTCAAACTGAAATATTAAAACTGTGAAAATGCTAGGATAGAGGTAGGGCGCACAAAGGTGGCAAAATACAAGATTATTTCTGATCTTCTACAGCAAGAACTTAATAGATAATGGGTAAAGTTATGAAATCAAGAAATAGCATCACTTTGTTAAACAGGACCTCCCCTAGGCTATATGGAACTCAGGATAATACCTGGATGGGGCCTCTGTTTCATAAACAATTTGAATTAAGATTTGTAACAAAATTCATGGACCCATGTCAAATATAGGGATTTGATTTATTGAAGATACAGAGTAGAGAGATACTCATATGTTTAGAAGCATCATACTTTATCTTGAATTCTGCAGACTATAATCTCTGAATTCCCAGGACATAATCTTTTTTGATGTTGGCCACATCTCTTCCTTCTATCTACAACCACCAGCAGGAAGATAAGTGAGAGGAGATGCGTGAAAAAAGAAGAGTGGGTCCATTCAAGGAAGGATTGTCTGTCTTTTGTCTAGCACAATGAAAACTAACCCTGGAACATGTTTTTGCATCCATTGCAGGTGATAGAAAACAATGATTAGAAGGGCTCATTGTCCTGTGGAACAAGTCTTCAGAACCTTGGAGGAAATGGCACAGCCACTTCTGGAGACTGCTTGACAAGTGGCATGGAGCTAGTGAATGGTACTAGTGGCAGCAGGGTAAAGGATACCTGTTAACAGCACCATCACACCCTACCATTGCGTGCTGTAGGCGTGCAGTGATGGGGTAATCGGAACACAAATGGGTGAAATCCAGTGCATAGGCCTGGATATGTGGCTTTAGGCCAAAGGTCAGCCATGGTCCACGGATAGCTCAGGGTCTGAACTCATCCGGGGTCTGACACAAATGAGAGAGAGTCACTGCAAATCAGCAAGATGGCATCATTTTGACACTTTAATCTTGCACAATCTTCAGAGAGAAATACTTGTATCGTCCAGCAGGAGTTAACTTGTAATGAAGCCAGTTTCTTGGAACTAGATTCTTGCTTACCTGGTCTAAGAGTGGTTCTATAACTGAAATCTGGAAGCAAATACAAAAACAGCAAAAACATTGAAATGTTGTTGGGCTAATTTATTCCAGTAGCAGGGCTAGGGAGGAGGAAGGATAGAGGGGAGAAATTGTTTTTCATAATAAGCCTTATAATACTATATTACTTTTTAAGTCCTGTAGATATATTACTTCCAACAATTAAAGAAATAAATATATGAAAGCAGTTTATTTTTAAGTTGTTTTTCTGGCTCCAAACTGTTAGGGGTATGTGTGTGTGTGTGTATATATATACTCGTATATATACATATATAAACACATGTATATACACGTATGCACACATGTGTATACACATTACGTATATATACATGTGTACGTGTATATACACATATATACACATTCACATGTATATATACATGTATATGTATATATATATCTATACATGCATGTATATATGTATCTATACATACCTATACACACATACATACACATACTTACAGCTTACAGGGAGCTCAATACCCTATAAAATATTAGAAAAAGTTACTTTCCATTTATTTTTAAATTGGTACATTTAAATATATCACGATTGGTCTCACAGAAACCTCAAGGTCAAAGACCAACAAAGTGGAAATTTTAACCTAAACCAGTCAAAGGAGATAAGCATAAAACTAAGTATTATTAGAAGTATAGAGTTAGTTCAAGCCAGTATTGGGCCCAAACTGTGAATCCAAGGTTGCTCATCTGTGGTACCCTGACTTCCAGCCCCCATCTTCCCTCGGGCACCTCTGCTAGCTGTCAATTAAAAACCACTAATGAGGACACTGATAACAGCTTAAGAAATGCTTCTGTCCCTTGAGTATTTCATTCCAATAAGGAGTGTCTTACTAGACCAAACTATTTTAAACCCCAAAGAAATAGCCTGAAAAAGAACTATTTTTAGTCAGTGTCATTTGCAATAATGGTGAGACTTTGAGGCCTTATAAACTCTCCACTACTCTTAAGTTTTGATTTGTAGTTGGCTGCATATTGTGAAGCTGACCCAGGTTATACATAACTATGAAAACAGGACCTGTGTTTTAAGGTAAAAAAAAAAAAAAAAAAGAAAAAGAAAAAAATGCCCTGCGGAGTAAAACAAGATCTTTTTATTTGTATTTACTCCTATATAGACTATAGTGCAAGTATAGATGTGAGAAATATTTTTATTACACATATATTATCATTTATTTCAAGGAAGCATACAAGCCCCTGCTGTTTGCAGACACACTTGAGAATAAACCTCACTAAACAAATCTGGAAGAATTGAACGTAATTTCTTGTCTGTGTCTACGTGAACTTAACTGTATAAATGTGGGCATGCATATTCACAGAGATACACAGTAACATCTCACTATCTTTGTAGTGGTAGATAAAGAATCATTATTTGTATACGAATTTCAAGAAAATTAAAGTTTACCTCATCAGAAATAATTTAAATGTTCTTAAAAACTGCAATCCAAACTTCATCACCATTCTTTTATCTCTTAAAACAATAAATTGAAGTTATGAAATATTTGATATGTCATTATTGTAGTACATACACTGACATAATATGTTATAGTTCATGCCTTCTGGTTTTGTCGATTTGGAGATATTCCAAACAGTCCCAGAGAACTCTGCTACTTACTTTTGTTTGTGTTTGTAACTTTCTGCCTTTTTCTCACTGGTATGCTATCCCATGTCACTTTTCATTTCTGTTAGTATGTTCTTCTAGCTGCTTTTTTTTTACATTAATTTTTGCATCATTGAGTACATAATTTAAACTACATAGTTCTCTCTCTTTGACAGTGTTATTGTAAAGAAGTAATGAACTGTTTTTACTGATCAGAAACCCTGTGTTTTTCCTCTACTTTTATCATACCATCTGTTTAACATTACCTGATCTATTTTCAAAGTAACTCAAGCACCGAAGGTTAAAATACTGGTGATAAAAATTCAGTTAGTTTCTGCTCGAGAGTCCAGCTAATTATTGATATTCAGTTCTTCTTTCTGCGAATAGGTAAGTGTTGTGCCAAGGGCTGAATATTGAGGAGACCGACAGTATTTCTAAGAGGATTTGAAGCTATCTCTTCATAATCAGGATGAGCTCCTACTTTATAACTGCTGTAATCCAGAGAACTTCTGGCTCATAAGGAGCATATGTCTAAAGCCATTGGTAGTTAACACTGATCTTTTCAGTTTCTTCTGTCATCACAGCCCCTCCCTGCAAAGTAAATTTTCTTTTGAGTGTCTATTTTAATGCTTATTTCCCACCCCCTCAAGGTGGTAAGCAATTTCATTTAGAAATTAGAAAACTGGAAGGCAGAAGACCATTTTAAAGATTGTTTATTTCATGGCCTCATATTTTAAAGGGCCCTGAAAGTCTCATCTCCAAGCAATCAAGGCAGTCAAGTTTGACTTCATGGTTACCCTAGGCATAGCTCTTTGATGGATTAAAAAGTGCTTTTAGCAAATTGACATCTGCTGCTTCAGTGATACAGTGTGGACATTTTAGGCTTGCATTTAAAATGGAAATTGGACTTCACTACATTGAAAACAAGGTTCAGGAACACTAATGGCCACATTAATGACTTTGAATAATTTCTAGTTATAGTTCTTGAGTAATAGCACTGGAAATATTTGCTGTGAAACAAATTACTGATTTACTAGTAGGAATGATGGCATTGACTTTAACTCCAATGACTCTTTTGAAAGGCTGGTGATACAGAAGGCTTTATGGAAGGGTGAGTTTCATGTGGAAGATCATGTTTCCACATGACTACACATGTCAACTAGGGGAATTCTACATACACATTTACAATGGATATTTCTTTGTCTTAAACTCTGACTAGAGAGACTATATTCATATTTTGTCTCAGAATCCAAGTGGTCCCTGATGATTCTGCCCTTCAGTATTTGTTTAACAGAACAGTCATGTTCTTTTGAATGCTAGGATACTAGTAAAGAAAAATCTAAGTGATTTACTGGAAGTACTATTTTAATGTGTCTGTTCTGCTATAAAAAATTACCTGAGACTAGATAGTATAAAAACAAAATAAATTTTCTTACAGTTCTGGTGACTAGGAAGTCCAAGATCAAGGTGCCAGCATTTTCAGTTGTTTAATGACGACTGCACACTCCAGAGGGGAGAAAAGCTGTGTTCTCAGATGGCAAAAGGTGGAAGGGCAAGCTAGCTGAACAATGTGCAAAGCCTCTTCATTAGCGCCTAACTTTTGTTCCTGCTAGAGGAGCCCTCATGGCCTAATTACTTCTTGAAGGCCCCACCTCTTAGCATTATCACAATTGGTAACACCTGAATTTTGGAGGGAACGCATTCAAACCATAGCAATGAGTTTTTTCAGCCTGTTTTCTTACGCAGTTTTCATTCAATTGACCCATACTTTGTTACATGGTTATGCTATAAATATATCTGGTTCATGAGAGACAGAGCTTTATGCAGACGCATAAAAATCACATGTCAAGCATTAGACTAGCAAAAAATACTGGTGACTAAACTGAAATTCAATCAGAATATTTTCTGTCTGAAATTTGAAAAGTAGGTCCAGAGAATGAAGACTAATTAATTTCAATAAGAAGCAAAAAGATACACATGGAAAATAAACAAGAATGCTGTGTCCTCAAGTGAATGTTATCACCAAAAGCATAAGCTAACCTGTATTGTCAGGCTACTTAGTATTCTGAACAGACTTTCAAAAGGCTGACAGCATTTATAAGTCTCTGGTAAGCTTTTAAAGCTTTGGAAAGGTCAATTTGGTTACTGTTTCTGAGTCCCCTATGACATGTAAGTGTTTGGCTTCCCCAATTTCTGATCAGGACAGGAAAAATGACCAAAATTTCTGCCTAAATTTATATCAAACTTCCCCTAATTTGGAGTATACCAAAGATATTATTCCTTGGTTCCAAAAGAATCAAACATGATGCCTGAAGGAAATAATTCACCTTTTTTTTTTAGTAATAATTTCATTGGGATATAATTTATATACAATTAAATTCATATTTAAAATGTACAGTTCCATGGTTTTTAGTCTATTCAGAGTTGTGCAACCATCACCACAATTTTAGAACATTTTCATCATCCTACCCAAATCCCACCATTGTGCCCTTTAATAGTCGCATACTGTTATCCTCATTTCCTCTATCTCTAGTCAACCACTATTTAACTTTCTCTATTGATTTTCACATCCTGGACATTTCATATAAATCGCATTATATAATGATTGCCATTCTAACTGGTGTGAGATGGTATCTCATTGTGGTTTTGATCTGCATTTCTCTGATGGCTAGTGATGCTGAGCATTTTTTCATGTGTCTGTTGGCTGCATAAATGTCTTCTTTTGAGTACTATGCAGCCATGAAAAAGGATGAGTTTGTGTCCTTTGTAGGGACATGGATGCAGCTGGAAACCATCATTCTCAGCAAACTATCACAAGAACAGAAAACCAAATACCGCATGTTCTCACTCATAGGTGGGAATTGAACAGTGAGATCACTTGGACACGGGAGGGGGAACATTACACACCGGGACCTGTTGGGGAGAGGGAGGGGGGAAGGATAGCATTAGGAGATATACTTAATGTAAGTGACGAGTTAATGGGTGCAGCAAACCAACATGGCACATGTATACATATGTAACGAACCTGCACATTGTGCACATGTACCTTAGAACATAAAATATAATAAAAAATTAAATTGCATTATATAATATATGATCCTATTTACTGGCTTCTTTTACTTAGAAAAATGTTTTCAAGGATCATCTGTAGTGTGTCTTGCATCAGCACTTTATTTACTGTCAAATAATTTCCCTTGTGTGGATATACCATATCTTGTTTATCCATTCATCAATCCATAGACATTTAGATTGTTTTCACTTTTTGACTTTTCTGAATGAGGCTGCTAAAAATATTCATGAAGGATATATGGTTTCATTTATCTCTGGAGAAGGGGTAGCAACTGTACATTTAAACTTGTGAGGAACTGGCAGACTGTCAACGTGTATGCCTCATTTTACATTTTCACTAGTAGTGTATGAGGGTTTCAGTTTTTCCACATCCTTGTTATTTGTCATTATCCGCATGTTAATTATAGTCACCTTAGTGACTATAATTCTCACTGAGTTTGAAGTTGTTCCTCATTGTGACTTTTATTTTCATTTCCCTAACAGTAATATTATTGAGCATTTTCTCATATGTTTATTGGCCATTTAAACCTTCTTTCTAAAAACGTATTAATTTAATTGGTTACTTTTTAGTTGCATAATTTGTGATATTATTGAGTTGTCAATGCTATTTATGTTGTCTAGATACAAGTTATTAAAAGATATGAGATTTGTAAATATTTTCTTTCACTCTATAGGCTATTGTCTTTCTTGATAGCGTCCTTTGAAGCATACAAGTTTTGAATTTTGATGAAGTACAATTTACATATTTTTTCTTTGTTGCTTGTGATTTTGATGTCCTAACTAATAAATGATTGCCTGGTCCAAGGTGGTAATGATTTACATTTTATTCTAAGACTTTTATTTCTTTACCACTTGTATTTGCCTGGTCCAAGGTGGTAATGATTTACATTTTATTCTAAGACTTTTATTTCTTTACCACTTGTATTTAGGGCTTTGATTCACTGAGGTAATTTTTGTAAATTATGTAAAATAGGGGTCCATTTTAATCTTTTGCATGTAGATATCCAGTGGGACCGGCACCATTTGTTGCAAAGATTTTAGTTGTCACCCTTCTCAAAAATAGACTACTAATGTAAATGTTTAGTTTTAAACTCCCAATTCTATTACATTCATAAATATGTGTGTGTTTCTTTGTGAGTAGTTTAGCGTGTGTATGTGTGTGTCTGTCTCTGTGTTACAGTACAGGAATAACTGACACTGGGTAATTTATGAAGATATAAGTCTATTTGGCTTTTGATTCTGCTATGGAAAGTTGAAGATTGGGCATCTGCATCTAGTGAGGGTTTCAGGGGGTTTCCACTTATGGCAGAAGGTGAAGGGTAGCCAGCATGTGCAGAGATCACATGGCAGGAGAGGAAGCACATGAGAGAGAAGGGAGAGGTGCCAAGCACTTTATACCAACTACCTTTTGTGGGATCTAATAGAGTTAGAACTCACTTATCCTCAAGAAAGGACATTATTCATGAGGGATCCACCTCGATGACCCAAATACCTCCCATTCGGCCCCACCTCCAACATAGGGAATCAAATTTCAACATGAGGTTTGGAGGGGGACAAACATCCAAACCATAGCATATGTATACATATATAGTCTTTGGCCAATACCACACTATCACGGTTTCTGTAACTTTGTAGTGAGTTTTAAGCTTCAAAAATGTGAATACTATAGTTTTGTTCTTTATCAGGATTCTTTAGGCAATCTGGATATTTTGAATGTCCATTTGAGTGTTTGGGTCAACTTACTAATATCTACAAATACATAGCTGGAATTTTGACAGAATGCACTGAATCTGTAGATTTATATAGGCTTGTTACTATCTTAGTGTTAATTGTTAATTAAGTCATCTGATACAGAGTATTAGTTTTGACTTGTTACATTTCTAAGCATTTTTTGCTGCTATTATAAATATAATTGTTTTCTTAATTACATGTTTGGATTTTTCATTGAAAGTGTATAGAAATACAAATGATACTGGTATAGCAATCTTATACGTTGCAAACTTGCAGAATTTGTTTTGTGGTGAATGTCTTAGAAGAGTGTTACATACAAAATCTACAAAGATACATAGTTTTACTTCTTTTCCAACCTGGGTGTCTTTTATTTCACTTTCTTGCTGTTTTACCCTTGCTAGAAACTTCAGTATAATATTGAATAGAAGTGGTAAGAGAAAACATTATTGCCTTGTTCCTGATTTTACAAAGAAAATACAGTTTTCCCACTGAGCATGTTGCTGTCCACTAATTTTTGGTAGATTCCTTAAATCAAATTGAAGAAGTTTGCTTATATTCATAGTTTGTTGAGTATTTTAATAATGGAGAGGTGTTGGATTTTGTTAAATGCTACTCGTAGTTCTATTGCAAAAATTTTATTTGTCCTTTATTGCATTAACATGTTGCAGACATTAATAGTTTTTTACATGTTAAATCAGTGTTGCATTTGTGGGATAAATTTTACTTTGTTATGATGTCTCATCTTTTATAGACGGATGGATCTGGTGAGCTAGGTTTTTAAGAAATTTTGCCTCTCTCTGTAGATAGAGATATAGATATAGTTCTGTGGGTTTTTTTCCCTGTTATTTTTTTTTTTTTGGTTTTGTATCAGGGTAATACTGGACTCAGAGAATTGGGAGTATTCACTTCTCCTGCTCTATTTTTTTGTAAGTGTCTGTAAAAACATGGTATTAATTCTTTAAATGTGAAAATTCACCATTGAAGTAATCGGGTCTGAGCTTTTGTATTTTCTTTGTGAGTAGTTTATTTTTCTCTAAATATCAATTCAATTACTTTAAACATTGTTAAGTCTATATGAAACGTCTATTTCCTTATGAGTCAGTGTTGGCAATTTGTTTATTTTGTTCTTTGATCTAAGTTTTCTAATTTATTAGCACACAATTTTCATAGTATTCCCTGACAATACTTTATTTATTTAAGTCTAGTAGTGTTCTTTCATTCCTGATTTTAGTAATTTGAGCATTTCGCTTCTCTTTTCTCAGTCTAGCTAAGTATTTATAATTATTTTAAGCTATTCAATAAAACAACTTGTGGATTTGTTGATATTTCTTATTGTTTTTCTAGTCTGTATTTTATCAATTTCAAAATTATTTGCTTTTTTATCTTTCTTTGGGCCAAATTTGATCTTTTTTTCCTAGTGTCTTAAGGTGAAGTGTTACATTATTGATTTCAGATCTTTCCCTTTTTAAAATACAGGCACTTACAACTACAGATTTCTAAGTACTTGCTTTAACTGCATCTGATAAGCTTTGGTATGTTTTGTCTTCATTTAATTTATATCAAAGCACTTTCTAATTTCCCTTGTGATTTCTTTTTTGATTATTTGGTTATTTAGGAGTGCGTTGTTTAATTTTCATGTATTTGTGAATTTCCCAATTTTCTTTGTGTTATTGACTTCTAATTTTATTCAATTGTGGCTGCAGAATATGCTTTGTAGAATTTCAATTACTTTAATTTATTGAGGCTTATTTTATGGCCTAACACATACTCTACCCTGGAGAATGTTTCATGTGCACTATTCTGTTGTTGG
Organism: Macaca thibetana thibetana; assembly: GCF_024542745.1. Classification (NCBI taxonomy): domain Eukaryota; kingdom Metazoa; phylum Chordata; class Mammalia; order Primates; family Cercopithecidae; genus Macaca; species Macaca thibetana. Next base: position 89,171,908 of record NC_065591.1, read on the forward strand.
GTGTAGTATTCTATAGATGTCTGTTAAATCTGGTTGGTATATAAGATTGTCCACATCTTTTATTTCCTTATTGATTTTTCTGAGTAGCAGTAGTTGTTTTCTGTTTGTTTAGTGACTGTCTGGAATATTTTAGTGAAGTCTATTTGCCCTGAGGTATGAAGTTTCTGAAGTTGCTCCTCAGAGGTTATAGCTCTGGATATGTTCACAGTCACCCCGGGATGACAGCAGTTTCAGCAGAGCTATCTTTAACTGTTTCGTACACTGATCACATCAAGTTGCTAATTAGGTACTCTGTTTTCAAAAATTCTATGGGGCATATATTGTTCTATAGACTGTTCCAATTAAATTGAGGACCCTTTGCCCAGATAGTATTTGGGGCCACTGTAAGAGGTTTTTATGACTCCGGGATTGCCTTTCTTAGCTGTCTCATTCCCCTCTTGTCCCTCCTAAAGTGACTTGAGTATGACTGATCTTATTCTTCTCATGAAGTTATCTCCATGTAGTTGCTTCACTAACACCTTCAGTGTTTTAGAAAGCACCGTTAGGCTTGAACTTCACCAGACTCTACTTAAGTGAAGTCAGTTCTTTTCAGTAAAGCTTCAGAGTTCTCTGTTACAACTTGCCTCTGCCTCTGGACAAAATTTCTAAACCAAGTTCCTGGAGCTGTGAGGACGTTGGACCACTTTTCTCTGAGCTACCCCTGCTGGAAAGGCATGCACATCCCTAGTTTTCTAGGCATGCTTCTTTTCTACAGATAAGGTGGGGAAACTCTTCCTTATAAATGAGTTGGTATGAAAACCACTGGGATCTGGTGTTCTCAGAATGTTGTCCGTAAGCTAAGGCCCCCACCCATGAGAGGGGCTCAGTGGATAAAGGGAGCCACTGACCTCTTGAGTGCACTTGCCTGGAATTTAGCCTCTGCAAAGTAGCTGAATGTAGTATTTTAAAAAAAAATTCCACTGACTTGCTCCTCCTCAGAAGATATCATACTTTTCCATTAGTGGGATAGCTGTGTTCTTAGCTACATTGCCTGAGGGAAGTTTCCATCACATTATGCTGAGAGTGCAGAGAGAGAGGTCATGGTTCAAATGCTACCTCATTGTTCTTTCTGAGTTTTAGTAGGTTTTCTTAAAAAAATGTGTCGTCTTTGCTGTATGCCTTTAGAATAATTCCAGAGACATTACTTTTAATTATTATTACCAGTTATGTTCATTTCACTGAGTGGCCCATTCAGCTTCTCATAATACCATTCCAGAAATAGAATTTCCTTATATTTGTTTGATATTCATAAGATATCTGTAAACATGTAATGTATTATTTGACCGCCTAATTTGGAGGACAGTATACATTATGGTGTAATAGCCTACTTGCTATCTGAGTTAATGCAAATGTTTTGCTTCTTGGTATATTGTGTGAAAAAAATTATATATTGACTGCAGAATTTCAAAGAAAAAGGTAAAACTTTTTTGCAAATTTTGAATATCTGAGATAGTTGTAGTACGCAATGGGTAATACACACACTTAAAATATTAGACGTATACATACATGTATAATCTACCTTTATACAGCATGCACACACACATACACACACATACACATACACACACACAAATACACATACGTAGTCTTTGAGTTAATATCATTCAACTAAGCACTTTAGGCCAGATCTGTATTGATTCTTTAAGTGTCCAGGTTCTAAAAGATAATACCTTCTTTAGTTTCTGCTTCAACTAACTGAAGTCAGGTTTAATTACTTGGAACCACAGAGTCCTGACTGATTAATATGACTATCAAATGTTCACAAATTATCTAGACTGCAAATATCATTTCCTTGTGATTTATAGATAAGAGAAGCCTGAACTCTAACTTCTAATGAATATATTTTAAAAAACTTGTTTATATTTGACCACTTTTTGTTTCTTAATGAACATTTATGCTTCAAAAATCTATCCTCGTTTTCATCTATCACAATGGCCAATACCATGGTTCCAGAGCCTTGCAAAGCATATCTGTGGTCTTGTAGCTTCATGTATCTAATCTACTGCTGCTGATACTTCAACATTTCCCCCCAACTATGGATAAGTCCTATTCCTTAATTCCTCAAATATATACAACATCAATATGTAATAAGCCAAATTCTTCTAAAGCCTTGGAGAAACAGAAATACATTTTCATGAAGCAAGAAAAAGAAAAACTCTGAGAGCTCTGTTGATAGATTTTAGAATTTATAAGCTGCACAATAAGAAAAACAAAAATATATGAACTACAGCTGGAGCATTCCTAGAAATCAGAGAAATACTACTACCTTCAAACTACCTATAAAGTAGAGAAATAAATACAACTAATTACAACAAAGTGGCCACCACCATGTCAAGCCAATGTGTCTAGAGAGCATAAGAAGGGATATAAGACTCCAATAAAAAGAGGAGGGGGACATGGAACAAAGGATAAAACTCTTAATACTAGAAACAAAAATCTAATAGTATAAACTTAATGAGCACACTTTTTATAATTAGGAGATGGTTCGAAATTGAGGGGGAATAGAAGCATTGTCTTTGAGGGAGGCATGGGTTCTGTATATAATCTTGTAAACAAGTAGGCTTAGAGACATAGCATTGTAGGGAAATAAGGAAATAAGATAAAATAAAAATCAGAATTCTAAAGAGATCAAAGGACAAACTAAAAAGAAAACATATCTAATTCTGTCCCCACCATATATCTTTCATTAAGGAAAATGGTTCCTTTAAGCAAGGGAAGAAGGCACAGGTAAGCTAGAAATTTTTTCACAAATGCTTAAATATAGGGATACAAATTAATTAATACTTTACAAAGTTATTTTTAAAAGAAAATTTTAAAAATACAGATAGAAATATTACAACTGATAGTTTTTATTCAAGAAACAACACTATTAGTCAGAAAGAGTAACACTACAGATGGAATTGTATCATGTAATAGAAGCCATTTTAGATATGAAAAGAAATCTTGAATTAGAAATTCACAAATTAAAATTGTGTGGGTAAAAAATATGAAGAAATGTAATAGTTGTTAAATGCAGGAAGAAAATGTTTTCAACAGGGCAAAATCATATGAGAAATGAAGATTAAAGTCCAAGATGTCCAAGCAAGTATACATTTGCCTGAACATTTAATAAGGAATACAAAAAAGGAGGAAAGTAAACACAAGAATGAAAATAATTCAAGAAAGGATTAAAAGGGAGTAAGTTGAAATAGCAGACATATAAAGAAGATCCAGCATATAAATATTGGAGTGCCCGAATAGAAGAACAAACTATAAATAACGGAGGGGGGAAAAAACTGTCCAAAGTGTAATCCAAGGAAGCTTCCTGGAAATAGAAGAAGACAGAAGCTATGCAGTGATAGGGCTCATGGGTACCTCATGATATTGACAAGAGCAATCAATTCAGAGATATATTCTATTAAAACTGTTAAAATGTAAAGATGAAAAAAAATCCTTAGGGCTTCCGGACAAAAAGATTATATAACTAATGAGGGAAAATTAATTATTTTTCTCAAAAAAATACACAAAGTAAGGCAATAGTGAAGCAATGTTTTTAAGAAATTTAAAGGAAGAAAATAGGAGCCAGGGATTTTAGATCAAGCCAAACTATCTTTCAAGTATCAAGATCATAGAAAATCAATTTTCAATATTCAAGAACACCAGAGTATACTGTGTTCAAGTGCTATTTCTGAGAATTCTACTGAAGGATGAGCACCATCTAACCATAAATGCCTAGGGAAACTTTGAAAACATAGGCTACTGGATCATTTATTATTTTCAACCATAGGACCAACATACAACCAAGAGTGGCAACATGAAAATAATGCATTATAGGATAGTATTTGCAAGCCGCATAGTAACCTCAAACCAAAAAAACAAAACAAGATAGATATGCAAAAAATAAAAAGCAAGAAATGCAAGCATACTACCAGAGAGAGTTACCTTCACTAAATGGAAGACAGAAAAGAAGGGGAAAGGGTAAGAGAAGAACACAAAACAATCAGAAATCAAATAACAAAATGGCAGCAGTAAGTTCCTACTTATTAATAACAACATTGAATGTAAGTGTACTAAACTCTCCAATCAGAAGACAGAGTGGCTGAATGGATGAAAAAACAAGGCCCAATGATTTTTTTGCCTACAAGGTACAAGGAGCATGCTTCACTTATAAAGGTACATAGACTGAAAATAAAAGGATGGCAAAAAATATTACATGACAATGGAAACCAAAAACAGCAGGAGTAGTTGGACTTATATCAGAGAAAACAGATTTTTGAGACCAACACTATAAGAAGAGAGAGAGAAGGTAATTATGTAATAATAAAAAGGTCAATTCAGCATAACAGCTATAAATATATACCCACACAACCATGGAACACCAAGATATATAAAGCAAATATTATTAAAGGTAAAAAGAGAGATAGCTCCCAATACAATAACAGCTGGAGATTTCAGTACCCTACTTTAAGCATTGGACAGGTATTCCAGGCAGAAGATCAAGAAATATTGGAAATAATCTGCACTATAGAACCAATGGACCTAATAGATATTTACAGAACATTTCATAAAATGGTTGCAGAATATACATTTTGTTCATTCTCAAAGGCAGACCGTATGTTACATTGTAAAGCAAGTCATAAAATATTCAAAAATTGAAATAATATCAAGCATTTTCTCTGATCACAATGGAATAAAGCTACAAATCAATAACAAAGAATTCTGGAAACTATACAAATATATGGAAATGAATATCATCCTGAGTAACCAGTGGGTTAATGAGGAAATTGAAAAATTTCTTGGAAAAAAATGATGATGGAAACACAACATACTAAAACCTATGGAATACAATGAAAACAGTACTAAAACGAAAATTTATAGCTATAAATGCCTACATCAAAAAAGAATACAAACTTCAATAACCTAATGATGCATCTTAAAGAACTGGAAAAGTAATGCCAAACTGAACAGAAGTTAGTAGAAAAAAGAAGAAAGATCAGAGCAGAAACAAATGAAATGAAAACAATAAAAAAAAAGAAGCAAAAATTGTTTTCTGAAAAGATAAACAAAATTACAAACTTGTAGCCAGACTGACAAGAAAAAAAAAAGACCCAAATAAATAAAACCAGAGGTAAAAAGAAAACATTAAAGCTGATGCTGCAGAGATTCAAAGGATCACTAGTGGCTACCACAGGTAAGTATATGCCAATAAATAGGATAATCTAGAGGAAATGGGTCATTCCTAGACACTTACAACCTACTAAGACTGAACCAGGAAAATATCCAAAACCTGTTCAGACCAAGAGCAAGTAAGGAAAGGAGATCAAAGCCATAATAAAAATCTCCCAGCATAGAAAAGCCCAAGACCCAGTAACTTCACTTCAGAATTCTACCAAACATTTAAAGACCACCTAATACCAATCCCATTCAAACTGTCCCCAAAAATAGCAGAAGTGGGAATACTTGCAAACTCATTCTATCTGGCCGGTATTATCCTGATACCAAAACCAGAGACACATCAAAGGAAAAAAAACAAAAACAAAACTAGGGGCCAATATCTCTGATGAACGTTGATGCAAAGATTCCCAACAAAATACTAGCTAACCAAATTCAACAATACATTAGAAAGATGATTTATCATAACCAAGTGGGATTTATCCCAGGGATGCAAGGGTCATTCAACATGCGAATCAATCAATGTAAAACATATCAACAGAATAAAAGGCAAGAACCATATGATCATTTCAACAAATGCTGAAAAATCATCTGATAAATTTCAACATCCCTTCATGAAAAAAACCCTCAAAAACTGGATGTAGAAGGATACCTCAAAATAATAAAAGCCATATATAATGGACTAACAGTATTGTACTGAATAGGGAAAAACTGCAAGTCATTTCTCTTAGAACTGCAACATGACAAAGATGCCCACTTTCACCAGTAGTATTCAATGTAGTACTGGAGGTGTTATCTAGAGCAACTAGACAAAGAAAGAAAGCGCATCCATATTGGAAAGAGAGAAGTGAAATTATCCTTATTATCTGATGATAAGATTTTATATTTGGAACAACCTGAATACTCAACCAAAAAAACTATTAGAACTGATAAACAAATTCAGTAAATGTGCCAGATACAAAATCTACATACAAAAGTCAGTATTTCTATATGTCAGTAGCAAACAGCCTGAACTCAAAAAGGTAATCCCATTTATAATAGGTACAAATAAAATTAAATACCTAAGAATTAACCAAATAAGTGAAAGATCTCTATAATAAAAACTATAAAACACTGATGAAATAAAGAGGACACCAAAAATTGAAAGATTCCATGTTAATAAATTGGAAGAATCAATATTGTTTAAATGTCCATACTACCAAAAGTAATCTACAGAGTCAATGTAATCTCTATCAAATTACCATTAACATTATTCACAAAAATAGAAAAGTAAATTCCAAAATTTATATGAAACAACAAAAGACCCAGAGTAGATCAAGCTATCCTAAGCAAAAAAAAAAAAAAAAAAAAAAAAAAAAAAAAGGAGGAATCAATTTACGTGACTTCCAGTTCTTCTACAGTGTTATAGTAACCTGAACAGCATGGTACTGGCATGAAAACAGTTCCGAACAGCATGGTACTGGCATGAAAACAGAAAAATAGACCAATGGAAGAGAATAGAGAACCCAGAAACAAATCCACACACCTATAGTGAACTCATTGTTGACAAAGGTGCCGAGAACTTACCTTGAGGAAAAGACAGTCTCTTAAATGTGCTGGGAAAACTGGATTTTTATATGCAGAAGAATGAACTTGATCCCTATCTCCTGCCTTACACAAAAATGAAATCAAAATGGATTCAGGACTTAAATGTAAGACTTCAAAGATATCTGCATTCCTATGTTTTGTTGCAGCACTGTTTTCAATAGTCAAGATTGGAAGCAACCTATGGGAAGCAGAATTGTCTTATTCTCAGTATGATTCATTTTGTCTATAGTAACGAAAATATGAAAAACTCTAGAAGACTATACAAATCAAATGGAAGAGAGATAGAGGCTGTGGGAATGGTAGTTCTGCCCACCTGGGCACATGCCTTTAGTGCTAAAGTCTAAGAGTTCCGAATAACTGTTTGAATTAGAGAATTGACTCATTGGCCATTGGTAAGGACATATCAATATTGATTAGTACTTAAGCCATGACAATTTTATTCACAATTAACTTGTTTCTTAAGCTGATCTGTGCAGGACGCTGCACCACACAAGAATTTTATTTGCACAAGTATTATAAAAAGCATTTCTGTGGAATGTATTTTGTGCAAAGTTTGAGGTTTATTGACTACCTGTGATATCTTTTACATAAAGAGCCAAGAGTAAAACTTCATGAAGTTTATAACCCTAATGATATTTTAGTTTTGAATGATAGTTCATGCTATTGTTTGTAGTACATGTTCTTTTCAACACTGCTTATTTAGTAATTGTTATTATATTTTATAGTTATTAAGCACTCAAATGTCACTTTACAGAATAGAACACTTCAGATGATCCTTTTTTATTGAATTAAAAATAAACCCTTTAAGATTAGGTCACCAGCACTCTATTTTTTCCATCCAGAGTCTTTTAATTATGTAAGAATTTTAGTAACTTTAATCTTTCTGTGATTAATTTTAGTAAAAATGTAGAGATCCAAAATTAAGAAAATAAATATGGTTTGAAAATACAGATAACATTAAGAAATCTACCATTTTTTTAAAAAAAAGGTTGTATAGTGTAGAATAATAGGTTACATATTTGTAGTCAAATGGTCAGTGTTGGAATATTGACTTCCTTTTGTGAGATTGGCCAAACTTACTCTGTAAGTGCCATACTTTTCAAGTAATGTTTCTCTGATTTGTTAAGAGAAACACATGAAGTAAGTTCTGTGAAAGAAATTTTAAAAGTGCTAAATAACTATAACATGTTATTAAGATTATCATATTACTCAGGATCTAAAATGTCTTTGTCATAAGTAAGGTGTGAATATAGTTAAGGGTTCTAGAGTTTTTAAAAACATAGATAAGACAAGTCATGTAGGAAGACAGAGTAACAAGAAACTGAACCAAACAACGTCAATAAAACAGAAAATACATAAAATGTCTTCTTTAAAAAAACACAATGTGTTCTAGAATGCCAAATATATCATAAATTTCAAATTTCATTGTAGTGATCAAATCGATAGTTTTCAAAATTAAATATATCACATTTAACATCCTGTAGAATGCTATTCAAGTATATCTTTCAAGTTGGGCCACCTTTCTCCAGACCTACTGGTCATTTATTCAGCACTTCACCATGCCTTTATTCAGCTGTTACTGTTAAAGTCACCTTTTATATCATTATCAATATTTCTCTCCAAGTTATTATCTTTAAATAAAAATGTAAGACTAGCTCTTTTCTTTTTTCTTTGTTTTTCTTAGTAAACCCTTTCTTTATTGATGATATCAAAGCACAATGATCAAAAATTCTGAATCATTAATGTTTTTAAGTAACACTGGACGATCATGTATCTAGTTTTTATAATTAAATGAAGCTTAAAAGTTTTGCTGAAACACTGAAGACAATACTGGCCTTTACAAATATCTAGCCCCTGTCTTGAAGTTGGTAGTTAAAAACAATGAGAAGATATATAGAAATTATTAGCTGTTTCGGAACCAGGAAAAAAAGTTAAACTACACTCAAAAAATTATCCTTTGGATTTCAGACCTTCCAGGGAGACAAGGTAAGCAAGGCCAAAGAGGAGAATCTGGTAGTTCTCTCTTTCAGCTTCTCTATGTCACTCATGTTCTGGTTAAGTTCTGGCGTCTGTTCTTCCTAATGATAATATTATCTTGGTGGTGGTTGTGTGTGTGTGTGTGTTTAAATCTTCTCTGCTAGACCTAGTTTTTTTTTGGTTTTTGTTGTTGTTGTTGTTGTTTTTAATCTTCTCCTTGTTTCTATCAAACTGTAAAAAGAAGTTTGCAAAGTTTTGTTAATTGCAGTTTAGTAACAATTGGTACCCATTTTTGACTTATTTACTGGGTCAAGTTAAGTCTGTCCTTTCTGTATACAAGGGAGGGTTTCTCAGCTGCGCACACTGTGATAGCATCACCCTCATTTCCATTGATGTGGGTGGTCAGTAAATGTAGGTCCTTTGAAAAAACATCTGCCTTGGGATGCTAGGGCACATGTCTTAGAAAGCTATATTATTTTATCCAAGTGGCACAATTTTGTCATGGTTTTACTCTCATTCTTTTCAAAATTTGGGAATGTTTTATCCTTTTTGTACAACCATGGAATTTTAGTGATGACAGGAGCCTTAGTAATCAATCCAGAATTTTCATTTTGTAGTTGAGGAAATTGAGTCCCAGAACAGTCAGGTGATTAGGCCAAGGCAAAACTTGAAACAGAACCAATTGTCCTGATTCCTACTTCAGTACGTTTTTGCTTTCAGGCCAAATCTCTATATGTAAAACAAAGCCCCAGTGTGAAACAGAAAAGTCAAGTAAAATTTCCTTTGAAACTGAGGTGATCTGTATAAGTGGGCTAACTTACTGTATTACTTTTTTTTTTTTTTTTTTGGGAAATGACACATGAAGTCTTATCAGGCCATTAATTCTTCCATGCAAGATAAAAGTAATTAGAGGTTTGACCCTAGCATGCTGTAAATTATTTTTCAGTATTTTCTGTAAGTATTTATCAATATTAAAAACAATCAATTACTAAGTGCTGAAACAGTAAAAGGCATTAAGCTATCAAGAAGAGCTGACAGCAGATTGATGTGGGTTTTTTCCCATCTCATTTCCTCTTCCATTTTAAGAAAGATGTCAAAGTAAAAAAGGTTTATGAAAAATTATTAATTTGAGTAGTGTAGTTGCTTTTTTCTTTTTTTAAGTTCTGGGATAATGTGCAGAATGTGCAGGTTTGCTACATAGGTATACATGTGCCATGGTGGTTTGCTGCACCCATCAACCCATCATCTAGCCCTGCATGCATTAGGTATTTGTCCTAATGCTCTCCCTCCCCTTGCTACCCATCCCCCGACAGGCCCCTGTGTGTGATGTTTCCCTGTGTCCACGTGTTCCCATTGTTCAACTCAAAGTGAATTAAAGACTTAAACATAAGAACCAAAACTGTAAAAATTCCAGAAGAAAACCTAGGCAATACCATTTAGGACATAGGCATGGGCAAAGACTTTGACTAAAACACCAAAAGCAATTGCAACAAAAGCCAAAATTGACAAATGGGATCTAATTAAAGAGCACAGCAAAAGAAACTATCATCAGAGTGATACAGGCAACCTACAGAATGGGAGAACATTTTGCAATCTACTCATCTGACAAAGATCTAATATCCAGAATCTACAAGGAACTTAAACAAATTTACAAGGAAAAAAACAACCCCATCATAAAGTGGGCAAAGGATATGAACAGACACTTCTCAAAAGAAGACATTTATGTGGCCAACAGACATTATGAAAAAAGCTCATCATCACTGGTCATTGGAGAAATGCAAATCAAAACCACAATGAGATACCATCTCATGCCAGTTAGAATGGCAATTATTAAGTCAGGAAACAACAGATGCTGGCGAGGCTGTGGAGAAATAGGGACACTTTTACACTGTTGGTGGGTGTGTAAATTAGTTTAATCATTCTGGAATACAGTGTGGCAATTCCTCAAGGATCTAGAACAAGAAATACCATTTGACCCAGCAATCCCATTACTTGGGTGTATACCCAAAGGATTATAAATCATTCTACTTTAAAGACACATGCACACGTATGTTTCTTGCAGCACATTTCACAATAGCAAAGACTTGGAACCAACCCGTATGTCCATCAGTGATAGACTGGATAAAGAAAATGTGGCACATGTAATACCATGGAATACTATGCAGCCATAAAAAAGAATTAGTTCATGTCCTTTGTAGGGGCATGGATGAAGCTGGAAGCCATAATTCTCAGCAAACTAACACAGGGACAGAAAACCAAACACCACATGTTCTCACTCATAAGTGGGAGTTGAACAAGACTGGCCCTTTTCTTATTCAAAAAGCTTTCTATAATTACACGTTGCCTATGTTTAAAAAATTTAAAAATATTTATAGCACACAAAATCCACACATAAACTCTATCTCATAAGTGCCTTCTATGCATCTAACTTTCTGCTTAACTTTTACTTTTACATAGCAACATCAGTGTCGTTTTTAATTTTTAATTTTAATTTTGCAACTTTCAGCCCTTTTATATGCTACTATGATTACCTAAAATGTCTTCACTTCTGTTTTTGTCCTGGCAAACTCTGTCTTTAAGAGCCAGCTCAAAGAGCCCATCCACAGAGAGGTCCCTTCCAACTTCACAACACTTGTTCTGTTTATGTTATTAAATGTGATAGCATTTCCTGAGTTGTGGTGTATCTTTTATTGAGGATTTTCTCACGTTTTATTTTATTTCTCAAATTGTGAGCCTCTTTGTTTAGAGGTAGTGCTTGGCTTGTAATTTATGTTTAATATTTAAATCCTTATTAATAGGTAGGCAAATGGATGGATGTGTGGATAGAAGAAGAGGAAGATGATAAGCTTAGGACTCAAAAATTAGTCTATTTTTCAGTTCAGGTTTCTGATTTCTTGATCTGTATACCTCTTACCAATACATCCTTTGTCTTTCTGTTCTTCACTGATTAAGGCAACTATTCTTTGTGTAGCTACCATGCAGTAGGAGTAGCTCTATTCATTTATTTTCCATTTTCCTTCAGACAGTACCTAAGTCAGTCTAGGAGCTCCCATATCAAATGTGTGAGAGTAAACCACATTGTGTTAGTCATGGACTATTTAAACAGATATTACTAGTTGATATTGGACTTAGCTTTTTTTTTCTCATTTATACCTGATTAAAAATCAAGTGTTCTTATTCACAGTGTATGTATACTCACTCTCTTTGGTCAACTTAAAAAAAAATTAGAGTGATTGAAACTTACCTGAATGATTACTAAGCTTCCTATATTACAGCATGGACATGCCTACAAACTATACATCTTTAATCATACTTGCTACCTACACATCTCTCCTAAAAAGCACATAATGCCTTTAAATTAACAAGAAATAAATTGTATTTATAAAATTTTTAATGCTTGTTTTGGTTTAGTTCCTGGACTTACGGTCAGTTCTTAATTCTGCATATATTTCAGCCTCTTGCAAACAGGATACATCTAGCAATAGAAAAAAAAGTTTTCTGCCTGCAAGCCAAGCAGTCAAAATGTTAACAAGGATCCCTGATTCCATAAATAAGAGTTTCCTTACCAGCGGTAAAATTTCTAGAAACTCCTGCTGTGTAAGCTAGAAGGCTTCAAGCTGAGCTCTTTTTTTAGCGGCAAGTTGCCCTTAGATAAATTACACTGATGACTAAGTAAAACCAAGGTAATGTGAGACCAGAGTATAGCTAACATTCTTCACGTCATGCACCATTATCAGACTCAATGAAGCAAACCTTTAGAGATCAAAGAATAAGCCTTGTCCTCACTGCTTTTTGCTGTGCTGAAAATTTTAACTGCTGGTTAGTCTATTTTTAACTTATTTAAATGGAGCCAACTGCTTACTGGCTCAGAGGGTGCTTAGCTAAGAAACTACTGCCTGGCTTGTGTGGTCCTATCATCTAAGAACTTGATGCCCTAGATTTCCTAAGGCAGACCCTGTTTTAGGACTTACAGGTTTAAGACCTGGTTTGTACTCCCTGGCTCCATTGAAAAAATAACCTGAAACCAACCTCGTGGGGGAGATAATTCATATTAGGTGATATTAGATTGAAAGATTTAAATAACAATTGGAATTTAGAACTAATATGACAGACCATACACAGCTATAGTAGACTCTTGTAAGAAACAATAAATTTTTTAACAATAGTAAAAAAAAAATAGATGATATTGTATGTTATCAACTGTGGAATTATATTGGGATTAAGATCTTGAGTAAGGCATGATGTAAGGCTCTCTAAGTACCCTAACAGTCTCACAGAAGCTGGTACTTCTTTCACTGTTGTGGGAACAGGGTAGGCTTGAATCTTGTCTATTACCCATTTAGACATTACCTGACTCTTACCAGACCAGAAGACTTTTAAGAGCTTTGTGATGGGACTGGTTCCTGCACTTTGTTGGGGTTCACTACTCATCCTTGCGAATAGAGATGTTTGATCATTGAGGTCAGGGTGATCTATAAGAGGGAAAAATCCTTACAAATTAATGTGTCATCAATGTAAAATGACCATTTAAGGCCAGATGGTGATGGGGGGTGGAAAACAGAGTCAAGTCCCGGGCAGAAACCTATGGTACATTTGTAGGGTTGTGAATGTATCCTCATAGTAGCACCTGAAAGGCCTATTTCCATCCTTTCCAATAAAAGCAAATTGATCCTGTGATTCATAGTTGGGAAAATACTAAAACAGCATTAGCTAAATCCAGATTTGCATGGGTAATTTCTTCAGGAAGACACTAAGTGTTCTAGTAAAGAAGTATTATTCAGTACAGCAGCATGTATGGGTGACACCATTTTGTTCAATTTTTTTGTAATCCATTGTCATTTATCATGACCGAATTGACTTTCCTACTGCCCACAAAGAGTTACTGAAGGTGCTTTGTGCTGGTCTTACTGTCCTTGGCCTTTGTAACTCCAAAACTCCCACATTCCCCACCAGCAATGTGCAATGCTTAGTGGTCAGTGTTCTCCCTGCAGGATGTGGGAAGGGCGACTGGCTCCCAGCCTACACGTCCACCTGAGATAAGTTTCATTATCTGTACCTGTAGGCAAAATTTTCCCAGGGTGTCCTTTTAAGATGTCAATACCTAACACGTTTCTGGGTTAGGCAAGATACAGAGCAGATACTGTTTGGAGGGACTCCATCCAATTTGCAAAGCAAGAGCCACTTGTTCTACTAAACAGTGCTTCCATAGCCATTTATAGCACAGAGAGGCCCCATAAAGCAGCTAAGATTTTAATGTATGAGAGTACATTCTGTCCTGAAATATACTAAAGCCAAGTTTTTTTGCTTCTTTAAAGATGATAATGTATTGCTACCACAACATGTTGCCTCCAGGTGCCTTCCATCATGAGTATTTCAGGGTGACCTTGGCTCTACCCTAGACCGTAGGGGTTAGAAGAACCTAACCTGCATAGGTTTATATTCTGGAAGTCTCCTTGGTTAGGGCAGAGGGACTGACAAAATCAGGGACACTAACCAGTCTGAACAGCTGTTCCAGACTCAAGGCAACACAGGTTGGGTTTTGTGTCTATCTTTTCCACTGGACTCCCATCCTTTACCAAATTCACTCACATTTGCTTTTGTGTCACCCTATGGGGTCCCTGTGTGTCTTCTTTCACTGGAGTAGCACACTTTTTTAGGGGTAGCTACTCTCCTTTGCTAATGTATTTACTTTTTCCTGGAGTCAGTTTTTCCCAGATCAATAACAGTCTGTCCCACTTCGTAGAATTTCTGGCCTAGGACAGGGCTAAGCATAGTGATCAAGGTTCCTACAAAGCAGATAGAGCAGATTGCAAATGTTAGGTTGGTGCAAAAGTAACTACAGTCTTTGCCATTTAAAAGTAATGACAAAAACCGCAGTTACTTTTGCACCAACCTACTACAATGTCTAATTCCTGCAGTAAAAGTAGCCTTGTTTGTGCTCTCAAAGAAAGCCTCATACACCATCTGGTGTGTTTCAAATTCCTTAGGATCTGCTATAGATTTCCAGTTGAATATGCCACCCAGCAAGTCCACCTCATTGTGCCTGCTATCTGACCAGAGCTCATAACCCAATTTAAGAGTAAGTAGGTGCCCAAGGTGCTTCTCTCCCCCTGGGATGGGTGATTGTGTCACTCATCTTTCCTGGTAGGGTTTTGTTTTGTTTTGTTTTTTGTTTTTGCCATTGAGAGAGATGTCATTTCCACCCTTATCCTATAACCTCACTAGCCACACAGAAGTGCTCTCTCTAGGTTTCTGTTGAAACTGAACTGTAATCTCTGTTCATCTGGTGTGTACTCCTGCGAACCACATGTTACCTATATAGGTGGTCTGCCTCCAACCTGTGTCTACATCTGATCAGTCTTTATCTTATGCTTAATAGGAGTTTGGGCCTTGTATGTTTTTAAAATTATTTTTATTACTACTTTAGTTTTATTATTTTTATTTTTTAATGGGTTCCATGTCTTTGCATCTCCATCTGCCTATGAGGGCATGGACTTTCACCTTGGGGAATTTTCTTCCCTATAATTTAACATACCTACATGCCAGTTTAAAATATTTTATCCTGATTCTCAACCTTATTGGCCAGTCCTGTGGCCAGCAGGGTAGTAGACATTTGCATATTCTTTTGTAATTTTAGTTTCTTTCTCAGTTTTCTTACTCTTACTCTTTTTTAGACAGAAATATAACTTTATTGTCAATGTTCTTATGTAACTAAGATATAAGACACATTACCTAGAAACATTCAATAGACATTATTTCAAATTTCAGATGACATTCCCATACAAATTCCACCAGCTAGTTAGAAGTGGCCATCACAACAACCTCTGCAGCTGTTACTGACATACCCTAGAACTCTTATATTCATTCTGAAAGGGACAGAGAGGGATGTCAAAGACCTGGACACATTCTTCTCAAAGCCACCCTTTTATATTGTAGAAAACAGATAATATTCATTACCATAGAAAATTAATCTACAGAGTTTTATTGAGTATAATTTTATAATAGTCTCACAAATTTGTATAGCAAGTTCTGATTGTTCACCTTCATACTTAAATATTTTGTATTTTTTAAATTGACAAATACAAATTGTATGTACTTATTGTGTATGTTTTGAAATACATATACATTGTGGAATAATGAAATCAGCAAATTAACATACATTATCTTACATATCATAATTTTTCAACTTTTAGATTCAAGGGGTACATGTGCAGGCTTATTATCTGAATATATTGTGTGGTGCTGAGGTTTGGGTCTTTCTTTTGCTTCTACTGCTAACTGCCTTTTGGCTCTTGCACTGCCAACAATAGGGGCAGCCCTACTGCAGCCACCACAATCTTCCTTTCTTTTTTACCCGCATGCCCTATTTTCACCTGCCCAAATAGAACTTGGGACATTTTCAGGGAGTCCCCATACTCCCAGGGAAATCTACATGTATTAAGTATATGGGCCACTGATCCCTACAAGGAAGCTGCCAGCTAACCTGGGATTTTCCTTTTGGATGCCTTAATCCCCAAGCCCATTTTTTTTGGGTGGGCTCTTGTCTGGCTTGCTGTTTGTTAGGGAAAATCGCTGTGGGAACTAAGAACTACCCTCCATAAGCAAAGAGAAGCTCAGACCAAAGAGGCAGACACTCCAGGTTGATAGGTAGTCAAAAATTTATTCAAGGGGAACTGACCTGTGATGAAGCTTGGGTGGCAGCAAGACAAGGTAGAACTATGTATTTGTAATGCACTGCCTGTGGAGCCTTTTATATCAGGAAAAGAAGAGGCAAGGAAAAAAGGGGGAAAAAGTCACGAATAGTGTATTAAACCATTGGGTTGCATTCTTAATCTAGTTGATCTCCATTTAAAAGGATTGTTTGGATTCCCTACAATGTGACCAACATTCCTACAGGGAAAAAGGGAGCAAGATGTTCTGGGCAGCAGCATTTATCTCAGGCTGTGTGTTTCCCCTGGCTACTGCATCCTACGCCTCACTTTGTGGTCATGTACCCAAAATATATTTGCTCAAATCGTGTAAGCCATATAAATTTGGTGATGAGTCAAGACCACAGATTATTTCGTTACTTATAATCTCTGTTAAGCATATAAACATTTTCTAGAATAGTGTCAGGCAGTGTAGTCTTCAATAAATATTTGTGAAATGAATTAAAAATGAATGCTTATTTCATGACTATAACAGGAAGGCAAGTTATCAATGCAAAAACCATCATTAGAGTGCATGGAATACGTACGATTGCTCTCAAAACACACCTCAAGTTGGGGAGAGAATCACGTGTTTATTAAATAGGAATTTAATTCAGGATAGTATTATGGGGGTGCTTGACATTAATTCTCAATTAGTAGCAGTTGAAAATTGTATATACTGTCTATCATCCCAATGTTACTTTCTTACAAATGCTTAGATGAAATCTCCTCTTCTGCCAGACTAACTTACTCATTCCTATAGAATCCTCTGGGTCCTTTGCCTTTATCATTGCTCATATTGATCCCTCTACTTGGAATGCTCTTTCACTACCCAGCTATTTTAACCTTATGTTCTCTTTAAGAGTCAGCCTAACAATAATCTTGCCCATGAATCATTTTTCTCTCACTTCCAGGTCTCACAGGTATCTTGAATTTCAGTATTATTAGTTTTAACATTCATGTAGCCCTTAACGTGTGTGTGTATACAATCATTGTTTTTGATAGTTCGTGCTGCAATAACTTGGGCCGTATTTGTGTGTGTGTTTATTTCAATCTTTCAACAAACATTTAAAAAGAAGATATTTTCCTAGGTACTGGGACACAACCTCATGGAACTTGTATTCTGTTTTATTTATTTATATTATTGTATTTTAAAATGTTATTCCTCAAGATACTTAATATGATAGCAACATTAAAGTACTTACAATGCAATAGATACGCATTCCATTGTTTCTATAGACAGCGATCTTTTCAGAAGAGTTTGTGTAGAAAAAGCTAGATTCAGCATCTTGACAGCATTCTAACTGGGATGTGCTCAGGTATAAAACAGGCTCTTAAGGGAATTTAGGGAGCTACTTTTTGAAGGCTATTTTTCCCCCCAGACATTTCAGGCTGAAAATGGCCTCTCAAAAGTTCACCGTTCTCCAGTCATATATGTACATAATCTGAATGTTATTTGGTAAATAGGTTCTTTGTAGTTGTGGTTAAGTTAAAGATTTGGAGATGGGTAGATTATCTTGTGTTATCCATATGGGCCCTCAATGCTGTCATAAATGTCCTTATAAAAGAGAGGCAAACTGAGACTTGACATAGACCTAAGAGGGGAATGCAGTGTGACCAAAGAGGCAGAGATGTGAGTGATGCAGTCATAAGTCAAAGAATACCAGTGGCCATGAGAAGCTGAAAGAGCTAAGAAACATTGTTCCGTAGAGCACCTGGAGTGAGCATAGCCCTGCTGACTTTGTAGTATCAGTCCATTAATAAAGATTGCAAATTTAGGGACTCCAGAACTGCGAGAAAATAAATGTCTACTGTTTTAAGCCACCTAGTTTGTAGGAATTTCTTACAGCAGTTATAGTAAATGAATACATTTCTTAATTCTTACTCCTTCTTCCTATTTAAGATATTTGCTGCAGCTTCTAATTATATGCCCTTTATAAGGTTAAGAATCTAGGGCCTATTCTTAGTATGCTAAGAGTTTTTATAATAAATGGGTGATGAATTAAAATTTTCTGCGTTAATGATTCTGTATTAATAACACAAATTATACATACACACATTCACACATGCATTCTTCTAAGAATAATTTTTTTCCTAAGATAAACTCAACTAGAACATGATGTATTACCTTTTACTAGATGTGGTTTGCTAATAATTATTTAGAACATTTGTATCTATATTTACTAGTGAGATTGACTTATAACATTCCTTGTTTGTACTGTATCTATTTTGATTTGGGTATACAAGACATGCTAGCTTCAAACAATTAGTTGAACATTGCTTTCTTTTTTTCTACCTGTTGGCAGTGTTTGTACACCAATGAATGACCACATGCCAGGCAAGGTTTAAGTTTTAAATTTATTTACATAAGGAAGGTGATATCAATGCCCCAAACACAATTTTGATAGCACTAAATCTAATTGTGTGTGTGTGTGTGAGTGTGTGTGTTTTGTTGGTACTAATGGATCGGTCATAACTATTATATTTAACAAAGTAGAGCTAAATGTGAATGTAGTTCCATTACCAGGCTTCAAGGAGTTAGATGATTTTGCCTTATCTCCTTGTAACATGATAACTAGACCTCTGAAAAACAGACTATTAATACTTGCTATGGCATCTGAACATATAAATAAATGATACTTGTTTGAAGGCTTTTTGTTGTTGTTGTTTTGCTTTGTTTTGTTTTTTTTAGACGGAGTGTTGCTCTGTCGCCCAGGCTGGAGTGCAGTGGCACGATCTCGGTTCACTGCAAGCTCCGCCTCCCGGGTTCCCGCCATTCTCCTACCTCAGCCTCCCCAGTAACTGGGACTACAGGCGCCCGCCACCACGCCCGGCTAATTTTTTCTATTTTTAGTAGAGACGGGGTTTCGCCGTGTTAGCCAGGATGGTCTCGATCTCCTGACCTCGTGATCCACCCGCCTCGACCTCCCAAAGTGCTGGGATTACAGGCGTGAGCCACCGCGCCTGGCCTGAAGTGTTGGTTTTATAAACTACTATAGTCAATCACAGTTGTGTCTTGCTTAACTTAAGAGTACTGGCTTCAGAGTCTGCCTTCCTGGGTTCAGATCTTAGATCCTGATATTTCTGTGTGATGTCGGGGGAGTTACTTAGCCTCTCTATGACTTAGTTGCCCCCAGTTGGGAAAAGAGAGATAATACCTCATATGTTTGTTATGGGGCTTAAGTGAGTGAGCATTTGTTGAAGTACACAGAATAAGTTTTGTATCTAGGAAGGGTTTTATATGCACTAGCTAGTATTTTTTATCATGTTCTATACCGTTTTTCTTCTAAACATATTAGAACACTTCACATCAGCTATCTGGCCCAGCATCAGAACCTTTGTGTATGTGGCAAGAAATTCCCCACTTAATATTTGGAGTAGTTGAATGTTGGAGGTTTGTGACTAGATCATAGATAAACCAGCCTGAGAGGGGCAAAGTGCTGACTATAAGCTTAGATCCAAGGTGTGTTTTTTATTATCTTACACTTACTTCACTAATTGTATTAAATAAAAGAGTAAGAAAATTGCATTTAATGTTTGATCTGCCTTTTGATCCATATGTTTTCTCAGATTCTGTCTGGCAGTTAATGTACTTGATGAAATCACTGATTTGTATTGTGCTGAATTATTTATCTTTTAATTTTAAAGGTTTAAGTAGAATAAATTGTAGGAAGCAAAAAATTGAGATTGGCTATTATGGTTTTCTTTTTAGGAAAGTTCCTTATCTTTATTTGTTTGCTGTTAAATAAACTTTTATATCAATATGGCCTGAATCTAAGACTGACTTCTATTACTATTGTCAGATAATTTTCTATGAATGTAAATGTGTCTTAACATATAGATAAAATTCTCCATGTTCTATAACTATATATTCAATTTGTCAATTGTAGGCAATAATTTTATAACTCTACCCTTCCACGTTAAATAATAAGTAGCAACCATTGAAGTATGGGTAAGGATTCCAACAGTTTGAACACAGTCTGTCACATTTTCTCCAAATGAAATGTTACTTTTTTGGTCAATCAGGGCACATCTGGAAAAATATTTTTAATGCATGTAAATATCTGTCTCCTCTCATATTAAACTGGCTGATGCTCAACATCTAAAATTGGATATGTACAAACTAACTTGCCAAGCAAGTAGGGAATTTTTTTTGGAGGTGGCATCTGAAAAAGAATAATATAAAATTTAATGGGATTTTTGTTACATAATTAGTTTAAAAATTAAAAAGTGTGCAAATATAATTATGCCAAATACAATAGAAAAAGGTGCCTTAACCGTGATTAAAAATGATCCTGATGTAGTATACAGTTTTTAGAATTTACTCCAGTAGGTTATTTTCTGAGTAATGAGATGGTGTGAATTTTTCCCCAAAAGCAAGAGAGAAGAAAAGGAAGAGAAGTATGAAACAAGGAAAAAGAGAAAGAAAAAAGAGAGTGAATTCCTATGGTGTTCATTACAGCCAAAATTAAGAAAAAATACATAAAAGTAGGTAAATTTGTAGTATATTTCAGCTCTATGTTATTCAAATAGAAAATATATACTCAACTGGACTATATATATATATATTTAACTGGAGTAATAGATTTTGGTGTTCATATATATTCATGTCTATATATTATAGATAATAATGCCTATAATATAGAATGCACCATTTTATAACTATGCCATATATAATATATATGTCTAATTTCATATTTAGAAATGAGATGTCAGGCAAGTTACTTAGCCTCTCTGTGACTTAGTTGTCCCCATCTGGAAAAGAGAGATGATACCTCATCTGTTTGTTATGGGGCTTCTATGAGTGAGCATTAAGCATCCTTTATTACAAGGATGTCTAGGAGAAATTTTTGTCTAATTATTCCAAGAATGATATATATTTTGAATAATTCTATTTTTATATTATATATGGCATAGTTATAAAATGGTGCATTAAATCAGATTAGCAAACTAATAGTTATTGAAACATTAAATGAAATAATGTATGTAAAGTTCTTAGTATAGTGCTGACGCTTTGCAGGTATTAAATGCAGATGTTATTAATGCTGTATTGTTACTACTACTGGTAATACTAGCAGTAGAAGTAAAGTCTTAAAAACTTTTATAAAAATGTTTGAAAACACCAAAGGCATAATAGTTGGAAGATTTCCCTAGTGATATGCTGCTTTTTGAGGAAATGCATACCTTTCCCTAATCAATCAAAATAATGTTATTAATATTTATCTCTGTAAAGGCTTAAAATATACTTTCAAAAACAGATAGGGTTATACAGACATGAATAAAAATATTTTAATGAGAAAAAGGTACTGAAAAAATGAAATTCAGAAGACAATAAATGCTACTTCAAATTTTCAGGACTTAGTATATACTAATTAAATTTTTTTTTTTTTTTTTTTTTTTTTTTTGAGATGGAGTCTCACTCTGTCACCCAGGCTCGAGTACAGTGGCGTGATCTCGGCTCACTGCAAGCTCGGCCTCCCGAGCTCATGCCATTCTCCAGCCTCAGTCTCCCAAGTAGCTGGGACTACAGGCGCCTGCCACCATGCCTGGCTAATTTTTTGTGTTTTTAGTAGAGATGGGATTTCACAGTGTTAGCCACGATGGTCTCGATCTCCTGAGCTCGTGATCTGCCTGCCTCGGCCTCAAAAGTGCTGGGATTACAGGTGTGAGCCACCGCGCCGGACCTAATTACAATTAAAAAAAATATATTAATATACCTGGAAGAAGAAAAGTTGCCAAAGAAATTAGATTTAGGCTGAATCATGATGGACGATTCGAGTTGATCCTGAAGAAAAGTCATTGTAAAAGCAGTTACCAAACTCAAGTAAAAATGTTATTGGAAATTAAATATATCAAGTAGATGGGCAGTAATAGATACTTCAGTAATACCACAGGAGGAGGTTAAGGGATAAACAACAAAGGTATGAGTACCAAGTGTAATTAGATGAACAGAAAGCTGGTAATTGGAATGCATTCCATTGGGCCCCAAAAGAGCTACATATTCTAAACTATACTTTGGTGCAATATTATTACTCTGATATGTTGATATTTATTTAAATTATCAACTCGAGGTAACTCACTGCTTATTTTTAAAGAATAATGTTCATGGACATTTTACTTACATCATGTGGTATCTTTATTAGAAGGATGTCTAGGAGAAATTCTTGTCTAATTATTGTTGCAAGAATGACACATATTTCGAATGTGTATTTCAAATTTTTTATATTTTTATTTTTATATTATAAATTGAATAATTAACCATATCCATGTAGAACATTAGAAATGCATAGCCTAATATAACTCAGATAAAAATTGCCAGTGTATAGTGAAACAGAAGCATAGTTAGTGAAGATGGAGAATGGAATATGTTCTTACAGTGCCTCTGGAATTTTTCAGCCAATGACACAGCAGTGAGACAGAGAGGCAGTTCATTAGAACAGTCTCAAGAGATCAAGTAGGAATGAGAATAAAGAGAAAGATTATAGCCATGAAATGCTGTAGGAATTGTCAGCTCCTTCTTCCTACCTCCCAACTCCTTGGAACATACACACACACATGCACTCACACAATAGAGCCACATGAGATAATTTACTGTGTATGTGGCACAAAATAAGCATTTTACTAATATTTCCCTGCTTGACTGTTTTTCAAGACTAGATACTGGTTATGAAAATGAAATAGAAATATGCACAAAATTGAAGAAAGGGAAAAGGGCAGGGAACGAGTGGGGAGAGAGTAAAAAAGGTTTCATTGGTTCAAGTACAAAGTTAATGTAGAGTAGAATTAAACAGTGAGACTAGATATAATGTTTGGTAGCAGATGTAGAAGTTAGGAACAGATGTTGTAAGGCTCTGATTATAACCCAAGAGTTTAATTTTATTCTCTAACTTAATAGAAAACTGTTTTAGACATTTGTGTAGGATACTCATGTTATAATGTATTATAGGAAGATTAATTTGGTAATGTAACCTCAGTCTAGTCTCACAATTATTTATAAAGTACCTACCATTTTTATGATGATATGCTAAGTGCTTCAGGTGATGTAATTTGACTTTGTGTTTAAAAGTTTGACCAAGATGGGTTTAATAGTTACTGTGTAACAGCGATAGTGCTAGGTACTCAGCATCAAACAGGTGAGAATGGGAGAATAAGGAAGACAAGAACACAAATAAAACATGTTTGATTTAGCTAGGTTCATATGAACAATGTGTAATCAAATGCTATGGAAATTTTAAAAAGGCAGAAATTGCATTCAATTTGCTATAGACGACAGCGGCCGCTAGATTTTTCAACATAGTTGGTTCTGCCTATATCAGCACCTTATCACTTGGTAAACAAAAAAACCTCCCAGCCCTCCTGAAGAATACTGTCAGCTTCTGATATCTTGTTCTTTCATAATAAATCCATTTTAGTGTACCCACTTCTCTGAGCCCTTAGTCTCATCTTTTGTGGTTTACCATGAGAATTTTAGCATCTAATCTAATGAGAGTACTAGCCATTTTCCAAGCTTCCCTCAGTCATATGAGAAGGGCATTAGAACTATCTCCCAGAGCCCTTAAAATGATGTTAAATCTTGTGGCAAGGGAGAGTTCTCCCACACTAAAAAATCTCCCTTCTGTAGCACCCTCAGGATCTATTTGTCGGCAAACTCCCGTTTTTTTTCCCCAGTAGTTGTTAACCACAACCTGGCATGACTTGTGGAATATAATTATTCTCCTCCCTTAGCAACTTTGGTGCTTCCTTCTTGGGACTTGATTGGATTTGACTCAATTTGTTTGTTTAGTGGCTACAGGACAGTTCTCCAGGTGGCTTAATACTTGAACTGACACAATTCTCTCCTGTTTCTTGCTCGCAGTTTTCAAGAATAACTTGACTGTGCTGGGAATACCCCATCCTGAGATTGGGGAGGGACTAGTCAGAATAGCTCAGGGCTGTTTTCTGCTCTCTTAGAAACAGCATGTCCTTCAATACATTCACACAGCATGTCTTGTTTCCTCTGAGGTAAATAACCTGGGTGGGATGCATTTTGGAATTCCTCAGTAGTGGTGCAAGTAGAGTATACAAAGTAGGGACAGCCTGGGCAGTTTACCTGAGCCTGGGGGACCAGTTCATAAGAATCGTATGCTTCCATTGTTGCTTGTTGCCTATGTATAAATAATACATCCAGTTTATATAACTTACTGCATGAATAGATGTTCTGTGTCACTGATATCAGATAAGTTAGTAACCAGTGCACTGTTAGCCAGCTTGATAGTGGCCAATAGAAAAGAGAGATGTCAATTATAAGGGAGAAAAGTATTGTCTGTAAGGTACCTGTCTAGTCTTCAATCAAAACAGGGGCTACTATCATCTAACAAAGAGAGTAGGAACCTTCTGAAAACCCAGGAAATTCAGTGTAATCAGAGCTTTCAGTGTTCTTGAGACTACTCATTTAAATCATTTGTAATATCAGGGTGAACGTTGGCTGAAAACCTAACCTCCTCTTAATTCAGCCATTCTTGCAAATTAATTATGCACCCCAAATTCAGCTCATCCTGCCATCTGGCTCCAGGAAATAAGAATCTCTTCAAATTTTATCAAAGAACATTATATAGCACAACAGTTGATATGAGTCAGGTATTTTCTCTATGGAAAGCATTTATGATGCTCAGCAGCAGGCATAGCCTCTCTAATTGTTCTTTCTCCTTGACTTCTCAAGTCCCTGAGCTACAGCATCAAACTGTGCATCCCCTTCCAGTTCCTAAATGTGAACATTTTAGCAACTGTACTTTGTCATGCCAGGGATCATCAATATTTTACCTTTCACCAGTAATGGGGTCCTCATTGTTACATGGCCAGAGAGTGAATCAACTCTAGGATCCTCTTCTTGGAGTCTGTTTCTTAAGATCCTTTGTGTTATTAACTGTTTTAGTTCAGAGCCTGAATAACCAGAGCCTGAGATGAGATGATCATGCGATAGATTTCTGGAATGTATACTCTTAATGTAGAATCTGTAAAGGAGTGAGAGTATGTCAAAGAAAGAAGCTAGGAAAAGATGTGTGTTTAGCTTAAGTCTAGCCTTAGCCTGACTCCATTAGGAACTCTATGGTACCACAACATTGTCTCACTTGGAAGAAATGAGGCTGGACTTCTGAACCCCATTTCATTCAGTCATTGGTGAGGGGACAGTTCAAGAACAGAGCATAGCCTTCCAGGCATTTCTGGACAAAACAACTTTTAACAAGAATGAAACATTAAAAAATGAATTCAGTCTCTTCATTACATATACCAACAGCAACTACTAGAGAAGGCCACTCTAACTTTTACCTCTTAATTTAAAAACCTATGAATCCTGGCTACTGAGGACATAGTACCACACATTAGCTAGTATTTCAGCATATTTAACACATCTTGAAGAATAAAACCCCGACTCTGAAACATTGCTTTCCTCAAGCTGACACCCTAAGTAAACTTTAACAGACCATTGTGGCATATCATTCGTCCTGTTTCTTTAAGGTATACAATCAAATACTTGGAACTATTGAAATATTTTCTTTGCTGTGAAATTATCCTTTGGGCTGAGGCAACATTACATGGGATAACATGTCAACAGATGAATTATTATAAAAAGCCACATGTTAGTTCTGCTGGTGGAAGGAAAACTCATTTTGCAGTAAGTAGGACTTCAGAGTGAGAGTGAATTCGTACACCCTCCAGGTTGGAAGGGATCTGATGAGTCACATCTTCAGGTAAATAACAAGTCTTCTCAAATTATGCCACATCCAGGGCTCAATCTTTGTTTCAACTGCTGGCAGCGGCAATAGCTAGATCAGCCTTGATAAGATGGAACTCAGGCTGTTAAACGAATGTGTAACTTCCCTTCTGCTACAATGACATATACGTTCATTGCCCTATTGAGCCAACACTTGTATGGCCAAGAAGAGAGGCTAACTGGCATCCACAGAACCAGCGATTCTATCCATCCAGCTTTGGAGAATTCCCTCTGTAGTGGATGCTCTCTGAGGACATTAATGCTAGACTATTTGTATGACTTCTGTTCAATTTCATTATTCCAGCCACATAATTCTTACCCACACATCCTTGTCTTTTATCCTCTAGATCAGTTTATGTCTAGCTCCTTACCAGCCAGACAAGGTGGTTTTCACTACTCAGAAGTCCATGCACATTTGTACATGAGGTACTTCTCCCTCTATATGAACTGAATGGATATATTGCTTCATGCTCTGCTTACCATATTTCTTTACACTAATGTCATTTTTGCCCAGGTATGTATACAATGGAATGGTACAGTAATGAATGCAGTCTTGTTATAGATAGCACCGTCATGTTTGTGAACTGAGTTCAAATTATTTCTTTTTCATTAAGACTGTTGAACAGATCATTACATGAGACCACAGGTATGAGTCGAGGAAGAGGTTTTGGTGAGACGTATAGGTATCATGGCCATTTGGGTCACCTTTTAATTCATGCCTTTTGAACCTGCTCTGTTGGTAACTTAAATGCGCCATTCAAATAAAATGGTTTTAGTTGTGCCTATTTTCCTGTTTGGGGGAACTGATTATAGCCACCTCATGATGAGCAGCTTTAGTCACAATGTAATTTGTTGTCAGAGTTTCAAACATTGACTAGTGTTCCGTTGCAGAACAGGTAAAATTATTCCAGAACCAAGGGGTACTTATACTTGGTCCTTCTTAGAATGTTGCATCTTACTTCACAGGTCATGAAACGTAAATAAGGATTTTCCAAGTTACCAAGTATATCTGCACATTATATATCTGGAGAACAGACAAAACTCACTGCAGGCTGGGTCTATGGATCCACTGGAAATGCTGTGTTATACATTTTGGCCAAACAAATCATTTATCATCTGATGTATTAGCCCCAGTCTAATCAGAAATGATGGAATATTGCATTCCATAGTATTAATCTTGGTTCAGACCTTATATGTCCTGTCTTTGAAAAGTCAAAATATTTCCCATTCTCTAGGGCACAGGTGCCATGGAAATTGGTTCAAGTCAAAATACAGGGGAAAATTGTAGGCATTTTTTTTAAACATGTTACATTAGCAGGACAGTTCCCTTCTCAAGGAATTCTGAGTCAGTAGAGTTAGGTCTTGAAACTCAGTGAGGGAGAACAATTTTTATTGTAGCTTTTGATGATAGTTTTCTGATTTCTGAAAATTGATTTCTTTTATTGCAAGATGAGCAACATCTTATATGTCTGTCTTCCTGAGGAGCATTAATAGCTCTTCAATATATGCCTGTGTGGTGAGGCATCTTTATTATCACTCTAAACTTGCTGCCTTTTATGATGATCACATCTACCTGCATATATGGATTAAGTGTTGACATCTAGCTTCCAGCATTCTGGGATCTCCTCATCTCCAGTTTATATTAAGGAGCCTGGTTCCACAGAAGCATCTCCTACTGTAAACCTTGTCCTGCAAAGGATAGCTACCATCAAACTTCTCAAAGATTCTTTTGTCTTCATCAGTTAATTTCTTACTGGCCTAGTGAAAGGTCTTGCTGAGCAACATGTTCAGGTGGTGCATTCTTAGTGCTTACAAAGAAAAAAAAATCCATCTCAATAGTCCCACTTTTCTGAGTTTTCTGATCCCTTCTTCAGCACTATATCAAAAACTTTTCCATTTCTTTTGCTTTAAGTAATTTTTATTTTCAGATTTCCAGTAGTGATCCCAGTTGACTTTTAGGTCTGGCTGCAAGTGTTGTTGCAAATATATTTAATCCTATGTAACACATGAGTGCTCCATGTGATTAAAATTTCCTCACACCAGTCCTGTATGTCTCAGTCATTCCTTCAGCCCAGTCCAGCACATCAACATCCACTTTGGCACATGCATTCTTATTTCCTGCAAATACATATTAATCAGGTTCTGCATCTTGGGCAAAATATATGGGTTTGTGTGTGTGTATGTATGTTTATATACTTATATATACACAAATATATAAAATACACACATATAATTTTTTCTCTGAGAAGTGGTTGATAAAACCTTAATGATTTTGAAACTCAGTAAGCACATTTATACCTAATACTTTTGGTATATCCAGAATATCTAAATAATTCTTAAAACTCAAGCATAAGACAAACAGCTGATTAAAAATGGAGTAAAATACTTGAGAAGGCATTTAACAAAATAAGATAGACAAATGGTCACAGAAATATGTAAAGACATTTAGCATTAGACATCAGAGAAATCCAGATTATAAACACAATGAGATACCACTACAGAGACATAAGAATGGCTAGAATTGTAGTAATTGTCATACTAAGTGTTGAATGGAATGTGTTTGAAACTTGATCTCTCATATAATTTGTCAGCTTCTTATAAAGACATATCATATATGCCATTTATTCAATGTATTACTTCTCAGCTCTGAATGCACCCTTCAATGTATGTTCTATGATAAACAATTGGATACTGTTAAAGATTTTTCCTTTAAAGTGTGTACAATGTCAAGTTTTCTCAGTAGAGAGTGCTGGTAAAACACTAAGAACCTAGGGTTCTTGAAATTTCCCACTTGCACCTGAGTAGAAGGTAAGGGTCTGTCTATAGATCACAGGTTACTTGGGGGCAAAAATGGGGGTAGAACTGACTGCAAAGTGGTGAAAGAAACTATGGGGTAATAAAAATGTTCTATATATTGAATCAGGGTGATTACATGGTTGTACAAAAGTGTCAAAGCTCATAAAACTGTTTACCTAAGTTGTGTGCATTTCATTTTGTGTAAACCATACCTTAAAAAATTTTATTTAAAAATAAACATAGAGTATGTGGACAAATGAATGGAACTTTAGAGTGTGTTTCAGAAGACCTGGATTTGATTCACAGTTGACTCTCTAACATTGAAAAAATCATCTAACATACATACTTTCTGCTTTCCCCCAACACAAACAAAGCACACTCTATCCAGCTCTGAGGAAAAGAGATTGTGAAAAATATTCCATGATGTTGTATTTCTAGAAGAAAAAAGAAAGTGTAAGGTTGAGGGGGGAAATGAATTTGTCACTTGCTCTAGATTTAAACTAAAGTTTGGCTGCAAAACTAAGATTTAATCAAAACAGAAAAAACAAGAAAGATGGATAAATGTATGAGTTATAAAAAAAGAAACTAGAAGGAAACAAGTCATTTGTGCACTAATTCAACAGGCATCTGGGTAGATACCTTGTACCAAGCCTTGTGCTAACATCAGGAGAAACAAAGTTCTTTTTAGTTAAGAAGAGTCCAATAGACAGGCAAGTAAAGCCACATATTTATAATTGGACAATATATTTTATTGATGGAGGTAATCCCAGTGTGCTTTCCAGAGTGTACCACTGTGGGAGTAAGACCTGGATACGATGAGGGGTGTACGAGATTGGTGAAGTAGAAGAGGTGATAGAGAAAGAAATGCCAAATTTATTTCGTAATGTTGAGCAAAAAAAGAAATGGCAAAATTAGTGGAAAATAATGAATTTGGCTTTGCATAGGTCAAACATTGGTGATTATAATGCTGCCTTATAAGATTTGATAGTGGAAGATACAGACATACATGAAATCCCCAAGAAGAGGATTAGAGAAAGTACAACAGAAATTCAAGTATTAAAAGTCAAAATTAAGGTGTCATTTTTAATGAAGGGTCAATATGAGGAAGAAGTAACTGTGCTATTAGGCTACCAGCATTTCATTGAGGGTGTTCAGATGTGACCCTGAATCAGACCTATTTGCTAAGCTGGTTTTGGTAGCAGTCTTTAAGCTACACTGCATTAATATGGAAAGTAATGGCAGGTAATAGTAAATTTTAGAATGATGTAATAAAAGATGCTTCACATTTCAATAGTTTTATGACTGTAAAAACAAATTTTAAATATCCGATTTCATTGAATTTTTGCAATCTTTTAAGGTGGACAGGAAAGATATATTTATTATTTTCTGTTCAAGGAAATAAAATCTCTATCAACTTTAATGATTTGCCAGAGATCTTACAGCTAGTAAATGACAGAAATGGGACAAACACCTGAGTCATATTCCTAACCCAATGTGGTTTCTACTATACTGCTTAATAGAAGATAATATTTTCCTACTTTGTGCACTTAACTAATGGGAATTATGACAATTACCTCTTTCACTCTGCAAGATGAAGCACATTAAGGGTGGACTCGGGTAATAGGGGTGAAAATAGGGAAGACTGAGTTTGAACATATGCAGAATTTTTGTTAATATTCCAACATGCCTCTCCACTGATGATGAATTTCAGATAATAATGATTATCACTATTGGAATTAATTTTCTGTATGACTATATTGTAACCATTTAATGTAACTGATTTGCTTTTACTGGCAATTATAGACTCTCACTATTAACTTAATGCATGTTTTTCTATTACCCATATATTTTATGTGATATTTAGAAGTTTGGGGCATAAAAACTATAAAAGAAATCTACATAAACCACGTTAAATTATGCTTCCAATAATCCTGAGAGCTTCAATAATACTAATGCCAACCTTCATATCTAAACAAAATGCTGCTACTTGCAGTACACAGGATGTATGCTGCTTTGAGTAAAAGTGATGGATTTGTCCCAGTCCATGTACTCTCTGTCCCTGGATTTAACTTGTGGCATGATGATGAATATTTACAAGAGGGATGTCTAAGTAAGCAGTATTATTTTTGGCCCTGATGAGTCTAAGATAAATCTATGATGTGAGCAGCCTCTATCTATCTTAGGGGAACAACAGAAAATATTATGTGAAAGTGATTTAATCTGTTGGGAGAAAAAAAGTGCTTTTAGACCCACATAACAATATAATTATGTTGTACAGTGTTTGACACATCTTGCCTTCCTATAGGGAATAAGATTAATCTATATCATGGTTAAATATAAATAAATTGTCATGCCTTGTGTATGTTTAAGGTCATGAGCAATCTAATTTTCCTGGAGCTAATAGTAACTAATATATTATCCATGAGACTGTCCTTGGAAAGAAGTGGAGAGTAAACATAACCCTTAATTTAGAGACCGATTCTACAGTAACTCAGACAGGAGTTCAATGTTAATTTTTTGAATAATTTTTATGATTAAAGTGTTTTCAATAAATTATTCGCAACCTAAAAATTTCCTCACATTTTTGCATCTATTGTGGTTCTTACCACAGTCTTCCCTGTATTGTCATCATTTTGTGATTTTCTTAACTCTCTACTTGAGAATAATCTTTCAAAATTCAAATTGAGCCTTACTCTTTGTTGCGTTTCTCATGATACCTGTCAGAGGAACCTGATGACAAAGAATATTGAATAAATGCTTTTTGAATGAAAAATGTATGAAAGAATATGTATCTATTACTAAAAGATATAGAAACTTGATCTATAAGAAGACATACTGCTTCATCTTATTCTCAGTATATTTGTGCTTGGAAGGCTATACAGAGAAAGTGTATTTATTTAAATATGAGCAAATATTACTTATCAAGCCCCTACTATGTGCCAGACACTGTTCTTGACATTGAATAAATAGCAGGAAATTAAACAGATAAATCTAAAGCCTAATGAAGGTTGCATCCTAGTGGATGGCAGTAGACAAGAAGCAAACACACACATAAACTATAGAAAATATGACATGAGGATAACAGCTATCAAGGAAAATAAAGTAGAAAAAGTAGATAGGAAGTGACTGGTTGAGAACATTATGATTTATACTGTGAAGGTATGGAAGAGCCTCACTGAAAGAGCTGGTCTTTGGAAAAAAGACTTAATGGAGGTCAGGGAGTAAGTCCCATAGATGCTTGACAGAAGGGCAATCTCAGCAGAGTGTTCTTTTCTAGCACCATTGCTCCAGAAAGCATGGAAAAGCAACAGGGTTCCTTTTCCTGTAATTAATAAAAGCAAATATGAAAATAAAAGAAGATGACATCTGAGAAACGATGGGGAGGTAGATACATAGATGTGTGTACATCATCATGTCAGTATGGGCCTTTATAGAAAGCAAGAGAATGCCATTTGGAGGCTTGTTTTAGTAATCACTCTGGCAACAATGTTGAAATTAAACTTCAGATTAAAAAGGAATTGCCATGAAGATCAGTGTAGAAGACTTTTGCAAAAATCCAGGAAATCTGATAGTAGGGGGAAAATTGCTTCAATGTTGGTTGAGAACAGTGTGATTTTAGAAGTATTTTGAGGGTAGAACCAACAGGATTTATTGACAGGTTGCATGTGGGATGTGAGAAAGGAAAAGGCTCATAGATGACTACAGAGTTTTTGGATTGAGGAACTAAAAGAATAAAGATACCATTAATGGACACACGGAAGACTGTGTATGGGAAGAGGTTAAATATTTTTAAAATTTCTGATTTTTATGATGAGTATTACAACCAGGTGGAGATATAAATTTGAAGAGCAGGAGTGGCATTCTGCCAGAGAATAGAGATTTAGAAGTCATTGACATTTAGATACTTCCCACAGCCATGCTCCTGAAAGAGATCATCAAGAGAGTGAATGAAAATGAAGGAGAGGAGGGCAAGGAAGGGGAGGATAGAAGAGAGGAGAGAAAAAGGAAGAGAAGGGAAGCAAAATTAATAGATTATTAAAATGTTCCAATATTAAGAGAGACCAGAAAAGGAGGCTATATTGTATTATTTTCTATTGTGTTGTAACAAAATACTACAAACTTAGTGGCTTACTATAGCACAGTCTTTCTTAGAATTCTGAAAGCCAGAAATTGAAAATGGCCTTCAGTGGACTAAAACCAACAGGACTGCACTTCTGGAGCATCTGTGGGGAATGTAGTTCCTTGCCTTTTCCAGCTTCTAGAGGCTACCTGCATTTTTTGGTATGTGACCCTTTTCTCCTATTTTTTTTTTAATCTTTTAAGTTTGGGGTTACATGTGCAGGTTTGTTACATAGATAAACTTGTATCATGGAGGACTGCTGTACAGATTATTTCATCACCCAGGTATTAAGCCTAGACCTGTTAGTTATTTTTCCTGATCTCTCTCCTCTCACCCTTCTACCCTCCACTATCCAATAGACCCCAGTATGTGTTGTTTCCCTCTATGTACCCATGTGTTCTTATTATTTAGCTCCCACTTGTATGTGAAAACATGTATTTAGTCTTCTGTTCTGGCATTAATTTGCTAAGGATAATGGCCTCCAGCTCCTTCCATGTCCCTCCAAAGGGCATGATCTTGTTCTTTTTTATGGTTGCATAGTATTCCATGATGTATATGTACCAAATTTTCTTTATCCAGTTTATTATTGATGAGCATTTAGGCTGATTCCATGTCTTTGCTATTGTAAACAGTGCTGCAATGAACATATGTGTGCATGTGTCCTTATAACAGAATGATTTTTACGCCTTTGGGTATATACCCAGGAACGGGATTGCTGAGTCAAATATTATTTCTGTCTTTCGCTCTTCGAGGAATTGCCACACTGTCTTCCCCAATGACTGAACTAATTTACACTCCAAACAATGGTGTATAAGTGATCCTTTATCTCTTCAACCTCGCTAACATTTTTTTTTAAACTTTTTAATAGTAGCCATTCTGACTGTTGTGAGATGGTATCCCATTGTGGTTTTGATTTGAATTTCTCTAATATTCAGTGATATTTAGCTTTTTTTCATATGATTGATGGCCCCATCAATCTTCCCCATTGGAAAATGTTCATGTCCATTGTCCATTTTTTGTTTTTCGTTTTTTTTCTCATAAATTTAAGTTCCTTGTAGATGCTGGATATTAGATGTTTGTCAGAACTATAGTTTGCAAAAATTTTCTCCCATTTAGTAGTTTGTCTGTCTATTCCATTTATAGTTTTTTTTTTCTTGCTGTGTGCAAAAGCTCTTTAGTTTAAATAGATCCTGTTTGTCATTTTTTACTTTTGTTGCAATTCCTTTTAGTGTCTTCATCATGAAATCTTTTTCTGTGCCTATGTCCTGAATGTTACTGCCTAGATTGTCTTCCAGAACTTTTATAGTTTGGGGTTTTACATTTGAGTCTAATTCATCTTGATTTGATCTTTGTTTCTGGTGTAAAGAAGGGGTAAAATTTCAGTTTTGTACATATGGCAAGTCAGTTATTGCAATATCATTGATTGAAAAGGGAATTGTTTCCCCAGTGCTTGTTTTGGTTAGGTTTGTCAAAGATCAGTGTGTAGTCTTATTTCTGGGTTCCTCATTCTGTTTCATTGGTCTAATGTGTCTGCTTCATTGATCTAATGTGTCTGCTTCATTGGTCTAATGTGTCTGCTTTTGTACAAGTACCATGCTGTTTTGGTTACTGTAGCCCTGTAGTATAGTTTGAAGATGGGTAGCATGATGCCTCCAGCTTTGTTCTTTTCACTTAGTATTGCCTTGGGTATTTGGGCTCTTTTTTGGTTACATATGAATTTTAAAATAGTATCTTCTAGTTCTGTGTAGAATTTCAATGGTAGTTTAAGAGTAATAGCATTAATCTGTAAACTGTTCTGGGCAGAATGGCCATTTTAACAATATTGATTCTATGAGCATGGAATGTTTTTCTATTTGTGTCATCTTTGATTTCTTGGACCAGTAGCTTGTAGTTCTCCTTGTAGAAATATTTCACCTTCCTAGTTAGCTCTAATCCTAGGTTTTTATTCTTTTTGTGGCAATCGTGAATGGGAGTTCATTTCTGATGTGGCTCTTGGCTAGACTTTTGTCGGTGTATAGCAATGTAAGTGATTTTGGCACATTGATTTTGTGTCTTGAGACTTTCCTGAAGGTGCTCATCAGCTTAAAAAGTTTTTGGGCTGAGACTATGGGGTTTTGTATATATAGGATCATGTTGTCTGCAAAAGGGGATAATTTTACTTCTATTCATACTATTTGGATGTGCTTTATTTCTTTCTCATGACTGATTGTCCTGGCCAGGACTTCCAATACTATGTTGAATAGGAGTAGTGAGAGAGGACATCCTTGTGTTGTGCCAGTTTTCAATAGAAGTGCTTCCAGCTTTTGCCCATTCAGTATGATGTTGGCTGTGGATCTGTCATATGTGGCTCTTATTATTTGGAGGTACGTTCCTTCAATACCTAGCTTATTGAGAGTTTTTAATATGAAAGTTGCAGAAAAATCTTTTGATAAAATTCATCTATTGAGATAATCGTGGTATTTGTCTTTAGTTCTGTTTATATGATGAGTCACTTTTATTGATTTGCAAATGTTGAACCACACTTGCATGACAGGGATTAAGTCTATTTAATTGTAGTGGGTAAGTTTTTTGTTGTGCTGTTGGATTCAGTTTGCCAGTATTGTGTTGAGGATTTTTGCATGCATTTTGATCAAGAATATTGGCCTGAAGTTTTCTTTTTTGTTGTCTGTCAGTTTTCAGTATCAGGATTAGGCTTGCCTCATAGAATGAGTAAGTAAGAAGTCTCTCCTTTTCAAATTTTTTGGAATAGTTTCAGTAGAAATGCTACCAGTTCTTCTTCATACATTGGGTAGAATTAAGCGGTGATTGCATCTGGTCCTGGTCTTTTTTTGGTTGGTAGCCTATTTAATACTGCCTCAATTTCAGAGCTCATTACTGGTCTGTTCAGGGATTCAATTTCTTCCTGGTTCAGTCTTGGGAAGGTGTATGTGCCCAGGAATGTATCCATTTCTTCTAGATTTTCCAATTTATTTGCATAGAGGTGTTTATAGTATTCTCTGATGGTTTGTATTTCTGCGGGTCAGTGGTAATATCCCCCTTGTCATTTCTGACAGTGTTTATTTGAATCACTTTCTTTTCTTCTTTATTAGTATAGGTAGTGGTTTATCTATTTTATTAATTTTTTCAAAAAGCAGATCCTGGATTTGTTGATCTGTTGAACGGTTGTTCATGCCTGTATCTCCTTCAGTTTGGCTCTAATTTTTGGTTAATTATTATTATGGTTAATACTGAGTGTCAACTTGGATTGAAAGATACAAAGTATTGATCCTGGATGTGTCTATGAGGATGTTGCCAAAGAGATTAACATTTGAGTCAGTGGGCTGGGGAAGGCAGATCCACCCCTAATATGGTAGACACAATCTAATCAGCTACCAGCAAATATAAAGCAGGCAGAAAAACATGAGAAAGAGAGACTGGCCCAGCCTCCCAGCCTACATCTTTGTCCTATGCTGAATGCTTCCTGCCCTCCAACACTGGACTCCAAGTTTCTCAGTTTGGGGACTTGGACTGGCTGTCCTTGATCCTCAGCTTGTAGACAGCCTATTGTGGGACCTTGTGATCATGTAAGTTAATATTTAATAAATCCACATATATATATATATGTGTGTGTGTATATATATATATATATCGCCTATTCTGTTCCTCCAGAGAACCCTGACTAATACAGATTTTGGTACCAGGAGTGGTTCTAGAGAAACAGGATATTAAGGATGGCATTCTTTCATTGATTTGGGGGTTTCTGGAGTTGGCTGCTTAATATGATTAGACCCCAAAATGCTAAGGACTCTACTTCTAATAATACGGAGAACACTGATAGTACTTGGCATGAATGGTTTAGAGAGTTATGCAAAATAAATGCATTTGACACTCCTGATTCACCGCTTGTGAGATGCAAGGAGTTTACTGACTCTCTACATGATACCTTTGACCATATGTGGAGAACCAAGGAACATAGTGAAGCTGGTTGGTTACTTCTAAGATCAGTGGACAAAGTGATGAAAGAAAATGATGAACTCAGCAGTTCTGTCTCTGACTTCAGAAGCAGATACTTAGCCTCAAATCTTCTAAGATTGTCCTGATACTTTTGTCTCCTGTAGAGAAAGAGCTGAAATTGTGGAAAAACAGACACAAGCCCTTATCATGAGAGTAGCTGACCTGCAATGAAAGATGCATGCACAAACTCACCATATGTCTACTGTTAAAGTGAGGGCATTGATTAGAACAGAATGGGACCCTAAAACTTGGAATGATGACATGTGGGAGGACACTGATGAAGCTGGGGACACTGAGTTTATCAAACTCTGATGAACTTTTTTGCCAGAAGGAAGAATTTCCCCATTCCTAGTAGTGGCAACATCCCCTCCCTGGCCCATGCTGCCATCAGTCTTGCCACCTTTGTCTGAGGATATAAACCATGCACTGCCTAAGGCAACAGTGATGGCCTCCCCTGAAGCACTTGCCAGGAAAGATAATGTTGATTCTCTTCAGGAGCCACTCCTAACACTTCTGCTTTCTTCTAGACCTATAACGAAAGTCCCAGTGGGCCCCTAGAGGTGAGATTGAGAGTGTGACCCCTGAGGGGTATGATACATTCGAAAAGAACTGAGTTCTCTAATTTATATTAACAGCAATCTGAAGAACAGGCATAGGAATGGATATTAAGGGTATGGGATAAGGGTGCAAGAAACATAGAGTTAGATCAGGCTGAATTTATTGATTTGGGCCCATTAAGTAGGGACTCTGCATTTAATGTTGCAGACAGAGGAGTAAAAAAAAGGTTCTTATAGTTTATTTGCTTGGTTAGCTGAAATATGGATTAAAAGATGGCCCACTGTGAGTGAGCTGAAAATGCCTGGTCTCTCTTGGTTTAATGTAGAGGAAGGGATGCAAGGGCTTAGGGAGACTGGGATGGTGGACTGGATTTGTCACTTTAGACCAGCTGGGAGGGTACAGAAGATATACCCTTGACCAATGCCTTGTGAAATAGATTTGTGAGGGCAGCACCTGCGTCTTTGAAGAGCCCTGTAATCGTTCTTCTCAGTATGTCAGATCTAATGGTGGGAACAGCAGTCACTCAACTAGAAAATTTAAATACAATGAGAATAATTGGATTCTCTGGTGGCAGGGGTTAAGTGGTGGCACTCAACCATCAAAGACAAGGTGGGTGTAGCTATGTGATGGACAACAGAGGCAAAATGGAAATCACAATAGTCTGACTCATTAGACCTCTGGCATTGGGTAATCATGGTATTTCTATAAATAAAATTGAAAGGAAGCCTACTTCATTCCTACTTAAATTATACAAGCAGAAAGCTTCTAGGCCGAATGGACAAAAGACAAATTTGAATTATAAAAACAGAGAATCACGCCTCCTTAATAGATTTCCAGACTTGAGCCAGTTTACAGACCCAAAATGGTTTGAATGAAGGGGAGTTTGGGTCCCCTTGACAAAGGACCCCACTACATTACTGACAATTTATGCAGTGAATCTTTCTCTCATCCTTCCCCAAGGGGACTGTCAGCCTTTTACCAGGGTAACTGCACTGGGGAAAGGGAAATGATCAGATATTTCAGAGACTACTGGACACTGGCTCTGAGCTGACGTTGATTCCAGCAGGCCTAAAACCTCATTGTGGTCTTCCAGTTAAAGTAGGGACTTATGGAGGACAGGTAATTAATGGAGTTTTAGCTTATGTCCCACTTACAGCGGGTCCCCTGGGTCTCTGGACTCCTCCTGTGGTCATTTTCCCAGTGCCAGCATGCAGGGGTGGGGATTTCCTCTACATCCCGTTCAACTCTCCGGTTTGGCCTGTGCAGGAGACAGATAGATCATGGAGTATGACAGTGGATTTTGGTAGCCTTAACCAAATGGTGACTCTGATTGCAGGTGCTGTACCAGGTGTGGTTTCACTGCCTGAGCAAATTAACACATCTCCTCATACCTGGTATACAACCATTGACTTGGCAAATGCCTTTTTTTCCATTCCTGTTGATAAGGTCCACTAGAAGAAATTGGCCTTCAGCTGGCAAGACCAGCAATATACCTTTACTGTCCTACCTCAGGGGTATATCAACTCTCCAGCTTTGTGTCATAATTTTATTCAGAGAGACCTTGATTGCTTCTCACTTCTGTAAGATATCACACTCATCCATTACATTGATTGCATTATCCTGATTGGATCCAGTGAGCAAGAAGTTGCAAACACACTGGACTTATTGGGGAGACATTTCCGTGCCAGAGGATGGGAAATAAGTCTGACTAAAATTCAGGGACCTTATTAAAATGTTTTAGGGTCCAGTGCTGTGGGGCCTGTCGAGATATTCCTTCTAAGGTAAAGGATAAGTTGCTGCATTTGGCCCCTCCTACAACCAAGAAAGAGACACAACACCTATTGGGCCTATTTGAATTTTGGAGCCAACACATTTGTTATTTGGGTGTGTTACTCTGGCTTATTTATTGAGTGACCTGAAAGGCTTCCAGTTTTTAGTAGGGTCCAGAATAGAAGACTTTACACCAGGTCCAGGCCACTGTGCAAGCTGCTCTGCCACTTGGACCATATGAACCAGTATATCCAATGGTGCTTGAGGTGTCAGTGGCAGATGTGGAAGTTGTTTGGAGCCTTTTGCAGGCCCCTATAGGTAAATCACAGTGGAGACCTCTCTAGGACTTTGGAGTAAGGCTCTGCCATTTTCTGCAGATAACTACTCTCCTTTTGAGAGACAGCTCTTGGCCTGTTACTGGGCTTTGGTGGAAACTGAACATGTGAATATGGGTCATCAAGTCACCATGTTACCTGAACTGCCTATCATGAACTGGGTGCTTTCTGACCCATCTAACCTAAAGTGGGTCATGCACAGCAGCATTCCATTATCAAATGGAAGTAGTATATGTGATCAGACTTGAGCAGGTCCTAAAAGCACAAATAAGTCACATGAAGAAGTAGCTCAAGTACCCATTGTCTCCACTCCTGCCTCCCTGCCTTGTCTCCCCCAATCTGCACTGATGGCCTCATGGGGAGTTTCCTATGATCAGTTGACAGAGGAAGAGAAGACTAGGGCCTGGTTCACAGATAGTTTGGCATGATATGCAGGCACCACCCAAAAGTGGACAGCTGTAGCACTACAGTCCCTTTCTAGGACATCCCTAAAAGACAGTGGTGAAGAAAAATCTTTCCAGTGGGCAGAACTTCGAGCAGTGCACCTGGTTGTGCACTTTGCATGGAAGCGGACATGGTCAGATGCGTGATTATATACTGATTCATGGGACGTAGCCAGTGATTTAGCTGGATGGTCAGGGATTTGGAAGAAACATAATTGGAAAATTGGTGACAAATCTGGGGAAGAGGTATGTGGATGAACCTCTCTGAGTGGTTAAAAACCATGAATATACTTGTACGCCATGTGAGTGCTCACTAATGGGTGACCTCAGCAGATGAAGATTTTAATGATCAAGTGGATAGGATGGCCAGTTTTGTGGGCACCACTCAGCCTCTTTTCCCAGCCACCCTGTCATCATCCAATATGCCCATGAACAAAGTGGCCATGTTGGCCAGGATGGTGGTTACACATGGGATCAGCAACATGGACTTCCACTCACCAAGGCTCACCTGGCTACAGCCACTGCTGAGTGCCCAATTTGCCAGCAGCAGAGACCAACACTAAGCCCTCAAAATGGCATCATTCCTCAGAATGATCAGCCAGCTACCTGGTGGCAGGTTGATTATATTGGACCTCTTCCATCATGGAAAGGGCAGAGATTTGTCTTCACTGAAATAAACACTTAACTCTGGATACGGATTTGCCTATCCTGCATGCAGTGCTTTTGCCAAGACTACCATCCATGGACTCATGGAATGCCTTATCCACCATCATGGTATTGCACGCAGCATTACCTCTAACCAATGCACTTACTTTACAGCTAAAGAATCTGGCAGTGGGTTTGTGCTCATGGAATTCACTGGTTTTACCATGTTCCCCATCATCCTGAAACAGCTGTATGATAGAACAGGGGAATGGCCTTTTGTAGCCACAATTACAAAGCCAACTAGGTGCCAATACTTTGCAGGGCTGGGATAAAGTTCTCCAGAAGGCCGCGTATGCTCTGAATCAGTGTTCAATATATGTTACTGTTTCTCCTATTGCCAAGATTCATGGGTCCAGGAATCAAGGAGCGGAAGTGGAAGTGGCACCACTCAAGATTATCCCTAGTGATGCACGAACAAAATTTTTGCTCCCTGTTCCCATGACATTATGTTCTGCTGGACTAGAGTTCCTAGTTTCAGAGGGAGGAATGCTGCCACCAGGACACACAACAATGATTTTATTAAACTGGAAGTTACAATTGCCACCTGGGTACTCTGGGCTCCTACTACTTTTAAGTCACCAGGCCAAGAAGGGAGTTACAGTGTTGGCTGGGATGATTGACCCAGACTCTCAAGATGAATTCAGTCCATTAGTCCACAACAGAGGTAAGGAATAATATGTATGGAATACATATTCTTAGTATTACCATGCTCTGTGATTAAGCTCAATGGGAAACTACAACAGTCCAATCCAGGCAGGACTCCAAATGGCCAAGACCCCTCAGGAATGAAGGTTTGTGTCACTCCTCCAGGAAAATACCATGACCTACTGAGGTGCTTGCTGAAGGCAAAAGGAATACGGAATGGGTAGTAAAAGAAGGTAGTCATCAATACCAGCACGACCACATGACCAGCTGCAGAAATGGGGACTGTAATTGTCATAAGTATTTCCTCCTCCTTTTGCTAAAAACATGTTTGTGCCTGCATACACTTGTACAAAAGAAAAAAAAAAACCTTTATTTCCTTTTCCTTTACTATGTGACATAAGATTTATTGACTTCATATCAGCATTTAAGTATTGTTAACTTTATGTAATAGTATTTGGGTTTAGTATTGGTGCATTTCCAGTTGTAGGAGGGATAGATGTATTATGTTAGGAGTAATTATGACCTTATTATTGTCTTTATTTGAATATTATGTATGATTTCAGGAGATGTGTATGGGTTCAAGCTGACATGGGGTGGACTTGTGATGGTTAATACTGAGTGTCAACTTGATAGGATTGAAAGATACAAAGTATTCATCCTGGATATGTCTATGATGGTGTTGCCAAAAGAGGTTAACGTTTGAGTCAGTGGGCTGGGGGAGGCAGATTCACCCTTAATGTGGTGGACACAATCTAATCAGTTGCCAGCAAATATAAAGCAGGCAGAAAAACATGAGAAAGAGAGACTGGCCTAGTCTTCGAAGCTACATCTTTCTCCTATGCTGGATGCTTCCTGCCCTCCAACACTGGACTCCAAGTTCTTCAGTTTTGGTACTCAGAATGGCTCTCTTTGATCCTCAGCTTGTAGACAGCCTATTGTGGGACCTTGTGATTGTGTAACTTAATACTTAATAATCTCACATATATACTTAATCTCATATACATATATCTCATATATACATATATATGAGATACATATACGTATATATGTGTGTGTATATATGTGTATGTATGTCTCCTATTAGCTCCTTTCTCTGGAGAACCCTGACTAATTTATACAGTTATCTTCTCCTAGATTTGGGATTTTTATGCTCTTGGTTCTCTAGTTGTTTTAGTTGTAATGTTAGGTTGTTAATTTGATTTTTCTAACTTTTTGATATGGGCACTGAGTGCTATAAATTTCCCTTTTAACACTGTCATAGCTGTGTCCCATAGATTCTGGTATGTTGTATCTTTGTTCTCATTAGTTTAAAAAAACTTATTGATTTCTTCCTTAATTTCATTATTTACCCAAAAGTCATTTGGGAGCAGGTTATTCTATTTACATGTAATTGTATGGTCTTGGTTTCTAATTTCATTGCACTGTGGTCCAAGAGAATTTTTTTTATGATTTCAGTTATTTTGCATTTGTGAGGGACTGTTTTATTTCCAATTATGTGATCAATTTTAGGTCACATCTAAAATTGATGTGGCAATGAGAAGGATGTATATTCTCTTTTTGTTTGTGTGTGTGTATGGAGAGCTCTGTATCTATCAGGTTCATTTGATCCAGTGCTGAGTTCAGGTCCTGACTATCTTTATTAATTTTCTGTCTCAATGATCTGTCTAATATTGCCAGTGGGGTGATGAAGTCTCCCATTGTGATTGTGGGAGGCTAGGTCTCTTTGAGAGTCTAAAAATGTGCTTTATGAATCTGGGTGCTCATGTGTTGCATATGTATATATTTAGGATAGTTAGATCTTCTTATTGATTTGAACCCTTTACCATTATGTAATACCCAAATTTTTAAATATTTGTTGCTTTAAATCTGTTTTGTCAGACACTAGGATTGAAACCCCTGCTTTTTTCAGTTT
Source organism: Macaca thibetana thibetana (assembly GCF_024542745.1). Taxonomy (NCBI): domain Eukaryota; kingdom Metazoa; phylum Chordata; class Mammalia; order Primates; family Cercopithecidae; genus Macaca; species Macaca thibetana. The sequence goes on from NC_065591.1 coordinate 89,215,378, forward strand.
TCCATTTGTTTGGTAGATTTTTCTCCATTCTTTTATTTTGAGCCTCTGTTTGTCATTGCATGTGGAATGAGTCTCTTGAAGACAACACACCAGTGGATCTTGATTCTTTACCCATCTTGCCACTCTGTGTCTTTTAATTGGGACATTTAGCCCATTTGCATTCAAGGTTATTATTGATAAGTAGGGATTTGATTCTGTCATCATGATGTTAGCTGGTTATTTTATAGACTTAGTTATGTGGTTACTTTATAGTGTCACTGGTCTGTGTACTTCAGTGTGCTTTTGTAGTGGCTGGTAATGGTCTTTCCTTTCCATGTTTAGTGTTTCTTTCAGGAACTCTTGTAAGGCAGGTCTGGCGGTAACAAATTCTCTCAGAATTTGCTTGTATGATATTATTTCTCCTTCACTTATGAAGCTTAATTTGGCTGGATATAAAATTCTGGGTTGGAATTTATTTTCTTCAAGGATGTTGAATATTGACCCCCAATCTCCTCTGATTTTTAGGGTTTTAGCTGAGAGGTCCACTGTTAGTCTTATGGGCTTTCCGTTTAGGTGACCTGGCCTTTCTCTCTAGTTGCCCTTAATATTTCTTTTTTCATTTTGACCTTAGAGAATTTGATGATTATGTGTTTTGGAGATGATCTTCTTGTGGAGTATCTTGCTGGATTTTTCACTTCTTGAATTTGAATGTTGGCCTCCCTAGCTAGGTTGGGAATGCTCTCATGGATCATATCCAGAACTATGTTTTCCAAGTTGGTTCCATTCTCCCCATCTCTTTCAAGTACACCAATCAGTCATAGATTTGGTTTCTTTATAAAACCCCATATTTCTCAGAGTGCTTGTTCATTACTTTTCTTTCTTTTTTCTCTGTTCTTGTCTGCCTGTCTTCTTTCAGAAGGCCAGTCTTCAACTTCCAAGATTTTTTCCTTTGCTTGGTCTATTCTGCTTCTTGTGCTTTTGATTGCACTGTGAAATTCTTGCAGTGTGTTATTCAGCCGTGTCAGGGTGGTTACGTTCTTCTCTGTACTGGTTATTTTGTCTGTCATCTCCCTCAATGTTTTATAATGATTTTTAGCTTCCTTGCATTGAGTTACAATGTACTCCTATAGCTCAATGAACTTTGCTCCTATTCATGTTCTGAATTCTGCTTCTTTTATTTCAGCCATTTCAGCCTTAGTCTGGTTCTGGAGACGTGATGCAGTAATTTGGAGGAAAGAAGACATTCTGGCTTTTTGAGTTTCCAACATTCTTGCACTGATTCTTTCTCATCTCTGTGAGCTTATCTATCTTCAATATTTGAGGTTGTTGACATTTGGATGGGTTCTTTTTTCTTTTATCCTTTTTGATGACCTTGAGGATTTGATTATGGTATAAGATAGATTCAGCTGACTGGCTTTGTTTCTGGGAGATTTTAGAAGACCAACACTCAGCTCTCAACTTGTGGACTTGTGCTCTAACTCTGAAGGATTTGTATTGGACCCCAAATTTGTTCTCTGGCTCCTTAAGTCTTGGAGTCCACTGTGCTAGGGGGTGGCGGGTAAGGTACAGCAGCTGCAGCAGGGTGCTAGTGGATGCAAGGGTGCCTGATTGCCTGGGTGCATTTACTACAGTGGCAGAAGCAAAGTAGCCAATGGGGTGCAGGGATGGGGGGAAAAACGGAGGCCCCTGCTGGAGGCTGTGTGTACTGTTGCACTGGAGCTGGTGTTGGCTTGGAGCAGGGTGCTGCAATGGTACTGGTCTCAGTGCCTTCTCTGTGTCTCACAAGCAGGAGTGATTGCTCAGGTTGTGGGAGGATCCCCTGTTCTCTGTGCAGAGTTAGTGCAAGACAGGGTACTGATTGAGGGTGGGGCTTTCTGGCTCTGTGCCCACCAGCCCCATCTGATGTGAGAGACTGCCCTGCAAAGCTCTAGTCTGACAGTTCCCCTAGGGCTAAAGTCTCTTATTGGGAGCAAGTGAAACTTGAAGGGATAGCCATTCCTGGCCATGTTCTGCTACAGACACTCCCATACCAAACCTTCTGGGCTCCACCCATTTAAAATGGGTGGTGGTTTGCTGCTCCACTACTTTGTTTGTCTCCTGCGGGCTCTACCCCAGAGAGATGTGGGTCATCAATCATTCAGCGTAATCAGCCCAGGTTGAAGGATATGTGCTGTGCCCAAGGCAGGAGCTTCCTGTCTGGTGAGCAGCAATTGGAGTTGTGTGGGACCTATTAGGGGTGGACTGGTCACATCTTCTTGGGTCAACCGCAGCTTGTTGGAGGTGTGGATAAGGCACTTAGGATCTTTGCTCCTTTGTTACCAAGGACAGTTACAGTGTAGAGGCAGTAGCAGAAAGGTTTTCAGTTGCCCCTGGAGGCTCTGTCCAGGGAGTTGCCAACTTGCTACTGGCATCATAGCTCTGGCAGTGGGTGGCTAGAGGCCCAGGCCTGGAGTATCTGCCTGGTGAGGAGATATTAGAACAGGCACCCAAATTACATTCTGGATGCTTTTCCATAGGGCTGCTGTGGTATGCTGGGGGTCTGCTCCAGTTCCTAGTTGCCTTGGATTCCAGTACCTGGAGGTATCACCAGTGAAGGCTGCAAAATAGCAAAGATGGCAGCCTGCCCCTTTCTCTGGGAGCTCCATCCCAGGGAGGTTTGAAAGCTCTGTTGGCAAGAGAACAATGGCAGGGCTGGCTGGAGACCCTGGTTGGAAGGTCCTGCCCATGGAGGAGTAATGAGATCAGAGACCCACTTAAAGAAGCAGTCTGGCCATATTGCCATAGAGTAGCTGTGCTGTGCTGGGTGATCCCTTTCATCCTTGGTTGGCTTGGACTCTCCAAAACCTGAAGGCTGGAACAGCTAAGTCACTGAAACAGCAAAGATGGTGGCCCACCCCTCTCCCTGGGAGCTCTAATTTTTAAAAGATAAAGGGGTGATGTAGGTTTTATAGATGATTTCATTATATCTCCTCAGGGAGGTATAATGATGCTACCAGTAGCTGGTTAGAATTCAGAGCCAGTGGGTCTTATCCTGTGAGGTGCTATGGTAGTGTAGTCTGCAGGCTATTGCTGCTCAACCTCCTGGTTTCAGCCTCTCTTCTAGGGGTGTGTACAGGACGTCTAACTTCCAGTTTGCTGTAGTTGCAGTTGCTTTTTCCGGGAAGCCTGGGAAGCCTGAGTGGCTGCTCTGCTGAGACTTCACATAGCTCTGTGTGTCAGATTGAAGGCCCTGGGGTGGATTATGAGGCGATCTACTGACCTAAGGGTAACAAAGATTCATGGGAGAAGCATGGGTTCCTAGGGTTACACATTTACTCACTGCTTTCCTAGGTGGGGGAGGTTCCCTTGGCTCTGTGTTGCTCCTGGGTGGGCCATTGTCCCGCCCTGCTTTTCTTCATTTCCCATGGGTTGAGTTGTTCCCTTGGTTAGTCCCAGTGCGTGTACCTGAACATTTTAGTTGAAAGTGTTGTATTTACCTGCTCCATCTGTTTCTCTCCATGAAAGCCACACACATACTAGCTGCTTCTAGTTGGCCATCTTGGTCACCCCCCAACCTTTTCTTCCTTATGGAAAGCCAGAAATCCCATCCCTCTGACCACTGTTTTTGCCGTGACATCTTCTTCTCTGATTCTGACTCTCATCTTCCTCTTATAAAGAAACTTGTGATTTCACTGGGTCTACATGACTAATATAGGATAATATCCCCATCCCAAGATCCTTAACTTAATCCTATCTGCAAAGTCCTTTTGCCCTGCAAGGCAAATATATTCACAAGTTCTAGGAATTAGATCATGTGCAACTATAGGGGATAACTATTCTGCTTATCATGATGATAAATCAACCGGAGGGGTTAGAATTAATACCAAGACACTGTGTGGTCTTGAAAGCTAAATTAAGAACATGGTTAAAAAAAAGGAGAGATGTAGAGCCATGCCAAATGCCTACTGATAGGTTAAGCAATATGTGAGCTGAAAAATGAAATAACTATTAGAATTCTTTGAATAATTGGAATAGAAGTTTATGGGCAAAAGTTTAGAAGCTGGATTTAAGTAAGAGGGAGAAACTTAGGCAACTATTTTGAACAAATTTTTCAAAGAATTTTCCCCCAAAGTGGAAAATAAAAATGAGTAACAGATAAGAGAATGGCAGTCATTTAACATTTAACTATTAATAGGAGAAATAATAAGTATAAACTACATGTATATATATCAGTATAACAATATATGGTGATATTAGGGATTTAGATAAGCTTGCATGAAGCAGGAGAGGGAGTATAATTGCTGCAGTCAAAGTTATTGAGTGGACAAATGGCAATAAGATTTAGTTCAGAATAGAAAGACCTTGCAAATGAAGAAAGCATCCCAGTAATAATGAGATGGGAAAAAAGGTAGGTAGATATGTAAATGTGGGGTTGACATTTTAAATGTTTGCATTATTCTCAATGAGTAATGTTAGAATGAAAATGAACCAGAAGGCATTGGGATTTACAGGAAAAATGAGAAGGTGGGAAGTAATTATCCAGAAGACTGAGCAACTGGCATAGTAAAAAGATGGCATGATTCTGTTCAGCTCTACAGGCACACTTGATGTTTGATGTCACAAATTTTTCATGATACAATGCATGGAATGTGTATATGTTTCCAGCCCTCTTCAATTACACAAGTACAAATCAGAATAGGCAAGAGGTTAAATTTTAAAAGTTCCAAGTTAAAAACATTAAATGAAAATGGGAAAAAGAAACTTTAAGATAAAAGAATTTCTTTGATTGGATGATGACACTTATCTAGGTTAAGGAGAAAAGAGAAGATATTATGGGATTGAGAGTTAATGAAAATTTGATAATGTACATGGATTTCTGATGCTGCTGGTGTTCTAGAGGGCATGACATGGATATATAAGATGCATTAGAGAGTGGGATTCTTGAAATTGAGATTATGATGAGGCTGCAGTTGTTGGTAATAACTGGATCTGGGGTATGTGTTGGGAATGATTGTCTCAGTAAAGTCCACATAAATGGGGATGAAGATGTAAAGAATTTGAGAAGTCAACCATAGTTCTATGATCTGCACAAATAGAGAAGTAACCCAAAAATATGACAGGACTGTTGGAGATAGTAATAAAAAAAAATCAGGAACTAATTTTTAAAAGATAAAGGGGTGTTTTGGTTTTACAGATGATTTCAACAAGTAAGAGTCATAGAAAATCTTTACAATGGTAGAGCTTTTCGGGAGTAAGAAAATGAAAGTGATTGGAAGAATCAACCCTCAGAAGGGTATCCATTCTATTTTCAGGGTATATGATAGAGAAAACATTCACTATTTGAGTAGACTGCAGAAATAGTATCTTCAAAGAAAGATTAATTTTCTGTTAGACCAAGAAGAAGGGAACATTTTGAGGAGGTGTTTGGACTCTAGGTGGCTATGCTGATTTGTGCCTGTGAGTTCTATAGGTATAGAAGAAAGTTTTAGGAGTAGGGGATAATTGGGAGATGGGGTAAAAATTGGGATGTATAGGCCAGGCACAGTGGCTCACACCTGTAATCCCAGCACTTTGGGAGGCCGAGGCAGGCGGATCATGAAGTCAGAAGATCAAGACCATCCTGGCCAACACGGTGAAACCCCGTCTCTACTAAAAAATACAAAAAATTAGCTGGGCATGGTGGCAGGCGCCTGTAGTCCCAGCTACTCAGGAGGCTGAGCTTGCAGTGAGCTGAGATCATGCCACTGCACTGCAGCCTGGGTGAAAAAGTGAGACTCCATCTCAAAAAAAAAAAAAAAAAAAAAAAAAAAAGGATGTATAAATTTTTTCCTGATACAGGAAATATTGATTCTTGTAGTATGAGGTGAAAAGACACATGAAGAATAGAAGTGCCCCCTGTATGTATGGAGAAGAAATAAGGCTACATTTCCTGCCAGAAAAATGTAGAATTCTGAGACGACTTCTTCATCACTACTGCCAGTGTGGAAACTGGGGGAAAGAGGGCTCATATCCCTGGCTTGCCGGTGTTTGCCCCAGTCTGCTCCCCTTCTTTTTTTTGTGGCTAAGTCTTAAATTTTGTCAGTGTAGGGCTAGAGAAGAAGCAGTAGGAGTAGCTCATGGGCTTTCTCTTAGCTCTTTTGTTGTGGACTCATTCTTTTCTGATTTTGCTCATTAAGAACTTTTAAACTGGATTATATTGTTGTTGCTACTATTCCCTGATGTAAAAAATTTTAAAAAGATGCTGCTTCAACTTTGTTTCCAATTGTTTCCTTAGCAAGAATCAGCCTGCAATAGTGAAAAATCAGCCTGGTGTGGGGCACATGCTTGTCATCCCAGGACTCAGCTATTTAAGAGACTGAAGTGAGAGGATCTCCTGAGTCCTGGAGTTTGTGACCAGCCTGTACAAAATATCAAGACTCCACCTATATAAAAAAAAAAAAAATAAACTGAGATCAAGAAAATTGCAAGGTTTGACTATGGTCACACCATTATGGGTTGTATATGAGCAGTTTATAAAAGTCCCTTTTTGCTTCTTGATATTTATTTCAACTCTCTACATTTCAGCTTCCTGATTTGTAAATGGAGATAATAGTGTCAAATTAATATGGCTATTGTGGGAATTAAATGAGAGATGCTTAGCACAATATTCTGGTTAGACAAAGCACTCAAATATAGACATGATTACTATTAACATGAACATCAAATAGCACCCTAGTGAAAGAGTAATTGCTTAATCTCAGCTAACAAGTAATAGGTCACGAGTGTTTGAAAAGTGTGTCTCTGGAAAGCACACATATCTTTGCTATAATATTCTGTTGTCCTTAATGTGTCTATTATTCCCAAAATAATATATAACTCTGGTTTCCATAGGAAACTATCTATAGATGGGTTCCCTAATTGGTTATGTACAATTTAAAATAATTTAAGAATTGCACCTAATTCACAGTGTGTTTTAGTAATGACTTTTACAAAAAGATATAATATCATAACACTGATCCAGCTCTCCATTGCATTTTACCCATTATCTCTGTGAAAACTGCCTTCCTGAAGATTTAATTAGCACCCTAAGACATGGCAGATGACAATCAGATTTATTCCATTCAGGCTAACTTAATTTCAGATCTGTATAAACCTCAGAGTGATATAAAGGGGAGAAATTTCTACTTAAAAAGAAAACATTAATATTGTAAATATTCACTGTAATAGAGTAGACATGTTGAATATTTTCATGGCATCCATTGTTCTTCTCATTTTAATTACATTCTATTGCTTTAGGAAGGCATTACTTCTTAGAAGTGTTACAGATATGAGTTGTGTATGATATGCCTATACCTCATGTCGAGCTTCAGACTGAGCCCTGATTGATATAAGCAAATAAATACCCACTTTTGCAGAAACTGGGGCTGATGATACAGCACTAAGCCAATAAAATTATGGAATTCCATATAGGTATTTGTTTAGTGTTTGTACAAGTGGTGCAACCTTAAGGACTTTTGATTGGTGATACTGACAGAAGTGTTTAGGAGTATAAACAAAGAAACATTAACCTTGCTGCCACTGACCATCAAGTTACAATAATGACCAAAACCAGGCTTCAGATGCAAACTTCAGATGAAAACTGTGTGAAGAAGAGACCAGAAACATAGAGGAATGAACCTGCGACCCCAGTATTACTTAACCTTGGACCCCTAATACCCCTCCATTTCTATATTTTCAGTTACAAAAATATTTGATTATTTACCATTTTGAGTTCAGTTTTCTGTTACAACTGAAAGTATCCTGAATAATACATTTCTTTTAACTTGTCTACTCTTTGAAATGTAGGTTATTACTTTAACTTCATGATGAGATGTTTAATAAAATTATAGCGGCCTTGGATATAATAGAATCCAGAGGTTTATCCTATATTTTAATGTCACATATATCATTGCTAGCAACTGAAGCATAACATTTTAGTATCTAGCAAGAAGAACAAAACCCACACGAGGTAACTAAACAGAAGAAATTTAATACAGAAAATAAATTATGAAACTGTTAGGGTTGCAAGAGCAATCAGGAGGTATGCAATAACTCAGATTAGCAAAGCAAGAAGTTGTTCTCAATCCCAGGGCTGGAGTGGCCAGGGGGAGGAGGCCATGCTACCATTGCCTAGGAGCCAGGGCTATGTCGAAGAAACTGCAGCCATAGTAAATCCTATTTGCAGGAGCTCCACAATTAAAGTAGCCTCTGCTAGATATTTGCTAAAAGTGGGGATTGGGAGAAGGCAAGAACTTTTTGCACTTCTCTCTTATTCTCACACTTCAATCTCCTGCCAGTAGCTTCCGTTGGTGAAAACAGTTGGCATAGTTACCTGTGGGGGCAGAGAAAATCCAAATAAACCTTTCTAGAGTTAGTCATCTGCCAGAAAGAGCAGAGCATGAATCCGTAATACACAAGTCCCAAATTTGAGTGGTTTGACAAATGTGAAGTTTATCACTCAGTGGAGGCTAATCATGGGTTTTAATTCAGCAGAGGCACAGGGTTGCTCCATCTTATGACACCACCTTCTAAGTCTTTATAGTATTATTTCATTAATTGTCAGAAAGAAGGGGAAAAAAAGTTGGAAGGTCATGCATTGGAGGTTTTATGTGCCAGACCTGGGTGTTTGGTGTATTACTTTCCCAAGTGGCACTGGAGTGACTGGGACCTGCATGCACCTGCCTCCAATGAATGGGAAACACAATGTTGCTGTGTGCCCATCAGAAAGGTGAGCAGGATCGATGAGCACACACTTGTCTCCGGCACAGATATCTCATACGGGGTTTAAAACATCACAGAGCAAACCTTTCCATTTTGGCAGGCAATAATAATTATAAAGTTCTTTCTATGGAGGCAAAATGTAATCTATAATTTTTTTTTTTTTTTTTTTTTTGAGACGGAGTCTCGCTCTGTTGCCCAGACTGGAGTGCAGTGGCATGATCTCAGCTCACTGCAAGCTCCACCTCCCAGGTTCACGCCGTTCTCCTGCCTCAGCCTCCCAAGTAGCTGAGACTACAGGCGCCCGCCACCACGCCTGGTTTGTTTTTTTTTTTTTTTTTTTGTGTGTGTGTGTATTTTTAGTAGAGACAGCGTTTCACCATGTTAGGCAGGATGGTCTTGATTTCTTGACCTCGTGATTCACCTGCCTCAGCCTCCCAAAGTGTTAAGATTACAGGAGTGAGCCACCGCATGTGGCCAATGTACTCTATAATTTTTATGCAATGGTGTTAGTCCTGGCGATTTCAACTTTTCTTCATGATATGCTTTCAAGTAACCTGAGTGTCCTAGTCAGTATTCTCCGTATGATCTGTATTTTGTCAATATTCATATGCGGAAAACATTCATGGTATGCAACTATTAGGTAAGCATGAGCGAGAATCATGGTTTTGACACTTAATGCGTGACCTTGGAAAAGTCACTGTCTTTTAACAAAAATATATTCATCATCGGAGTGGGGTTTTTAACTCCCAAGCTAGTCTAGACTAAGCTCCAGCAACTTGTCAATTACAGTTCACGTATTCCTATTTCTTCTCTCCTTTTTTCTCTAACCAAGATGTAATTCCAGCCACAGATTTCTCCTCCTAAGCACCAATTTGTGATTCTCTGTGTTTACCTCTCTCTTGTCTTAGGGATTGTGGCTTAGCCCTGTGACCTCAATTCTCTGACAGATAGAAGAAGAGATGCTTCTTGGATGTGATTGACTACTTCCAAGATAGGAAACCAGAAGTTGTTGGTACTTGTAAAAGGCAAAGAACCCAACACATGCTTCTCTACTAAATATTTTTTTTTTCTGAAATTGTTGTTGTTTAGTCATTACTTATATTTCTTTGACATACACCCAGAATTTGGCTATGATTCTGACTTTCAGGTTCTGAGACATAACTCTGAAAAAGAAAGGAGTTCATCTTCCCATTTCAAAGTGTTGTACCTGGCTCCATTACTGCTTGATGCCTAGCACTTCATTAGTCTTTTCATATAGTTTTATCACTTACAATAACATCTGTAAAATAAGAACAATTGAGACCAGAGTGTACCTTAGCATAAAATAATCTTTGTCTCTACTCTAAGATTAAAGGATGCTCTATCTTTACTAAAATGCAGGATTGCTGTCCTATAGAAGGAACTTAAGTAAGAGTGATATCATCAATGACATCCTCAGGAGCCTGTCAGGTGAGGTGGAGTAGTTCAGGATATGAATCTTTATGAAACATAAGAACATGGGTTGTTATTAATGGAATCTTACAATTAGATGGCCTCCGAATCATTAGTTCACACTTTATGTTACACATTGGGAAACTGAGATGCAGAATATTTTAAATAAACTGCTTGAGGTCGCAGAGAATGTTGGTAGCAAAGCCACAATGAAAACCCATGTCTTGCCATTTCTAGTGAAGTGTTTTATTTGTTTTTCCTGTTTTCTTTTTCTTGTCTTCGTTTTTCTTCTACCTACTAAGACCTTTTTTCTGTGATCTGTTCAGTTCTATTCTTTTCTATTTAGCTGTAGAAAGAAACCTAATACATGGTGGGCAATCACGTATTAATTAGTGATAATAATGGCAACTGTGTTGGTGTGATGGAGTTGTATGACAAGCTATTTATCTGGCTCACCATTTCATTTATTCTACCATCAGACTTAGAAGAGATTGATTTTATTGCTTTACTTTTGGAACTTAGCATTTCTATTATAACCCTAGAGTCACAGCACAACATCAGCCTCCATGTAGTTACACTTCATAAAGAGGCTAATGGAAGTTCATCCTGAGAGTGGGTTGGGGCCTAGAAAGCCAGTACTGCTTCTTTCTGATACCTTTCTAGAATTGTGTGTGTTTGTGTTTTAAGTTACAGATGTTGAAGAAGGGCTTTAGAATTGTCCACTTTGAATACCTTGAGACAGAAATCTTGATTTCTATTTTCAGCCATACCTCTGAATTACAAATGAGCTCTGAACTAGTCACTCTCCTTCCCTACTCATTTTGCTGTCTTCATAATGAGGATAAGGAAGAATACCTGCCCTCCAACTTACCTTACAGAAATACCCTGAGGACTAATGAGATCACATGCATAAAGCGACTTGGAGCACAAAGTATTACATGGATTATTCCTTCCTATTAATCTCATGAGATGCAGTTCACCACTTTATAATGTGGCATTACATTGCAGTTTCAGGTATTCAGTGACAACTTATAAAAAGCTTTCTCTACTCTGTAGTCCTTCATTTCTCATACAGGGTATATTAGTGTGGGGAAGATGAAGAGGCTCTCTCCAAACTGCAATAGCTAAGTCTAGAAAACTTATATAACAAGATTGGATGTTAAGAGTTAAAGGGCCCTAGACCAGACGTTTGTGATGCAACTATCCCAGCTACAACATCTCTGGCAGATAGTTAATTAACCTCTGATTGAGTATTTCTAGGGATGAAGACTTTACTGCCTTCTAACACTGTCATTGTTGGGAAACACTCATAGCTATAAACTTCAGTCTTTGGAACTGGAATTTTGCCTGTAGTCTGTGATAAAGATGTTCTGTGTCCCTACCAGCCCTTCCCCCGGTCCTCATCCTTTCTTTATTTCAGGGCACTATTTCTTAATTCTTTGATTATCCTGATTAAACATTGTATTAGGCCATTCTTGCATTGCTATAAATATCTGAGACTGGGTAATTTATAAAGAAAAGAAGTTTAATTGGCTCATGATTCTGCAGGCTTTACAGGATATATGGTGCTGGTATCTGCTCCTTGGAGGCCTCAGGAAGTTTATAATCATGGTGAAAAGCGAAGGGAAAACAGGAGTTTCATATGATGGAGCCTGAGTAAGAGAGAGAAGGGAGGTCCCATACACATTTGAGTAACCAGATCTCCTGTGAACCCAGAGTGAGAGCTCACTTATCAGCAAACGGGTAGCCCAAACCATTCATGAGAGATGTGCTCCACCTCCAAGATTAGGGATTACATTTCAACATGAGATTTGGATGGGGACAAATATGCAACTATATCAAACATCCTTTGTTTCTTCTTCTTTTTTGTTTTTTTGGATTACTGATATATGTAGCCAGTCTCATTTGCTTACACTTTGTGTAAAATGTAGCGCTCACAACTTGATCCAGTACCACAGAACATTGCAGGCATGTATGACAGTCATGGAAATGTGCCACTTGGCTCCTCTTTGAAGAGAGAAACTACCAATCAGCTTCAAAGAGTACATCTAATTGATAAGTTCCAGCTGCAGCAGCTTTGGGACCCACAGCAGCATGTCAGCTGAGGCCAGGCTCTTCCTCAACAGCTCTAGTTAATGACTGAACTTGGTAGAGTCCTAGGGACTGGTCATTTCTGCCCACTGGAGACCCCTCCCCAACTCATAGGCAATATTTGCCCCTGAGCTCCCTGTTGAAGTGGAGAGGACTTTCTGAGAGTCATACTACGCAGTGAGTCACTTTCAATTCAAGCCTGCTTCCAGAACCCCTTTCTATTCACATATGTGAGACCAGCATTGCAGTCTGCAGGTTTACCGTGCCTACTCCTTTTCCCATTCTTTTTTTTATCTTTTAAAGGCATTATTATAGATATCCCTTGGCTTTCTAACTCCATGCTGGCATCTTCCTTCTGGGGATGCCACTAAACCTAATATGCTACCTGCTTAGCCTTGATCTGAACTTTCCCAGCATCCATAAAATAATGAGTGACAACAGTTAATGCCCTACATTAAGACGATAGTGTGTGGAATACCTTAGACTTCCTCAATGACTCCAAAGTTTGATCTGTTTATTACCAGGTGAATTGGCTGGAGGTATCACTATCACTCGGGGCATACTGGATATCAAAATAAAATTTTCCAAGCATCTCCTCACTCATCCCTAGGAAGCTTTAGTACAGGGCTCAAGAGATATTTTGTAACTGGCATCAGGTCCAGCATAATTTCTATAAGCTTTACAAAGGCTACCACACTAGTCATGCTTTAGGCACTCGTATTCATTCCTGAACTTTTGACTGAGACAAACTTACTTACCTACATGACGTTTAATCTCACTGTTTATCTTCCCATGTGTGACTTCTCCTCACTTTTATCCTCTACACTTAATATCACTTGTCTAGATTTAAACTTGAAACTCTTTCTTGAGTAAAATTATAACTTTCTAGCTAAAATGTGTATTTTTTCTATGCTTATCCCTATAATATATATTATATGTATTTCTTGACTTTATGACCAATGATCTTGCTTTTCTGTATAAATTATTTCTCTTAATTAAGATATAATAGTAGCATTTTAAAGACATTTGATTTCAGGTGATAAAATTTCTTATTACAAGGGTTCAAGATTGAAGTTTTGTAGTAGACAAGTGAAACAATCAACTTCGCCTGAAATGAGTGGTAGGCAATAGATCCCAATGTGGGCTCATTGAAGCAAATTCATATGCTTAGTGTATGAATTTTATCTAACCAAACACAAATTTCAGACTTTAGCCCAAGCCAATCACTATATATCAATTTTCCCATAGAAATCAATTAAATACGGCCGGGCACAGTGGCTCATGCCTGTAATCCCAGCACTTTGGGAGGCCGAGGCAGGCAGATCACCTGACGTCAGGAGTTCGAGACCAGCCTGACTAGTATGATGAAACCCCACATCTACTAAAAATACAAAAATAAACGGGACATGGTGGCATGTGCTTGTAATCCCAGCTACTTGGGAGGTTGAGACAGGAGCATTCCTTGAACACGGGAGTCGGAGGTTGCAGTGAGCTGAGATCGTGCCATTGCACTCCAGCCTGGGCAACAAGAGCAAAACTCCATCTCAAAAAAAAGAAAGAAAAAAAGAAAAAGAAGTCAATTAAATATGGCTTCCTGAATTTCAAACAAGACTAGTATTTATTTAAGAAAGGATCTCACAGGAGGGTAGCTTGAGTCCAGGAGGCAGAGGTTGCAGTGAGCCAAGATCAGGCCAGTGTACTGCAGCCTGGGTGAAAGGTAAGACCCTCTCTAAAAAACAAACCTTAAACATCAAGAAATGAGGAGAAATGACCGTGCTGTAAAAATGCAAATTGAGTTTCCATGATGGTAAGGTTTTTACTTCACAGAATATTTAAAGAAAACTATGAGCAATAATGGGATGACCATCACAGAATTGAAAGAGAGCACATTTTAGTAGTCAGGGTTCTCAATCAACTTTCACACACATTTTCAGTAAGTATTTTCTATAGCAGTGATTTTTAAGTAAACAGAAAACAAACCAGTTTCAACTTTAAAAATAAAATTCCAAAACCAAGGGAAATGAATTATTTAAAAAAGCAACTGAAGGAAAAAAAAGAGTAACAGCAACATAAAATGTGCCGCTAGGATGTGAAGAAAAGTTTAAAAATGTAAGAGATTGAGGAAAATAGGAAAGCTAATTCAAGCATGCCATTTACTTCTTTTGCAGGATGTCTATTTGTGACTCATAGATAATTTATAGATCTATTCAATTAGCAAGTTAGACATGAGTATGCCTACATCTGCCCATGCAGCTGAAAGCAATAATCTCTGTACTGTGGTGTTATTGTTGATAAAAACTTTCTGTGGCGAGTGCAAGAGAATTTAGTTTTCTGCAGAGTGGTTGAGAGAAAAATGAATCACAGAGAGGAATCTTAAGAGATTCAAACATGGCAAATAAATCTGTGTTCTGGAGTGGAAAGCCTTAGGTACACAGATGCCACACTCTGAGGCAAGAAGTGAAATATTCAGCTGCAGTCTTCCCATTTTGGTTTAAATCTTTGGATATTTACAGAAAATGTATATCAAGGATATGGTTTCTTTTCTCTGCTTGTTATCCTGTACCGCTTTAACCAAGGTTGTTTCCTACTCTCTTCATGCCAGAGTTTTCATTAATGTGCACATAGTATTTGTCAATCCAACAGGATAAACTAGAGATTTAATGAATAGGTGGTCTAATTAAATTTGTGAGAGGTATTTGAACTTTATATTAGAATTTCTTTTAGTTTGAAATCAGATGGTATTTGACTTTAAGATATGGTATCACCTCTTTTCACTGATTCTCTTTCAAGTAATTCAACATAGTAGATAATGCTATGTCATGAAAATCTTGGATGTAGGACAAATGCTTTTTATTAGAGGCTCTTGAGATGAAAAAAATGTAAGTCCTTTTAAAATCCCTGCCCTTATCTATTACATCTCTTGCAGATAGACAGCTGTGAGATAAGTGAATGAAGAGTAGTTCAAGCATAGTCTATCCATTTTGTTGGCATTATAACTTTTCTATTAATTCATACAGATATTAAATATTCAATGCCTGCCTTATAAATTAGTAAATAGAGGATATATGAATATGTATTTCATTTTATGCTCCCTGGGATAGCCATATGAGACCAACTACTTTATTAGTAATGCAAGGGGACAGTAGTTATGTGTTCATATTTCAACAGAGAAGATGACTTCCATATCGTGCTTGGAAATTATTAAACTATATCTTGGTATATTGTAGAAAAGTAAGTTTCAAATTGAGATTAAATCTGTTATTTTCTATAAATCAAGAGAAGGCACAAAAGCATTTCCCTCTCCTGCAAAAATCTTTGAAATGTTTCCTAAAGGAAAAATTATATATTTGCCCTCTGTCTGATTTGGTTTTGTGTATGTGTGTGTGTGTGTGTGTGTTGCCGCCTCTGAATCTCTGCAGATTGTGTGTATATCCTTATTAATCTAATTTGTTTTACTAATGTCTTTATGGAGGGAAAAAACCACAATCAAACCTAACTTTTTACTTCTTGTTTCCATATAATTCACACTATCTCCCGAGATGTCAGATTTTTATTTAGCTTTCTGAAAACTTAGGTCTGCTATCTATAAAAATAGTGATAATTCCTCAATGGGTTGTTGAATTAAATGAGATACATTTTATTTTCAGGATCCATATTGATTCTTGAACATTTCAAGAACGAAAACTGTGAATATACTGAGAATATTTCATAAATTCATTACTAAAATTTAATAACATATAGCATTTTTTTTCTCTGTAACTGAGAAGTCATACAATGCAATAAGATTCACAATTGGAATGTTCAGTAGAGTAGGTCAAGCAGCTCAATGTGAAGCATGCCTAAAAGAAAGCTTACCCCCAAATTATATTAGATGTTAGCTCAAATAAGTGAGAAATTTACCTTGAAATTATTTAAAAAGTACCATCTGGGCAGTAAATAACATCCCAAAACATAGCAACATATAACTGAAGAGTGACCCAGTGAGTCCTGTGACAGCTTTGAATGTGTTGAGAGATATTATGAAAAGTTTCTATGACGTAGCAGTAAGACTGGAATTATGTCTGACTTGCTTAATGTAATTCTGAGTTTGTGTATTTTCCAGAGCATACTGTTAAATATTCAATTTTTTTTTTCTCTTTTGATACAGAGTCTAGCTCTCGCCCAGGCTGGAGTGCAGTGGCGTGATCTCAGCTCTCTGCAGGCTTCGCCTCCCAGGTTCACGCCATTCTCCTGCCTCAGCCTCCTGAGTAGCTGGGACTACAGGCACCTGCCACCACGCCTGGCTAATTTTTTCTATTTTTTTTAGTAGAGATGGGGTTTCACTGTGTTATCCAGGATGTTCTCAATCTCCTGACCTGGTGATTCGCTTGCCTCCCCTCTCACGCCTGGGATTACAGGTGTGGGCCACAGCGCCCAGCCATATTCTAGTATTTTTACAGTGTTTAAAATTGTTCCATAAATGCACTTTTTTAGGGCAACCAGAATGTATGTACACATTAGATAGTAATTTCATTTTTTCCTTCATTTCTCACTCTTTCTCTTTTCCACACTGCTAGCTATTTCTTTATTTCTACATTGGCCTTTGACTTTGTTATTCGATTCTTATTTTACTTCTAAATCAAAACTAAGTGAAAATATAATAGCTAGCCTGACCTTTATAAAGGTGTCGGTGATTCTTTCTCAAGGGACTCTAACATACTTTGTCTGCCAGTACCCTCCCTCGTTTGACCTTCTTAAACCTTTCATGTAATGAAGATGAAAATGGAAAGAAAGAAAATATAGTGATTTTGATTGGATGAATTTCTTTGGGGTATTTTTATTTAACCAAGAAGTGCATGAATGTCAACTTTGGTTCTTTCAAAGCACTACCTTGCTAAGAATAACTTTTCTTTTGAGAAGTTCAACAGTCATCCCTTCTAGTAGTTACAAATAGAAGTGCACTTAGGACAGAGTAAAGAGTTATTGGTCAAAACGATACATTTATAAATTGTGTATAATTATATGTCAATTGGATACTTCATGAGATTATCTCATGTCATAGTTGAAGATTTCTCTGAGCAATAGCAGTTGATACTTCATATAATCCCTTCTTTCTTTTTCTATGTATGTAGGCATGATCCACAGAGCAATGTTAATAGAGTTGTGAGATAGAAGAACAAGCCTATCTTATTTATTATATTAAATAGCAGTTTAGTAAACTAATAATAGATGTTTTAGTATTTAAATTCACCATAAATAATATTCCTAAGAAAACAGTGATAGACATGAAAAAAATTGTTTCTGATACCTTAACGTTGTTAAAATAGTATATCCTTAATTTCGTAGAATATTCAATCTCTCCTTTGTTAGTTTTTTCACAAATAGGGATAACCCATTTACTAATGGTTGTGTGGACATTGTGCTAAGGTAGTTGAAAATCTTAATCTACTCTCACAAGTTAATAAAGTCACACTGGGTTTGATTGGCTTCAGATACATAAAATACTGTAGCACCTATTACTCTGAAGTGATGAGGTGAAATGTAGGTCAGAATTTAGCATAAATATATGAATGTAATTCCTGAAATAATTGACTGGGTTCAAATTCTAAGTTTTTAACTTATTGGCTTTTCAACCTTTAAGCCTGTTGTATAACTTCTGTGTGCCCCGGGAAATTGGAAATAAAAATTATAAATCTTTCATACAGTTATTTTGAGGATTAAATGGATCAATAGATACAAACTTGGTTAAAACAGTGCCTGCTGCACCAAAAGCACCCCCAAAAATATTAGCAAAACTAGTAAGTGGGGAATGTAGGAAATATCTTTTCATGTAGGGTGCTCTAAGGAGGTCTTTTAGGTATTGTCTTTCTGAGGATCTTTAAGAATCTGAGGATAAATATCTTGGATTCAAAAAATGTTTTATGTACTTTTCATGTTGGGAACATTGTATTATGGACTTTTGATTTTGTAAATTTATATTAACCAACATTTAGAAATGTGTCTGGCTTGCCTTTCAGAGATAGAATACCTCACACTTTTTAAAGATACCCAGAAATATAAAAATATGCATTATTATGAAGATTATGATTTTATTTTATTAGAGATGGGTTCTCACTATGTTGACCAGACTGTTCTTGAACTCCTGGGTTCAAGCAATCTTCCCACTTCAGCCTTCCAAGTTGCTGAGACCACAGATGAGTGTCACTGAGCCCAGGCTAAGATTACAATTTATGAGGGTCTTGTATATTCATATCTCTTTGGCCTTTTAACAACACTGTGATATAAGTAATATGATTGTTTTCCCCATTTTATCAACGAGAAAAATGAAGGTAAATGAGACTAAGAAGTAAGTGAGACTAAGTGGTTTACTAAACGTCTTACTACTTCTTAGTAGAGAAAGAACTTTTTAAAGCAACAGGTTATGATTCCTAAGCCTTTGCACCTTCAAAGGTGAGATACAAATAATAAAAGCTGCCTTTGGCCAATGGAAAAAAAGAAAAAATATTCTTTTTCCTTATTTGTATATATCCAAAAGCAAACTCATGATACGAACTCTCCTCCACCTCTATGGCTGTTCTCTGGTCTTATCCCAATAAAGGATACCATACATCATTTCATTTAGCAGGTAAAAACACATGTAATCCTTAAGGCCTCACTTTTGACTCAGTGTCTAACCCATCACAAATCTTGTCCATTACATCCATGATATTTTCTTGTAAATCTCTCAGCTCAGTCTGCTTCACATCTTCTCTGACACTAAGTCAAAGCTACCAACATTTCTCCCATTTACTGTTATAATAACTCCTCAATTAACGTGTTTACATCCATGTGCCTCCTCCATTCTGCTGTCTACGTTACAACTGAGGTTGCCTCTTACAACAGAAATGCTGTCTTTACATTTCCAACTGATAACCTCTTCACCACCTTGTCTCATCTCTTGGGAGAAAGGACAAAACAATTAAAGTCCTTAAACTGCCTATGCAGCTCTGCAGTATCTGTTCCCTGCCTGCGTTGCCCATTCATCTTGAGGTTTTTCTCTCCCTCACACAGGTTAGACTGCACCATGCTCCCCCCTTTTGTCTTCTGTGCTCTTTTCAGTCTGACTTGCCTGGAACTCACTATCTTGCTCCTCCTGCCACTGTGGCTCCCCACTTCTGATGAAAATGTACCTTTTATACCCATCCTTCAGATGGAGCTTGAGCACCACTCTCTCAGAATAAGCTTTTCTAAGCCTCAAGGTCAGATCTGTGATAGTCTTTTAGTACATTATACTTAATTCTCATTGAATTGTCACAGTTTAAACGTATTTATTTCACCAGTGACTTGATTCATATGTAACTCTCCTGCTAGAATTCTTAATATCAGTGTTGCTTTCTACTGTTTCTATGTGATCTAGCAATAATGACAGGTAATTGTATACCTACAAGTGTTGATTGAAAGAATGGATTAAAAAAAGGTAGATAAGACTTTTATATTGCTCCATTTGATCCAGTTATTCACTGCTTGGTATGTATTATACAGAATCAATTCTAGAAATGCTTCTATGCCTTATTGAGAAAAAATAACAAAATAACAGTATCAATAATTTTTTGAATAAACCAATTATTGTAGGAAGACAAGATGTATCTGATAACAACCCTACTTTTGTGTACCAATCATGACTTTATTCAAATATGTGTGATAGCAAATTGTTTCACTAACTATAAAATTATACAAAGCATACATTTATAAATATACATGTTTTAAAATTCTATGTAATATAGCTATATATGTATACAGCTATATATAGCTGTATAAAATAAAGATGAACAAATATGCACACCTTTTGTTACGCATGAGGGTTCAAGTATGTAAAAACTGGATAGTACTTTTTAGCACTTGTACTTGGTGTAGTTATACGAAGAGCACTGAAATGAAAAAGTAAGCATACTTGGGTCCTAGCTCTGGTTTTTATCTGAATTGGTTCTGGGAATATTAAGAAAAACACATTGATAGGAATCAGTTTTCTCATTTGTGATTTAGGGGACTGAGCTGCAAGGTCTGTCAGGTCCCTTTAGCTTCATAGTGCTGTGATCTCTGTTGAATTGCACTAACATTTCTATGAATGGCATTTTCAAACCCAGAAGCATTTGAGGAAATGACAAGTGAAATGCTCAGGGGTGAAATTTTGCACAAGTGTTACAACAGGGTTGGAGAAACACCATGTATTAATATGGCTACAATGTTGCTAGCTGAGAACTTCATGTTATTGTTAGTGTTTTGTGTAACTTATTTTAATTATTTGAGCAAATTATTCAAACCTTTTTAAAATAGCATTAGAACTTTCTAAAATATGCAAAACATAGTTTAGGTTTTCTGGATTTTCATGTCATACTATTTTTTGATTAAAAAATATCTTCAATTGATAAAATAGATAAAAATGTGAATGAATGTTCAGTAGCTGGCTGGAGTTAATTGCCATATGATTTTCAACAACTTGAAATATTAAATGTTAAAATGAGGTGACTAAAAAATCAAATAAAAATTACTTTAAAAGAGAATTAGGTGTTACTAGAAGTCTGAAATAAGAGCTATTATAGTTGAACACAGAATTAAACCTTGACTTTTTTTTTTTAGCAAAAATGGACAGACCAAAAACGTGCCATTTTATGTTTATATGGCTGTGACTGACTTTACCAAACTTAAAAAAAAAAAATCTTCAAGAACATATGTGAACCTGATACTTACTTTAGGCATGTTTTTACATTTTTAAAGGATTGAAAATCCCTTCATAATTTTTAGTTCTTCATGCTCAATGGAGATACAAAAATTTTATTCTAGATACATTCATGACAATTTCTGCAGTATATCTGTTAATAGGTCACAAAAAAACCTTATCACTGACCTAAGAGTTTTCACATGACATTCTCTTTGTTATTTATGAATGTAACAAAATTTAGAGACACTAAGTTTGTGACCACTATTCAGAATCTCCTAGGTCTATTCTCAAGAACTATTCCAGTGACAGCCTTAATATGTTTCTTAGTAGAAATCTCAGTGCCTGGGATTATGTCCAGGTTTTTGACAGCTGTATATATCATGTAAAGGTTGAAAGGTAGGAGACAGCTTCCAGAAATAATGAGTACCTAGATATCCGATAGTCATCTTAAAACAATTTAGTTAGAGAGAGTTGGGAGGCAGCCAGGAACTGAAATTGAAGATGCAAATATTAATGGAATAAGATAAGGGTTGTAAATCACAAAAATTTGCATGCCATTGATATTGCGTAGCAAGAAGATTGAACAATGATTGACAAGATATAGGTATTAATTTGGGGACATAGAGATATGGAAATAATAGGATACGATTAGCAAATTAAATGTATATAATTCAAATATTAAAACAGATTTAAAGCAAAGAAAGAGCAAAAAAAGATATTTTCATGCAGTATCTTGGGTTTTAACATCCTATGTGAAAAATCATCACAGAGTATATTCAAAAAACACATGTGAAAAATAAGAATTTATTTTTTAAATCTCAAAGCATGGTAGATATTGTCACCATCAGTCTGAGACATTTGTATATGTTTATTAGATAAATTCATACACCTATGATACCATTTTTATGATTACTATCATATTTACTGATTGGTGGATAAATTTTCTTTATCCCTTATGAAGCCAAATTCAATAAAATACGAAAAAGTGACTTTTTCCAGTTATTCCAGTTATCGAATTAATAGGAAACAATGTAATACTTTGTTCTCCATGTATTGACTACACACTGTTATTTGTGTGCTGTCCCTTCTCAGTATCAAACAGGGTCAGTCTCAATATATTTTTCTTTCTTCCTGAGAAGAATGTAGGACAAGTTGAATAAACGGAAGAAAAATGCTGTATATTGGGTCACTTCTCCAACTTGGTGTTTATTGTTTCACTCTTCTTGAAATGATAGATTCATAATGTTTGATAAATGACTGGAAAGGTTGTTTTAGTTTCCTGTGCTTCCAAAGCACACAAAGTTTTGCCTAATGGATGGCATACTCAGTGAATCAAAGGATGTGTTTCTATGGTCTCCACAATACTGAGGCATTTCCTTTTGTTTTAAGTTATAGCAACAGATTTTGTTACATTGACACAAACAGTGCAGGTACAATGATGATCTTATAACAAGCTGCATCTGTTCTGATTTTTCCTGTGTGTCTGTGAAAATTTTCTACATTTCAGTCTAGGAGAGATTATTCCAAAATCAAAATAAAGTCAAAGGAAGATAAAAAGTTGAGTGGTAAGTATGCAATACAGCAATGCTCATGCATTCAAACACAGTAGGATTTCTAATTATACTGCAAGACATGGAAGTAAATGTAATGAACATATTTTAAACAATAGATGTAGGAAGGAGCTCAAAGAACTCAAATAGCCCAAACAATCCTGAGCAAAAAGGACAAAGCTGGAGGTATCACACTACCAGACCTCAAAATACACTACATAGCTACAGTGACCAAAACGGTGTGATACTGGCATGAAAACAGATACATAGACCAATGGAACAGATTGGAGAACCCAGATATTAGTCGACATAGATTCAGATAACTGATTTTTTGATGAAGGTGTCAAGGACACATCTTGGGGAAAGAAAAATCTCTTTAATAGCTGGTGGTGAGAAAACTGGATATCCACTTACAGAAGTATGAAACTGGATGCCCCAACTCTCACCCTATACAAAAATAAGCTCAAAATGGATAAAATACCTAAATGTGAGACCCAAAAGGATAAAACTACTAGAAGAAAACATATGGGAGGTGCGCTTCAGGACATTGGTCTGTGAAAAGATTTTATGAATAAGACCTCAAAAACAGCAACAACAACAAAACCAGTGGAATTACATCAAATTATTTATTTTGCTGTGCAGAGTCTTTTTAATCAACAGAGTGAAAACACCAAGTATATAATGGAATAAAATATCTGCAAATGACTCATTTGGCAGGAGATTAATATCCAGAGTATGTAAGGAACTAAAATATCTCAAGAGCAAAAAAGAACCAACCTGATTAAAAATGGGCAAATGATCACAACAGACAGTTCTCGAAAGAAGAAATACAAATGACCAACAAATATATGAAAACATGTTCAACATCACTAATCATCAGGGGAATGCAATCAAAGCTATAATGAGGTATCATCTCACTCCAGTTAGGATGGCTATTATCAAGAATACAAAACACAGTGCTGGGGCAGATGCAGAGAATAGGGAACTTTTATACTCTGTTGGTGGGAATGTAAATTAGCCAAGCCACTATGGAGAAAAGTATGAAGTTTCCTCAAACTACAAATAAAACCACCATATGATCCAGCAATCCCACAAGTGGGAAAATAAACCATTATATGAAAGAGGCATCTGCATCCCGATGTCTATTGCAGCAGTATCCACAACATCCAAGATATGGAATAAGTCTAGGTGTCCAACAACAGATGAATGAATAAAAAATTGGTATACATACACCAGGGAATTATATTCAGCTATAAAAGAGTGAAATCCTGTCATTGGCAGTAACATGGAAAAAGCTGCAAGACATTAAGTGAAATAAATGAGGAATATAAAATTAAACATCTCATGTTCTCGTATGTGGAAACTAAAATTAAGTTGATTTCATAGGAGTAAGAAGAACAGATACTTGAGGCTGGGAAGGGCAGAGAGAAGGGAAGGATAAGAAGAGATTTGTTAAAGGATTTGCAATAACAGCTAAATAGGAGGAGTAAGTTCCAGTGTTCTATCTATTGCACTGTAGGATGACTATAGTTAACGATAACATACAGTTTCAAATAGCTGAAAGGAGGATCCTGAACATTCCCAACACAAAGAAATGATAAATATTTGAGATGACAGATAAGCTAATTTCCCCAATCAAATCACTGTGTGTGTACATAGATATATACACACACACACATATATATGCACCAAAACATCACTATGAAACCCCCAAAATACATACAATTATTTTGTCAATTAAACCAATTGGTTGCAGTACAGATGTATATACATTTTTTTGTAAAATAAAATTTTGCAATTATTGATTGGAAAAGCTATTCATTTGATGTATAAAACAATAAAGAACTTTCAAATAGTTAAATAGGCAAATAGAGACTGTCATTTAATATAACAGAGTGTGTTAGTTAGCTCATGTTATAACATAATTTTATTTTTGAGCCACCATGTATATAAATTAAAACATAAACATAGGTAGACTGTAGAGTTGCACTGTCTAATACAGTAGCCACTAGCTACATGAAGCTGTTGAAAACTTGAAACATGGCTACTCTACAATGAGATGAGATGTAATTTTAAAATTCTGCTGGATTTTAAAGACTATGGAAAAAAGTATTTAAAATATCCCAGTAATAAAGTTTCTATGACTATATACTGAAACAATTTCTTGGATATGTTGGGTTAAATACAATGTCTTGCTAACATTTAAAAAATTAATAATCTACTGTAATCACCTTAAATCGTGTATACACACAGGTAGCATACACACAAAAAGGAACTAACAGGAATGAAATTAAAGTGAAGCAGAGCTGCATTCTTTCAGGACTCATCAACTACTAAGGGCTCATGCAGTTATATCTAAAATAAGAGACCCCTTGCTAAAAGCAAATGGCTGTTGCATCCATGAAATACAACTGCCATGTCAACTCCCCCATAGGCTTAGCCACCGTTACTCCCACTGGAAAACTTCTGGGAGAAAATATTGGCTGAAGGAAGAAAAGCATAATGAACTCTGTAGGGCTACACTCTTTCCTTGGGTTTCAGTTTAAGGTCTATTACTGAGAAAGTCTGAGGCTGGCCTCTGTAAACATAATTTCAATTTTGCTGCTACTTTCATCAGTGGAAATCCAGATGATTGTCCCTCAAATTAAGGAAGTGATAACAATGCAGAAAACAAAAAGGGGCAAATCAATTCCTTTTTTTTTTTTTTTTGGTTCTTCTCTTACTTATAGCTGAAAAACTCATACCTATTTGTTAAGGAAGAAAAGAAAAGGAAGTATATTGTTCTCCTGTGAGTAATACGGAGTAAAGAAAGGTATTTTTTCTTTTCGTCTGGTCAATTTTCACTCATTAAGCCACAAACTAGAATACTTCTGATCCCAATTCTAGTATTATCCCCACTAAATGACACTATTTCTACTCATCTGAGTGTTTGAATACAAGAAACATTTAAACTCTGCAGTGTAACTGAGCTATTTAAAAAAGTAATAGAGGTTTCCAATAAAAAGAGCTTCAGTCACTTGGAAATTATGTGATATCTCCCTTATTTATTTTGTAGAAAAAAAAATCTCAAGGAGTTCTGTAGAGGGTTCTTTCAAATAAGACTTTCTTAAGTTCCGTATCATTTGCTAGAACAATACGTTGTTAAATAATTTGACGTTTCATTATGTTCTTTACCCTAACTATGGGAGAAAGCAAATACAAAAAACCTTCAACTATCCTGATGGCCAGATGCACTCTAAAGAAAGCAGCAGCATGATTCAGGCTTTCTTTTTAAAAATTTGAGTGTTTTTGCTGCATGCCAAATATGCATTTCTGCATTTAGAGAAGAATGTTCCCAAGCCTAAGGAGTGGAGTTCCATTCATAGCTCATCAATGCTTATCCAGAATTCTCCTGTAGTCAAATTATGTATTTTAAATGTCCATAGAATATGTTGCCAATTTTTAAATATAGAATAATAATCTCTTAAGTTCCTTATAGAAGCTGGATATGTTAGACCTTTCCAAGATGCATAGTTTAAAAAATTTTCTTCCATTCTGTATGTTGTCTGCTGACTCTGTTGATTGTTTCTTTTGCAATGCAGAAGCTCTTTAATCAGATGCCATTTGTCAATTTTTGCATTTGTTCCGTTGCTTTTGGTGTCTTCATCCAGAAATCTTTGCCTGTGCCTGTGTCCTGAATGGTATTGCTTAGGTTGTCTTGCAGGTTTTTAATAGATTTGGGTTTTACATTTAAGTCTTTAATCCATTTGATTTAATTTTGTATATGGTATAAGGAAGGGATCCAATTTCAGTCTTCTACATATAGCTAGACAGTTATTTTAGCACCATTTGTTGAATAGGGACTACCTTCCCCATTGCTTGTTTTTGTCAGGTGTTTCAAAGATTAGATAGTTGTAGCTGTGCGGTCTTATTTCTGGGTTCTTTATTCTGTTCCGTTGCTCTATGTGTCTGTTTTTGTACCAGCACCATGGTGTTTTGGTTATTGTATCACTATTGTATAGTTTGAAGTAGGGTAGCGTGATGCCTCCAGCTTTCTTCTTTTTGCTTAGGATTGCCTTGCCTCTTTGGGCTCTTATTTAATTCCATATAAATTTAATTTTTTTTTCCAGTTGTGAAGAATCTCAATGTTAGTTTAATAGGAATAGCACTGAATAGCATTTTCACTAATCACTTAAATTCACTTTTCAAAAATAATACATACATTTGGCCAAGAATCATGTAAAAAAAGCTCAACATCACCGATCATTAGAGAAATATGAATCAAAACCACAATGTGATACCATCTCATACCAGTTAGAATGGCTGTCATTAGAAAGTCATAAAATAACAGATGCTGGCAAGGTTCTGGAGAAAAAGGAACATTTGTACACTGTTAATGGGAGTGTAAATTAGTTCAACCATTGTGAAAGGCAGTCTGGCGATTCCTCAAAGACCTAAGAAGAAAATACCATTTGCCCCAACAATTCTATTACTGGGTATATACCCAGTGGAATATAAATTGTTCTGTTATAAAGCACATACACTCATGTGTTCATTGCAGCATGATTCACAGTAGCAAAGATATGGAATCAATCTAAATGTCCATCAGTGATAGACTAGATAAAGAAAATGTAATACATAGACACCATGAAATACTATGCAGCCATAGAGAAGAATAAGATCACGTCCTTTGCAGGGACATGGATGGAGCTGGAGGCCATTATCTCTAGCCAACTAAAACAGGAATAGAAAACCAAATGCCACATATTCTCACTTATATATGTGGGAACTAAATTATGAGAATATACAGATATATAGGGGAACAACACACACTAGGGCTTATTGGAGGCTGGAAGGTGGGAGGAGGGAGAAATGAGAAAAAATAACTAATGGGTACTAGGTTTTGTACCTGGGTGATGAAATAATCTGTACAACAAATCCCCATGACATAGGTTACCTATGTAACAAACCTGCACATGTACCTCTCAACATAAAAGAAAAAATAATAATTTGCTGAAGTGTTTTAATTTTTATTTTTTTACTTGAAATTTTGTGGAGAATAATTCAAACCTCTTCATGTTCTAAGTTATGACATGTTTCTTTGTAGAATAGAAAAAGTAGTTTCTTTCCTCACCCATTGCTATTCTGTGGTTGTGATTGCTATAACAAAAGACAGGTTAACAAGAGAAAAGCCTACAAATTTAATGTATGTGACATGGGAGCCTTCAGAAATGAAGATTCAAATAAACAGGAAAAATTGTGTACATTTTATGCTAAATGAGAAGAAGTGGACAGCTGTGCAGAAACATGATTGGACAAAAGGGTGTATGATCTAGAAATCTCAGGTGGGAAGGGAGGTTTAGCAAGGCCTGTCCATATTCTTCAGATACTTCTTGGTATCTCTGTGTTTCACTCCTTTTCCCTAGATATAGAGCTGGGCTTACAACTTATTTTTAGGGGAAGGTTACCTAGGTTTTATGGCCTGCTTTAGGGGAGAAGTGCGGGGAATTTTTTCTTGATTTGAGGGCTTGCTTCTGTTGCTTCCTCAAATGCCACTGTGTTATATTTTGTGGTAGGCTGTCATCCTTGTGCCCATCAAAAATAAAATCAATGTTATTTTCTATGTTAAATAGGTTTTCCCATCATGTACAGGAATAGTTTTTGAAAGGGGGGAAAAAAAATTCAAGCACCAGTCAGGTTAACAAATCTTACTCATGCTTTCAAATTCTATTGCACAACTTTTGCAATATAGGACTGATGAAATTGTCCCAATAGTTGTTGCCATAGAAAATGTTTAGCCAAGTAGGTGGAAATGAGTAGTAGCATTTGCATTTTCAAGGGGGAAAAGGAATTTGTTAAATGCGTGTTCACACATAGGACGCAAGGGAGCTTATTTTGAGAGAAATTTGAAGAAAGTGTTTTCACGAGGCACTTAAAATTCAATGCTTTGATGTATCATACAGTATGTTGTTTCTAAGTTATTTTGGTTTCACTCATGTGCTTTGTTATTATCTCCCTTTGTGTAAGAACCTGATGTTTTTGCTCATCATATTTCTTGGTGATTTAACTTGGGAATGTTGTGAAACATTTTTATCTGTTGCATGAAAAATACCATCTATTCCCAGTTTATACATTAATGCTTAACAAAATATAGACATACTATATGAACCTAGCATTTATATTACTTATCAAACTTCACTAATACATATCAAACGATTCTATTTCTACTAATACACAAATCTGGCACACAAATCTAGATTAAGTACGTATTTTCAGCTATTGACGTTTGTATTTAAGGCCAAAACATAATTTCTTCATACTTTTTTCATATAGCTGTCTGGATAGGCTAGGTTATGCTAATGGTAACAAAGTCAAAATTTCAGTTGCCTAAAACAGAAGAGGTTATTTCTTGTTCACAGTGTGTGTGCGTGCGTGTGTGTATCACGGGTTGGCTGGTGGCTCTTTTGTGCATGGCTGTTTTCCTCACATTGGAGCCTAGGTTGAAAGAGCAGCCATGAACATTGCTACAATCTGGGTAGACAGAAAATAGTGTGACAAATTGTGCCCTCATTAACTTGTTACCTAGAATAAGAAATAGCTGGAATAATTTTGAACGGTCCAAACTACTAACAAAATATGCAGACAAAACCCTAGTAACCCTAGTTGTGATCTAAATATTTGTCTCTGATACCAAATAGTTAAAATTCCCTGTGGAGTATGTGGGGTTGGGTGGGGAGGAGAGAGAGAACACATTTGATGATTACCAAGTCACGATCAAAACTTCTGCCACCCACCACGGAATTCTGAAGACAATAAGTTCAGAGAACACATCTGCCATATGTAGCAAATAAATACTCTATTACTGTTTGTGCTTTAGCTCCAAATTTCATGTCTTGGAGAGTTGAGTTTGAACTAGTCAAACTCCTTTAGCATAACCAAGTAAAATCAGCCTTCCCCATCTCTCCCTCCTCCTACTCATCTCATTCCTATGCCCTTGGTTTGCCAACATAGGACACATCCCAAAATGGAAAGCTCAGGTCCTCTGGGCTGCACTCAGCAGAGTTCTTAAAAAGAAAATAGAGAAGAAGAATCCAAAAGATTTAAAAAAAAACAAAAAACAAAACAAAAAAAAAAAACAAAAACACCAAAGGCTCAAAACGGAGATTCCAAAATAGAGAACAGGCCAATAAACCAGAAACGTGAAGCACCAAGAAAAGTGGTTGGCCATTTCCATGTATCTTTCTCAAATTGACAACTAAAATCATAATCTAAACTTGTCCAGGATATTTTCATTTATTTATTTTATATATTTTTTCACTTTTTTTTTTTTTTAAACAAAGGGTAGAACTCCATGTTTAAAATCCCCTGCATTTGGTTTGAGCGTAGCCAGACAGAAGAATAGAAGCAGATCTGGCTTGTGTTACCTGTTAACACAAAGGGCACATCTAGCCACCCAGTGGATCTGAAAGCTGCTAGCTAAAAGGAATACAATTAACCTAGTGTGATAAGGAACTGAGGGGGAAAAGAGGAGACAGAGGCAAAGAGAGAGATCATTTACATCAGGTATAACTCCCAATGCAATCCCTCCCCCCTCCCCCCTCCCCATGATAGGCCCCGGTGTGTGATGTTCCTCTTCCTGAGTCCAAGTGATCTCATTGTTCAGTTCCCACCTATGAGTGAGAACATGCGGTGTTTGGTTTTCTGTTCTTGTGATAGTTTGCTAAGAATGATGGTTTCCAGCTGCATCCATGTCCCTACAAAGCACACAAACTCATCCTTTTTGATGGCTGCATAGTATTCCATGGTGTATATGTGCCACATTTTCTTAAACCAATCTGTCACTGATGGACATTTGTGTTGATTCCAAGTCTTTGCTATTGTGAATAGTGCTGCAATAAACATACGTGTGCATGTGTCTTTATAGCAGCATAATTTATAATCCTTTGGGTATATACCCAGTAATGGGATGGCTGGGTCATATGGTACATCTAGTTCTAGATCCTTGAGTTGATGGGTGCAGCACACCAACATGGCACAAGTATACATATGTAACAAACCTGCACGTTATGCACATGTACCCTACAACTTAAAGTATAATAATAATAAATTAAAAAAAAGAAAAAAAAAAGAAAAAAAGAAAACAAATTACTCACATTTGGGTTAAAATGATCTTTACTTATAAAAGATCATAATGTATCTTGTTCTATTAAAAGCAAGTAAAATTCAAAAGCCAAAAAAAAAAAAAAAAAAAAAAAGAGATCATTGGCACCACGAAAAGACTTGTACATAAATGCTATTTTCCTGGGGAGGGTTAATTTTTGATTTTTCATAATTAATTTTTGTGCTAGCACTCAGTTTGTCTGCTAGTACATAAATAGTGAATAATTTTTGGATGAATAATATTGGATATTGCAGATTCTCCTTTCCTGCAGTTCTCAATCCAGTCCCTTTGACCTCTATTACAGAAAGTTATTTTTGCTGATAATCTATGGTTTTAAGCCTACTGACAGGACACTCCATGTGGTACATTCCTGCTAAGTAACTTAATTGAGATCAGATTAGTCTGAGACAATTACCTAGATTAACATATTTATGAAACCAGCCTTGGCATTGCCTGAAACATGAAAGCAATGAGAATCAATCTAGAAAAAAGAAACGAGAACTTCCCCTCCTCACCTTCAAAAAAAAGAGTAGTTCAGAGAGAATATCATAATTTTTCCTATAATTTACAGATTTTTAAAATGTATCAGAATTGTTACAGTGCCTAGTGTTTTTAAATTATAACTATAATTAGTATGCTTTAAGCTGTGGGTGGTGATGCAATAAAGAAATCAAATAAAGTTTTAAAAATCAAGTTTTAATAGCAACAGCAGTTCACACAATTAAGCTAGCAATTCAGTGAACTGCATCTTTTACAAATTCCAAGCTTTGCTGCATCATGGGGTGACTTTATAGCCTACTGTTTTCACATCCTTGTTGATATCTTGAATTAGTCAAGCATCTGTTACCCCAATGAAATCAGATATCTATTTCAATACTTTTGTTTTCAGCATTGCAGTCATGATCTCATTGCTTTTGTATATGTTCACAAATGAAAAACATGTTTCTAATACTTATATATATTTTTTCACATGCTTGTTAACAAAGGGCAGATATGAAGGGTTGTTTTTTAAACTGATCTACGTAAAGGCACATTCTCTCAATGTTTCCATTTACTTTTTTTTGTTGACGTGAGAAAACTATTCAAGTCAAAGAGAGGATTTATTCTGAAACTTAAATTGAGTAAGTTGGCAGGTAGTTCTTAACTGTGCTTTCATAATCTCATAAGCCACTGAGTTCTGTATCATTTTACTTCCACCATAATGTGTAGACAAAATAAGGGGTTAACCTAAGGAGTCTAGATAATTTTTATTTAAAATACTTTTAAAATATGTTGATATCAAGTATATTAGATATATTAGGCATATAAAGAAAAACAAGCATACAACCAGTTTTAAATCTCATACTTTGTTAATAAAATAACTCTAGTCAATATACTTTTCACTAAGTTGTGATTTTTTAACAGCAAAAGATTCAAATATTTTCAACTAAAATACCTTTTCTAAGTTCTGAGCATTAGAGAAAAAGTCTTGAGACACATTCCTTTTTATATTATTCAACTGCTCATTGTTGAAATGCTTTAGATTCAAAATGTTAAGCTGACAGAAGAGTGACTGGTATGAAAAGGTAATAGATATCCTTCTTTAAATTTTATTCACATGTCATATGATTGTCTGGAAGACTATTATTTAACGCTAAATCTTTTCATTTCTTCCTGTTATTGTTGATACCCTTTCATCATGGGTGGGAGAAACAGATTATACACCCCAATAAAAAAATAATATACAGCTATAGGTGGTTTGGAGTTCTGAAACTATTTGCTATCCAGAAAATAAACATTGAAATTATATTACGAATGTATTGATTGTATGAATGGCAAACAACTTTCAAATAACAGCAAATATTATCCATAGCTTAGAAATTCTGAAAAGAAAATAACCAAGGTGTTTCAATCAATCAACAATAGCTATTTTAAATGGCTTTAAACAAAGGGTGATGTTTGACACAATTTACCGAGACAACAGAAGATTCTAAACATAGATCATTCTTCATAGTTTAGTATCTGTGGATCAGAAAGAATCAGTTACTTTATTTTTGTCTGCAAGGATATATTGAAGGGCTAGAAGGGCAGAGAACTGAGAAAAGTTACTGTCAGAGCAGTTAAAAAGTGTTTTAATTTATATATCTTAAATCTTATAAAATCCTGTCTGGGAAGACATTATTAATTACAAAGGAAAAAACTAAGGCTTGCCTGTGAGCACATAGTCAAACACAGAGATTTTACCTGAATCCAGGATTTCTGTACCCAGAATCCATGTGTGTATTTATTCACCATGAGTTTGCTCAAAAATAAAACCGAGAAGAAGAAACAAGTGAAGGGAAAGGGTGGATATTGTTAAGGAGGCTTTTCTTTCCTTTCAAATTAAGGTGTAACAAAGTCAAGTTAGTGGGAGGAATGGATGGAAAAAGCATGCACTGTGTTTAGGATTCAAAATAAATTGGCAGCTCCTTGAGGAAGTAAAAGGGAGGATAAAGTGAGGAGAATGCAGAGGCTGCAACTGAGGACCCTAGGGGTTCATTAAATGTGGTTTAATCAGTCATACATGGCATGTTCACCCTCTGTATTTAATGGGCGTTGGAGGAGGAGCTCAATAATCTTCCCAGTAGTTTTATTTCTTTCAGGTTCGTTGTGTCAGTTACTTGGATGGTACTTGACTTTTGCATAAGGCAGTCAGGAAGGGCCAAGGGCACCTTTGTGAAAAACACATGAACAGAACAAATGTTAAAGAAACCCAGCCCATATTTAATGTTTCTCTCATTTGGCCTGACTGGCTAAGACTTGGTCGGTACAAACTTTTGAGGAGACAATTTGAGAAGACACATCAAAAAATTTTTAAATGTTTATTTTCTTTATCAATTCTAAAATACTATACAAAAAAGATTGCACAAGTACACAAAGATGTACAGAGAGATAACTGACATTCGTGCTCACAAAAATGTTAAAAATGACTGAAATATCAAAAAAGTATGTTTAAATACATTACTCTGTCTACACGATGAGTCAGTATGCAGTAATTGATACTTACGATTAAGAAATGTATGACAATATATTGCTGAGGGAAAAAGCAGATTTCGGACACTATGGTCTGGTTTAAAATTACACGTTTACATAGATTGAGAGATACAAAGTTTCAAACATAGATATGAATGTTTAACTTCTATGGTGCAGGATTATTGATTATTTTAATACTTCTTTTTCCTTGAATTTTTAAAGTTTTCTTCAATGTATATTGATCACTTTTGTAAGTTTAAATATGCTAAAAAGTAAAAATATGAAAAAATTTTCCCATTAGGCTTGAGTAACAATACCCAATTTGACATATAAAACATAATACTTAGATATTTATAAGAAATTGTGGCTTGCAATTCATTAGTCAAAAGGACATTTGCAGAATACAGTAACTTTTTCAAGGAATCTGGATGCCAAGTCCTGAAAAATCTCCTTATTTTGAAACGAAGATTTTTAAAGTACCATTTTGTATTATAATCTATTTGGTTTGTATGCTCACACTAAGTCTACATTATCTTATTTAAGTCATGTATAGAATAAGCAAAAATAGTTGCCTAAAAAGTTTGGATTATTATTCTTAATGCTGACAATATTTCTGAATAAAAAGTGCTGTCATCCCAACATCATTCCCAGCAAACTGTAACTGACAGATTGTATGATTTGCTTAGCTCATTTAGATGGTTTTGCAATAGAAATACACATATTCTCATCTATTGCAGGTCAAATAGTTCTAGAAATCCTTGTGAACATTACAACATTGGTAAGATGAATCTTATAAGCTTTAATTAACTTTAAAGTATTCTGAGATACCTGATATTGTATATCAGTTCCTCCTTTTCTACCTGAGTTGTGACAGGACAAGGTTAATGTGCATAGCCCTTCTGACATTGTTTCTGGTCCTCCATCCTTTGGCTTGTCCAGCCCCTGAATCAGCCCATAGACTCTCATTTTGGGTGTGTCTACTCTGTGGGTAATCTGGTTGTCTTTTTTTGATACCTCTTTGGTACAGTGTATTCTGGTTTGTGTGCTGAATGCTGATTTTTTAAAAAATGTTCCAAAAACTGTGCAGTCTACCATGTTCTGCTTTGTAAATACTATGACATTTAAAATGAATGCAGAGTGGACAAAATACACTCTTTATCAAAGTAAGTTAACAATACAGCATTTAAGTTTCTTCTTTAGTGATGCTTGGCCAATTTGCTTAATGTTATAGTGTAAAACACACACACACACACACACACACACACACACCCAAAAAATTCTGTCCAAAGAATTGGGAAATTTGGGCTTGAAGATGTAATTTAAAGTAGAGGAATTCAGTTTATTAATACAGAGTTCTTGGCATCTCCTCCTGTACATTGACTGCAGGTATGTGGGCCAAGGGTAATTTTTGCTCGAAGATGGAAAGAATACCTCTTTCTTACTTGCTGACGTATAAATTGATGATAAAAATAGGAGGAAAAAGGGATTTGTGGAATGTAGAGCTAAACATATTTAGATGTGGTTTCTATTTCAGTTATTGCTAGGCATGTATCTTTGAGCAGATTACTCATCCTCTTTGACTTTTGTCTCCCTGTATAGCAAATGCAGAAAATAATGTGAAACTTATAGTGTTGTAGAAATTAAATACGCTTTTTTATGTAAGGAAACAAATATAATTCCTGGCATTTGCCAGTGCCTTTTTCCCTGAATATCTAAAATGCTATGGTTGAAAATGCTTGTTGAAAATAACTCTTGCAGAAATTGCCAGTGTCAAACCTTGTTGTATTTACCAAGGAATGTACAACCTTTTGCTAGTCTGGTACTATTTTAAATCTAGCTATGGAGACTTAAGCCTGCTCATCCACAGTGTTCTTGGATACTTCTATTTTTATAATTCAGCTCTTTTGCTTCCATGATCTGTCCTTCCGCATTTTGTGCTTAGGTCCGAGTCTTTTGAACTTTTTAAGTCTGATTCTTCCTAGCTACAATATGGGAATAATAATACATTACTTAATGGAAATTATGAAATTTAAATGAGATAATCTATATCTGTGGCTTCAAAAAGTATAAAATAGTATGCAATTATACTGCCATGTTGTTGCTATTATTATATGTAGACGCTTAAATCTTCTCAAAGGACTGATCAGAATTGAGAATATTAGCATGTGTCCAACTGTACAATTTGCAAATTCAAGCCTAAATGAAAGAAGTAGATTGGACTGTCAAAATGGTATGCTTGTGAATAATTGAGCAAAACAGCTTGGTGCAGTCCTACTATTCACATAATTTAAGACTGAGGAGCACTGGGCACAAGCAGTTGCATGCTGATGCCAATTCATGCTGGCGCCAGTTTGTACCGGCTCTTGACAGCTGATTGTGCTCCTGTTTTTCCAAGTCCAAATTCAATGACCTCATACTGGTAGCTTAAAATTGGCTAGAATCAGTATTTCACTAAGGAAGTAGGGGTACTACAGATTAGGACTTGTTTTGTTTTGAGATCCAGCTGTCAAACATTTACCAGTATGCCACAGGGCACAGCACTCACCATGCCCATTAAGGGCATATCATGGTTAATAAAATCGCACTGGATATATTGGTATACAGTAAGAACATTTGAAGAAGTAATCTTTTCTCTTTGAAATGATCCATTATTTCTGACAAGGTGAATTCTTTTACATTATATTATGAAATAGAGAATACAGCCAAACAGAGCAATGATATCCAGTAGCAGAAAGATTTCCTGCTTTCAATCTGCGATTTCTGAGATCAGCTAATTGACATCTGAAAGCATTAAGGAGTCACTGTTAACAATATTTGCTACTTACATTGTATTTGACAATCTTTTTTACTTTGTGTATCTAGCAATTTCTTCAGACTCTGAGGTATAATTTAGACTGCCTAATACCTCAATGAAAGTACAATTTGTTTCTAATTCATCAGGCCTTCTGAATTTCTGTTTGTATTTATAATTAGAATATGCTTCCTTTGAAAGAAATACGGGAGCCGAATTTATATATGCATTTTTATTATATTCCAATGTACTGCCACTATACAACTTCATTTTTCTTAAGAACACCAACAGCACTTAATATAATAGAGGTTCTTTCACAAGAATTTCTAAAATAATTTTTAAGATATCAATCAGAACTAAAATTTATTTCAACTTAAATGAGATTATTTTAAATCAGTTATGTATATTTAATAATGGCATAATAATAGGAATGAGCACAAAACTCATTCTTATGTGTTAAGTCTTATTTTCCTAGTACCTAAGTTACTCTTTAGAATTACATATTCCAGGGCCATGACCAGCAATTGGGTAATCAAAGTGGTTGTTAGGTATGTCAGATATTTAATGGAGTGAATTTACAATTAACATTCACTCAGAAAATACATGTACTAAGTGACTACATAGATGTCCTCTATTTGAGAGTCCATAGTATATGCTTTATAAATATTTGAAGCAGGATGGAAGAATGGGTCCTGAAGAATACACAAAAATGTAACACTCAAGAGTTTTCCATAAAAAGCATAAAAAAGTTGTAGTCAGGGTTCTTCTGAGAAAAAAGGGTGTGTATATGTTGTACACATACATACACCCAGATTTATTTCAGGAACTGGCTCATGTGATTGTAGAGACTCTCTAGCATAACATCTGCAAGGTAGGCTGAAATGCTGGAGATCCAGGAAAAAGTGGCCAATGCAGTCTGCTGGCAGAATTTCATTTTCTTCTGGGGAACTCAGTCTTCTATCTATTAATACCTTTAAGTGATTGAATGAGGCCCACTCACATCATGGAGGAAAATCTGCTTTACTCAAGGTCTACTGATTTAAATGTTAATCTCATGTAAAAATACCATCATGGAAACATCTAGCATTTTGTTACTCCAAATATTTAGGTACTGTGGCCTCACCAAGTTGAAAAATAAAAATCACCCCAGGAAGCAAGACTGTGATGCACAAATGGTTAAAGCACATATTAAGCAATTCACTAAAATTGTGATTACAATGTAATACTAAAGGTTATGAACACAGACAAAAGAGAAACAGTACTTAGAATTTGTTACAAATGAATATACTTACTCCAAATTGGACGTCGGGACACAGGTGGGATTGTAACATAAAAGCTAAGTATATTTCATGTGTATGTAATAGGGTGTTAGCAATGTGAAACTGATGGATTACCTAATCTGGGCTAGGTACTACTTGGAACTTCAAAAAGGGTATCATCTGTTTAAACCAGAGAATCAGTGGTATGTTTAAGAAAGGATCTATGAGTTATAAAATATATGATTAACCATGGACTGAAAGATCAGATTCGCTATCTTATTAGCTTCCTGAAAAATAGATTGGGTGCTTATTATTTCATTTAATAGAGGAGAGCTCATTGTGTGATAGATCTACATATACTAGCAGTATGAACAGTTAACAATAGTAACTTTCTTTATAGCAAGAGACTCCATTAACTCATCTATAAACCAGGAATACTTGATTCGTGGCTATTATGAAGCTAAATTTTAAATCGTGTTATTTTGTTCATAATATTGGTGGAGTGTATATTATGTTCTAGGCAGTATACTATTTGTTGGACACAAAAGAACAAATAAGAGACAGTCATTCCTTTAAAATGTTATTTGTGTGTGTGTGTGTGTGTATATATATATATACACACACACACACATATATATATATACTGTAACAGTAGAGTGCCTATAATAGAAAATTAATAGCAGACAGATAGGATTAATGCAGATTTTCTTAATGTCTTCCTCACTCTGTATACAGAGACACATAATATGTTTACATATAGTTACACACATACAAGTGCAATCTGAAATGCTTCCATCCTTGACCTCCTTTAGGTGTTACAAAGTTACTCTCCAAAGTACAAAAATATTTTCAAGCTCAATAGTTCTATCACAGAACTAAACCTGAGGAAAAAAATCACAGCCTGATGATTTAATACCCAATCTTGCCCTTGGGTGTATGAATCACATTGCAGCTTGTTTTAGAAAAATATGTAGTACATTTATGAGTCAGACTTTGGAGAGAGGTTGTCTTAGACAAGCAAATGTGATTCCTCTAATGCAAAATTTAGAAATGACCGCATAGACAATGTGTCCTGAAGACTCTGCATTCAGACAGGTTGTATTCCCTTGGAACGCAGCATGTGGGAAACTTCAACCCAGCAGTGTGTGAACAGTATACTTCTCCTTTTCAGGTATAGCTGTAATTGCTCTCCTATGATTTGACTGCACAAGAGACACAGAACACTGATCTTAAACATTTGTTGATAAACCTGAGTTTCCTTTGACACTTATTGTGGGGTCTCTGTGACTATAATAGAATCAGATGATAATTTAACACACATACTGTTGGCATTTGTCAAGCCTGCTTCTATTAAGATCATAATACCAATTACATTACATGGCTGAGAAAGCAATGCTCTGATTAGTTACTTATGTGTAAAATACACCAGTGCCTTTCCTACCTAAAGTTTTTTTTCTCCTAGATATATTTTTATTGGGGATGGCTGTTGCCACAGTCTATCTGTAGCTACTTACCTTTATGGGCTTTAACCCTCAGAAACTCTGACATACCTGCCAAGTTGCTGAATGTACTGATACCATCTATATAATGCGAGTAATTATCCCAGAGTTGCTGGGAAAATTATACATACGATTTTAAAATTGTGTCTGGCACAAAGTAATTGCTCACAAAATACTAGATAATAATTTATCAGTTAGTTTTGGGGAGTTGGGGTAGCACAGTAATATTTAAATGGTAGACATCTGAGATAAAATTGTATAGTTCTCATAGGCAAAGTGCACAATTTTGAGGATTTCAGGTAATGCTAAATGAAAAACCTTTTCATCCTTGGGTAGTTATGGTAAGGATGCAAATTGTTGAATTTTTTTTCATTTCATTATATTATGCATATTACTGAGGATATTCATGTAACTGATATGATCAAAACCACATATACATTTTTTTCTACTTTATTTGCATACTTAGGAATACACTGCAGGAAAAGCACTTTTGGAAAGAAGACCTCTGAAAATCTTTTTCTTCATAAGTAAGTTGTCAAAAATCAACTTTATTTAGAACTGGGGTAACTACCCCAAGATGTGCAACAATCTGAAGGATTTTACTCAAGAAAGTGGCTGAATCTTGGTAAGAACAGTGAGCTTTGTGGCATTTTAACTTACCCTCTACCCATGCTCTCTCCCCAGCTCTGCAGTAACATTGACAACCGACAGGCATACC
Organism: Macaca thibetana thibetana; assembly: GCF_024542745.1. Taxonomy (NCBI): domain Eukaryota; kingdom Metazoa; phylum Chordata; class Mammalia; order Primates; family Cercopithecidae; genus Macaca; species Macaca thibetana. The sequence goes on from NC_065591.1 coordinate 89,255,222, forward strand.
TCCCTGGTGGCTATGAACACCAGCCTTCTAGCAGTCAGTAGAGGGATTAGAATAGGTTTTGTAAAATATACCAATGCTCTTCCTAAAGTGTTTTTATCCTAGCGGGCTCCAGAGCACAATCTACCTCTAAATACTTACCTTTATCGGTTTAATTCACACCTTTAGGGCTTGATCTCTTAAAGGACTGTCACCATTTGGCCAGTCTGACAGCTACTCGGGAAAAGTCCATTCTTTTTGATACTCTTTATCTAACCCCAGGGCATAGTTAGAAAACAATTAGTGGCAAATGTTTACAACTGCAGCTACCTAAGTTTAGGACCACCAGACTACAAAGGAAAAAAAAAAAGTGAGAAGGATAAATTAGCAAATTAGGTGTTAATGGGGCTTTGAAAACTTCCCATATATTTCTGGTAATACAGAAGGCCCCTGGCATGTTCAGGGCATTTAAGGAGATCTCTGACCAATCACTAGTTTATTGCTAAGCTTATGAGTGACTCCTATGACTAAATATGAAAGAGAATAACCCAGGAAAATCATTAAACAAATCTTGGAGTAGCTGGTTTCTTTAGGAGAAAGAAACACACATGAGAGAACCAGGAAATTATGGCACTTACAAAAAAATAAAAAGCAATCAGTAGAAACTGATCCCAAGGAAGGCAAGTATTAAAATTACTAGTCATTTACTTGAATAACTATGGAAAGATTGAGATGATGTCTATCAAAAATAGAACACATCAATAAAGATTATTTAAAAACAGAATAGAAATTCTGGAGTTAAACTAGAATAAGAAGCCTAAGAATATTTGAAGAAAAAACGACCACAAACTTCCAAAATCTGGAAGAATTAACACATCAGAGCTCAGACAACTAACTTGGATAAACTCCAAGAGATGCAAACTTAGACAAATCACAGTCATAGTCAAACTTTGAAAAACAAAACAGAAATAGACTCTTCAAATCAGAAAGAGAGAAGTGAGTCATCACATAACAGTGGCTTTAATAGATTAATAGCCAACTTTGAGAAAAACTATGGAACCCAGAACACAGTGGAATGACATATTCAAAGTGCTAACAGAAAAAAGGCTCAAAAGTAGGCAAAATAGATACTTCCAATATAAAAGAATAACAAAACAACAAGAAAAACGTGAGAGAATTTGGCAATACCAGACTTTACAAGAAGTATTGAAGTTTATCAGGCCAAAGTAAAAGGAAGGTAGAATAATTGCCATGAATGCAGAGCAATGCCAGAAATAACTACATAGGTGAATATGAAAGATAGTGTTTTTTCTAGAAATTTTTTTCTACCTGATTTTTAGAAACAATTACATAAAACAACAGACATTAAAATTTGGGATTGGGGATAGATATTGCAAGATGGCAGACTAAGACTTTATAGACTTTATACCTTGAATCCCCCTACAGTAATAGCAACTTGAATCACTGCCTACATGTAAAATACACTTTCATAAGAGCTAAATGAATCAGAGAGATCACATCTAGATGTAGAACAGAAATAAGAAAAAAAAAAAAAAAAAAAAAAAAAAAAACGCACTGAACAGGAGAGAAAGAAGAATTTTTACACTGTCCCTGTTACACCTCCCCTGACCAGCAGCACAATTTGAAAACAGATACCCTTCATTCCCCAAGGAGAGAGAAATGAGCTCAGGACTTTGCCTTAGACTCACACACCAAGACAATCCCAGACCTTAAGCTGTTACCCACAGGTGGAGCCTCCAGGATGGCCCCAGCACGAGGCCATACCGAATGACACTTTTCACAGAAAAAAAGTCATATGGAACCATAAAGTATCCGAACTCTCACAACAATTTTCAGCAAAAGAACAAACCAGAGGCATCGCACACATTATTTGACTTCAAGTATACTACAAAGCCATAGTAATCAAAACATCATGGTGATGTTATAGAAACAGGCACCAGTAGAATAGAGAACCTGGAAATAAAACTACATATTTACGGTCATGTGATGATTCCAGGACTAGGCAATGGAGATAAGAGAGTCTCTTCAGTGAATTGTGTCAACAGAAATGGATATCCACATGGTGAAAACTGAAATTGTACCATCTCTCGCATCATATTAAAAAATCAACTCGAAAGGAATTAAAGAGGAAACAAAAAGCTGAAACTATTGGAATAAAAACAAACATAGACAAATGGGATTAAATCAAAAAGCTTCTGCACAATCAATCAACAGAGTGAACAGACATGGGGTTAATATCTAAAATATACAAAGAAAGAACTCAACAGAAATAAAATAATTAAAAATCAACCAAGAATTTGAAGAGACAACAAATGAGCAACAGTTATATTAAAAATGAAACTTCTGTATGATTCAGCAATCTAACTGCTGGGTACATAAAATGAAATCAATATGTTAAACTGATATCTGCACTCCCATGGTTATTGCAGCACTCTTTACAATAGCCAGCATATGAAAACAATTGTAAGTGTCCATGAACAGCTGAATAAAGAAAATGTGGTATATATACACAATAAAATATTCAGCCTTAAAACCTAAGAAAATTTTGCAATTTGGGACAACATGGATAAACATGGAAGACACTGTGTGAAGTAAACCAGGCACAAAAAATACTACAGGATCTTACTTCTATGTGGAATGTATTAATTAAAAAGTTAGGCAGAGAGTAGAATGCTGGTTGCCAGGGTTAGGGAGGCAGTTGGAGAGATTAACTTTTAGTACACAAAATTTCAGATGGGGGAATAAGTTCAAGAGAGCTTGGCAATGGTAGTTATTAACAAATAGATGGATAGTTGTATTTTTAAAAATTGCCTAAAGAGGGGATTTCAAGTGTTATCACAAAAAAGTACCTTAATGCATTATTAATTAGCTCAATCTCACTATTCAATGTATACTTATTTTAAAAATGTGACACACTTTAAATACAATCTATCTTAAAGGCATTAAAATCATTAATGAACCTATGATGCATTAAGATATATATTTTTTATCACTGGAAAAGTATAAATGAAGGGAACAAAGCTATATTGAATGAAAGTTTTTGTATATTATTAGAATTAACATGTTACTAATCTGAATTAAATGGCTTAACATTAAGATGTTACTTATAATTCAGGGCAACAACTAAGAAAATAACTAAAAAATACTGTAAAAGAAACAGCAAGAAAAGTATAATATAATGCTAGACTCCAGAGAAGGTATTAATGAAGAAATTTTTTAAAAGATACAAGATGTATAAAAAACTAAGAGCAAAATGAAAGCTATAACACCTAAAAGCCACTTATAAAAGGGTTAATACCCTAATCAAACTCAGATATTATGTTTTCTTTTATTATACAATCTCATAAGATTATCTACAAGAATCAAACTCTACTAAGAAGAAAAATTTATAATCAAAAAAGTGTTAATTCTTCAGAAATATATACAATTACATAAGTTCCTAACCAGAGTCCCAAAATATGTGAATTAAAGAGATAAATACTTCAGCTTAATTATGAACCTTAATAATTATTTCTAAGAAATGGATCAAACAGACATCTATAAATACCCCACTCAAAACAAGATAATGCATATAAGTACATATAAAACAATCTCCAGGATAGAATATATGTCTGGGATAAAACGTGCAAAAATAAACTTTAAAAGGTTGAAATCATAGGGTATATATACCAGTCTCAAGGAAATGGAATTTGAAATCAAAAAAAAAAAAAAGGAAATTTACAAATATGTGGAAATTGAACAATATACTCATAATTAAATGGGCAATTAGAAAATACACTGAAATGAATGAAAACAAACAATATGACAAAACTAATGGGAAACAGCTAAAGCAGTGCTTAGGGATACATTTATAGCTATAAAAGTCTATACTCACAAGAAATATCTTAAATTAACAACGTAACCTATCACCTTAACACACTGGAAAATGAAGAGCAAATTCAACCCAAAACTAATCAAGAGGAGGAAAATTATTAAAGAACAGAAGCACAAATAAAGATATAGAACACAGAAAAACAATAGAGAACATCAACAAAAGCAAATAATTTATCTTTGAAAGGATTAACAAAATTAACAAAACAATAGCTAGACTGATCAAGATAGAAAGAAATCTCAAGTTAATAAAACTAGGAATGACATCTAGAAAGGTGGCTTATATCTGTCATCTCAGCACTTTGGCAGGATTGCTTGAGCCCATGAGTTCCAGACCAGCTTGAGCAACAGGACAAAATCTCATCTCTACAAAAATATCAACACATTAACCAAGCATGGTGGTGCATTCCTGCAGTCCCAGATACTCAGGAGGTTAAGGTGAAACGATCACCTGAGCTGAGGAGGTCGAGGCTGTAGTGAGCCATGATCCTGCCAATGTATTCCAGCTTGGGTGACAGAGTAAGACCCTATCTTGAAACAAAAGGTGGAGGAGATGAAATAAGATGGCAGAATAGAAAGCTTCACCAATTACCACCCCTGCTAACCCCCACACTGTGAGGACACCAAGTTAACTACACAGAAAAAAACACCTTCGTAAGAACCAAACATCAAGTGACTATTCACAGTACCTGGTTTTAAATTGATATCACTGAAAGAGTCACTGAAGAGAAAAAGCAGTCCTAAATCTGTAATGCAATTGCCTCTCAATTGCTCTGTTCTCCCCTCCTCAACCCCATGATGCTAAGAGCATCTGTGGGTGCTGGCAGAAGGAGAACATAGCAATTTGTGAAGCATTGAACTCAGTACTGTCCTGTTGGATCAGAAGAAAAAAAAAAAAGGTTGGGGGGATCAAACTCAGCTGATACCTGCACATGGAGGGAGCATTATAAACCAGCCCTAGCTAGAGGGGGAATTGCAGATCCCAGGGTTCTGAACTTGAGTATCCATAAACTTCATCATCAGAGGGCCAAAGTGCTCTAGGTCTCTAAGCTTGAAAGGCTCTGTGGGTCACAAGGACTACAACTCTTATGCAAGTCCTAGGGCTGAACTAGGCCCAGAGACAGTGGGAGGGCAGGTGACATACTGAGACACCAGCTGGGATAGCCAAGGGAGTGGCTGGCATCACCTCTCCCCTTTCCCCAGGCTGCACAGCTCATGGCTCCAAAAAAGACCCCTTCCTTCCTCTTGAGGACAGGAGAGGGAAGAATGGGGAGGACTTTGTCTTGCATCTTGGATGTTAACTCAGCCACAGCAGGATAGGGTCCTGGTCAAAATCATGAGGCCCCCATTCCAGGCAATAGATCCAAGCCATTTCTAGACACACCCTGGGCCAGAAGGCAACCCTCTGCTTTGAAGAAAAGAAATCAATCCTGCAAACACTCATCACTTGCTAACCAAACAGCCCATGGGGCCTAAACAACCAGCAGCAAGACCCAGGTACTACTACATCAAGGGCCTTGGTTAGCGTTAAGACTTTCTGACTTCAGGTAGGACTCAGCATATGACCAGCCATGGTGACTATGGGGCAATACTCCCCTTGCTTAAGAAAAGCAGAGAGAAAGTAAAGGGGACCTTGTGTTGCACCTTAGGTATGAACACCACCACAGAAGGGCAGAGCACCAAGCAGGCTCTTGGGGTTCTCAATTTCAGAACCTGACTCTTGGATGACCTTTCTGGATCTTCCCTGGGCCAGATGGGAGCCTACTGCCCTGAAGGGTGAGTTCCAGACCAAAAAGTATTCACCACAAGCTGACTTAAAAGACCTTGGGCATTATGTAAACACTGGTGGTAGTCTGGTAGTACTCTTCATGGCCAGGGATGGTGGTGGCTACTGGGTGAAGCTCATTTGCCTTGGATCAAAAAAAGGTTGGGGGGATCAAAGTCAGCTGACACCTGCACACAGTACAATAGAATATCAGGTAGAGTTCTAAAATGTTTGACTTCAGTTGCTGATTCCCACATGGCCCTTCTGGACATACCTGAGGCTGGAGGGAAGTTCACTGCTCCAAAGTAAAGGACACAGGCTGGTGTCCTTTGCCACCTGCTGACTATAGAACCCCAGGGCCTTCAGTGAACATAGGTGTTGGCCAGGGAGTAGGCAAAGCAGGCCTTGGGTGAGACCCAGTGAAGTCATAGTAGGGATGTGCTGCTGTCACTCTATCCCAAGCGTGAGGTGACTCAGAACAGAGAGGCGCAATGTTTGGGAGTAAGGGAATTAAAAGTCTCTATGTGGTCATCCCAAGAATTCTCCCAGATATTGTCCAAGACCATCAAGGTGGTACCTCTGAGTCTGCAAGAACCACAGCATTATTGAGCTTGGGGTGTTCCCTGAAGCATCTCAAGATTAGATCATGACACCCAAGTCCAGACAAATAGCCAGAAAGCTTTCCCAATAATGATGACTACAAATAAACCCAGACAGTGAAGACTACAATAAATACCTAACTCTTCAATGCCCAGACACCAAAAGAATATCTACTAGCATCAACACCATTCAGGAAAACATGACTTCAAAAAATAAGGCACCAGGGACAAATCCTGCGGTAACAATGATATAGAGCCTTTCAACAGAAAATTCAAAATAGCTGCATTGAAGAAACACAAATTCAAGGTAACACAAAGAAGGAATTCATAATTTCATCAGATAAATTTAATGGAGATTGAAATAATTAAAAAGAATCAAGCAGAAATTCTGGAGCTGAAAAATGCAATTGGCATACTGAAGAATGCATCAGAGTTCTTTAATAGCAGAATTGATCAAGCAGGAAAAAAAATAGGTATTAGGCTATTTGAAAATACAGTCAGAGGAAGAAAAAAAAAACAGTGAAACATTAAGGGGCAAGATGACTGACTAGACACAACCAAGTGGAACAGCTCCCACACAGGGACTGAGACAACAGGCACATCCCTAACATGACTGTTAGGCAGAGAGTAGACAGAAGGAAGACACAGAAGCTGGGCTGAATGTGGAGAAAGCTGGAAACCATGCATGGGGCTACCACATATAAGGACTTGTTCCTGGCTCCAGGAGAATGAGTGAGTTGAACTGTGAAGGAGCAGCTGACTCTCACCACAGGTCTCTGGAACCTTCACAGGAAGAGGCCCCTCGATCACCCACAGACACTCAAGTTGGCAGGAAGAGATGCTTAGAGGAGCAGTAGGGGCAGCAAGCCAGCTGACATAAAGCCCAGAGTATTTGGTACAGGAATGTCTATAGTCAAGCTCATCCAGAAATGGCCATGGCCCTGTGCTTGACTTTCTCCCATAGAATACTTTTGTCCTAGAGGAACTGTCAGACCTGATTTCTACAGGGCAGTTTTGCCCATGAGACAGGGCTGGCTGGACCTACACACACTTCATTCTGCTGGTTTCTCCCAGAGCTCCAGCATAGCCATGCCTGCTTGCTTTCCCTCGGGCGGTGGCTGGGGTGGGGGCGCTGCACCATAATTTCTGCACTGGTAGACCATGCCCGACTGACAGAGCTCCAGTGGGGCAGCTCCCAACATTGCATTGCTGGTGTGTGTCTGCATGGGCAGGTTTTGATTTCCTTGCCCCATCTACCTCTGCAGATGAAGTCTTGGCAGGCACAGAGCCAGCCATCCAGCCCGATACCTACCAGCACCCCACCACTGTGCTAACAATGCACAGAGAACAGTAGATTCTCCCCAAGTCTGAGAGATCACTCCTGTTTGTGAGGCACAACAAAGGCACCCAGAAATGCACCTGCCAGCACATTGCCCTCAAGCCAACACCACCTCCAGTGTGTCCATACACAGTTTCCAGCAGGGCACCTCTATCTTGCCCCTAACTGTGTTGCTTCCACCACTGGGGTGAACACCCACAGAAAGGCAGGCACCTCAGCACCCACTGGCACTCTTCTGCAGCTACCACATCTCATCCCCTCAGCAGAGTGGATTCCTAACCTCAAGCAGAGTGGATTCCTAACCTCAAGGATCCAGAGAACAATGTCAGGGACTAATACAAGTGTCCCAGAGCCAGAGCACACAGTCCAGAAGTTGGGAGCTGAGCGTCGGCCACATAAAATCTCCCCAAAACAAAGCCAGACAGTTGAATCCACCTTATACCACAATCAAATTCTCCAGGTTATGAAATAGGATAAAAAATCCAAAGGTCAGCAACCTTAAAGACTAAAGGTAAACTCACAAAAATGAGAACCCACACAAGAACCCTGAAAAGTCCAAAAGCAATGAAATGACTGCATCACTTCTCCAGCAAGAAGTCTGAACCAGGCTAAGATGGCTGAAATGACACAAATGGAATTCAGAATATGGATATGAATGAAGATCATGGAGCTATAGAAGTACATTGAAATCTAATACAAGGGGCCGGGCGCGGTGGCTCAAGCCTGTAATCCCAGCACTTTGGGAGGCCGAGACGGGCGGATCACGAGGTCGGGAGATCGAGACCATGCTGGCTAACATGGTGAAACCCCGTCTCTACTAAAAAATACAAAAAACTAGCCGGGCGAGGTGGCGGGCGCCTGTACTCCCAGCTACTGGGGAGGCTGAGGCAGGAGAATGGCGTAAACCCGGGAGGCGGAGCTTGCAGTGAGCTGAGATCCGGCCACTGCACTCCAGCCTGGGCGGCAGAGCGAGACTCCGTCTCCAAAAAAAAAAAAAAAAAGGAAATCTAATACAAGGAAGATAAAGATTATGATAAAAAATGAAGAAACTGACAAAATGAAATAGCCAGTATAGAAAAGAACATAACTAACCTGAGACAGCTGTAAAACACACTACAATAAATTCATTATGCAGTCAACTACAAGTACTACTAACAGAATAGACAAAGCAGAGGGAATAATCTCAGAGCTTAACAACTAGCTTTCTGAAATAACACAGCCAATAACAGAAGAAGGAACAAAATGGAATTAAGAAACCTCTAAGAAATACGAGATTATGTAAAGAGACCAACTCTGTGACTGATTGGTGTCCCTGTAAGAGAGGAGAAGGGAAAAATATCAGAAAACGTATTTCAGGATATCATTCCTGAGAACTTCCTCAACCTAGCTAGAGAGGCCAGCATTCAAATGGAGGAAATGCAGAGAATCTCAGTAAGATACTCCACAAGAAGATTATCCTCAAGAGGCATAATCATCAATTATGTAAGGTATAAAAAAAATGTTAAAGGCTGCTAGAGAGAAAAGCCAGGTCACCTTCAATGGTAAGCCCATCAGACTTACAGTGGAACTCTCAGCTGAAACCCTAAAAATCAGAGGAGATTGGGGGCCAATATTCATCATCCTTGAAGAAAAGAAACTCCAACCCAGAATTTTATATCTGGCCAAACTAAGCTTCATAAGTGAAGGAGAAATAAGATCCCTTTCATACAAGCAAATGCTGAGAGAATTCATTACCACTAGACCTGCCTTACAAGAGGTCATGAAGAAAGCACTAAACATGGAAAGGAAAGACCATTACTAGCCACTACAAAAACACACTGAAGTACACAGACCAGTGTCACTATAAAGCAACCACATAAGTATGCAAAATAAACAGCTAACATCATGATTCCAGGGTCAAATATACACATCAATACAAACAAGTAAATAGGCTAAATGTCCCAATTCAAAGACACAGAGTGGTGAGCTGGATAAAGAATCAAGACCCATTGGTATGCTGTCTTCAACAGGCCCATCTCACATACAATGACACACTTAAAGAGGTGGAGAAAATGAATAAGTTCCTGGACGACTACACCCTCCCAAGAATGAACCAGGAAGAAGTTGAAACCCTGAAGACATCAATAATGAGCTTTGAAATTGAGCCAGTAATAAATAGCCTAAACACAAAAAAGCCCAGGAGCTTATGGATTCACAGCTGAATTCTACCACATGCAGAAAGAAGTGCAGGTACCATTCCTGCTAAAACTATTTTTTAAAAATAAGGAGACTCCTCTCTAATTCTTTCTATCAAGTAACCATCATCCTCATAGTGAAACACCCACAGAAAGGCAGGCACCTCAGCACCCACTAGCACTCTTCTGCAGCTGCCAAACCTCATCCCCACAGCACAGTGGATTCGTATCACCTGGCAGCGATACAGCAAAAAAAAGACAAGGCCAGTATCCTTTATGAACACTGATGCAAAAATCCTCAATCCAATATGGGCAGAATAAATCTCACAGCAATTCAAAGAACTTATGTATCATAATCAAATAGGCTTTACTTCTGGGATGCAAGGTTGGTTCAACATATACAAATCAATAAGTTTGATTCATCACATTAACAAAACTAAAGACAAAGACCACTTTAACAGATGCAGAAAAGACTTGATAAAATTTAATGTGTCTTTATGTTTAAAACTATCAATAAACTAGGTATTGAAGAAACATACCTCAACATACCAGCCATTTATGACAAACACACACCTATCATCATACAGAATAGGCAAAAGCTGGGAGCATTCTCCTTGAAAATTGGCACAACCCAAGAATGCCCTCTCTCACCACTCCAATTTAACACAGTATTGGAGGTCCTGGCCAGGGCAATGAGGAAAGTGAAAGAGATAAAGACCATCCACATGGAAAGAGAGGAATCATACTATCTGTTTGCAGATGACATAGTCTTATATCTAGGAGACTCCATGGTTTTGGTGTAAAAGCTCCCAAAGCTAATAAACAACTTTAGCAGAGTCTCAGTATACAAAGTCAATGTGCCAAAATTACTAACATTCCTATACACAAACAATAGTTAAGCCACGAGCCAAATCAGAAATGCAATCCCATTCACGATTGCCACAAAAGAGAAGAAAATTCCTAGGAATACAGGTAACTATGGAGGTAAAAGAGCTCTACAATGAGAATTCAAGAACACTGCTCAAAGAAGTCAGAGATGACACAAACACATAAAAAAAATTCCATGCTTATGGATAGGAAGAATCTGTATCATTAAAATGGCTATACTGCCCAAAGAAATGTACAGATTCAATGCTATTCCTGTTAACCTACTATTGAGATACTTCAGAACTGGAAAAAAACTATTTTAAAATTCACATGGAACCAAAAGAATCCCAAATAGCAAAGGCAAGCTTAAGCAAAAAGAAGAAGGCTGGAAGCATTTTGCTACCTGACTTCAAACTACACTGCAGGGGCATAATAACCAAAACAGTATGGTACTAGTACAAAAACAGACATATAGACCAATGGAACAGAATAGAGATCTCAGAAATAAGGCTGCACACATACAATTATCTGATCTTTGACAAATCTGACAAAAACAAACAATGGAGGAAGAATTCCCTATTCAATAAGTGGTGCTGAGGTAACTGGCCAGAAGACTGAAATTGGACCCCATCCTTACACCATATACAAAAATAAACTCAAGATGGATTAAAAACTTAAATGTAAAACCCAAAGTTATAAAAACCCTGGGAGACAACCTAGGCACTACCATTCTGGACATATAAATTGGGCAAGGATTTCATGACAAAGACATCAAAAGCAATTGCAACAAAAGCCAAAATATAATTAAAGAGCTTCTGCACAGCAAAGGAAACTATTAACAAAGTTAACAGACAACCTACAGAATGGGAGAAAATTTTGCAAACTATGCATATGACAAAGGTCTAATATTCATTGGTGTGGAACTTAAATTTACAAGAAAAATGCAATGCCATTAAAAAGTGGGCAAAGAACATGTACATTTTTCAAAAGACATACATGCAGCCAACGAGCATATGGAAAAAGCTCAACATTGTCAATTATTAGAGAAATGCAAATGACAACTACAAAGAAATATCTCATACCAGTCAGAATGGCAATTATTAAAAAGTAACAAAATAACATGCTGGCATGGTTGCAGAGAAGAAGGAATGCTTATACTTCTCTGTTGGTGGGAGTATAAATTAGTTCAACCATTGTGGAAGATAGTGTGGGTATTCCTCAAAGAATTAAAACCAGAAATACCATTTGGCCCACCCATCCCATGACTAGGTATATAACCCCCCCCAATATAAATTTTTCTATTATAAAGACTCATGCATGCATATGTTCATTGCAGCACTGTTCACACCAGGAAAGACAGTGAATCAACCTAAATGCCCATAAATGGTAGAATTGATAAAATGTGGTACATATACACCATGTAATATCATGCAACTATCAAATAGAATGCAATCATGTCTTTTGCAGGGACATGGATGGAATTAGAGGCCATTATCCTTAGCAAACTAACACAGAAACAGAAAATCAAATACTATATGTTCTCACTTATCAGTAGAAGCTAAACGATGGGCACCCTTGGACACATAGAGGGAACAACACACACTAGCAGTTACCAGGAAGTGGAGGGTGGGTGGAGGGAGATAATCAAAAAAATAATTAAAGGATACTAGGCTTAATAGCTGAGTGTCAAAACAGTCTGTACAGTTAACCTCCATGACACAAGTTTACCCATATAACAAACTTTTCTACGTACTCCTAAACTTAAAAATTTCAATACCACCACTTACACAAACACATGTAAAAGAGGAAAAGCAATGAAGCACCCCTATAGGATCCAGAAAATAGCATTACTAAAAGATCTAGAAAGTAGCCTCAAAAATGCACATCTAAGAATTACTGGCCTCAAAGGGGAGGTAAAGAAAGAGGAAGGGTAGAAAGTTTATTCTAAGGATAAAAACAGATAACTTCAAAACATAGAGAAAGATATCAATAAGTACAAGAAGGTTATGACCACCAAACAGACTTAACCCAAAGAAGACTACCTCTAAGCCTTCAGTAATCACACTCTGAAAGGTCGAAAATGAAGAAAGAATACTAAAGCCTGCAAGAGAAAAGAAACAAATAAGGAGCAACAATATATCCAACAGCAAACTTTTCAGTGGAAACTTTACAAGACAAGGAGAGAGTGTCATTAAATATTTAAAGTGTTGAAGGAATTAAAAAACAAAGACTATTTTACCCTAGAATAGTGTATCTGGCAAAAATATGGTTCAAACATGAAATACAGACTTTGCCAGACAAACAAAAACTGAGGGTTTATCTATACTTGACCTGTTCCACAATAAATGCCAAATGGAGTATTTCAATAAGAAAAGGAAACTAATGAGCAATAATCATCTGAAAGTATAAAACTTACAGATAACAATAAGTACACAGAAAGACACAGAAAATTATAACACCGTAACTGCGGTGTGTAAACTTGTCATATCCTAAGTAGAAGGACTAAACAGATCAAAAATAATGACTAGGACTACTTTTCAAGACATAGTACAATAAAATAGAAAAAAAAACACGAAGTTTAAAGGCAGGTGCACAAAATTAAGGCAAGTTTTGATTAGTTTTCTTGCTTGCTTGTTTATGCAAATAGTATTAGTAGCAGGTTAAAATAGGTTATAAGATAGTATTTACAAGGCTCGTGGTATCTCATACCACAAAACATGCAATTCATGATATACAAAAATAACTGGCATTTCTGTACATTAAAAACAAATAATCTAAAATTTTTAAAAATCCATTTAAATTATTTAAAAAATAAAGTTGTGCCACACATGTATGACAAAAGCTATAAAATATTATTGACATTTTTAAAAACCTACATAAAAAGACCTCCCATGCTCATGGATTGAAAGATTTAATATTGTTAACATGTCAGTCTCCCCAAATCGATCTATAGATTCAATAGTTTTATCAAAACCACTGCTGTCTTTTTTTTGTTGAAATCAATCCCAAAGTTCATTTAAAAATTCAAGAGAACCAGAATAACCAAAACAATCCTGAAAAGACGAACCAAGTTAGAGAACCAAAACTTGTTAATTTCAGAACTTACTACAAAACCACAGTCGTCAACATTGTGTGGTACTAGCATAAAGACAGACACATAGATCAATGAAACATAATCGAGAGTCCAGAAATAAAGCCTTACGTACATGGTCAGTCGACTTTCCAAAATTCTTTTTACCAATAGTGCTGCAACAATGTAATATACACATGCGAAAGAATGAAGTTGAACTTCTAATTATACCACATATAGGGATTGTGTGACAATAATTCAAATATTTAAATAAAAAAGCTAAAACTTGTAAAAATCTTAGAAGAAAAATAGGCATAAACATTTGTGGCCTAAGATTAGGCAATGATTTTTTTTAGATGTAACACCAAAAACATAAGCTACATAGGATACATAAATTGGGCTTCATCAAAATTAAACACTTTATGCTTCAAAAGACACTATTAAAGTGAATAGAAAAGCCACAAAATGAAACTATTTTTAAATCATATCTGATAAAGGACTAGATTAAACAATATATAGAAAATCCTTGCAACTCAACAATAAAGAAAGAACCCAATTTTTCAAATGGACAAATTATTTGAATGGATACTTTTCCAAAGAAAATAAATGGCCAGTAAGCACATGAAAAAAATGCTCAGTACCATTAATCAATAGTGAAACACAAAACTTCAATGAGCTATCATTGCACATATACCAGAATGGTTATAATTTTTTAAGAAGATGGGTAATAATAAAAGTTGGTAAGCATGTGGGAAAATTGAAACCCTCATACACTGCTAGTGGGAATTCTTATTGAATGGCACAGCTACTCTGATAAACAGTGTGGCAGTTCCTCACCATGTTAAACATAGTTACTATATATGACAGTAATTCTAGTTCTAAAAATATCCCCAAGATAATTAAAAACACATTTCCAAACAAAAACTCATTCATGAGTGTATATAGCAGCATTATGAATAATAGTCACAAAGTAGAACTAACTCAAGTATCTACAAACTGATGAAGAGTAAAATGTGGTATATTCATACAAGGGAAAATCATTCTGCAATAAAAAAAAGAAGTACTGACTTATGCTGTGACACAAATGGACACTGAAAACATATTAGGTATAAAAAGGCAATCACAAAAGGTCACATATTATATGATTCTATATATATCAAATATCTAGGGTAGCCAAATCTATGGACAGAAAGTATTACAGAATAGTGGTGGCCTAGGGCTGGTGCTATAGGTTTGGGGTAATACTGGCAGTCATTGCTAAAGAGAATGGGATTTATTTGGAGGAAATGTTTTAAAATTTAAAATTGTGTTGATGGTTTCATAATTTTGTGAATAGACTAAAAACCATTGAATTGTACACTTTAAATGGATGGATTCATGGTACATAAATTATGTCATGTTATGGATGTTAACTGTATCTCAGTAAAGTTGTTCTAAAGTAAAAACCCTTCAGAAACAGTGGAAAAATTAAGAGATCCAGTTTTTATTTATGAGATATGTACATATATATGTATATAAATATATGCATGCATGTGTATTTACTGTAAAAAAGACAGAATGAATAATTAGAAACACCTAAAGTGTGAGAAGAATTTTAGGTTGGGAATGTTAGAAAAACACATATACTTAGTTATATAGACAGCAAGAGAAAAATGGCCATTTTGGGTTGTGAAAGTCTATCTATCTACTTTTTGTTATACATGTAAGGTGAGAGGAAATCTTGTCTTAAACACTGTGACAATGCAGTGGAACATTCTGCCTTTTTAAGATAAGTTCAAAACCAGTAATCAGAAAGTTTGTTCTGTATTCCAGATGTCATGATGTTTCTTGTTAAAATAGTATATAAAGGAAATATTTCATAGAAAACAATTAAAATACAATAAAAATATTACTTAAAAATACTCTAAATTTAAATTGACAAATTTAGTCATTCCATAGAAGAATAGTGAGCTGTACAGCAACATTATTATGGAAAAGCATTGGGAACTGTGAGTCTCTGTGTTCCTACTGGGCAGACTTTGGAATATTTTGAGATCGGCATGATGATTGATACTAAGACCACGTGATCTAAGGGAGCAGACTCTAAGTGAACCAACACATGTTAAGCAGTAAAAAAATCTCAGAAAATATAATCACAGGTGACACCTTACCTGAAAAAATAATGGAAATCCATAAAGCTAAGTCCCTCACCCAGTGATGTGTTAGAGACAGTGGATGCCAGCTTGTATTAGCTCTTAAATATTCAGAAATTCTCAAGCTATTTGTTATAAATAGCCATTATTTAAAATTGTCATATCAAAAACAAAGGTAATACATACTTAAAACACATCACTTCATATTTATTTTATTGTTAACTTTGCTCTTGAGGTTATTTATGTCTATTTCATTTCTGATAAAAATAATGCATAAATCTGTCACTGTGCATCTTTTCGTAACTCTGTTCAGTGCTTTGTTAAAATTAAATATAGTTGAAGTATTTACACCATAGAATTTGCTATCTTCTACTAGGGCTCTATTTATTGCTTCGTTGACTTTGTAAGTTTAAGAAAATATTAATAATTCGAATTAAACCTATCTGTTGCAACATCATTGGGAATGGCACAAAAATGAGGACTGTTTGTAAACTATCAGTATTTCTCAATCTATACACCACTGTGAGGTTTTTTAAATTTAACTTCTATTTTAAATTCAGGGATACATGTGCAGGTTTGTTATAAAGGGAAACTTGTATCATGGGGCTTCATTTTACAGACTTTGTCACCCAGTTATTAAGCCTAGCACCCATTACTAATTCTTCCTGATCCTCTCCCTCATCCCACCTTCCAGCCTCCAACAGGCCCCAGTATGTGCTGTTCTTCTCTACATGTCAGTGTGTTCTCATTTAGCTTCCACATATAAATGAGAACATGCAATATTTGGTTTTCTGTTCCTGCATTAATTTGCTGAGGATAATGGCCTCCACCTCCATCTATGTCCCTGCAAAAGACATGATTGCATTCTGTTTTATGTATGTATAATATTCCATGGTATATATGTACCACATTTTCTTTATCCAGTCTACTACTGAGGGGCATTTAGGTTGATTCCATGTCTTTGTTATTGTGAATAGTATTGCAATGAACATATGTGTGAATTATCTTTATAACAGAATGATTTCTATTACTTTTGGTATACACCCAGTAATGGGAATCCTGTATAGAATGGTATTTCTGTTTTTAGGTCTTTGGGAAATTGGTCTTCCACCATGACTGAACTAATTTACACTCCCACCAACAGTGTATAAGCATTCCTTTTTCTCTACAATCTTGCCAGCATTTATTTTTTTTTAATCTTTTTAATAATCGCTATTCTGACTGGTGTGAGATGGTATCTGATTGGAATTTTGATTTGCATTTTTCTAATGGTCAGGGGATCAGGGATGATGAGCTTAGTTTCTTTCTTTCTTTTTTTTTTTTTTTTTTGAGACAGTCTCACTCTGTCACCCAGGCTGGAGTGCAGTGGCATGATCTCGGCTCACTGCAACCTCCAACTCCCATGTTCAAGCAATTCTCCTGCCTTAGCCTCCCATGTAGCTGGGACTACATGCTCACACCAGCAAGCCCAGATAATTTTTTGTATTTTCAGTAGAGACAGCGTTTTACCGTGTTAGCCAGGGGTGTCTTGCACTCCTGACCTCAGATGATCCACCTGCCTCGGCCTCCCAAAATGCTGGGATTATAGGCGTGAGCCACTGTGCCCAGCCAGATGAACTTATTCTCATATGAATGTTGGCTGCATGTATGTCTTCTTTTGTAAAGTATCTGTTCATATCCTTTGCCTAATTCTAATGGGGTTGTTTTTTCTTGTAAATTTAAGTTCCTGATAGATGCTGGATACAAGACCTTTGTCAGATACATAGTCTGCAAAAAATTTCTCCCATTCTGTAGGTAGTCTGTTCAATCTGATGATAGTTTCTTTTGCTGTGCAGAAGCTCTTTAGTTTAATTAGATCTCACTTCTCAATTGTTGCTTTTGTTGCAATTTCTTTTGGTGTCTTTGTCATGAAATTTTTGCCAGTTCCTATGTCCAGCATGGTAGTGCCTAGTTTGTCTTCCAGGTTATTTATAATTTTGGGTTTTATATTTAAGTCTTTAATCCATCGTGAGTTAATTGTTTTATATGGTGTAAGGATAGAATCCAGTTTTAATCTGCATATGGCTAGCCAGTTGTCCCAGCACCATCTATTGATTATGGAATCCTTTTCCCATTTCTTGTTTTTTGTCAGGTTTGTCAAAGATTAGATAGCTGTAGGTGTGCCACTTTATTTCTATATCCTCTATTCTGTTCCACTGATCTGTGCCTCTGTTTGTGTACCAGTACCATGCTGTTTTGGTTACTGTAGCCCTGTAGTATAGTTTGAAGGTGGATAGTGTGATGCCTCCAGCTTTGTTCTTTTTGGCTTATTACCAGTGATCTCCCAGAAAAACAACCATCAGAGGATATTATATAAACCTCTATGCATATAAAGTAGAAAATCTAGAAGAAATGAATAATTTCTGAACATATACACCCTCCAAAGAGTGAAACAGGAAGAAACTGAATCCTTGAATAGACCAGCAATGACTTCTGACATTGAGTCAGTAATAAAAAGCCTAACAACCAAAAAAATGAATAAAAATAAATAAATAAAAACACCCAGGACCAGACAGATTCACAACTGAATTCTACTAGACATACAAAAAGCTGGTACCATTCCTGCTGAAACTATTCTAAAAATACTGAGGTAGAGGGACTCCTCCCTAACTCATTCTATGATAGCAGCATCATCCTGATGCCAAAACCTGTCCGAGATACAACAGCAGCAAAACCTAAAGGCCAATATCTTTGATGACCCATGAATACAGAAATCCTCAAAAACATACTGGCAAACCACATCCAGCAGCACAGCCAAAAGCTTATCCACCATGATCAAGTAGGCTTTCTCCCTGGGATACAAGGTTTCTTCAACATATGCAGATCAATAAATGTGATTAATTGCACTAAAGTAAAAAAAAAAAAAAAAAAAAAAAAAAAAAAAAAAAAAAAAAAAGATCATCTCAATAGATGCAGAAAAGGCCTTCATAAAATTCAACACTGCCTTATGTTAAAAACTTTCAATAAAGTAGGTATTGAAGGAATACATCTATAACAAATCCATAGCCAACATCATACAGAATGGGCAAAAGCTGAAGCATTCTCTTTGAAAATTGGCATGAGACAGGGATGCCTTCTCTCACTACTCCTATTCAGTATAGTATTGGATGCCCTGGCCAGGGCAAATCAAGCAAGAGAAAGAAAGAAAGTGCATCCAAGGAGGAAGAGAGGAAATCAAACTCTCTCTGGAGACGACATGATCCTATATCTAGAAAACCCCATAGTCTTGGCCCAAAAGCTCTTGAAGCTGATAAACAAATTCAGCAAAGTCTAAGGATACTAAACCAATGTGCCAAAATTACTAACATTCTTATACACAAACAACAGTCAAGCCGAGAGCCAAATTAGAAATGCAATCCCATTCACAATTGCCACAAAAAGAATTAAAAACCTACAAAAACAGGTAACTATGGAGGTGAAAGATCTCTACAATGCTCAAAGAAATCAGAGATGACACAAACAAATGGAAAAGCATCTCATGCTCATGGATAGGAAGAATCTGTATTGTAAAACTGGCCATACTGCCCAAAGCAATTAATAGATTTAATGCTATTCCTATAAAACTACCATTGAGATTCTTCATAGGAGTAGTAAAAACTACGTTTAAAATTCATATGGAAACAAACAAGAGCCCAAATAGCCAAGGCAACACTATAAGTATTACAGATAAGGAAACTGAGACCTGTGGCAATTAAGTAACATAACATGTTTATTGTCACATGGGCTATGAGTAAATGTAGCCAGGATTTGAATTCCAATCCTTATTCTTCTTAAGCCACACTGAATTTCTTTGTAACCTCTTCATAATGTTTTTTTTTTCCCCCCCGAACAAGTTTCACTCTTTTTGCCCAGACTGGAGTGCAGTGGTGTGATCTCGGCTCACTGCAACCTCCACCTCCTGGGTTCAAGCAATTCTCCTGCCTTAGTCTCCTGAGTAGCTGGGATTACAGGCGTGTCCCACTATGCCCAGCTAATTTTTGTGTGTTTAGTAGAGACAAGGTTTCACCATGTTGGCCAGGCTGGTCTCAAACTCCTGACTTCAGGTGATCTGCCTGCCTCGCCCTCCCAAAGTGCTGGGATTACAGGAATGAGCCATCACATCCCGCCCTTCCTAATGTTTTACACCACCACCAAGGAAGCATGAATTGTGATTAAAAGAAAGAATAGAACATAACATGCGTGAACCAAAAAGGATCACTTCAGTGAGTGATGAACACCTGATTTTAAAAAGTCTGACTAATAAAAATCTGATTCAGAATACAAGTCACTTAAGTCACTGATGAATGAAATTACAAAATACACATTTGTTGTTTCACAGTTATCCTACTAATTAATGTCAAAGAAAATACTGATCAACATTCACGTTGTAAGTGTACCTGATCAGCATTTGCAGCCATGGGTTGTCAATGGATGATATGATTTTGGCAAAAATCAACAAAAGCATTATGTCATAATAGGCTTTATTCAATGTCCAATAAAAGATCTTATGTATGTTATTATATAAAAGTTTTATACTACACATTTATATTTGCTTAATTTATAATAAATGTACGCATGTGTATATATACAAATACTGTCTTTTGGAGATCTAGTTGGCAAATTTTTACAAATGTACTACTGCCCTCACTGCACTAAACACTTTTATATAAATACAGTAAAGTTGTTTCCTTTAATTGTCCACTTCTTTCTTTTCCCCAGTTCCCTTCCTCCCATGTATATCCCTATATCTATAGCCCTAATTGATAGCTGCTGCTTCTCACTACTTGACTCTTACATTCTTGTTGATACTGGACAGCCCTGCATAGTCTTTCTACAAATTCCAGACCTACTGCCACAGCCTAGTAACTGTGGACCTTTGTTTCTCCTCATTGCCCATATGTTCCATTCTGCACAAGAGCTAGACTGTGCCTTTATAATTATAAATAAATTCTAACTTCCTGTTTAAAGTTTTCCATTGTCTTCTTATTACACTTAGAATAATATCCAGAATCTTCCCATGGCTTCCAGGGCCAAGTACAATCAAGCTTCTTTCTCTTCAATCCTATTTTGATTCCCTTCTCTATCATTTTCAGGATTGGTTCTGCATAGGGCCCTGTGCTCAGAAGGGTCCCATGTTTGATTTAACCTTCTTCTGTTATTTAAAAAAAAAAAATTACTTTTATTAACATGGAGTCTCTCTATGCTGCCCAGGCTGGATTCAAATCCCTGGCCTCAAGCAATTCTCCCTCCTCTGCCTCCCCAGTATCTGGGACTATTGGTGTGTGCTACCACACCCAGTCACTGTTGCTGTCTTGAAATCCCGTGTGATTTTTAAACAAGTGGTCCCCCATTTTCACTTGATATTAGGACCTACTAATTATATAACTGGCCATCCTCAATAATGAGGATGGCTGTGGCTTATGAGCCTTAACTTCTTTTTCTCAAATGTGACAAAGTGTTTTTCATCTCAGGAATACTGCCAACCATATTATCTTTTTCTGGAAAGATTTTTCCCTTGGCCATTCTCCAAACTGGTTTCATTGTTATTATTCAAGTTCAGCTCTGTTTTAACAGAATAAGAATAAAGTTTTTATCTATGACATTTAACACTGTATCCCAAGCAGCCAGAATAGTATCTAGCATACAGTATTAAACAAATAGTTGCTAAAGAAATGAATAAATCCATTCCTTTCTATTATCTGCCATGACACAACTCTAATTGCCTCATCTGAAAACCCTCCCGTCAGTAACCTCATTGGTCTCCTCTTGAATCAGTCACTGAACTGATCCCTCATCATTTGTTACAGTTTAAGTTTCTTATATGCAATGCTTATACATTTTTCTTCCAATAATCTCTGCTTTTTGGGTGATGTTACATAAGACATTATAACATGGCTGAAGTTTCCCATGGTCTAAGAGGTTGAAAAATGGTGTTCCAATCCTAGTTATACTACAATAGTTTTTAATAATGGGAAGTATGTTAGTCCATTTTTATGCTGCTGCTGAAGATAACCCAGGACTGGGAAAACTACAAAAGAAAGAGGTTCAATTGCACTTAACAATTTCACATGGCTGGAGAAGCCTCATGATCACGGTGGAAAACAAGGAGAAGCACGTCACGTCTTACATAGATGGCAGCAGGCAAAGAGAGAGAACTTGTACAAGGAAACTCCACCTTATAAAGCCATCAGACCTCATGAGACTTATTCACTATCACGAGAACAGCACAGGAAAGACCTGTCCTCATGATTCAGTTACCTCCCACTGGGTCCCTCCCACAATATGTGGGAATTCAAGATGAGTTTTGGGTGGGAACACAGCCCAATCATATTAGGAAGGTTATTTAACTGTTTCAGGTTTCAATTTCCTTCTTTATAAGATTAAATGAGGACATGCATGAAAACAATTTAAGAAAGAATAATAAGTATATACAAACACCTCAAAATATATTGGCATTGACTCTTATTAAATGTCTCTTCAGTTATTGTAATCACAGCTCCTGATGTTAGGTGGGCATCTTTACTGACACAAAATTGACACCTAATGTGACATTATACTAAATTGTGTGTTTGGTTAATCACAAAGGATGAAATTATATGGGTGTACGTGTGTGTATAAATATATGCCCATAGAACACTGGAAAACAAGATATAAATAGTTCAGTATTAACAAAGCTGTGGGTGTGTTAACAACCTTGTTAATACTGAACTATTTATCTTGTTTTGGAGTGTTCTATGGACATATATATAAATAATGTTAAATTCTAAGAAGTTGAAATATCATTTTGCACAAATATTTCCTATAATTATACTTGCTGGCTTTCTACTTTTGTCATGAAATTCTATGTCACCCTGAAGTTTCAATATTTCATATAACCCCAATTATATTTGCTTACCACACAAATATTTCTCTAAGCAAAAATAATATTCTATAAGGACATTTCTGGATCTTTTGAGACAGATACACTTTTTCATCACTAAGGAGAAATCAAAAACATAAAAACAAAAACATCAACTTGGTTTTTTGAGCAATGCCTACTGACAAAGATGCTGTAACATTTTCAAAAGGAAGTAAAGAGCAGAGTTGAAATGCTAAGAGCGTAGTTTATTGTAAATGTCTGAATCAGAGCAAACAACCAGTGAAAGGTCAACATAACATCCCATTGATCTGTACAAGCACATTTGCTAAACCTAGTAATAAATTCCCCAAGATCCACAGTAGCAATTCCTTCAAATATTTGTGATATCTTTTTGTATGAGGCAGCTGGCCAAAAAGTATAGCATAATTTGCTTTTTATCTGTGTTAATCACTATGGCAGTACACTATGGGTCCACTATAGAATTTAAACATTATTATTCCTACAAATTTAGTTTTACTGAACCCACATTTCGAGCATCTATATGCCAATGAACAACCTTGGTCCTTTGAAAGCAGTCATTAATAATATCATTACTATATTGTCCCTGTGATTAAGGAATTCAGTCTATTTGGGGAGAAATTGTAAGACAACAATCGCTACAAGTATGCAAAGACTGCTACCAGAAAATATAGGTAATTTCTAAGTTTTTCTCTCTTTATGGTTATGTGGTTATGGGCCTAATAAAAATAATGTGGAAGAAAATACATTTAAGGGAAGAAAATACATTCGAGGGGGCCTTCAGATGTAAATAGGAGAAAAAAGCAGAAACAGACTTGACCCAAAAGAGGGTAGGACACACTGAATAAAGAAAAAATAAAGGCAGAGTGTTAAGAAAATGGAATAGTCAGGTTATGGTAAAGAAATACTTTAGAAATTCCAGGGTCTATGCTATAACCCTTACAATACAGCATTCAATAAAATTAACAGAAGACAATGAATAAAGATGTGAAAACAACAATGAAACACAAAAGTTCTTAAGACTGTGCTATCCGAGCATGAATAATTTCAGTTCTCCACTTGAGCTGATCTTTATTCTCATTCCCAGTTCATCCAATCATTGCTCAAAGCTTACTATCCAAGGTAAAAAATCTCTTATTTTAAATATACACGGTGTATCTTTTTGGTTATTGTGAGGGATGCCATACAAAATATAGGATGTCCGGTTAAGTTTGAACTTCCAATGAATAACACTTTTTTTTTGTTGTGTCTTTGTCTCTAGTTTTGTCTGATCTTTTTCTCTGTTATCCTGTGGGTAGTGTTACTTTAAAAAATTACTTGTCTGCTTTTAATAATTTCTATTATCATAGTTTTCTAAAATTTGATTAAGATATCCTTTGGAGTGATTTTTTTGTTTACCATTTCCATTGGATTGCTACAGTGCCTAATCTGTGTATCCTATACCGTATAACTTTATTTCAAAATACTGTTATTTTTACCTTTAGAAAACTGGGCATGTTCTATAGATTGTGGATATCCAGAAAGTACCAGGAAGAAATTAGGATGTACCACTCCACCAACTGCTTTCTGTATATTATGAAAATTTATAATTACAAAATCTCAGTGGTCCTTAAACCCCAAAGCACTTTGCACACTAATTGTGGTTGGTGCTTCTCATAATAAAATGTAAAAACCCATGAAGATTTTAAAAGTTGAAGACCCACTTCAAAAATAATTACTTGAATACTTGGGCATATACATTTAAATGTATAAATGTATAAACATGACACAGCTATACATTTCCTCTATGCATGTGTGTGCACACACACCTATGGGGTAAATATTATTTTTAAGGTCCAGTATGACTTGCTGTAATATAATTTTTTAAAAGTCTTAATATAGTATTGAGGCTCTGCCTTGAGGCTGATCAGTTTTTCTTCTTAAACAGCCAATTAAGTCCATATTCCTGCCCATTTCCCTTTGAGGCTTTCACACTCCAGGCCACTATACACTTGCTTTATTCCCCCCGGGCCAGGTACCATAAAACTAAGTATATTCTCCATTCCCCAGAGCTTGCTGAAATTATTTAAATTAGCCAATTCTAACCCTGCTTGCCCTGCCTCCCTTTTTCCTTCCTGGGAAACACACAATAAATGAGCTTGCCCACAGTTGCGCTCCCTCACTTTGCCTAGACACTGGTCGCTGTGCTTACCCTGAGTGGCCCTGTGTGGTATGCTACATTCTTTCCAGGGCAGTGTGTGCATAAAAACTGTACATCTCTAATTTATCTTTCTTGATCTACATCTGGCTTCACCATACCTCACCTAAGGTAACCTGGTTAGAACACATGCCAAGTGTTCTTTGTTCTAGGCCAGGAGCTATTATAACCAGGTAAATGATCAAACTTGCAAGGCTTGATCTAATTTTAATAAAACAATACCAAAAACCTCATTTAGTGTACTTACACTATTTTTTACTTACCATGTTTTCACCTACATGTTAATTATGAGGGTACTTGGAATGAAGGTAACTATGGTCCTATACTTTATTGAAAGGAGAAGTAATTATCTTTTAAAATAGTCTGTGAAGTACACACTTTAGGATCCGTTATGAATACAGTCTGGTTTTCTATGTAGAAAGGGATTGAGACTAGTTTTCTAAGTAGAAGGGTATTTAAATCAGAAAGTTAGAGGCTCATACAACTTTTAGAAGGACAGAGGGTGTGAAGATAAAAAAGTAACAAAGGTAAAGCAAATAACATCTAGCATTCAGAAATTTAGAAACAGTAGAAACCACTTCTGATGAACTCAACTGTCTATAGCACCAAAGCGGATGATTTTCCAGAGGATACTCAAAGCTATTTGCAAAATAATTCTTTCATGATGTCTGCTGAAGCCTTCACATGCCTGCCAATGCCACATCAGACTTGTTTTGTATCTTTCAAATCTTGTAAAGAATGGCTTTCCTTGGCAATTTTCAATTTGAAATTCCGCTAGCAGGGTTTGTAAAGTGTGTAGTTTCCTAATATCCCTGCCCTATGATAGGACACCCCCACCAAAGACACAATTTGGGCTGCTACCTCATTCACTATCAAGCATCCATCCCCAGTTTGTTGTCAATGTTCAATTTAAAAGAACAGTGTCAATTGGAGTGGTGTTCTTTATAGGCAGGTGAAATTATGCCTTACGCAAACTAAGATGCATTCTCTGAAAAAGGAGAGACCGTAGCATGACCACTGTTTTCATCTGAGTATGTTGTTTATTTTGCCTCCTTTTCAGTCAGAATCCTCCTTTGATTTACTAGAAGACATTATTTGTAAGTACCACTAACACAGCTTATAGAAAATAGAAGGGGAAAGAAAGAAAATGGATAATACCATAGAAATGTATTCCTAAAAACACAGAAGAAAATATGCTCAGTTACTACAGACCTTGTTTGAAGTTGTTAATGCAGCCATGATTGTTACTAAAATTGCTTTTCTCAGTCAGGAACAGTGGCTCACACCTCTAATCCCAGCACTTTGGGAGGCTGAGGTGGATGGATCGCTTGAGGTCAGCAGCTTGAGACCAGCCTGGCCAACATGGTGAAACCCCTTCTCCACAAAATACAAAAATTAGCTGGACATGGTGGTGGTGCAGGCCTGTAATCCCAGCTACTTGGGAAGCTGAGGCAGGAGAATTGTTTGCACCCGGGAGGCAGAGGTTGCAGTGAGCAGAGATTGTGCCACTGCACTCCAGCCTGGGCAACTGAGTAAGACTCCACCTCAAAAAACAAAACAAAACAAAACAAAACAAAACAAATTGCTTCTGCCTACAGTCCTCAGCTAATTTGTTATTTTAAGAAATGATCCCAAACTTAATGTTTCAAGGATCTGATTTATTAAGGCCTGGATTCCTAATACTCATTAACTACTACCTCCATTACTTCCATTACTACTGACTATGAGAAAATGAAAAGGTGCTCTCCCTGGATTCCATACATTTTCCTCGTCCTCATTATGAAGCACTGCCCCTACTTTAATACCCTAAAGCAGTAGTCCCCAACCTTTTGGGCACCAGGGATCTGTTTCATGGAAGACAATATTTCCACAGAGGGGGTTGTGGGGGGATGGGTGTGGATGATTTCGGGATGAAACTGATCCACTTCAGATCATCAGGCATTAGAATTAGATTCTCAAAAAAGCATGTAACTTAGATCTCTCTCATGCACAGTTCACATCAGGGTTCCGACTCCTATGAGAATCTAATGCCTCCACTGATGTGACAGGAGAAGGAGCTCAGGTAGTAATGCTCACTAGTAGCTGCTCACTTCCTGCTGTATGACCTGGTTCCTAACAGGCGACAGACAGATAGGGGTCCACGGCCTGGGGGATGGGGATCCCCGCCCCAAAGGACACAGTGTCTCGCCAATTGTTTCAATGGCCCGGAGATACCAAATCAACTAGTTATCGGTCTCAAATTCCAATTCAGTAGAAACAATGATTCTATTTTGCAGAATGATGAAAGCAATCCTCTGCTGGCAACAGGAATGCACAAGTCAACAGTCAAGGATGGGAGGAAAAATGTTTGCAATTGTGTTACTGGGTAGTAATGTAAGCGATCAAACTTCACTAATTCCTGGACCTGTACAATATCATATATTGATTACTGTTCAAAATGCTGCATGTCTTGAAGCATAGCATTGCAAACTTTCAAGTTGTCTCCCTGCTGGTCTGTCAGCAAGACATCAGTATTCCACCATTCTCACCATTTCTCAGTGATTTGAAATGTAGTAATATATGTCAGCTTTATTGGTATATGCATATTGTTTCAATATTTGGTGGTAAAATACATTCTTAATCACAATCAAAGATATAATTTAAACCATGATAGTGAGTAAAGCACTTTGTTAGATTTTGGTGTTTAGAAAAACGGTATCTGATAGTCAAGGAAACCAAATTCATATCCAGGATAATTGCCAGTTCTAGTGACAAAACTGTTGTCATCATCATCACAGAAGGGGAATAATGTAATTGACTTGCCACTAGAAGACTTAAAAAAAATCCTGCTGAATGTTGCCATATTGGATTAAGCATTGATCTCTGATGCTGCCATGTTGGTACTCAGCAGCCACAATAACCAGATCTGCCTTAATGAGAGGAAGTCCATGTTGACAAGTCAATGCTCATTATTTCTGCAACAGTGATCATTTTTTTCTTAAGTCTATTGAATAAGATCTGTTTAACTAGAAAAAGAATGGAATGATATCCATATGCCAGGATATCTTGTTCATCTTATTAATGAGGATCTTCTATATTTGTGTCCTATGATACTTAAATAAATCTTCTATATTTGTGTCCTATGATACTTAAATAAATCTGTTTATTCTCAGTTCTGTCTGTGTACTACTTCCACAGATTTGTCATCAAATATTTTACTTTTGTTGACTCTGTGCATCAATCCAAGCTATTACTACTTTTTAAATAATTTTAAGACCTATATTCTGATTACTTTCCTTCTGAATTAAATGGGGAAATAAGTGATTTAAATGTTTGCCCCCTGATAAAACATATTTCCCAGTGGTCAAACCATACTCCTTACTCCTGAATGGGACTATAATGTTACACGAGTACCCTTCCAGTTGCTGCCAGTGTGTGTGAAACGAACTTCTGTTATTCAAACAGCTAGGCATAGAAATAGTTTCATGAAACTATATGAATGGATTGACAGAAAAGTGAGTGAACATAGCAGGAAAAGACACCATTTAGTCTAAAACACCTGCTCATAAATTATTGTCACTTCTGGGACATTTTGAATCTCACATATATACAACTTCCAATTACGGATGGAGTACTGCAAAACAACTTTATGGTTTGGTGGGTTAGATATTATCTATTTCATTTTGGTAGCTCAAGTTACATGGTCACTTGCATTTTATGGTCAACTTTCATTCCCTGTTATGCCCCAGTAGCAAAGCAGGACACGTTTCACAAATAGAAAATTGAAGAAGTCATCAGTGTCTGAACTTGAGCTATTTAGTCTCAAATTTTGTCAACATAGAGAATGAAGCCATTCACAAATGAACTTAACTTTGTCCAGGCTCATAATGTATAAAAGTGGTATATAAATCCAGAATGTCGATATATTGTCTATGTGATTTCAATAACCGACCATGGTTAATATAAATGTTACTTTTTATAGTCTAATCCTTTGAAAATTCAGTCTATATAGACTTGCATCGCAACTCCATTTTAACCAGAATGTTCACTCAGAATGTTCTGTTCTTTAAGCTATTTTAGATAACACATTTTAAAACTGTATATAGATAATACAGTTCTACCAAGTGAAATTCTTTCATGAATTACTTAAGTTCTTTAGAATTGTAATTTACAAGATTTTTAAAAAGATCTTAAACATGAATAAAAAGGTAGGACAATGACCCGGAGCCTTTTCTCTTACAAAGTCAAGGCTCTAGAAACAACCTTTCTAATCCTAGCTAGTCTTTGGTCTGCACATGTTTACAAATGCAAACAAAAGAGAGCACAGCTAATTCTATACGCCTTAAATAGCATAAGCTTATATTTGTATAGGCCATTTCTTATGTAGTAAACTTATTTCCTTCTGCAGATTCTACTTTCATGGTTTGTCAGTCCCATCCTAGTGTGAAGATGGTTGAATAAAACTATCATTTATCTACACACAAAAAAATACATGTTTTTAGAAGAAGGCATGGCTTTGCTTCACACTGGGCAAAGAGCAAGCATTGTGAATCTGACAGGGGCTTGCCTAAAAGTCCCTAGAGCATCTGATATGCCCCAAATATTTAGGACACTATTTAATCAGTTGGGTCATAAATACCAAGTAGCAAAACAGCTTGCTCCTACAAACTAGAACAGCTGTAGATCTTTATCTGGCTCATGGCATCATTTAAAACTTGCAACCCTACTATTTAATCAATCAAAGCAGCACATACATAGGAATTACATGTTCCCTCTATAATCTAGAATCTCACTAAAAATGTGTCCATTTCTTAGTAGTAGGTATTGTAATATTTTAAGTATCCATTATTTTATCTTATTATGTTTTTATGTATATACACATTTAAAATTGCCATTTTAACCATTTTTAGTGTACAAGTCTATAGCATCAGTTATACTCACGATATTTTGCAATGACCACCACTATCTTATTAAATATTTATCAATACCCCAAACAGAAACTCTGTATCAATTAAACAATAACTCCCCACTCTTCTTCCCCTAGCTGCTGATAAACTCTAATCTACTCTTAGTATGAATTTGTCTATTCTAGATATTTCACAAAAGTATTATCATACAATATTCTTTTGTGTCTGCCTTATTTTATGCAGCATGTTTTCAAGATGCATCCATGTTATAGTATGCATCAGAATTTCATTTATCTGTGTGATTGAATATTATTCCATTGTGTATATATATCTCATTTTGTTTATCCATTCATCTGTTGATGGACACAAGTTGCTTCCACCTTTGGGCTGTTATGAGTAATGCTGTAGTGAACACCAGCACACAGGTAAATGTTTGAATCTCTGCTTTCTGTTATTTTGGTTATATATATAGGCTAGGAGTTGAATTGCTGGCTCATATTTATAGCATATTATCTTTCCTAGGGAATGTTCCACGTGCCTTGAGGAGAAAGTGTATTCTGCTGTTGTTGGCTGGAGTGTTTTATGTCTGTTAGGCCTACTTGATTTATAGTATTGTTTAAGTCCTCTCTTTCCTTACTGATTTTCTGTCCAGATGATCTGTCCATTATGCAAAGTGTTGAAGTCTCTATTATCATAGAGCTGACTTTTCTGTCTTCAATTCTGTCAGTGTTTGCGTCATGTATTTTGTGGCTATGTTTGGTGTATGTATGACCATAACTGTTATAGCTTCTTGATTTGATCCATTTAATATGAAATATCCTTTGTCTCTTATGACACTTTTTGACTAAACATCTGTGTTTGTGGTAATAGTATAGTCACCCTACCTCTCTTGGTTACTATTTGCATGGGTTATCTTCTTCTGTACTTTCACTTTTAACCAATATTTGTCTTTTGATCTAAGGTGAGTCTCTTACAGTATACCACTGGATGATGTTCTCTGTTCTAAGCTTTGCCTTTTGATTAAAGAGTTTAATCTACTATTATTTCAAGTGATTACTAATGAGGAAAAAATTACTTCTGCCATTTTGCTATTTGTTTTATCTATATTTTATAGCTTTTTAGCCATTTTCCCCGTTGTTACTGCTTTCCTTTGTATTTGGTGTATTTTTTTATAATGACCCATATTGGTTCCCTTCTCATTTTCTTATATGTACATTTATATTACAGTGTAGTTTGGTATCAAATTTGATTCCATAGCATATAAAACTTCATCCAGTAAAGCCACATCTTCCCTTTTATATTGTTTTTGTCACAAATGACCGTTTTACATTGTTTGCTCAATAAATTTAGAATTATTACTTTGTGCATTTTTGTTTAAATATGTGTAGGAAATTAAAAAGTAGAGCTACAAATAAAAAATCAAAAACACTGGATTTTATGTTTTCCCATATAGTTATCTTTAACAATTTAATAACAATTTAAGGGGTTTAACAGCAGATAGGAAGTCAGGAAATTTGAAGACAGTTTAAAACAAAATATCCAACCTGAAAAAATGAAAAAAAATAGGAAAAATATATAGAGTCTCAGAGATCTTTGGGGTATTTTTAAAAGTGTGTGATATACTTAATTATGCTATGAAGTGAAACTAACCCAGTGGTCATGGTGAATGAAAGAAAGTTGGTCCCGCCCACTTGGTTCTTGGAGCAGGATGCTCCGGACAAATATCCCGTTTGCACCTCTGAGCTAAGATAGTTTCTGTAAATGAAGTGGAGCTGAGATTCTCTGGCTGGAAAATTCTTTCCACCATCTGCTTCAAAGGGACTTCAATAGAGACTTATGGTTTGGGGTTTGGAAATTACCCAATTGGGACTCAGCTGTTTTAAGCTAAATGGATTGAATGAGTTTGAATTATTTATTTGCATATACAGACGTCACTGAGGACTGATGTGGGAACTTTCCCTATTTAAGCCAGACCCCCTATTTGTTCTCCAGAACACACTTTTGTTTACACCAGGGGCTGCACCCACCTAATCCACAAATTGGTTTCTGTTATTGTTTTAAGAAAATCAAGCTCTATTTTTTTTTCCCCTCTGGAAGACTTAATGATCCTTATTTAACAATAATAATCCCAGAATGAGACGAAAAAAAGAAAGGAGGAGGAGAAGGAGAAGGAGAAGGCGGAAGAGGAAAAGAAGGAAGGAAAATGGAGGAAGAAAAAGGGATGGAGAGTCGGCCAAAAACTTTTGGCTTTTGATTAACATTTCAAATTACAGATGAAAGAACTGCAGTCAACACTTATCTGAATAAATACAATGAGAGTTAAACCCAAACATGTCATAGTACAATTCCTAAACAGTAAAGTTAAAGAAAAACTTCACAAAGACCCAGAGTTAAAAGACATATTATGAACAGGAGACATAGATATTAATTATACTGATTTATCATCAAAAACAATAACAGCACAAAATAAATGATATCTTTATAGTGTTAAATTAAAAAAAAAATTCCTGATTTCTATTTCCAGTGAAGGTAGACTTCAAAAAGGAGGCTAAAGGATAGATATTTTCAGAAGTATAAATCTGAGAGTTTTTGTTGTCAGAAGGTGTATGCTACAGAACATAATAAAAGGTATTTTATACCAAATGAAAACTCCAGTATACTGGCAGGAATGAAAACAACAGAATTAATAAATGTTGAAAAATATAAAAATTCTTAGTGGTTAGTAATTTCAAATTTAAAGCACTTCAACCCCACATGAAAACTTCCGACCTATAATAATGTTAAAGCAAATGTATACATTTGTATGTTACTTTTAACCTATTATATCATTTTAAGTACTACATCGGCAAAGATTATAATGTTGGAATCAGAAAGAATATATCATGTTCAGTTTGGTGATCAAACACTCAAACAAAGATGCAACTTTATATGGTACTATACCAAAAACAGATTTAAGCATGGTTTTCATAACATGATATACTGTACTCCTAAAAAGTTTTTTTTTGTTATGTTTTGAGACAGGATCTGGCTCTGTTGTCCAGGCTGGAGTGCAGTGGTGTAATCTCACCTCACTGCAACCTCTGCCTCCTGGGATCAAGTGATCCTCCCACCTAGGCTTCCCGAGTAGCTGGGACCACAAGGCATGTCACCATGCCCAGCTAATTTTGGTAATTTTTGTAGAGATGGGATTATGCCATGATGGGATTAAGGTCTCAAACTCTTAAGCTCAAGTGATCCATCCACCTCTGCCTCCCAATGTGCTGGGATTACAGTTGTCATCCACCATGCCTGGCCTGGTTTGTTTTTATAATTTTCACGCTTTACTTTCAGTTAATAAGAGAAAATGTTTCCATTTGCTATTTCTATTTCTTATAAACCGTGGATGAAAATATAACTTAGTAAATCAAAAGTCTAACTTGCAGTAATTACTATATTTTCTACTTCATATTGGATTTATAAAGTGCTACAGACATCTTCATGTTCTACATAAAATTTTTGATTAGGTAAATATACTTGTCAGACCTGGCAAAACTGATCTTGGTGAATTATCTTCATGTTCATATGCCTTATTCATGTGTTTTCTTTTATTATCAGTGGTCGTCATGTTTCCTGTGAGAATAGATGGTGAAAATATAACTCAAATTAAAATACATGTTGGTCCAAAAACTCACTACAGCACTGTTTTGAAGAGGCCAGTTCTTAGAGACTACTTGACATGCAGCTGCGAGAGAAGAGAGGATATGCACAAAGACTGCTTTATACACCAATGGGGGGCAGTGTACAACCGATGCAGGCAATAGTCCCCTCTAAGTGATACTGGTTCAAACACCTCTCCTTATTTAATTGACCCATAATGAAATATGTTACCTTCATTTTATCTCAGACATAAAGAGGTAATAATATCCAAAAATTTTCAAGGAAAAGGAAGAGATCAAAAGTTAAGATGAGAACTTCATGTTTTAGAGGTAATTCAGAAGTTTGTCATGGATGTCTGTGCCTTCAGACAGAGTTTCTGGAAATTGGAAAGACGGAGAAAACACAGAAGAAAATCTGCTCCAGCAAACACTTCTTTGCTATTCGGTATGATCACCATCACCTGTTTTCATTATTATTTAAACAGAATGGAAATCATCAGATAGTTACTGAAGTAAAGGTGGGCATATTCTACTGTTCATTGTCATTATTGTCAACATCAACACCATAATTATTTTCATCAATCTTTACTTTAAAAATATGTACACTTGATAGGCTATTTTTTTTTTTTTTTTTTCATTTTTGAGACATGGTCTTGCTCTGTGCCCAGACTGGAGTGCAGTAGCATGCTGACTGTGGCCTCAACTTTCAGGGTTCAAACAATCCTCACACCTCAGCCTCTGGAATAGCAGGGACTATAGACGCACACCACCATGCCTATTTTTTGTAAAGATGGGGTTTTGCCATGTTGCCCGGGCTGGTCTCAAACTCCTAGGCTCGGTGATGTACCCACCCCAGCCTCTCAAAGTGTTGAGATTACAGGCATGAGCTACCACACCAGTCCTTATAGCATTTTTAAATATAGTAAAATACTTCATATGTGTAGTCCCAGCTACTCGGGAGGCTGAGGCAGGAGAATGGTGTAAACCCGGGAGGTGGAGCTTGCAGTGAACCGAGATCCAGCCACTGCAGCACCACAGCCTGGGCGACAGAGCAAGACTCCGTCTCAAAAAAAAAAAAAAAAAAAAAAAAAAAAAAAAAAAGAAAAAATACTTCATATGTTGATATTTAATAAAGTAAGTTATAATTTATCTTGTAGATGAATATAGTTAATTGATATTATGAAACTGTGTTCTATAATGATTGCCAAGTAATGTAGCTCTACCATGGCTCATAAATATGGAAAAATATTTACTAATTACAATGATACATAACTCTTCAAAAATACATTTTTTAAGACAGGCAGTTTTCTATAGTTTCAATGTCTCACCTATTTTCATTTTTCTACTAATTTTAATCTTCATTTTTTAATTTTTTAATTTTTATTTTTTGTTGAGATAGAGTCTTGCTCTGTCGCCCAGGCTGGAGTGCAGTGGCAGAATTTTGACTAACTGCAACCTCCGCCTCCCGGGTACAAGCAACTCTCTTGCCTCAGCCTCCTGAGTAGCTGAGACTACAGGCACATGCTACCACACCTGGCTATTTTTTTATATTTTTAATAGAGATGGGGTTTCACTGTGTTGCCCAGGCTGGTCTCGAACTCCTGACCTCGTGATCTGCCCACCTTGGCCTCCCAAAGTGCTGGGATTACAGGCGTGAGCCACCATGCCCGGCCTTCATCTTCATCTTAATTTACCCAAACATTACCCTTTGTATTTGGGCATTTTTGTCAAAACCTGTGATCCACATGCTATTCATAAATGAAACCTCTGATCCATCATGCTGAAAAATGTCTTTATCCTAAAAAAAGACAGGAATGTGATACTTTGCCTTTACTCTCCAGCTGGATTAATATTTGGACTCAACCCTAACTCTATTCTTGTTGTTTTCTTTTAATTCCAGGGGTACATATGCAAGTTTGTTATATAGGTAACTTGCATGTCGAGGGGATTTGGTGTACAGATTATTTTGTCATTCAGGTAATAAGCATAGTACCTGATTGGTAGCTTTTCAATCCTCACCCTCTTCCCACACTGCTCCAGACCCAGTATCTATTGTTCCCTTCTGTGTGTATGTACTCAATGGTTAACCCACACTTGCATGTGAGGACATGAGGTATTTAGTGTTCTGTTCTTGCATTAATTTGCTTAGGATAATAACCTCCAGCTCCATCCATGTTGCTGCCAAGGACATGATCTCATGCTTTTTTATGAACGTATAATATTCCATGGTGTATATGCAGCACATCATCTTTATTCATTCTACCATTGATGGGCATTTAGGTTGATTCCATGTCTTTGTTATTGTGAATAATGCTGTGATGAACATAAAAGTCCACTTATCATTATGGTAGAATAATTTATATTCCTTTGGGTATATATCCAATAATGAGATTAATGGGTTGAATGGTAGTTCTAAGTTATTTGAGAAATCTCCAAACTACTTTTTGCAGTGATTAACTAATTTACATTCCCACTAGAAGTGTATAAGCATTTTCCTTTCTCTGCAACCTCATCAGCATCTGTAATTTTTTGACTTCATAATAAAATAGCTATTCTGACTCGTGTGAGATGGTATTTCACTGTGTTTTCAATTTGTATTTCTCTAATGATTACTGATGTTGAACAATTTTTTTCATATACTTGTTGGCTGCATGTATATCTTCTTTTTTTTTTTTTTTTTTTTTTTGAGACGGAGTCTCGCTCTGTCACCCAGGCTGGAGTGCAGTGGCCGGATCTCAGCTCACTGCAAGCTCCGCCTCCTGGGTTCGGGCCATTCTCCTGTCTCAGCCTCCTGAGTAGCTGGGACTACAGGCGCCCGCCACCTCACCCGGCTAGTTTTTTTTTTTTGTATTTTTTAGTAGAGACGGGGTTTCACCGTGTTAGCCAGGATGGTCTCGATCTCCTGACCTAGTGATCCGCCCGTCTCGGCCTCCCAAAGTGCTGGGATTACAGGCTTGAGCCACCGCGCCCGGCCTATGTATATCTTCTTTAGTGAAGTGTTTGTTCATGTCCTAGCCCACTTTTTAGTGGGTTTGATTTTTGCTTGTTAATTTAAGTTCCTCATAGATCCCCTTTGTCAAATGCATGGTTTGCAATTTTTTTTCCATTCTGTGGGTTGTCAAAATCAACTCTTAATAATACTCATGCTAATCTTTCATTTTCTTTTCTTTTTCTTTTTTTTACAAGCAGGGGCTCTCATGAAGCCTGTTACTAAACATGAGGTGGTTTATTTTTTCAATTTATTTTTTTTTAAATTTCCATCTATTACACTTGCATGTTTTTTTCCTCACTTTTTTCTTGTGCCACTATGTCTAATTTTCCATTTATTGGATGTTTATTAATTTCTTTTTGAAACAGTTGTGCTTGTACTTTTATTACTCTGCTTTGTTCTCTCTCATTTTTTTCCCACTTACTGTTCCCCCAACTCAGTGGAGTTTCAGAGCAACTGACGACATTTTTAATAATCAGAGCTTCTTTTTCCTCTTGTTTGTCAAAGAATAGGTATTTATTTGCTAAGGACATCTAAAATGTCCTTAGGTAATAATAATTGTCCCTAGTATTTATTGACAGCTTATTATATACCTGATTTATGCCAACACTTTCATAGCAATTTTTTACTAAATCATTGCACAATATGACGAAGTATTACCATAGATCTTTCTTTAAAGATGAGAAAACAATCTCAGAGTATATTGTAGAGACAATACTATTTTTTTCTTTTCTTTTTTTTTTTATTTCTAATACAGGAAAAAATAAACTATATCACCCAAAATGTCTTTGTAGGCATATGACTGGGTTCTGTCAACACGGTTCCCCCAGGGATGATAGATGCCATTAAGTCAGGCCATTAGTTCTTGAGAGGGTGCTATTTTGTATTTTTCCTCTTCTCCTTCCACAGTGACCTCAAAGGTCACATTACTGTCCTGGCAATGTTATTATGTGGAAAAAAAACCCTGGATTCTTATGCTATCATTTAAAAAAGTGCTGCCTGATCAACATGAAAGAGAAATAAAAGTTAATAATGTTAGGCTGTGGAATTTTTGAGAATATGTGTAATATCTATTATGACTGTGAGGGGTCCAGCTCCAGGCAAAATCTTATGTAAAATATTTGATTGACTATAGGCAGTTGCAAAGATTTTGCCTCCCAAGTCTCATGAGGGAAAGCTACCCTCCCCACAGCATATGTGGTGGTGCCTTACAGTTTTCTCAAGAGTTATACTCAAGACTCAGTTCCTCTTAGCCATCCATAGTCATAGATAGGCATGTTTGCATTACTAGCTCAGGCACTTCAATTTAGGGATTCTTTATCGGGAAAGGGATGCTTCAGCTCAGGCACTTTTCAGGTGCCTCTGTGAAGACCCCATTATCTAAACACTTTTCTCCATTCTTACTCAGTACCTCTCTCTACTCAGACTCTCCACCTTTCCCTGCCCTCAGACCAAGGAAGTAGTGTCTCTTTCAGAGAAATGAAACACAAGGGAAGTGACATCATATTTTGTACCTTGCTTACATGGCCACAGTAAGAACAGGCTTTATGATTATGTTCAGTTTGATTCCTTATTCTGTTTGACTACCTGGACACCTGGCAGCCTGACAGGGAGAAGTTAACAACAACAACAACAACAACAACGACAAATATTCCTAGTTCTTAAAGGTCACAATTTTGATACTAGCCCGCCAGTCCTGATTCAAAAACAATTTTCTTGGCAACTTACTACTCTTTACTCTCTAGAAGATGAAGGGTTAAATTGGTGTAAGTCTAAGCTTTAGCCAGACATCTGGTCCCTGTTATAGTTATCAGAGTAGATATCCATAGATGTAGGCACTGAGAACTCCTAGCAAAGTGAATGTGTATAGCCATTTAAAATGTTCTTGTCACTTTCCTAATAAAGTTCGTTTCTAACAGTCATTGAATACATGGATCTGGGTGACAGGAGAGTGAACAAACATTCATTTTAAAACAAGACTGCTTAATGATGTTTCTTTTCTTCAAAATGGAGATATTTTGTCTCACATTAGAAGATGTAAATATATGAGTCTCTGGACATATAAATATTTTTAAATATTTTCTCAAAAGAGAAAAATCTGAACGTTCATGAAAATGTTTTCATCCTTTCAAATACAAAGCCATTAGATATTTATTACTTTCTGTTTTAATTATTATTGTGTTGTCCTCTGTGGGTGGTGTCATCCATTGTTACATCTGTTGTGTGGTAGAATAAAAATTTTAATAATGTGCCCTTACGTTTCTTCTAAGACAAAAAAACAAACAAACAAACAAAAAAACCTAATTGTGGAAAATGAGCAAAAATAATTTGCTTTCAACCCACACAGGTTATTGTCTTAGGAAGACTAGCAAATTAGGGAAATATTCTGCTTAAAATGCCAGAACTAGTTAGACTAGAGCTTGAGTGTTCACAAATAAAGCTTTTAATCTGTAAACCACATCTAACTGATATAGCATGACCCCTGTCTGAAAAATATCCTCCCTCTTATGACCTTCCTTGTGCAATGTGAGTAGCACAATTGCAACAACAACCATAAGACAAGCCAGAGAGAAAAATAGAATAGTGTACCAAACTAATATCATCTTTTTAAGTAGTCTTCTGTGGCTTATTAGACCTATATTTTTCATAAAACATCTTCAGCTTTTTCCAAATTAGGTAGCATTTACTGGTTTCAGGTATTATAACCTGATATATGTGTGGGGAATTGTTCAGCCCAACACACAATCCTTTATTCTTCTGCCTCAATCAGTACTGTGTACTGTAGGTGTATACTGTCCCAGCAAGTGTTCAACCTTGAATATGAAGCTTTCTATAATGGAGGCTATCTCTAAAAGGGAATGATATTTTAACATTGCCTGTGAACAATACTCCTAGCATCTGGGGAAAAAAATCCTGTTTTGAAGCAGGCTGAAGACAATGGCATCTCTTCGTGCAATCACTTTATAGAAAATGAAGTGCATCACTGGTCAAGCTATGATATAATCCACTACTCTTATCCTGTATGACACCACTTGGACTCTTCTGGTATCATAATAACGAAATGGAGTTTTTAATATGCAGCTACAGCAGCAGCTCTACAATAAGAGTATCATTCTCAAGGATTTATTATACCCTGAAGTCAATAACCATTATGTAGTTGTTTTTGTCATAAATAACATACATGGGATTAGAAGTAAGACTGTGAAATATGAATGTCCCATTTATCATCCTTCAAGTGAGGCACATGGGGAATTGGTACCCCTCTTCCTAACACTATAGCCTCTGCATCTATAGACATCCTGCTCTTGAGAAGGGAACCATTCTACTATCAACACAGTCTCATTTAAATTTTAGGTAGGTATAAAAGTCCAGCCCCTTTGTTTCAACTTGCAAGAACGCTAAAGAGTCATCTTAGTTTTGAAATTCCCATGATACTGACCCATGCCTCTGTGGCACTGTTGTAGAATTGGAGAGAGAAGAAAATGAAACCAATGAGTAAACTGGTTGTCATAATTTAGGACCTTATAGGTTATAATATAGAACTTGGCTTTTACTTTGAGTGAGATGGGAAGTCATTTCAGGGTTTGAATCACTCTTGCTACTTCATAGGAAATAAACCCCAGGTTGCAGGAAGGAGATGACGATGGAACAAGAAAAGGGTGGAGTCTGAACAAGATTCATTGAAATGGGTAGAAACGATAGTTTTACATTACCATTAGTCCGTTTTCATGCTGCTCATAAAGACATACCCAAAATTGAATAATTTTTAAAAAAATAAGTTTAATGGACTCATAGTTCCATGTGGCAGGAGAGGCCTCACAATCATTGAAAAGGTGAAAGGCACTTCTTACAGGGCAGTGGCAAGAGAGAATGAGAGAACCAAGCAAAAGGGTTTTCTCCTTATAAAACCACCAGTTCTCATGAGACGTATTTACTATCATGAGAATAGTATGAGGGAAACCACCCCAAAGATTCAATTATCTCCCACTAGGTCCCTCCCACAACATGTGGGAATTATGAGAGCTACAATTCAAGATGAGGTTTGG
This sequence comes from Macaca thibetana thibetana, assembly GCF_024542745.1. Taxonomy (NCBI): domain Eukaryota; kingdom Metazoa; phylum Chordata; class Mammalia; order Primates; family Cercopithecidae; genus Macaca; species Macaca thibetana. Next base: position 89,295,683 of record NC_065591.1, read on the forward strand.
GTGGGGACACAGCCAAACCATGTCACCTGTGTTACCCCTCCCCCAGTCCCAGGCGGCACACAGCAAAGAGGGAGATAACCACCACTTGGGAGTGGAGAGCAAAGTGGAGCACCAGACTTTGCTTGGGCCCCAATACTAGGCCTGTCCCAGTAAAATCTAATATCAGCAGACTAAGCCTCCAGGCCTACTCCAGTACCCAGGTCAGGCTAGTCCTGGTGGTCCTAGTTTCTAGACCACCCCCAGCACCAGGCTGGCCCACAGAGCCCCAGGCTTCGGGCCCATCCCAATAACAGACTGGCACCTGTGGATTCAGCTTCCAAGCCAACCCTTATAAATAGAGCTTCCAGGTCCACCCAACACCAGCACAGTTCCTGAGACCTCAGGGCCACCCCTGGTTCCAGACCAGCCCAGAGCAAGGTCAGTCCACAAAGCCCCAGGCTTCAAACCTGTCCCAGTACAAGGTCAGAAACCCTTGCCTGAGACACCAGGCTGGTTCCAGGCCTACCCAATGCCACACCAGCCCCTGTGGCCCCAATCTCCGGCAGACACATGGTCCAGATCCACGCCAGTAGACTCCAGTGGTGTGGTGGGGGAACCCCTGCAGACCTAGGCTGCAGAACCACCCCTGAATACTGAGGTCCCAGGCCAGCCCCCATGTAACTTCCAGGCCAGTACCAGTACATGCAGCCTCTGGAACACAGATTACAGGCTGGTCTCCACAGACCTAGTCTTCAGGCACCAGACTAGCTCCTACAATCCTAGGCTACAGATTGAATTCTGTGCACCCAGGTTCCATGACTATCCTAGCACCAGGTTGGTCCCCATGAAACAAGGCTCCAGTAGAACCAGGTCAAGGCCTCCTTCAGCGGAGCCAGGATTTAGCCCCAACCTAGAAGACCTAGCACCAAACCAGCCCCTGTACTGAGGTTCCAGGACTATCCCCTGCACACCAGCTCCAGGACAGCCACTGTAAACTCAGACTCTAGGACTATCCCAGTGGATCCAGAAACCAAGCTTATCCCAGCACATGGCCAATTCCTGCAGAATCAGGGTCAAGTTCCATCCCAGTGCCAGGTCAGCCCCTATGCACCAAGGCTTAAAGCCAGATCCAACAGATGCATTCTCGAGGCGCACCCTTGGGGACTTAGGCTCCAGGACCACACCTGTGGATACAATGAAAGGGTCTACTCTGGTAGATTCAGGTTTCTGGTCCTACCCTGATGACCCAGGTGCCAGGCTTACCCACCCAGGTACTAGGACTCCTGTCTGAGTACTCTAGTCACAAGCATGGTAATTAATCACAACAGGTGACCTGCCCAGTATCACTAGAAGAGCTGATTGGTGATGGGCTTTTTCAGAAAAAGTCATTCTGTAACAACTAGAATAAGTCTTTATTTGGGAACAATAACAATGAGAAAAACATGATACTACCAAAGGAACTAATTACAGCACCAGAAACTGACACTGAAAAGAAATGAAGATTTATAAACTTCCTGACAAAGTTTATAAGGAATTATTTTAAGGAGGCTCAGTGAACTTCAATAAAATACAGAAAAACAATTTAATGAAATCAAGAAAATACACAAAACTAGAAATTTAATGAGAAATTAAAATTATACAAAAACAAATTCAGAAGCTGAAAAATACAATGAATGATATAAAAATGCAAAAGAAATATCAACAGGACAGTTCAAATAGATGAGAGAATATGTGAAGTCAAAGACAAGTTATTAAAAATATACATTCAGAAGAGAAAAAATGAAGAAATATTATGAGATTTATAAAACAACATTAAAGAGAAAACACTGGGGTTACAGGAGTTTAAGAGAGACAAAGCAGTAGAAAGCTTGCTTAAAGAAATGATAGCAAAGGACTTTTGAAATCTGGGAAAATATATAAATATCCAGGTACAGCAATGCCAAAGGTCTCCAATTATATTTAATCTAAACAAGACTACACCAAGACACAATAAAACTGCCAAAATTCAAAGACAAAAGAAGATGCTGAAAGTAGAAAGAGGAAAGAAGCAAATCACAAGGAAGATTCAATCAGGCTACAAGCAAGTTTCTTAGCAGAAACATTATAGGCAAGGGAAGAACGAGATGATATATTCAAAGTGCTAAAGCTGAAACACTTCCAACCAATGACACTGTAATCATCAAAGCTGTTCTGTATAAATGAAGGAACACTAAAGGCTCCCAGACAAATGAAAGCTAAGGGACTTCATTACCAACAGACCTATTTTACAAGAAATGCTAAAGGGGGTTCTTCAAGCTGAAAGAAAAGGATGCTAATCATAAAACAAAAATATAATAAAGCATAAAACTCACTTGTGAGAGTAAGTACATAGCGAAGTTTAAAATACTCTAATAATGTAATGATGGTGTATAAATCAGTTATATCTTTAGAAAGATGGTCAAAAGACAAAACTATTAAAATAATAGTTACAATAATTTGTCAAGGAATATACAATATACAAAGATGTAAATTGTGACATCAAAAAACAAAATATTTGTGTGGGTGAGTAGATGCACAGTTATTTTAGGTGATCGAAGTTAAGCTATAGTTTAAAAATATCCTGTTGCAGCTGTGAGATGTTTTATGTATGCCTTATGGTTACCACAAAGCAAAATTCAGTATTAGATATCCAATAGATAAAAAGGAATCAAAAGACAACACTGTAGAAAATCATCCAACTACAAAGGAAGACAGAAAGAGAGTAAAACAAGAATGAAGGACCTATAACACAGTCAAATAGCAATTAACAAAATGGTAGTAATAAGGCCTTACCTATCAATAATTACTCTGAATATAAATAGGTTAAATGTTCCAATCAAAAGAAATAGCATAGTTGAATAGATAAAACAAACAAACAAAAAGACTCAACTGTATACTTCCTACAAGAAACTCATTTCATGTTAAGGACACACAAAATTGGAAAGTAAAGGGATAGAAAAAGATGTGTCATGCAAATGAAAACCAAAAGAAATCGGGGTAGCTACACCTGTATCAGATAAAATAGACTTTAAGTCATAAACCATAAAAAGAAAGAAAGAATGTCTCTTTAAATCATTATAATAATAAAAGGGTCAAATAATCAAGAAGATAGAACAATTGTAAATATATATGTACCCCAAATTTGAGCACCTCAATATGTAAAGCCAATATTAATAGAGCTAAAAGAATATATAGACTATAACATAATAGTAAGAAACTTCAATACTCCACCTTCAGCAATGTACGGATCATTCTGACAGTCATTAATAAAACATTGGACTTAAACTACATTTTAGACAAATGGACCTAAAAGCCATGTACAGAACACTTCATGCAACAGAAGCAGGATACACATTTTTCTCAAGTACACATAGAAGATTCCCTAGGATAGATGTGTTGGGCCACTAAACAAATTTTAGCAAATTTATGAAGATTGAAATCACATAAAGTATCTTTTCCAAACAAAAGAGTATTACGCTAGAAATCAAATTTTTAAAAATTCACAAATACATAGTAATTAAAAAACACGCTCCTGAACTAGTGTGTCAATGAAATTAAAAATAAAATTTAATGTATCTTGAGAAAAATAAAAATTGAAATATGACATACCAAAACAGAGGATGCAGCAAAAGCCATTATAAAAGGGAAGTTTATAGCAATAAACATAAACAATAAGTATCAAAAAAGAAGAATGATCTCAAAGAAACAACGTAATTTTACACTTCAAGGGACTAGAAAAAAAAAATAAACTAAGACCAAAGTGAGTAAAAGGAAGAAAATAATAAATATCCAAGCAGAAATACATAAAATGAACAGAAAAAAAATTAAATATAAGTTAATGTTGACTTTTTAATAGATGAGCAAAAGTGACAAAATGTTACTTCACGAAGAGAAAAAGACTCCAATGACTGAAAATAAGAATGAGATGTTATAACTGACATCTTAGAAATGTAAAGTCTCACAAAAGACTAACATGAACAATTGTATACCAACTAACAGAATAATCTAGAATTTATGAATAAACAAAATAAACAAAGAGTGAATCATTAATGAATAGAATATATGAACAGATCAATAATGAGTAAAAAGATTGAATTGGTGATAATATATCTCCCATCAAAAAAAGCCCAGCCCTTTATGACTTTACTACTGAATCTCCCAGTCATCTAAAGAACTAATACCAATGCTACTCAAATTTTGTCCCAAAAATATTTAAAAATCGAGGGGATACTTCCAAACTTATTTTACAAAACCAGTATTATGCTAATATTAAAGCCAGATAAGGACACTACAAGAAAATAAAGATCAATATTCTTTATGAACATAGATGCAAAATCTTCAACTAAATACTAGCAAACCAAATTCAACAGCACAAAGAATCATTTATCTGAGAGACAGTTTGTTATAATTTCTGTTCTTGTACATTTGCTGAGGAGTGCTTTACTTCCAATTACGTGGTCAATTTTGGAGTAAGTACGATGATTGTCTCAGCCCAAAATCTCCTTAAGCTGATAAGCAACTTCAGCAAAGTCTCAGGATACAAAATTAATGTGCAAAAATCACAAGCATTCTTAGACACCAGTAACAGACAAACAGAGAGCCAAATCAGGAATGAACTTCCATTCACAATTGCTTCAAAGAGAATCAAATACCTAGGAATCCAACTTACAAGGGATGTAAAGGACCTCTTCAAGGAGAACTACAAACCACTGCTCAGTGAAATAAAAGAGGACACAAACAAATGGAAGAACATATCATGCTCATGGATAGGAAGAATCAATATTGTGAAAATGGCCATACTGCCCAAGGTAATTTATAGATTCAATGCCATCCCCATCAAGCTACCAATGAGTTTCTTCACAGAATTGGAAAAAACTGCTTTAAAGTTCATATGGAACCAAAAAAGAGCCCACATCTCCAAGACAATCCTAAGTCAAAAGAACAAAGCTGGAGGCATCACGCTACCTGACTTCAAACTATACTACAAGGCTACAGTAACCAAAACAGCATGGTACTGGCACCAAAACAGAGATATAGACCAATGGAACAGAACAGAGTCCTCAGAAATAATACCACACATCTACAGCCATCTGATCTTTGACAAACCTGAGAGAAACAAGAAATGGGGAAAGGATTCCCTATTTAATAAATGGTGCTGGGAAAATTGGCTAGCCATAAGTAGAAAGCTGAAACTGGATCCTTTCCTTACTCCTTATACGAAAATTAATTCAAGATGGATTAGAGACTTAAATGTTAGACCTAATACCATAAAAATCCTAGAGGAAAACCTAGGTAGTACCATTCAGGACATAGGCATGGGCAAAGACTTCATGTCTAAAACACCAAAAGCAACAGCAGCAAAAGCCAAAATTGACAAATGGGATCTCATTAAACTAAAGAGCTTCTGCACAGCAAAAGAAACTACCATGAGAGTGAACAGGCAACCTACAGAATGGGAGAAAATTTTTGCAATCTACTCATCTGACAAAGGGCTAATATCCAGAACCTACAAAGAACTCAAACAAATTTACAAGAAAAAAACAAACCACCCCATCAAAAAGTGGGCAAAGGATATGAACAGACATTTCTCAAAAGAAGACATTCATACAGCCAACAGACACATGAAAAAATGCTCATCATCACTGGCCATCAGAGAAATGCAAATCAAAACCACAATGAGATACCATCTCACACCAGTTAGAATGGCGATCATTAAAAAGTCAGGAAACAACAGGTGCTGGAGAGGATGTGGAGAAATAGGAACGCTTTTACACTGTTGGTGGGATTGTAAACTAGTTCAACCATTATGGAAAACAGTATGGCGATTCCTCAAGGATCTAGAACTAGATGTACCATATGACCCAGCCATCCCATTACTGGGGATATACCCAAAGGATTATAAATTATGCTGTTATAAAGACACATGCACACGTATGTTTATTGCAGCACTATTCACAATAGCAAAGACTTGGAATCAACCCAAATGTCCATCAGTGACAGATTGGATTAAGAAAATGTGGCACATATACACCATGGAATACTATGCAGCCATAAAAAAGGATGAGTTTGTGTCCTTTGTAGGGACATGGATGCAGCTGGAAACCATCATTCTCAGCAAACTATCACAAGAACAGAAAACCAAACACCGCATGTTCTCACTCATAGGTGGGAACTGAACAATGAGATCACTTGGACTCAGGAAGGGGAACATCACACACCGGGGCCTATCATGGGGAGGGGGGAGGGGGGAGGGATTGCATTGGGAGTTATACCTGATGTAAATGACGAGTTGATGGGTGCAGCACAGCAACATGGCACAAGTATACATATGTAACAAACCTGCACGTTATGCACATGTACCCTACAACTTAAAGTATAATAATAATAAATAAATTTAAAAAAAAAAATAAAAAAATAAAATTCATCCCTCACAAACCTTTAAAAAAAAAAAAAAAAAGAATCATTTATCACAGGGATGCAAAGACAGCTCAACCTACACAAATCTATAAGTACAATACACCACATCAACAGAATAAAGGACAAAAACATATGAGCATCTCAATAAATGACAAAAAGCATTTGGCGGTATTTAACATTCTTTCATAATCAACACTCTCAACACATTAAATATAGAAGTATCCCATAGTCTCAATTTTGTATGTGTGTTTTCAGCAGAGGTGCTGTAGCACAAGTAGAAAAATTGTCTCCGACATTATGAACTCAGAACTTTTCCTTCATCTGGGAAAAAGTCATGGTAATTAAAAAGAGGCAGAAACCTATTTAATTTCTTCTCAACTCCAGGATAGTTAAATGATGGGTATTTCATCCATTTGACATAGTGGAAAAGAAAAAACTAGATTAGCGTTTGGTAGACACGGTATGGCATCTGATTTCGATCAATTTTTTTGCGTGATTTGAAATGAGTCGCCTCTTTCTAAATCTCATCTCATTTGAATAAGTAATTTTAAACTATTTGCAGCAAAACATTCAGTAACTTATTTCACTAATTCTGATACAGTGAATGCAAATAAACAAAAGTCATTACTTTTCTTGACACATCCTCTTCATACAATTAAGAAATGTTTACAACCTGAGAAAACTGCGAACTATATTGCTATTAATTCAGAACAACATAGAAGATGGGGGAGTTTATGATGGAGGAATAAAATTACAGTGGAAAAAAGTACCTCATCAATGAAAGAGTCAGAATTCATACAAAATCCTCTCAGTAGTTCCACATCACATTCTTTAATAACAAAACTGAATCAGAATTTATATGATAAATTTAAAGGCCAGATGCCAGATAATTTATTTTCCAAAAAGAAGACATTATAAATACAAGGATCTTGTATTATTACTTGATAAATAAAATACCCTAAATCACCACAAAAGTTTAAGCAAGTAGTGTCGAGATTTTCTCAGTTCCTAGATGTGCGCTACCCAATACATGATTACATCAAAATTTAACACACTTAAAACTTTAGTTCTACAATCAATTAGCCACATTTTTCCCCCTTTTTCAGTTTTTAATTTAGGTTCGGGGTTATGGGATTTGGTGTACAAATGCTTTTTGTCACCCAGGTAGCAAGCATAACACCTGACAGGTAGTTTTTTGACCCTCACTATCCTCCGCCCTTTGCCCTCAAGTAGGCCCCTGTGTCTAGAGTTCCTCTTTTTGTGTCCACGTGTACTCAGTGTTCAGATCCCACTTATAAGTGACAAAATGTATTTGACTTTATGTCCCTGCATTAATGCATTTAGGACAATGATATCCAGCTGCATCCATGGTGCTGCAAAGGATATGATTTCATTTTTTTAATGGCTGCATAGTATTCCATGGTGTGTATTTAACACGTTTTTAATCCATTCCACTATTGATGGGCATCTACCTTGATTTACCATGTTTATTATTATGAATAGTGCTGCAATAAAAATATAAGTGCATGTCTCTTTTTGTAGAACACTTTATATTCTTTTGGGTATATAACTAGTGATGGGATTGCTGGGTTGAATGGTAATTCTGTTTTAAGTTCTTCGAGAAATTTCCAAATTACTTTCCACAGAGGCTGAACTCATTTACATTCCCACCAGCAGTGTACAAGTGTTGTCTTTTCTCTGCAAACTTGTCAACATCTGTTATTTTCTGACTTTTTCCGTAACAGCCATTCTGACTGTGTAAAATGGCATGTCATTGTGGTTTTGATTTGCATTTTTGGTAATGATTAGTAATGTTGAGCATTTTTATATGCTTTTTGGCTGCGTGAATGTCTTTTGAAAGGTGTTTGTGTCTATTGCCCATTTTTAAAAAATGTGTGTGTTTGGGTTTTGCTTATGAAGTTTACAGATCTAGATAATAGACCTTTGATACATAAATTGCAAATATTTTCTCCCATGCAGTAGGTTGTCTGTTTACTCTGTTGGTAGTTTGTTTTGCAGTGCAGAAGCTATGTGGGTTCCACTTGTGTGTTTTTGTTTTTGTTGTAATTGACTTCAGAAACTTTATCATGAAATCTTTGCCCATGTCAATGTCTACAATGCCATTTCCTACTGTTTCTTCCAGTTTTTACAGCTTTAGGTCTTACATGTAAGCCTTTAATTCATCCTGAGCTGATTTTTATACATGGTAAAAGAAGGTGTTCAGTTTCAATCTTCTGCATATGAATAGCCAGTTATTCCAGCACCATTTATTAAACAGGAAATTCTTTCCGCATGGCTTGTTTTTGTTAACTTCATTACAGATCAGATGATTCTAGGTGCATGGCTTTATTTCTGGATTCTTTGTTCTGTTCCATTGATCTATATGTCTGTTTTTGTATCAGTACCATGCTCTTTTGGTGACTGTCATCTTGTAGTATAAAGTCATCAAGTAGTATGATGCCTCTGGCTTTGTCCTTTTTTGCTTGGGGTTGCTTTGGTGATTTGGACTCCTTTTTAGTATCATATAAATTTTAGAATATTTTTCCATTCTATAAAAATGAAATTAGTACTTTGATAGGAATAACACTGAATCTTTACATTGCTTTGGGGAGTATGGCCATTTTCACAATATTGATTCACCCTATTCATGAGCATGGAATATTTTTCCACTTATTTCATCTGTTTTCTGTGAGCAGTGTTTTGTAATTCTCATTGTAGAGATTTTCCCCCTTTCTGGTTAGCTGTATTCCTCGTTATTTTATTCTTTTTGTGGCTATTGTGAAAAAAATTGCATTCCTGATTTGGCTCAGGTTGGATGTGATGTGTTGATTAATAGAAATGCTACAGATTTTTTACATTGATTTTTGTATCCTGAAACTTTACTGAAGTTGTTTATCAGTTCCAGGAACCTTTGGGCAAATACTGTGAGTTTTTTCAGGCATAGAATTCCATTGCCTACAAAGAGTGATCGTTTGATGTCCTCTCTTCTTATTTGGAGGCCTTTTATTTCCATCTCTTGCCTGATTGCCCTGGCTTGGACTTCCAAGACTATGTTGAATAGTAATGGTTAGAGTGGGCATCTTTGTCTTGCTCCGATTTTCAGAGCAATGTTTCCAGTTTGTGCCCATTATGATGCTGGCTATGTGTCTGTCACAAATGCCTATTATTTTGAGGTATGCACCTTTGATGTCTAATTTTATGGAGGGTTTTTATATTTTAAGAGATGCAGAATTTTACTAAAAGCCTTTTCTTGCATCTAGTGGGGTAATTATGTCATTTTAAAATTTTGTTCTATTTATGCAAATTAGCCACATTACAATTGCTTAATACACATGTCTGGCTAACTTGTATACCATATAGAATATTACTGTTATAGAACATTTCTATCATGGCCAAAAATTCTGTTGGACAGCATTGCCCTAGATTATTGAAAGCAGTGATTCTTCTATTCTAACCCATTTTTCCCCAAATGAATTAAATGTGAACGGGCTCATTTACAACTTTTTCAACCTATGTTTATCAGAATTATAAAATTTTAAAAATAGAATTTTGAATTGAATTACAGTACAAAGTTCTTTGACATTCTTAGCACATTTGTCTTACAATAACCAAAAGAAGTCTTAAAAAGTTAAATTGTCATACAACATAAACTTTAATAAGACATTTGAAATGATTTCCGTGTTTTAAACTTTTCAGTTCTTGGAAATATCAAATATACTTTCCAATCAAAAATATACTAAAATTATCTGTTTTGAGAGAGAATAATGTAGTCCTAATACAATCTTTGGTAGAAAATCCGTAAGAATTGAAGAGAATAAAAGACTCCATAAGTGCTCAGGTAGTGAGTCATATACAGAGGATACACAAACTGTGAGCTCAGAAAAAATGCAGCATAAGGTTGAGCCAGTGCCCCAGATTGGCAATCCCCAGTCAGGGGCACTGGCCCAACCGTATGCTGTATTTTCTAGCTGCAAAGTCCTTTCAGCATCACTTTATTTGCTCTGAGACTATTTTGTGATTTTTTTCCAGAGACATTGTGTCTGTCAAATTAAATTGAAGCACAAGAGGTGTTGTAGAAATAGATGTCATAAAACCAGTGTGTTATGTGACATAGTGACACAGTAAAACAGGGCTGGGTATGAACGTGTTCTTTTGCTTTCCTTTCTCATTTTACTAATCAGTGCACAGATCTTGAATTTGATGAAATGGAATGGGTTAGAATGTGAGCACTGAATATATCATGACCATATTAAGCTAACAGAAGCTGCACCTTCTTGTCCCACAAGGCAAGGAGGGGTTGTAAACTGGGAAAACAAGTTACCAATTTTATAGAGCAGGGGGTAGAAGTTCTTCTGGGGATACTCAAAAGGCAGATTGCTATTGAAGAACATATAGGACTAACTCCTGGAGTGTGATAAGATGAGCTAGGAGATCTGTGGCTCCAGAACCTTTCCTGGTAATGGCTGAGAAAGACATCTTTTTATTTTTTTAGGATTGCTCTAACAGTAAACTTACAGTTCTCAGGAATAATGTGAGCACATTTCTTACAAGTAAAACAGTGTTTTATGCACATTCCAATATATCTTACTTATGTAAAGATAAAGAATTCCTGAGATGCACTTGCATAAGTGATGTAGTATATCTTTGGTTCCAGTGTAATTTCCTTTAATTTTAATATTAATTAATTTTGATTCTCTGAAATTTTTCCATTGTCTTCTTGAAGTCATCTGGGTTTCTTTGGGTTTCAGACTACCACAAGCAGAGTGGGTTGTAGTTGCTATTCAGGTATCCCTTGTTTTGTGCCTATATCTTTCCCTCATCCATATTATACTATATATTCACTAAAGTCTATTTTGTTATGATTATGTTGGAAAGATTTTATTAACTTTGAATAAGGTGAACTACTAATCACTAGAGTCAATAGATGATAAATTGTTTTCTTTTTAAGAGACTGAGCAATGGACTTAGGAGAGCTGCAGTTGTCTTCTATAAGATTATTTTATGAATAATGCTCTGAAGCCTATGTGATTCCACTCCTGAGGATTTCTGCTCTCTTCAAAAAGAAATTTAAAGAATGATCCTATGGTCTAGGAACAGCCATTTATGCAATATACACTTTGTCATAACAGAACTTAATAGAATCATACATGGGGACCATGATTTGCTAAAACTTCAATATAGTTTTTTTCATATGCACAACAAATATATGTAATACATATATAATTTATAATATGTAAATATATAATATAAATACTGTTGGTGGGACTGTAAACTAGTTCAACCATTATGGAAAACAGTATGGCGATTCCTCAAGGATCTAGAACTAGATGTACCATATGACCCAGCCATCCCATTACTGGGGATATACCCAAAGGATTATAAATCATGCTGCCATAAAGACACATGCACACGTATGTTTATTGCGGCACTATTCACAATAGCAAAGTCTTGGAATCAACCCAAATGTCCATCAGTGACAGACTGGATTAAGAAAATGTGGCACATATACACCATGGAATACTATGCAGCCATAAAAAAGGATGAGTTTGTGTGCTTTGTAGGGACATGGATGCAGCTGGAAACCATCAGTCTTAGCAAACTATCACAAGAACAGAAAACCAAACACCGCATGTTCTCATTCATAGGTGGGAACTGAACAATGAGATCACTTGGACTCGGGAAGGGGAACATCACACACTGGGGCCTATCATGGGGAGGGGGGAGGGGGGAGGGATTGCATTGGGAGTTATACCTGATGTAAATGATGAGTTGATGGGTGCTGACGAGTTGATGGGTGCAGCACAGCAACATGGCACAAGTATACATATGTAACAAACCTGCACGTTATGCACATGTACCCTAGAACTTAAAGTATAATAATAAAAAATAAGAAAAAATATATATATAATATAAATACAAATACATATATAATTTATAATATATAAATATATAATATAAATACAAATACATGTAAAATTTATATATATATAACATGTATTTGTAGGGCTGGCCTCATATTATATATGTATATATGTAGGGCATATTGTATAATATATATGTATATATGTATATGTACATATGCATATATATGTATATATGTATATGTATATATAAAACATGTATTTGTAGGGCTTGCCTCATATTACATATGTATATATATGTAGGGCATATTTTATATATATAATATATGTAGGGCAAATACACACACACACACACACACACACACACACACATAAAAGCCTGGGTTATTCTCAGTGCTTAGTTTCTCCTCCATGAGTAGGCTAGGGACATATAATGACTAAAACGTTTTCATAGAGAATAAATTAGCCCTTCATTGAATTTTTTTACCCAGTTCAGATTTTTAAGCTAATGGACATTGCCTAAGGATGGTTAAGGTTAGCTAAAAGCAGAATGATGCAATGAAACTCATCATCTGGGAAAACGGCTATTAATTAGAATATAAAATTTTCTAAGGAGACCCTAGATCTTGAGCGTGCTAAGCATCATGTCTCAGTAGATAACATATAGTACAATTCTGATTAAATATTATGTCCTTCAAACTAAGAAATCCATCTCTCATATATCTATGTTTTACACCTAGTTATCTTTCAAGCAGGTTGGAACAAGATGAGTGCTAGGACACACTTCAATGGACAATTTAGAAACAAGTACAATATTCAATATAGAACCTGGAAGAGAAGGGTGAAACGTATTAGCTTATCTTTGAACTGAGAGAAAAATCTGTGCATAATAGCTTACCATATTTAGGTATCTGGAAAGACTCCCCAGTGAAGAGAGATGTAAGTACAAAATCAAGAGTGTTAAAAATCATGTGATACTAAATGTAAATTGAAAATATGGCATTAATGTATAATTTCTTATTAAAACTGTATATTCCTACTTATGTCCAGTGGAAAAGTCTAGAAGTGATTGACAACTCACCACTGATAAGCATCTCTATTGCCCAGATTGTAGTATCTAAGCATAATTTCCCAGTATAAGAAATCAGGATTGCTTAAGGGAAAAAAATGGTTATTTCAAAGTTTTGGACCAAAAAGCTGCAAGATATGCCTGGGAAATCTTGTGTAAGAAATCAAGGATGTAACACTGAATTAAATAAATAGAAGTCACCTTGAAAGTACTTCAATGGTGTAAGATGGGGCAATGTGCTCACTGAAGAATAATTTCAGTTTATTGAAACATATTAAATGTATAAAACTCTGTAAGTGTATACCACCACTTTAAAAAAATCCTCACAGTTCATCAATAAACAAGGTACTAACTCATTTAAAATTAGGGAAGGAAAGTAAATCAAACATTTACCTTCTCTTTACCATAATATAGTTTAAGGAAATAATTTATGAGGAAAAAAATTTAAACATAATCGTAGTTAATTAAGACAAAAGGAAAGATAACATTTAAAAAGCATTCTATGGAATTCAGACTATATGTTAAACACAGTCAACAATCATTAGAGAATGATAAAATTATCAGGCAAAAAGTTGATGGAGAACTCTATAATAGATGGATTAGGTTGAGCATATCTGAATCATGATTAACTTGCTATCAATGTAAGTGAAAAATTAGGTCCTATGCACATGCTTCAATACTGTAGAACACGAAGCACAGAGCACCATGTATGAAAATGTTTTTTTTTCAAAAATGTTAACTCAAAATCTAATCAAGCCTCTAGAGTTATCTTCTATTTAATGGAAATACAGAGGCTAAACAAACAAGTTACAAAAAGAAAGAAACAGGCAATTCAGAAGACAGGACATTCTAAAAGACCACTGAATCAATATTTGCCGGTCAGTGTCATAATAAAGGACTGGAAGGGACAAAGAGGGGTTGCTTTATGTTACAATAGATTTCTTAAGAAAGGTATTAGAGAGACATCATAAATGCTCAAACTTACATTGTCTTCAGTGTCTTATCACATACTAGTCATTAATGTGTAAAAAGAATAATTTGGTAGTAAATACATGGGTGGATACTACCTTAAAGTAATCTAAGGTAAAAATAATGGAGTAATTGATGTCATGTGCCTCCTGATATGACACACCAAGAAGAATACAACATCACTTACGTAGTATTTTTGCCACCAGTGCATATCCTGAATTTCACGATCAGAAAATACCAGACAAAACCAAACAGAGCCACTCTACAAAACATCTGGCCTGTATTCATCAAACCAGTCAATTTTGTTTACAAAGATAAACAAAAAAGCTGAAGAATTATCACAGATATAAAGAGACTAAAGAGTCATGGTCACTAAATATGTAATTGGATCTTATCCTAGAAAAAAATCAGAAGGCATTAAACAACTAAAAAGTAACAGATGCCAGTAAGGTTGCAGAGAAAAAGGAATGTTTATATACTGTTGTTGGTTGTGTAAATAAATTCAGCCACTGAGGAAGACAGTGTGGCGATTTCTCAAACACCAAAAATAGAAATACCATTCAACCCAGAAATCCCATTACTGGGTATATACCCACAGGAATATAAATCATTCTATTATAAAGACTCATGCACACATATGTTCACTGCAGCACTATTCACAACAGTAAAGACATGGAATCAACCTAAATGCCCATCAGTGATAGACTGAATAAAGAAAATGTGGCACCATATGTAGCCATTGAAAGAAGGACGAGATTATGTCCATTGCAAGAACATGAATGGAGCTGGAGGCCATTATCCTTAGCAAACTAACACAGCAACAGAAAACCAAATACAGCATGTTGTCATTTATAAGTGGGAGCTCAGTGATGAGAAAAAATGGACACATAGAGGGAACAATACATACTGGGACTGATTTGAGGGTGGAGGGTGGGAGAAGGGAGAGGATCAGTAAAACTAACCAACGGGTACTAGGCTTAATACTTTATTGATAAAATAATCTGCACAACGACCTCTTGACACAAGTTTACCTATGTAACAAATCAACACATGTACCCCTGAACTTAAAATAAAAGTTAGAAAAATAAATAAAATAAAAAATATCAAGTTTGAATTTTGGATTATATAGCAGTATTGTGTTAAAATAAAATTTCTTCAGATTGATAATTATACTGTGGTTTTATAACATGTTCTCATTAAGAAGTATACACCAAGATATTAAGGTGTAAGAAAGCAGGATGTCTCCACAAATCTATAGACAGATGTACACATACACACACACACACACACACACACACAGAGAGATCAGTAATAGATGGATAGATAGAATAATAATATTTTTAAAAATGTACAAACTGCAATGAATAGGTGGTGAGTCTGTTTAAAGGATATATTGGAGTTTCTTGTACTACTTTAAAACTTTTCTATAAGTGCTCTCTAAATTTTCAATTACATCAAAATAAAAAGTTTACCAAAAAAAAAAAAGGACACCTCAGAGACTAAACAATAGAATTTAATATGAAGACCTTTGAGATCCTTATTTCTGCAAACCAGAAAGTGGGAAAAAATTTAATGAAGCAATCAAGAAAATTATATTAGACTAAGTAATAGATTATATTAAGAAATTAAAATTAATTTTGTTAGATGTAAAAACAGCATCAAAATTATATAATAAAATTAATGTGTTTTAGTGACACATACCAAAACATGTATGAATAAGTTATCAAGATGTTTGGGATTTGTTTTAAAATGCTTCAGGTAAGAAAAAAATACATTAAACATCCCAGATGAGATAAAATCTTGACAATTATTAAATATGGGTGATAGATATAATTTTTTGTACTTTTTTAATTAAAAAATTATCTCTAACAACCCAAATGCCGATCAATGATAGACTAGATAAAGAAAATGTGTTACATATACACCCTGGAATATTATGCAACCATAAAAACGATTAAGATTATTTCCTTTGCAGGGACACAAATGGATCTGGAAGCCATTACCCTCAGCAAACTAACGCAGGATCAGGAAACCAGACACTGCATGTTCCCACATATAAGTGGGAGGTGAACAATGAGAACACATGCACAAATGGCAGGGAACAACACACACTGGGGCCTGTTGTAGGGGGTGGTACAGGGGTAGGGAGAACATCAGGAAGAATAGATAATGGTTTCTACACTTAACCTAGGTGATGGGTTGATGTGTGCAACAAACCACCATGGCACACATTTACCTATGTAACAAACCTACACCTCCTGCACATGTACCCTTGAACTTAAAATCTGAAGAAAAATAAGATAACAAACAGGTAATTTAAAAAAGACCAAATTATGAGATAATTCACTCTCTCTCTCTGTTGGACTTTAAGCTGGGACATTGGTCTCATGACTTGGGAGTAGGACTCAGACTAAACCCCACATCAGCGATTCTCCTGGTTCTCAAGCCTTTAGACTAGGATTGGACCTATACCAGTGTCACTCCTACCTCTCCGGCTTGCCAACTCTCAATCATGGGACTTAGCCTCCACAACAACGAGACCCAAGGGAACCAATTATGTATAACAAATCGCTTTATTTAAAGATACATAATATATATTAATATGTATATATATATGTATATGTTTATATAGCTCTATAAAATCCTATTTCTGTTTTACTAGAGAACAGAGACTAATTCTATCTATTAATCTGTCAGTCTGTCTATCCATCCAGGTAAACTGAAGTGTGCAAAGGACAGAATTTAAAAACACATTAAAATCTCAAGGAGATCACAGCTGGATAGAGGAGGCAGTCACTAACAGATAACTTCGAACAGTAAGATCAGGAGCAATCCTTGTGCTGCTTCTCAGGAACTGTTGTAGGATGCATTTTGTGCTTTCAAAAAGGCTTTATATTAGGAATGGTGGCTGAGTTGGCTCTAGAAAGAACAGGAGGTTCTCAAGCCAAATGTTCAGCATGGTTATAAGCAATGAGGCGTACAGCAGCATGGCACAAGTAGGAAACTACAAGTTGTGCATCGGCTTATTCAGAAATGCACTGACAGTGGAAACCTGCAGAGAAGGTAAGTTACAGATCTCAGGAGCCCTTTTGTGCCATGTTAGAGTATTTGGACACCTTTCTACTGGGTGATGAGTAGCCACTGATTTGGCTTTAATCAGCAGAGTGACAAAATCCATTTGTTCCCCAGAACAATTGCTCTGTCAGAAGAATAAAAAATAGCATATAGTGACAAGGGGAAGAGTTCACACTTTTTTTCTTACTTCAAATAGATTTATTTTCTTGCTTTCCCAAAGGCTTTTCAACAAAAAGAAAATAAGCAAGTAGAGCCTATAAAATATTTTCAAAATAAAAATAAAATTGCTTATAATTAATTTAATTTCAATAACATTATCTTAAGAAATATGCATAGAAATGTTCTGGACTATCATTGTTTTAACTAAGAACCAAAATATGTTTAACATCTTCAAGTATGACAGAAAAGATATACCAAATTGGAATCCAATTCAATGAGCTGACCAAAACATCTGGGAAATCTGAGAGTAATCGTGCAACATTTAGGCCAGGTACAGTGGCTCACGCCTGTAATCCCAGAACTTTGGGAGGCTGAGGCAGGAGGACTGCTTGATGCCAGGAGTTTGAAACCAGCCTGGGAAACATGGCAAAACCAGTCTCTACTTAAAATTCAAAAATTAGTCAGGAATGGTGGCGTGCACTTGTAGTCCCAGCTACGCAGGAGGCTGAGGTGGGAGGATTGCTTAAACCCAAGAGGTCGAGGCTGCATTGAGCCACGAATGTGCCACTGCACTCAGGGTGATGCAGGAGACCCTGTTTCAACAACAACGACAACAAAAGTGCAACATGCCAGGCGCGGTGGCTCATGCCTGTAATCCCAGCACTTTGGAAGACCGAGGCAGGAGATCACCTGAGGTCAGGAGGTCGAGACCAACCTGGCCAATATGGCAAAACCCCATCTCTACTAAAAATACAAAAAATAGCCAGGTATGGTGGCATGCACCTGTAATACCAGCTACTCAGGAGGCTGATACAGGAGAATCGCCTGAACCCAGGAGGCAGAGGTTGCAGTGAGCCGAGATTATACCATTGCATTCCAGCCTGGGCAACAAGAGCAAAACTCTATCTCAAAAAAAAAAAAAAAAAAAAAAAAAAAAGAAAGAAAGAAAGAAAGAAAGAAAGAAAGAAAAAGAAAAAGAAAAGAAAAGGAAAGAAAAAGTGCAACATTTCGAGAGATTGTACATATGTGTGTCTGTGAAGCTCCCACTGGGGATTATAATTTCTATTGAACAGAAACCTAGATCTTCAACTCCAAAAACAATTTAATAAATATGAAACATTGGTGGGGAAATTGAGATCAAGTGATTATTTTTAACCAGCCTTTTTTTTTTTTTTTTAAAGCACAATTTACACACAGTGGTGCATTACTTTGAAACTCAGGAAGGCATTCATGTGAGAATAAGTGAGAAAAGAGCAACAAAATTCATATGAGATAAAAGTTTGAGATGCTTCTAAACAGTATTTAAAGTTTCCTGCTATGTTGTTTTCAAAAGGGCAACTGAAAAATGGCCAATCTTCCGTCTAGACCAGGGTCCAAGTTTATGCAGGGAATCCAACAGAAGTACAGTTTGGTGACTGCTCTTGAAATTGGCACCAAAAATACCTCTCTTGCTTATGGTCAAACATGCCTTTTCTTCTGGCTCTGTGACTAGCGTTCTGAAGTCTAACAGAGCAATGGGGTGGAACATGAGGTATGAGGAGAAAACATGCTACACTCTCCATTGAACTAAAACATTTTTATTCTCTTTTTGGTATTACACATTTTACTACAGCCTTTACACATGCTCTAAAGTCAGCCTTGAATCTTGTTGAAGATAATACAAATTACTTAGCCCCTGGAGGTTGAAATTTGAGTTCAACGCAGAGAATACACAGTTTATTTATCTAAGTAAACTAGCAATGGGTAAAACACAATGTTTTTTTCTTAACAGTTAAGTATAGATCCTCTAAGAAAATATCTATTCTGTGAAACACTACCTTCACACCTTTAGTCACAGTATTCTCACAAAGAAAAAATAAGTTTTGTATTTAGTATATATGTTTTGTATTTTGTAAAAATTATGTAAGCCATTTAATAATGCTGAGTTTATGTAATTCAACTTTTGTTTGCCGCACATTGTGTAAGTGTCTCCGTGTGTAGAAGTTAATGAGTTGTTCAGTAGACCACAGGAAAACAAAAACTACACAGTGATGAGCACAAAACGGGTATCTGTTTTTATATAAGCTGCAGAAAATCCCATTGTTTCTAGTTCCTGATCCTTCCCCTGCTTGTCAAATCCTTCATATTTATGTATATTCCATATATTTTCAATAATGGCAGTTTATAGCAAAGAGACAGGAGAATATGAGGCAATGCAAAAAGTTTTTTCTCACAGACACACTTGATTGGTCTTTATTGCAATTTTTCCAAGGTTGGAGTATACATCAGGTCTCTTGAAAATGTAGCTCAGTGTCATCATCAATTTGGAATATAACTGCCTTCTGTTAGCTTACTTAGCACAGTGGCCCTCAGCCATTTTTATGTCTGTACTTCATTTACATGTGCAGCAGTGTTTCATTGGTAATATTTTTTGCTTTGTGCTGCCCTGCAGGTGAGTTTGCAGTAGCAAAATGTGTACTAGAATTCAGACATCCTGATTTCCTAGCTAGTAATTTATTCCATAACACAGTATTTCCTAACATTAACGGTCACTGCAGAAAGGGCTTGGTAAAGGAAAATTTCTAGATCATGGCTGGTTGCACTATGCTTAAAATACACAAAGCTTTCATTCTCTAAAGCAATGGTTTCAAACAATTGTTGTTTGATGTTTCAGTTACATGGAGGGAAGTTGCCAAATTGGTTAATAAATTGTAATAGTAATATTAAGACCTATTAGTACCCACCAGTGAATATTTGGACAAGAGTTATTAGTACCAATGATCCTTTCTGACAAGTGAGAGTAAGAAGAAATGAAACATTTAGAAGGGAGATTAAGAAGAAATAAAACATTTTAAATTGTCTAAACAAGGTCATGATGGGAAAACATGTTGCTGTATCTTTGCAATGGGAACAATAATGATATTTTTTTTTCTGAGACCAACAGATATGGGTCTATTAATCCTAACTTCTAGTTATTGAAAACAGAATTCATGATGGGCACAAGTGGCTTTCAGGCTTGGTTTGGTTTTTTTTATTTTTTATTTTTGAGACGGAGTCTCGCTCTGTCCCCCAGGCTGGAGTGCATTGGCGCGATATCCGCTCACTGCAAGCTCCGCCTCCCGGGTTCATGCCATTCTCCTGCCTCAGCCTCCTGAGTAGCTGGGACTACAGGCGCCTGCCACCGCGCCCGGCTAATTTTTTGTATTTTTAGTAGAGACGGGGTTTCACCGTGGTCTTAATCTCCTGACCTTGTGATCCGCCCGCCTTGGCCTCCCAAAGTGCTGGGATTACAGGCTTGAGCCACCACACCCGGCCCAGGCTTGGTTTTTAACTGCAAACTAGCATTCTTCTAATTTCATCTTGAAGTTGGCTAGATGGATCAGAAGGGAATGAAAATGTATTGCTAATTTCCTAGAACACTAATTTTAGCTCATTTTAATTAAAAAATTAAGAGCACCTTTAGAAAAATAGAATGGTATTACAAAATAAAAAGATTGAACATATATCATTTATCTAAACAGTGACATGTCAAAAATTTAAAAAATATCTAGGTTAACATTTTGACTATGAATTATTTCTACAATCTTCCTATTAATTTCCATTTAATTCATTTTTTACATGCTTTTTTCCAATGATATACTTGGCTACCTTTATTGTATAGTGTGTATTGAGAGAGTAATATGGACCATATTATGATATGGACCATAATATAAAGTGGCTACGTACTTTATATTCTGTGGCAGAGATGGTTCAACACCACAGATTCTCACTTTCATTCCATAAGAACTTCTCAGGCATGACATTCCTCAGCCCCCTTGCATCCTCTTGGCAGTTAAAGTGACAACTTTTGGCAATGGAATGTGAACAGAATCTATGCATAGCAGTTCTGGGCCTAAGTGTTTATATATCTGGTGTTCATTTTCTTGTTCTCTTCTTCTTTCATAGAAAACCTGGCTGTGATATAACGAAAATGGCTACATCTCAAGATAAAAGCAACCTAGATTCCTGAGTTACTGCTTGGGAAAGAACCTTTAAATCAGGAATGTCCACATTGGACTTGATGTGAATGAGCAATAAATTTACATCTTGCTAAGCTATTCAGATTTGCTTTAACCCTGATTTTGTTGTTGTTTTGTTAAAGGAATTCGCTCACTCTAATACCTATGTATAATCCTTAAAATAACCCAAATCAGGTACAATTATATTATATGGATAAACTTGACTCAGAAAAATAAATATTTGCACAAGTTAGTAAGTGGCAGGGGCTATATTCAACTAAGGATTGAATAAGTATGTAGGCCATGTGCTTAAAAAATAGAATTTAAATGAGAACTTCTTTACCTCATAGCAGAATTTATTATTCAAAGACATTCCAGACATAAAAGAAACATAGACATAAAAGAAGGCTGTATATTTGGGAGCTGATTAGATTGTAATCTTTCTCACAGCCTCCCCTTGTTCTTGTTATGCATCAATGTAAATAGAGAATATTCCCTGAGCCATTGACTTTGGGTTTGGCCACGTAACTTGCTTTGGAAGAAGCATGAGTACGCAAGTGATGGTGGGCCTGTTAGTGGAAAGAGCTTTAAAAAGACATCATATGTTTTTACATTTCTTCTTGAGTTTTATGCCTGTACATGAGAAAAATCACAGATAGTGGTTGTTCCGTGACTAAGATCAGAAAATGAAATGACACATTGAGAAGACTTAATTCTGGTCCAGCCAAGCCCAGCTGAACTTGCCTAAAACTAGCTGAACCCAGCTACATTCAGCTGAGCCATAAATAACCCACACTGGTATGAATAAGAAATTAGTGTTTCATGTTGCAAAACACTGAGATTCTCAGTTGTTTATTTGGTGATATGTTTGGCATACATGGAACCGAGGTACCTTTTGTAGTGTAGAAGTCTGATAAGAAGATATGACTAAAGTGGTAAGTTGAGGCTAGGTTGTGGTTGGCCTTACATGCCATACCAAGCAGTTTAAATTATCTATTGCAATAATTAGAGAGATATTGGAATGTCATGAGTGAGTGCTCCATTTTGATCTACTTATATGATGATATAAGTAGATCTACTTTCCCAGTGGGTGGTTTCTCTTGCTCTTTACTGCAAAGGAAAATTTGTGGGTAACAAAAATATTTCCTTTACCATAAGATGATCTAGTTATATGATGATAGTAAAATAAAAAATAGAAAGCTTTTTGAAGGAGGCAGTTTTGGCATCAGAAAGGTGGTAAGCCAGCCATGATGCCAAGTTTGATGTCAGATGTGTCAGACTTTGTTTGTGCATCATCCCGGATTGGCCCACTTATCTTGATTTCTGACCACAATAGCCCTCATACTAGCTTGTCTTATTATTGCTTTCATGGGCCTAGCTTGCTACTGCTAAAGCACTGGTTGCTATAGTGCAGCAAACACCATGAGGAGTGTTAACTGGTCAAGGGAGACTGCTTTGCCCACTCACTAGTCAGAGAGTATTCACAGTTTCTCTGATCTTTCATTTAGCTGCCTAGGGATGCAAGGCAAGCTGAAAGTTCAGGAAAATAAATGGCCCATAAGACAGATGTGGTTGAAAGAGCAATGGGAGTGAGAAATGAGAGAAGGGAGGCAGAAAAAAAATTCTCCTTGTTCTGAGATGTAGCAGAACATATTGTCTCTCGGAAGACATCCCATGAGACACTACAATCGTATGCTGTGGCCAGGCAAGAAAATACTTATTCCTATTTGTTGTATCTCCTACTCGATTATTTCTAAACAATTTTTGTGTATGTGTGTACAGACTTATCCTTTTTTTTTTTTTTTTTTTTTTTTTTTGGCCCTAAGGAGTCCAGACAAATATAGTGAGCTAATAAAAACAGTATTGGTTTCTGACCTTCAAGTCAGAGAACAGTGCTGACTAATGGAAATGTTATCTTGACATAAGGAGACCTGAGTTTGAGTCCACGCTCATGCAGCTATGATTTCACTGACCTTGGGTAATGCTCTTCAACTGTCTATGTCTAAACCTCCTTTTCTGTTCAAAGGATTGATCCCTGCTCACAGTTGTTTATACAATAACATGAGTTAATCTGTTCAGAATTATTATTCAACAGTAATTTAGGATTATTATTCAACAGTAATTTTAGGATTTAGGCAGTAATGCCTAAATCCTAAAAGTGTCAAAATCCTCCTTGCAAGGTGATAGTGGTACAGCAGAGAAAGGCTGGCAAATGACAAAATTAACATATGATTTTGGAGTATTAGTGTGTAAATTCTAGACATCTGCTTGGAAAAAAATCAATTTGTGTTCATTAAGCATTTAAAATATTACTTTCACAGAGTCCCTGACATACACTAACATATCTAAAACGGAATAACCTTTCAAGGGAGGAGACATGGAAACTGAGGAACAAGGATGCTTAGCACATATCTACAGGTTATCAACGAGAAACTATTAGATCCAGGACTCAAATCCAACTTGTGTTTGTAATCATTAGGATAAGCTGTCAGAAATACTGAGAAAAGTCTGAGGTCTTTAAATAGCGACAAAACTTAGCTGAAGTGGCTATATAGAAAAGGCTGTCTTCACACTGTATGTTTGAAGTATTATTGATCATTGTTTAAAACTTCATTTTATTACATATATCAATGTCACCAGTAATTGCATTTTTATTTTTGGATAAAACTGCTTAGGAGAACACAATAATTTCTTTCTGATAGATCCCTGCAAAAAAAAAATTCTTACAAACAGGGGAAGTAAAAGTTACAATATATTTTATTAGTTGATATTTATTGCTGGATTGATGTATTCATTCAAGACCATGGACATTTTTTATCAGTGCTTAGTTATATATAATTTGTACCTATATGCTCATAATTTTAAAATGTCATTGAATCTTACTAACAATTATATAGGCAACAGTTCCTCATTTTTAAACTCTTAACTACCATGGCTATATTTAAAAATCAGTTCTAAGGTTTAATTTCATATAATACAATTCACCAATTATAAATATATAATTTGAGGACTTTTGGCAAATATATAGAGTTGTGTATAACATGATATGTATTTCCATTACTCACAAATTTTCCTTTGGAGTAAAGGGGAAGAGAAACCATACACTGGGGAAAAAAAAAAAAAAGGCATAATAGACTTGTATCCAAAATATAGAAAAGACGGAAGCATTTTAATAATAAGAGCAAACAACCCAACTAAAAATAACCAAAAGAGTAGAAAAAGAGTTAAACATCCACTTCCCCAATGTATATGTTATTCTTTTTCTAAGAGAAGAGGAATCTGAGGCTTAGAGAGAATTAATGACTAGTCCACGTTTATGTTCGGTAAGCAGTGCAATTGAAATCTGAGTTCTTTACGTGAGAAGGAGGTAAGGAGGAGAGAAAGTGAGGTAAGGAGGAGAGAAAGTGAGGTAAGGAGAGAGGGAAAATAACCTAGTAACAATGGTCATAATTTGAATGATATGTCTTACCACAAGCCTGACAGTTGATCCCACACTGTGTTGTACCGAAAAATGACTCACTAAATCAGTAATGGCAGCATTTAACTACATTTTTATATCACTAGTACTTCTTATAGAAACCAGAGAGAAAGCTTCTATTTCAATTTTTACCAAGCCAAAAGGAGTATCATCTTTTCATTTTGATTTGTATAGGAATTTAAAAGATAATATTATCACGTAACATGGAGGAAATATTTCTGATGGTTATGAATTGGATTGAGAGATTGCAAGAACAGATAACAAGCCAACAAATAAAATTATGTTAATGTTCAGCTAGCCTTCCTTCTTTCCTATCAGGTAGAAAATTTCAAAAAAAGGTAAAAACAAAAATATAAAAACCTTGTAATGTGATTTATCAGATGTATGCTAATAAAAAGTAAAGAGGAGCTGAAGCTATTGTGTTTGTGAAGTGAGATGTGTGGCACAGCGTTTTTTGGGGCGGGGAGGTACTAGTGTTTATTTTTGTTTAAAGGTGTTAAAGGAACATAAGTAAATGCTAAAACAGCTGCAAAACATCTTACATGTCATAGCAATTTGTCATCTGTGTGTATGTGAACAGAAAGGTCCTGTGACTGCAACAATAGGAGGAAGGTAGATCTGTCTTCTTATCTGACCTCTTAATTAGTTGCTGTTTTAATTTGAGAAATCTGAGCTTTGAGTCTCTCAGACTTAGTGAATCAAATTCTTTAAAGAGAAAGGCCCTGAGATAAAACTGTCAGTTATGAACAAAGTGACAATAGCTTCAAATAATCATAACTGTTTACAACATAGTTACTGGGTCTAAAAAAATGCTCATATTTTAGTTTTCTTTGCCTTCTAATCATAATATTAATCCAAATTATAATAAAAAATTCTGCCTTATGGATATAGTGATATAGAGTTTATTTATCGCTTTCTCATGCTGTTTCAAGCAAGTCTCTAAGAAAAGTAGCATTTTTATTCCTATTTCATAGATTTAAAGATGCTTCTTCCTCAGAGTATGTGAACTTGCTCTTTCTTCCTTTTGGAAACTCTTCCTTCAGATATATCAATGGCTAGCTTTCTTACTTCTGCTAGATGTTCATGAACATGTCATCTTCTCATTGAGACCATCTCAGCCCATCCCATGTAAAATTTCAGTACCTAACCTTTCAACATTCCTTATCCTCTTTCCCTGCTATATACTCCTTCCTATCACAGCATTTATTGTTGCCTAACAAAATTTATCTTTTTAAATCTACCCTTTCTGTTGCTACTCTCACCTCTCCACAGTGTAAACTTTGAGTCTAGATCTGTGAAGACGGATTTACAAACACTATGCATTCTAATTGACATTTTATGATTGAATCTATAATAGAATCACAAGTAATGGGTATTTCAGATCAAATGAAAACAGACTGATTACATGTTCAATTTTGGTTTTTGAATATGAGTCACAGAATGTTTACATGAGGGAGGTTTCATGGACAGTTGGAATGATTCAAATACTGATAACATTAATCAAATACTTTATTTTTAAAGTGAATAAAATAAACATTCTAACTCATTCTGGCTCGGAAAGAAGAAGTTTCTTAATTAGTATTAAAATTTTGAATTTTTAAAATATTTATTCTTGTCAATTTGTTTTCACTCCTTTACAAGATAAAACTTACTGTCTGCTGGGAGGTGTCCATATAGAAAATGGGAATATGGGTTCTATTTCTGGCCCTGCTAACTATGGTTACCAGGAAGTTGTCTATCTTTTCTATACTTCAGTTTTTTCATCAAAGTAAGAGGAGGAATGGGTGGGGTTATTTCACGTTCCCTTGCTTATAATTGTGTAATTATATGAACTGTAAACAGTACTATAATAGAAAAGATTTTCAAGTTCTAATCATGTTTTGTTTCTAGAAGTCCCAAAACAGAAGTTCTATCTAAATGTATTTTAGTTGATAATCAATCCTTTACAATGTTTATAAGCAAAGTGTAAATCAAATAAGCTCTGTGAAGCTTGTAATTTTCTGCCATTTTGACAGCTATTTAGATATTTTTTGCATGAAATAAAAACTCAATTCCATTTTCTAATCCTTGTAATTTGACTGAAGCCTGCATCTTTACTTGCTTCTTTATAAGAAAGCTCAGATGACAGAGGAAACAAGCAAGTTATTGCTAAATCAAAATTTATAGCATTGGATAATGGAATTTTACTAACTAGTAATAGGAGAGGGAAAAAACCCTGTAATAATGCAAAATGCTCATGATAAACATTCCGGAAAAACATCAACACACCCGACTCAGCACTTTAAGTAAAGGCCTAGAGGAACCCTAATTCCAAAATATGTCTTATACTTTTTATCTATAGCTTTGCATTGCTCAGTGAGTTTCTAGTTTCTTGAGAAATGTCCTCTTGTGATTTAGTACTACAGAACTATTTCAGACAAATTGAATAAGAGAGCTTAAAGAGTATTTAATATAATGCAGGCAAATTTTTTAAAAGCCCTTATTATTTAGAAGAAATCTTTTTAATGCTCTTTGGTCAGACTGACTGTCTACAATGATTGGCTTTGATGAAAGAAAAAAGAGAGAGAGAGAGAGAGAGAGAGACCTGGCTAATATCTACATAGAGAAGGAAACCTAGCAATTACACTATCCTTTGTTTAGACCTCAAGCGAACAAGCTAATAGCTTCTTACTTAGCTGTTTGTGCTCTGATTACAGGCCATTAGTGGGCATTATAAAATGAAAAAGTTTGCTTATACTCTTCCCGTGGATGTTTCAATTTTGTACTAATAAGCCGAGTTCAGTTCATCTCTTCGTATGTTAGAACTCGGAGGAAGCACTATGGGTTAACTTAAGCTGAATAACAAATGGTTATCCAAACTCTATAAGGAATTTTGTATTCTCTCAGTAAAGACCTTTCCTTTTAAGATACAGCAAAAGTTTCAACTAGGAATCTGAATCTCAGGAACAACAGTTACTAACAGAAAAACACATTTGAAGTATCTCAGGGATTTAGTTTGTCAATTTATATTCCCTGAGAGTAGCCATGTACATTCTCAGTTCCGTATTTAAATTTATTAGTACTTCATTGCCATTTTTAAAGACAAGCAGAAAGAACTTGACTGTGATTGAGATTTTGGTAAGGATTAACAGTAGAATGGATAATAAGCAGCAGATTCATGGAGGACTCTAGCCTGGTGAACAGGCTATACATGGCTGGAGGAAATTCCTGTGGGTAATCACTGAGGGGAGAAATATTTCTTCCAGTTGAAAGTTGAGTGGCAGTACAGACTCTTTGAAGGCAGCTGCTTCATCAGGGAAAAATTTTCATGTTGAGGAACTTCAGAGCAGATATTCTACTTCCTGCTCTTCTGACATTTTTCCCCAATGAGAAACAGTTTTACTGACTTATCAGCCTGTTCTACTTTCAAAGAGTAAAAGCCAGCTGTGGAGTGTGATTTGACAGACATAACAAATTATATATCTCCATCTCTGGAGTCTTCCTTTCTTCTCTGTTACAATATTCTGAATACTGTGTCTTTACTGAACAAAAATAATCAAAATTATAAAATCAAGGTCATGCTTCAATCACGCTATCATTTATATATCATCACTACAACATATAAGGTGATAATGTGTATTTTTTCTTACAAAAAATAAAAGCATACATTAATGTAACTGTCATTTTACATATACAGAATCTGTGTCTCAGAGATTAATGAATAATTTGCCAAATATTATAGAGCTTTGATTACCCAACATAAATGTGGACACTAAATCATGACACTTGGTTTGTACCCCTTCTTAAGCACAGTGCTAAATAAGTCACATTTTAAGCAATGAGCAATGTACCTTTGACTAATCTCCAGTATTAAATTATTTGGAGGATATCATGGAAGTGAAGAAGAAAAACGATGAATTTTACAGACTGCTAAGAAGTAAAAAGGGTTATAAAGAAATTTTAGGTGACATAAGCAATGAATATTCTGTTGATGGAGTTTTAAAGAAAGAAGTAAGAGAATACAGAAATGTTCAAACTGACATGGGGATAAGGTAATAGTGATCAGAAAATCCTTCATGAAGATGATAGTACTTTCTCTTGAAAGATGATTAGGATTTGGCATGGACTGATAAAGAGGTTAGGACATTTAGACTGGAGAGAAGAGCATAGACAAGCCTAAAACTTATAAAGCATAACCAATAAAATACTGTTACAACTAGAATCAAAATTTATGAGACAATGAGAGGCATGTAAAAGTACTGTAAGATAAATAAATAGATAGAAACTTATATGAAAACAAGATGAAACTACATAAACAAAACATTAAGGAGTAGACTTTCTTTAGAAGGCAGTAAGAAATTCAATTTCTGATCTGAGTTTGATCTGGCTTTGCCAAATTTTGAACTGAGGCAGGTATGCTGATCTGAAAGGAGTTTTACAATCATTAGGCATGGGAAAGAACAGTTAGATTTGATTAGTTTCCATGTTGAGATTGAAAGAGTCCAGACACGAGGTAAATTACACATGATAGAGGGCAATGACAATAGTTAGGATATTGTGCGTGTTGTGTTCAGGATTATTTGGTATATATACTTCACAGAGATTGGATGTAGGACTCAGATTTATGTTCAGGTTCAGGGCCTATTATGTGTAGGTATATATTTGAGATATTTCGAGGTAGTTTCTTTTCCACTTATATAAAATGAAGGCATATTATTGATATTGAATATTTATCTCTGTAATAGATGTGCTTGGTGAATAATTATGAGGCCCTTTAAAACCCAAATGTGTGGCCTGAAGCTGCCAGAGTACAAATGTCAATCACAATTATGGCAGTGCTTCTTAAACAGTTTTCTCGTATTGCTTCAAAAGTATTTAGAGTATTAAAAGACAAAGCCAGATCTATTAGTTTTATTTGACAAATTCATACTCCATAGTTTGACAAATAAAACTAATAATACACTGTTTTCTTTTTGCATTTTGGCAATAACTTGATTCATTTTAATTATATTAGGTAAAATATTCTATGTTAAGTAAATTAACATAGAACATGCAACTCTTCATTTTGACCAGAACTGTTCTGGGTTTGGCACTCAGAGTTTTACATCCTGGGAAACCCATTGTCTCAGGCAAATCAGGATTGTTGATCACCCTAATATTTCACTACAACTAGAAGTAACTGAATGTTTATATCGATCATGGAATTGTAATTTAGATTTTCATTATTAAATAGCTTATGATATACTCTGGGATTCTCAGATCAATCAAATCAGAGACCTTAAATTCAAGCATTTACTGTGCTTCTGAATGATCAGTTTAGCCTCCTCCTGTGATAGCCAGTATCTAGGGTGTGTTTAAAATCTATCAGTGATATACAAAAAATCCTCATTTAATGTCATCAATAGGTTCTTGGCAACTGCGACTTTCAGCAAAATAACATATAAGGAAACTTACTTTCTCATCAGCATTCTATGAAAACAACACTGAGCAAAACAACTTTGAGGACCTGCTGTGCATCATTTTGCTTAAAGTTGGTTTCCAAGACTTTATGATGTCAACAGGGGACTTACTGTATATAGTTTTGATATTTTAACATGCATGTATATTGTTCAGTCTCATATATATATATACACACACACATTGTGTGTTTGTGTATATATGTAACCAATGTAAACTTTGTTTTTTGTTTTGTTTTGTTTTGTAACATACAACAGCATCTAGCAAACAGAATTCTACCCATGATCTTCAGTTCTGAGGAAGACAGACTTCTCTTTTGAGTATTTTGGGAAACAATGCAAAGTAATCAATGTTTAAAAAGATAAAATAAATCCAAGATTGGGGGACAAATGGTCTTTTTCCTGCAATAATGTGCTTTTACCTACACCTTAATGTGAAAACAAACTGAAATTGTTATCATTCAAGTGGTGCTACATCTAAAATGAAACCTGTTCGTCCAAAGAAAGCAATAGCATATACACTTATACACCCCAAACACATCAGCAATGCCTCAAAAACTCAAAAGGGAGACAGTAGATACACACACACACACACACACACACACACACTTCTTTTGTGGAAGCCCAGCAAGGTAGAGGTAAGATGTTTTGAAATAGGTGCATGGTGTAGTAAGCCTCTCTCCCTAACATTTCTTCCCCTATGTCTAATGAAAACAAATGCAGTTTTTAAATATTTCTGTTTGGAGATTTACTGAAGAGTAAGGAGGACCAGACTCCCTTTACCAAGCAATATGATGAGTAAGTGATGAGTGATCCCTGACTGGACACCTAGCCAGATTACTGAAGGTAGTTTGCATCTTAGCTGGCATTCTGTTTCTATTAATTTCTAAATCATTTACAGTAGAATATAACCTTAATAGGTGCATAAAACTGCACTCTTTCTTTTAATCAATTATCTGAGGAATATGCACATTGAATTTTTAAAGTTTATGATTTATAAGTAATTCTCATTGCTAAATCAAAGTGAGTGAGAATAAAATGGAGAGTTAAAGGACTATTTTTCTTGCAAGGCATATGAGACAAGCAAAAAGAAGTTGATAGTCAAAGCAGTTATTAAATCAATTTTTGAGTGAAAAGAAACTTTGACTCTCTACTATAACTGCCAAATTTCTGAGTCATATAGTTTTATTAACATAAAAATATGGCTTTTACTTAGCTATTTATCTATAGGGAAATCTCATAAAAGACTAGGAAAGCGTAGAAACTGGTAAATGTTTCTGCATAACATGAATAATCCACATATGAAAATTGCTCTCTGTCATGGGCTTACTTCTGTCATGAACTAATTGTATGACCTTGAGGTATGTCACTTAAATTCTCTGCACATGTATATCTTGGAAATTAAAAATGAATGTGTTTTAAGGCCTTTTCAATATAAAAATTATAGAATTTATTTCTAATGTTTTGGTCACTTTTAATTATGCCTTTTTGATTAGCAAAAAGGAAAACGAACACCTCAGGACACACTTTCTCATGGGCATCAAGAAACCTCAGTTGTGTGATCAGCCCAGGGTGATTTGCTCTCTGAGCTCTAACCCTTCCTCAAACTACAGATACATTGGCCTAAGCCATACAACTGTTCTTAATTTCCTTATTTTTTCTTTAGTCTCATATGGATCTAGAGCACTTTTCTTATGAGCAACCTGATTGACTGAGTTCCAGAGATTCTGGCCCTCTGTTTCCCTTAGTCTCATCTGTAGCAGTTATCTAAATCCACAATCCTGTCAAGTATTTAATCTTGAGCAATGTCACTGCTCATCTTAAGGGGTTTTAAGACCAATATTCAAAGAGGTTCATTTTACATAGGAGGCACCTATAGATAGCAACAGATTTATAAAGCTTTTCAAGTAATCACAAAACTTTATAAAGTACTGGCACACATACCCTGACTGACATGAAATGGGCATGTGTCAAGTCTATGCTTTCCAAGGCTTCTGGACACTGACCTTTGGGGAAAAGACTATTGCCAAGTAAATTCTTTTTTGCTTTACCTCAAACATCTTCTACCTTTTTCCTCTTCCCCACAAGTAAGCCTATGACTGAGTTCCTAGCACATCCTGTGTCAGAACACATTGATATTTATATCAGATGCCCCCTTATAAAATCACAATTAGGGTTATTGCTTTAATATTGTACTACATTTTGTTTTAAAACAGTCTCCTTCAAAAAAATTCAATGAATCCAGAAGGTGTTTTTTTAAAAAAAATTAACAAAATATGTAGACCTCATAGCTAGACTCATAAAAAAGAAGAGAGAAGAATCAAATAGACAACAAAAGATGAAAAAGGGGAAATCACCACTGATCCTACAGAAATACAAACTACTATTAGAGAATAATATAAACACTTCTATACAAATAAACTGGAAAATCTAGAAGACACTGATAAATTCCTGGACACATACATCCTCCCAAGACTAAATCAGGAAGAAGTCAAATCCCTGTATAGACAAATAGCAAGTTCTGAAATTGAGAGTAATAGCCTACCAACCAAAAAAAAAAAAAAATGCCCAGAAACAGATGGATTCACAGCTAAATTCTACCAGAGGTACAAAGAAGAGCTGATACCATACCTTCTGAAACTATTCCAAACAACAGAAAAAGAAGGCTTCCTCCTTACCTCATTTTGAGGCCAGCAACATCCTGATACCAAAGCCTGGCAGAGACTCAACAAAAAAATAAAATTTCAGGCCAATATCCCTGATGAACATCAATGCAAAAATGCTCAATAAAATACTGGCAAAGTGAATCCAGCAGCAATCAAAAATCTTATCCACCACAATCAAGGCAGCTTCATGCCTGGGATGCAGGGCTGGTTCAACATACACAAATCAATAAATGTAATCCACCACATAAACAAAACCAATGAAAAAACCATGGTTATCTCAACAGATGCAGAAAAGGCCTTTGATAAAATTCAACATCACTTCGTGCTAAAAACTCTCAATAACTAGGTATTCATGGAACATATCTCAAAATAATAAGAGCTATTTATGACAAACCCATAGCCAATACCATACTGAATGGGCAAAAACTGGAAGCATTCCCTTTGAAAACTGGCACAAGACAAGGATGCCCTCTCTCACCACTCCTATCCAACATAGTATTGGAAGTTCTGGCCAAGGCAATCAGGTAACAGAAAGAAATAAAGCATATTCAAATAGGAAGAGAAGAAGTCAAATTATCTCTGTTTGCAGATAACATGATAGTATGTTTAGAAAAACTCATTGCCTCAGTCCCAAAACTCCTTAAGCTAATAAGCAACTTCAGCAAAGTCTCAGGATACAAAATCAATGCACAAAAATCACAAGCATTCCTATACACCAACAATAAACCAGTAGAGAACCAAATCATGAGTGAACTCACATTCACAATTGTTACAAAAAGAATAAAATACCTAGGAATACAACTTACAAGGGATGTGAAGGACCTCTTTAAGAAGAACTACAATCCACTACTCAAGGAAATAAGAGAAGACATAAACAAATGGAAAAACATTTCATGCTCATGGATAGGAAGAATCAATATTGTGAAAATGGCCATACAGCCCAAAGTAGTTTATAGATTCAATGCTATTCCCATCAAGCTACCATTGACTTTATTTGCAGAACTGGAAAAAACTACTTTAAATTTCATATGGAGCCAAAATGAGCCCATATAGTCAAGACAATCCTAAGCAAAAAAGAACAATCCTACAGTAACCAAAACAGCATGGCACTGGTACCAAAACAGATATATAGACCAATGGAACAGAACAGAGGCCTCAGAAATAACACCACACATCTACAACCACCTGACCTTTGACAACATGACAAAAACTAGCAATGGGGAAACGATTCCCTGTTTAAAAAAATGGTGCTGGAAAAACTGTCTAGTCATATGAGGAAAACTGAAACTGGACCCCTTCCTTATACCTTATACAACAATTAACTCAAGATGGATTAAATACTTAAATGTAAAACCCAAAACCATAGAATTTCTAGAAGAAAACCTAGGCAATACCATTCAGGACATAGGAATGGACAAAGACTTCATGACTAAAACACCAAAAGCAATGATAACAAAAGCCAAAGTTGACAAATGGGATCTAATTAAACTTAAGAGCTTCTGTACAGCAAAAGAAACTATCATCAGATTGAATAGGCAACCTACAGAATGGGAGAAAAATTTTGCAATCTACCCATATTACAAAGGGCTAATATCCAGAATCTACAAAGAACTTAAACAAATTAAGAAGAAAAACAAAAATAAACGACCTCATCAAAAAGTGGGTGAAGCATATGAACAGACACTTTTCAAACGAAGACATTTATGCAGCCAACGAACATATGAAAAAAAAGCTCATCATCATTGATCATTAGAGAAATGCAAATCAAAACCACAATGAGATACCATCTAATGCCAGTTACAATAGTGACTATTAAAAAGTCAGGAAACAACAGATGCTGCTGAGGCTGCAGAGAAATGGAACACTTCTACACTGTTGGTGGGAGTGTAAATTAGTTCAGCCATTGTGGAAGACAGTGTGGCGATTCTTCAAGGAACTAGAACCAGAAATATCATTTGACCCAATAATCCCATTATCCTCTGGGTATTTACCCAAAGGATTATAAATCATTCTACTGTAAAGATACATGAATATGTATGTTTATTGCAGCACTATTTACAATAGAAAAGATATAGAAACAACATAAATGCCCATCAATGATGGACTGGATAAAGAAAATGTGGCACATATACACCATGGAATACTATGCAGCCATAAAAAAGAATGATTTTATGTCCTTTGCAGGGACATGGATGAAGCTGGAAACCATTCAAAAAAAATAACACAGAACAGAAAAACAAACACTGCATGTTCTCACTCATAAGTGGGAGTTGATGAGAACACATGAACATAGGCAGGGGACATCACACACCAGGGCCTGTTGGTAGGGGTGGGGGGTGGAGTTGGGTAGCAAAAGGAGGGAGAGCATTAGGACAAATATCTAATGCATGCAAGGCTAAAAACCTAGATGACAGGTTGATAGGTACAGCAAACCACCACGGCACATGTATACCTATGTAACAAATTTGTCCATTCTGCACATGTATCCCAGAACTTAAAGTAAAATAAAAGGGAAAAAAAATAAAAGAAATAAAATAATCTACCTGATTTGCCATAAGAGTTCAGTTTTTTAGTCCTTTTGCTACCATTTATTTCTGAATAAAATAAAGTGTAAGGATGATTTAATTTTTTTCTGTGCCCTTACACACACATGCACACACACTTGCAAACACATACATATATATGTATATAAATTTTAAGTGGAAAAGTTACATAATTACAGGAGTTTTTTGGTTGTTACTTTTCTTCCAACCTGAGTATGACTAATTTTGACTTCCTCAATCTGCTTTAGGTTACCCATGTGAGCAATCTAAGATAGATTATTAAAAGCATATATTTATCTGTGTCTAAGCTTCTGATTAATGTGTACTGAAATTTAGATCTCAATTTATATTTTTTAATGTCTATCTTGGTTCTTTTCAAATCTGCCTGTTAATTTTTTATAATATCTTGTCCTTTATCCATAAGTTTTATTAACTTATTTTACCACTAAACATACTAAAATACATATTTAATAGTCTCTATCACAGCAAATGCCCTTAATTAGGTTGTTTTGATAGATTGCTAACTTAACTCTATTTGTGAGACAGAACTATAGAGAATTCCCCTTAATTTATGGCATAAATAGTGCATACATGATCTCTCTCTATATAAGCATGCATATATATAAACATCCCTGTAGGTACATACACACACACACACACACACACACACACACACACATATATATATATATATATATATAATATCACACAGCATTTTTTGTACTTTTTTTGGAGGTTAATTTCAGAATATACATTTGGTAATACTGAGAGAAATGAGTCCATATTTTATTTTTTTCAACAGTTTCCTCCTCTTCTCCATAATTCACCAACTAATGCCACCATACAGAAATTTGTATACTGTTTCAATTATTAATATAAAACAAATAGACAAGCAAACGACCATGGAGAAAGCACCAGGCCCTATTGGAGACTGAGTAGACAGAGTCTATTACACAACTTTACGACATGTCAAATACAGGCCCACGTGAGTGAGTGATTTCTAAAATCTTAAAAGACAGGCTACCATTTATAGGACATATAGACACTAACATAATATTTAAAATAAGAAAGATGTTTGATTTAATTCACATGAAACTATTGTATTCATCCATGGCTGACCTGATACTTTCCAGAACAAATAACGTTATAGAGTCATTGATATGGTGGGTCTTCATAAAATAGTAGTATATAATACAGCATTTATTTTATGATATTATAATAATATGGTTAATACAAATTATATGCTCTAAATTTAATCTGCTTAGAATTATATTTCTGGAAATATGATCTTAAGTTACATTTTCTGCTTTTTCAAACTTGTAGTAGTTTCTTATGTAGTAGGAATCAATGATCATGAAAAAGTTTTATACTAATTATATTATGTGGGTTTGATGTGATATCACACATAACATGTAGCTAGAACAGATGTCGCTGTAGTACTTTTATATATTCCTTTCCGTTAAATGTAAAGTCTTAAGCAGAAATAAAAAGTAGAAAAATTTAAATAGCACTCTTTGAACAATCCAAAACAACAGTAACAATTGTATCTAATCTTTGGTTTTAATGACTTGAATGACTTTTAGGCTTACAAATGAGTAAGTCAAGACTTCATTTCATGTTCAATTCTCATCAGCTAAGAATTGAAATAATTCTAGTTGTTAAATTATGGAATTTATTTTAAATAATTTTTATTTTCCAATCAAATTCATACAAGTTTATGCCACCAGTAAATCTCGGTATCCCCAGAAAAGCCTTCACCATCTGAGTAGAAAATCTTTTCTTTAATGAGCTTAATTGAGCAGACAGTTCTGTCCAATTAAAAATTCTTATAAGTGACTAAACTCTACATAAAAATGGGTGTTTATTTTTTTTCCCAGTCCAAGCACAGCTTGTGGAGGCATGATAAAGCACTCAATGAATATTTGTTTAATGAAAATATAAAAAGAAACATGGAAACAGTTGTCCAGTCATACCTTCAAACACTCTTCTTGTAGCTTTCATAATATCACACTTTTTTTTTTTTTTCCCTCACTGGCTCCCTCAATCCCACTTGAAATACTACGCAATTGTAGCTATTCAAGCACACTATATTTATGTACATTAGTGTAATTGAGTCAATGATATAAATCAGTATTTTTAAAATTGTATTCTACATAACAGTAAGATTTCTCACAAGTGCATTTGGGGGTTCCAAGGAACTGAGACAGAAAACTCTGGACTCTACAACCCTAACATCTCTTAATTTGGCTTACTTTATTTGCGGTTGTGATGTCCTATTTTAGGGTATAATGTATGTATAACTCAAGCCCCTTTTCTAGGTTTAGAACTCACATACGATGTGCCCAGATTAGCAGAAGGTCCCTCTGTCTTTTAGGTTGCATATACTTCCCCAGAACAAAAGCATACTATCAGAAAGACTGCTGCTCAGCACACCCCAGTGTCTGCCACTTCACTAGCACAGGCTGAATAGGCCTCCTTGGCCATTCAAGTAAACTCAGTTCTGAATTCAGGATTTGACTTTTCTTTCTCTCCTCTTCCTCCTTTTTTGTGCTGCTAGTATGAGGAATGACTCCTAGGAAAAGTACTTTTGTCCTTCCCTGTTGTCTCCATTAGCGCTGTGCCAATTCATCCCAACGATTTCCAAAAACCAGTTCAGAGAAAAGAACCTTGTAGTCAAAACACCGTTACACTCCAGTTAGTTATGCAAATTTGTCTACCCTCTCAGGCACACATCTCAAGTTTGAAATACCAAAGTTCCCAGTAAGTGATGGAAGAAAACAGAAAGAGTGGGAGAATGGGAAAACATGGAGGAAAGGAAGGATTGCAGGTCCACAATATTAGATGTTCGTGTGTTTAGTTATTATGCTACGTATTGCTTTATTAGGTGGCCATAGTTTTGTTTTATTATAACAAAGTGTTTTCCATAATAAATAAATTAAAAAAAAAAAAAGAAAGAAAATTTTGAAAATGAATACTCCAAATTCACTACCATCAAATCTGGTGAGTTTATTCTCACATAATCACAATATCCACTTTAGAGTTATGCTTATTTAACTATATTCAAACTGTTTCATCATTTTTGTACATTCAACTTAAAAAATTATATATCCTCCCTGTAAAACATGGAAAAATATAGATGCATATAGAAAAAGAAAAGAAAAAATGTGTATATACCTACCACCAAAGTAATTAGTAATTTTATAATTTCACCATAAAATTAGGATGCAACTTTTCACTTATTTTTTATTTCCTTGTTATAAAAAGATTCTTAAATAAAATTAAAAAGTTTTGTATTTTATTCCATGTATAACCAGAGTTTAGTCTGTCTTTCAAATTTGTGATAATCATTCATACTCTCAAATATGTTTGTTTATATGTGATGATTACCTAAAGGCTTAACCCTTGAAGAGGAATTGATAGACAAAATAGTATACCGGACATATAATCTAAGGTTCTTGCTACTTTAGAGATAAGATTTTCTGAAGCCCTCATAAGAGAGTTAACTAAACCTTGGACTTAAAGTATCAGTTTTCTTGATAAATGCAAGAACACAGAATGTGCTTTTTGGGGACTTATATAAAACACCAATTTTCTTAGTAACTCAAAATTTATAAAAGGTACATTTTTGGACCTTGCTCCCTCATAATTTATCTGCTTGTAAAGAATAAAACCTGAATCTCTGCTTTGTGCATACCACTTTGGTCAATTTATTTCTAGAATTTCAACTGGTATATAATTTGGGCTAAATTTGCCCAAATTTGCATTTGTAAAAAATGCATTCTTTCCCTTTAATGATCTGCTACAACAATCTTGCTCCCCCAAATCCAAAAACAATTTCAGAAAAAAACCTTTCTGGAGAAATTGCTTAGGACAGAAATTTTATACAATTTTTACTTAGGAATCAAAAATATGAGGAATGCAGACTTTCTAACTTATGGCAGAATGGAAAGTTTGGAATTTAGATTACTGTACCTCCACCTTGAAGAAGAAAGAAGGACATCCACCTTGAGAGCTGTCAGTCTAAGTACTTTCCCAAACGTGACATTCACTTTTTTAAATGAACAGAAGTGTTGAAATAGCTCCATCGAGTAATATGCATATGAGTTTCTGCATTATATCTCACTGAAAAAGAGTCAATACAGGTTTAGATTAATTGCTTTCTATGTTAGCAGCTGTCTTTGCTATTAGACACTCTTTGGTTTCCTGAGTCACAGTGAACAGGTTAAAATAATATCTACCAGACTAAAGATCTAAGTCTCCAAACAAGAATAAAATATATAATAGATGAACAAATCATACAATAACTCAGGCTGCAAATTCAAGAAGCTTGATTTGGCACGCTGGAGTTACATAGTTTTCATAGTGATTTTCAGCTCAGTTTTAAACTTTCAAGGTGCTCTGAGGGAAAAGTACTGCGACAGTTGGAATATCTTTTAGCTTAGCTTTCTAAAGGCAGAAGAAAAATATCCTTTCTGCAAAATTATTTTTATCAGATAGTGAATATGCTGTAATTTCCATGATATTAACAAAAACCCTCATCCTCTATACCACTTCCCTCTTCCAATGGCTGTTCAATTTTTTCTGCTCCCCTTCATAACAAAATTTCTTGAAGTTGCTGTCCCTACACTTTATCTCTGTGTTCTCTCCACCCAGCCTCTTGAAGCATCACAAAGAGGCTTCCACCCACATTGCTCTATTGAAACTTATCTTGCTAAGTTTGCCAAAGGCTTCAACATCACAAAACTCTAGGGTCAACTCTTAATTGTCATCACACCTCTCTGTTGGCAGCATTTAGTTGATCTGCATTCCTTCTTGGCTTTCCTCTACATCTGAGTTGTCTGCCTATTGAAATCACTCTTCCTCTGTTCCTTTGCTCATTATTCCTTATCTTCCAATCTAAAAGTGTTGGAGGACTCAGGATCTACCTTTTGGAACTCCTCTCCCTTGGTGACTTCATCCAATCTTATGGTCATATAAATAATTACAATTCCCAAAGATATATACAGTCTGGAATGTTCCCCTGAACCTCAAATTCATGTAATCAACTGCCTAGTCAACAGCCTCTTATATTAGAGGTCTGAAGACATTCCAAAATTGATATCGCAAGGACAACTTCTAATCTTCCTCACCATTGCCCAAACCTATTCCTCTCCATATTAGAAAATGGCATGTTGTCCCAGTTGCTCAGATAAGTGTATATATATAAAGAAAAAACCCTGAGAAACATACAAAAAATTCCCTAAAACATTCTTAGTACCATCCATTCTTTGATACCCTACATCCCACCCATTAGCAAATGCCAATTGGTCCAACCACAACTATCATCTTTGGTGTGGAGAAACAGCTTCTGACCCAGTCTTTCGCTTTCACTTTTGTCCCCAGAGAATAGCCAGAGCGATCTTTTAAAAAGCTTGTCAAAAAACAAACGAACGAACAAACAAAAAACCTCGCCAATGCTTCTCATCTCAAAGAAAAAATAATAATAATAAATCCTAAGTTCAGTGCAAATTTCTTCAAGAACTTAGCCTTCCTCTTTTCTATGTTGGTTCTCTGTATTCACCTCTGCCAGTTGCCTCCTGTCTCACTTCACTGGATCCAAACAGATCTCTTTACTGCCTGGAAAAGTTCAGAAATGTTTGTCTATTTTTGTTGTTGTTTGCTACCATATGCCTAGCTGTTGGAATAATGCCTGTGATATAGTTGGTAGTAAATATTTACTGAATTAAAGAATGAAAAAAATGTGATTGAACGAATAGAAAAATAAATCCAATTTCATAATAAATCTCTGCTTTAGTAGTGGCAAGTGTCAGGCCTCTGAGCCCGAGCTAAGTCATCATAATCCCCATGACCTGCACATATACATCCAGAGGGCCTGGAGCAACTGAAGAACCACAAAAGATGATATTCCACCATTATGATTTGTTCCTACCCCACACCAACTAATCAATCGACCTTGTGACATTCCCCCCCACCACCAACAATGAGTCTCACGATCTCCCCACCCTACGTCTTGTGACCCCTGCCCCTGCCCACAAGACATAGCTACCTTTAACTGTAATTTTTCACTACCTACCCAAATTATATAAAACTGCCCCACCCCTATCTCCCTTTGCTGACTGTCTTTTTGGACTCAGCCCACTTGTACCCAAGTGAAATA
Organism: Macaca thibetana thibetana; assembly: GCF_024542745.1. NCBI lineage: Eukaryota > Metazoa > Chordata > Mammalia > Primates > Cercopithecidae > Macaca > Macaca thibetana. The sequence goes on from NC_065591.1 coordinate 89,337,486, forward strand.
AACATCCTTGTTGCTCACACAAAGCCTGTTGGTGGACTCTCTTCACATGGATGTGCGTGATAGCAAGATTTTTTCTGATATAGATAACATAAATTTCCTAAAAAAAAGTTATGTCTTTAAATCTAAATAGAGGAAAATGCCAACATCATTTACATAACAATTTAAAAGCTAGATTTTGTCCTATTTAACCTAAATAGCTATGGCTATCTGTGTAATTCTAAGAAAATGATTGTTCTAGTTGTCTGCATATTTCAAACAATATGCTGAAAAAAAAGATAACATAGAAACACTTGTTTAAATTACCCACCTTGTATGTACAGACTATCAAAGACTATTTTGGCTAAACCATCCTAATTTGCATGTTCTATCAATCCAAGTATAATGGCTAAACTAGGGGAATTGTGCTCCACTGGATTTAAGTTGCTTAGATCAAACTCATTGTGGTCCACAACATGTAATGAGATTTTGAGGCTAAAAAGAGGCTAATTTGTACATTACAAAAATATTAAAATGTATAATTTCAGTGAATACTTATATTTTTTATTTTCAATTTAAATTTTTTTCCATTGTCGCAAACAACAAAATTCTCATTTTGTAGTAGTTTATTCCTTCAGCAGGAAGACTTGTAGGTAAACACAACTTTCCATGGGAATAAAGGAAAAGCATTCTCATATTTTCTCATATAAACAATAGAATGGTGTGGTAGATAAGAGAGTTTGATTTAGTTTTAACACATTTCTCTGCTGATTATGCTAAGCCAAGTCAAATAGTGAGTGAAGCTAACCCAAGGGGTAGTCCAATACCCTTCTTCTGGTAGCCCCAAGAAGCCAAAAGTGCCTAGATAAAATATTCCAGTATAGAGCCCTCTGTTAGGTCTACTTTTCCTATCCCAGTGTTTTATGACACAGAAAACAACGACTGTAACATTCCCTAAGGCCCTTTAACAAAGTAAACATGGTTTACCCACATGGCTCTTAAGATTCTGCCCTTCCTAACTCACCTACCATCTCTGATCACCTTCAGAAGCCATTTTCAGTTAGCATTTAACCCATGTGGCCAATATCAAAAATTACCATAGACAGTTATGGCTTAGTATCTTTGTTATATGATCAATTATAGAGATTATACATTTCAAAATGAGGCAGTATTGATTGTTGCTGGCAAGTTATTTCTGTAAACGTGTGCACGTGTGTGTGTGTGTTTGTATCAATCTCAAGATTTTACCTTTTTGATATCAAATGAAGTTTGGGGGCTTATGGTAAACTGATTAACAGAGTTGTAAGTAAAAACATTGAATAATTTATTCAATTATGACCAGGATTTTTTTTTTAACTTTTATTTATAAAAAGTCAGTAATAATATCTACTTTATAAGGTTGTTATAATTAAAACCAGCCCAATTGCCTCATAGAACTGATGTTTATGAGTTTTTTTTTTTTTTTTTTAATAAAAATAGCAGTTGACCCTCCCAATCTTAAAACTTGAGAAAGTTACATTTTGTCTAATCTGAGTTTCTTTCTCAGGAAGCCACCCACTAGGCTTCCCAGATAGTACCAAGGAACTGAAACTTACCAGACCATGGCATCTGCACAAAGAGAGGCCAGACTCCTCACCTGCCATGACTGCCTATGCCACCACCTGCTTCTTGTTGACCAACTCCTCTTCCTTACTTCTCCCTAATTCCTGTTTTCCCACACAATTACATTTCTTGTTGCTATATAAACCTCTAATTTTAGTCAGTTGAGAAGATGGATTTGAGGCTGATCTGCCATCTTTTCAACTCTAGCACCGGAATAAAGTCTTTTTCTCTGGCAATACTCATTGCTTCAATGATTGGCTTTCTATATGTTACCACTGGCATTGTGGTAATATAATGTTCAAAAGGTTATACATATTTACTTACATACACAGTACCTGGTACACTGTAGAAACTAAAATATCATATATTTTAGGTGTAGTAACCATGAGTGAGCAGATCATAATTTCAATTACAAGAGCAGCTATAATTAAAGAACAGTTGTCCACTCACTGCATACCAAAATAAACGGGCCCAATGTAAACATAATTGGTATCCTTCTACAACACACAAATATACTAAAATAATTGCCATCAATGTATGGAAACTTTCTATTAATTAGGGTAGACTGTTCACCATAACTAACGAGTGCCTTGTTTTGTAAACTATACTAGGTAGTAAATGTTTCCACATATGTTTATCATGGTTTTAGATACTGAGATTTTGCTACACGGTATAAAACATTTTAAGTTAAAAGTTTGGTAAATATGTTATTATTCAGAAGCAAACAATGGCTGATTATGTTCAGGAAATTCTCAGGGACATTAACCATCAATCAGGGCATAAAGCTAATGCTTGATATTAGAGGGCTGATCTCAACAAATTAGCCGATGATCCAGACTATCTTTAGTAATAATTAATACAGGGTTTAATAAGATGTATGACTCAGAAAATAAGCAAATTGGAATGTTAACACCATGGAAACTGCAATCTTATTTGAAACACGTTCATAATTTAAACAAGCAATATATGTTTCTCCCTCTTATGGCATATTGCTAGTTTCTGTGTAAGTGTAACTACAATTTATTTCAGACTGAGACATACATTCTCACTTTTCCCTAGCTTTTTGTCCTTTTCTTCTTCTTTTTTTTGTTAAGTGTACATATTCCCTACTCATGTGGCACAAATCAGAACTGACATCATTGATCTCCTGATAAGAGCCTCCTCTGGGCCTGAATTATTTCTCCTAACTTTACTTAACAGAAAAAAAGGGGAAGAGAATGCCTCACAGTCCCCATTTTTACTTCATTGTGGGTAGGCTCACTTTCTGTCTTTTGGATTCTGTTCATTTGCATTCTCCCAGCAGTTCCTTGAGATGTCAGGGATTGCTTAAAATGCACAGAACAGAGACTTTGCTTCTGGCCACTCTTGCACATTCAAAACAAAGTATAAACACTATCCATTTTAAACTTGAGGAAAGAGCTAAGCTTTTCCAATGCCTTGGAGTCATAAAGAAAGAAAATAAGTGTTCCCTCGTGAGATTCTTACTCTGTTTGTAGATGTCGTACTTCATTTTTAAAGGAGATAAACCTGGATTGAATCAGCAGTAAAATTTAGATGTCCTTTAGTTGGTTCACCCTTAACCATAAAGAATTGACACACCAGCCTTGGTTAGTGTGTTTTGATCACTGACCATTTTTAGCATATTGTACTAAGTTATAAAATGTGAAAGTATGTATGTGGGAAAAAAATGTTTCTAGCATGATTGTTTTCTTAAGAGTTGTATGCTGTATGTATGGAAATAACATGTAAGGAAAACATTATATTCAATTTAGTGTTCATGATTAGATATCCATTTTAGCTGAGACCAAATTTTAAAAATGATTAACATTACAAGGACATTCTACTATATTTTATGCTGAGAACAAAGATGCATTTTTGTTTCTTGACAGACCAGTCTTAGAGATCAAGGAAATAGTTTTAACTTTCCTTTTCATTCCATTCAATTAGTGTCACATTATATAGCAGTCCCTCTTTATCTTCAAGGGATAGGTCCCAAGACCCTCAGTGGATGCCTGAAACCTCAGATCTTACCAAACCCTATAAATTCTATGTATTTGTCTATATATGTATGGTGAAATTTAATTTATAAATTAGCACTGAAAGAGATTAACAATAACCAATAATAAAACAGAACAATCAACATACAATAAGAAAAATTATGTGAATGTGCCTTCCTTTCTCAAAATATCTTACTGTACTCACCTATTTTTGAACCACATTTGACAGCAGGTAATTGAAATTAATAAAAGCAAAACTACAGATAAGGGGGACTACCATATAGGATAATGCTTAAAGTAAGTTCTTATTGAATGAATTAATGAATATATGAATAGGAAGCAAACCATATCAAATAAGGTATGTCACTTGCAATTAATAAGTCATTAGCAATAATAGTATTGTTAATTACAAGCATTATGTCACAAGTCATGTTTAATTATTTTCCACTTCATATGTGGTATATGTCTGAGGTGTCATTGTTCCTCAATAATGAAGAAACATACCTTTAAATACATTGCCTAGGATAATTTGACAATATAAGAAAACAGAAAATTGGATTCTCACCTTATTCCATACACAAAAATAAATTCCTGATCCATTTAAAACATTCACGTAAACTCCAAAACTATAAAGATTTTAAATATACTATGCCTGAGTGTGGTGGCTCCTGCTTGTAACCTCAGCACTTTGGGAAGCCAAGGCAAGAGTATTGCTTGAGCCCAGGAGTTCTAGACCAGCGTGGACAACATAGTGAGACTACTACCTCTACAAAATACAAAAAGATTAGGCAGGTGTGGTAGCGCATGTCCGTAATCTCAGCTACTTAATGAGGCTAAGGTAAGAGGATTACTTAAGCCCAGAAGGGCAAGGTTGCAGTGAGCCATGACTGTTTCACTGCACTCCAGCTTTGGGAACAGAGTGAGATCCCACCATTTATTCATTCATTTCTTTGAGTAAAGGAAGTTTTCTTAAAACGCAGAAAATGCTAACTCCATTTAAAATCCCTATTAATTTAAAGACATTTTAAAGAAAGAAAAGAATCAACACAAGAATGAAAGATATTAGTACATATTACTGACCAAAAAAGTTCAGAGGCAGAGCGTGGTGGCTCACGCCTGTAATCCCAGCACTTTGGGAGGCCAGGGCGGGTGGCTCATGAGGTCAGGAGATCAAGACCATCCTGGCTAACACGGTGAAACCCCGTCTCTACCGAAAATACAAAAAATTAGCTGGGCGTGGTGGCGGGCACCTGTAGTCCCAGCTACTCGGGAGGCTGAGGCAGGAGAATGGTGTGAACTCGGGAGGCGGAGCTTGCAGTGAGCCAAGATCACGCCACTGCACTCCAGCCTGGGCGACTGAGCAAGGCTCCGTCTCAAAAACAAAACAAAAAACAACAAAAAAAAAACAACTTCAGAATATGTTAAAAATTTCCGCATATCAGAAAAATTCAGAAAAACCAATAAAAAAGGTAAGATACTTTTATAGATACTTTATGACTAGAACATATATAAAACAATCATAAATAACCATGTAATGACTAAAAATCACAAATACATATGTGATATTAGAAAAATAGAAAACTGTAACATTAAATATAACTGATGATGCAAACCCTTTTGCACTCCTGGAAACGGTGTAAATTGGAAGAGTTTAGCTTCATCTAATAAAGTTGAAGGTATACGTCTCTTACAACCTACAGAAATTCATGTACATCCACCCCAAAAATCATATCCAACAGTACGTGTGGCGGAATTTTTTTATAATAGTGAGAAACAGAATATCCAAATTGGTGATTTAAAATAGCATGGCTGAACACATTGCTGCATATTTTTCCAATGAATTCTCAATGAGAAATAGAAATAAATAATACAATAAAAAGTTGATGACTCTTCAACATAATGTGAATTAAACAAATCAAAAAGATATGCACACAGTATGATTCCAATTATATACAGATTACAATAGAGAAAATTATATTGTTTAGGGTTGTATTAAGAATGTAATTTATTATGAAAGCTAAGAAATGTTTATCACAAAAGTCAGTACTGTAACCAGAATTAAATAATCAGCAATGGCAAGAAAGGAAAGGAAGATAGGCTTAGAGGGAAGCTAAAGGTTAGGTTGCCTCTGTCTGGGGTATTTATTTCAACAACATAGGACATTTCAATTAAATATTTAACATAGTTCTTTGTTCAAAATAGGAGCTAGATACTTAATACGAAGAGATCAGTTAAAGAACATGAAAACTGGTAAAGAGAGAGAAACAAATAACAAGTAAAAGAGAGTCTTTCAAGATAAATTTTTATAAGAACTACAGAGAATTATGTTTAAGGGAGGAAATTATTAGCATTAGTAGAAGGAAATTCACCAACCCACTTTAGTCATATATAAATATATTAAACAAACAGAAAAATGACAAATCACCTACTCTGAGGATTTGGATTAGGAAGCCAGAAAGAAGATGGGTGTGAAACATTTTGGATGTAGAAATAATGGGGATTTGGTGGTGATTTGATACACAGCAGGAAAGAAGGTGGTGGCAAGGATGACGCTTTGACTCTCTCTGGACCTCCCAATGATTGCAGGCTACTAACGGAGACAGAAATGTCAGGGAAGAGCAGATTTGGATAAAGAATGAGGGAGGAGGGAGAGTTATAAAAGTCAGACAAAGGTTTATGTGGAATGCCTGCAAAATTTGAAAAAATACAGGCATCAATGGTGCTGCTATATAATTGTGTCTGGAGTTTGTGTGTATGTGTGTGTGTGTGTGTTTGTTTTTGAGACAGAGTCTCACTCTCACCCAGGCTGGAGTGCAGTGGCACAATCTTTGCTCACTGCAACCTCTGCCTCCAGGGTTCAAGCAATTCACCTGCCTCAGCCTCCTGAGTAGCTGGGACTACAGGTGTGCACCACCGTGCCCAGCTAATTTTTATATTTTCTTTAGTAGAGATGTGGTTTCATCATGTTTATCAGGCTGGTCTGAAACTCCTGACCTCGTGATCCACCCATCTCAGCCTCCCAAAGTGCCGGAGTTCTTAACAGAAGAATAGTCTGGAAATATGCATTGGAGGATTATCAATGTAGAAATGATATTCGAAATCATAAGGATAAGATAATTGAGGGAAAGAGTTTACAGTTTGTCATGAGAAGACCCAAAGGTCAAGTTCTGACAAAATTCTGTATTTAGAAATGAGATTAAGGAGGAAGTTTTTCCAATGGAGACAAAGAGATGAAAACAAGAAAAGTGATTTCACTGAATAAAAATAATGTTTCAAGAAGGAGAGAATAAGGGTAGTTGCCTGAAGACTTCTTTGAGTATTTGGTATCTAAATTGTTACCAAAATGACAAGTGGGATTTGGAATGGCAGGTGTGATAGTGAACGGCATCCTCCGCTAAGGAAACCCTGAGAAGAGAGAGAGAAGTGAATAAGCATGCCACCTGCCTCACAGATATTTGCTTGGATTTTATATGGACGTTAGCTGAACTACAGGGAGGCATGTTACATGTTTGAGGTGAGAAAAGCAGTAAAAAGACATATTTTGCATATTTAATTACTTTATTGTTTTTCTTCTACTTTTGTAACTACGCAACTAGGAGAGAAGAGAGTCATAAATGTTAGTATAGAAGAAAGGAAGTTGTTATAAGAGATAACAAATTCTGGATGATACTGTACTGTAATCCCTGTGCATTCAAGATGAAGCTTAATGGATCTCAGGACCCAGGCATTGTAAGGACAAATTACTTCCAAGTGCAAAATAAATACCGATTGAGTGACTGATCAATCTCCATCTTTCCAACTTATTAGAGGCTGGCTCAATGATGCTCGGATTTTCTCTAAGAGTTTCACAATCTATTTGAATAGACACAGGAACAGGGAAGTCTCTACTGATAAAATTTTCAGTAGTAATTACTTATTTGAAACAAATTTTCCACTTGGCTATAAAGAAAAATGTTCATAATATTTTAGGCTATACCTAAAATCCTCAAATCATGTTGGTCAACTCCAGATCCAAATTGCTTCCCAAAATGTTCATATTAAAATACATTTGTGATTTATCTTTATTTTCCAGTTATTTTTTATAGTTTAAAAGATTTCCAACACTCAAAAATAATGACAAGAAAAGCGTTTAGGAGTCACAGTACTATGTAAAACATTGCCTTGTTTTTATGAAAATGTATTGGCAAAATTTCTCATTTATTACTCTCTGTACATTTATACAAGGCACAAATAGTGTGGTTTGAGGATTAAATATTTGCCAGCTAGCTAGCAAATGATCGATAATGTTTCTGTCATTTTGGAAATTACTCAAGAATTATTACATTTATTGACAGAATTATTACATTATTACACGTAAGAATTATTACATTTATTGCTCTATGAATTTGCCAAACTATTTTCCTCAGTGCTTTGTACTGTAACTCTATATAGTTTTAAAGATTATAAGCCTTGGCTCGATTTTTGTGGCAGGATACTAGAGAATACCCTTTAGATAATGTACCAGTTTTTTATTTAATTTGGTTAAATATAGATAAAGTCTTAATATAGGAGGTATTTCCTTCTGTAAGCAAAATTCTATGTGCATTAAACTTTCCCTTGATTCATATTTCATCTGTTGACTCTCAAGTCAGAAAAGCTAAAAGCAGTAGCTGTTTCTAGTACCCAGTAGGTGGTGCTTTCAACCAGAGTTTGACAGTCCTGGCTCTGCTTCCACTCTGTATTAATAACTGTCCAAAGATGCACTGGAAACCAATTTGAATTGAAAAAACTGACTTGCCTTTTCATGTTAAATCTTCAAGTACATCAATGATGAGTAAATACTACTAGCTTAAAAATGGTAATGTCTTACTATATACTTTTAAAAATAAGTAAAATGCAAAACATGACTACAACCATAAAAATAACATTCCTCTTTCCTTGTTTCTGTATTTTAACTTTTATTTCTTTTGCAGAACCAACAAAGCTACCAATCAGGAAGACAGGTTCTTTCTCATGGTGTTTACCTGTTCCTGATACATTTGTCAAATTTTTCTTCACAAAAGTAGCTTCTTGGTTATGTGAGAAAAAAAAAGCGTAGAAATATCCATCTATGTCCCACTCTTAGTGGGAAATATGTTCACTTTGCAAAGTTTTGTGAACCTCTGATAATGACGAAAAGTCAAGTGGCATTTTCGACATAAACTCTCCTAATGTATGCTTTTGATCTATGGGTAAACTGTACTTGCTGAGAGCCAAAGGCTGCCTCTGCTAGTGAGTCAAATCTCCCACTCTAATCACTTTTCCTTATGTTATTATGTATTTAAAACTCCATTGTGTGGTAGAGAGGACAGGAAGGAGATGGTTGGGTTCAAATAATTGTGTATTGTGAGATCCACATATAGTTTAAATCAGAAAAACTAGGGTGAAACAATGAGTAGCTTGGATTAACATTTGCTCTCCAGCCTCCTCTATCTCTGATTACTACTGGGGAAGACAATTATGGTTTAAACTCTTACTTGTTTATTACATTCTGATAATATTGATGCTTAAAATTTTCCTGCAAATTTGAAGCTTACTGATTATACATATATTCATGGGCTGCCCAGTAATTCTCAAACTTAGCTCTGTCTGAAAAGAGACCTGTGCTTTCTTCCCAACACCTCTGAATCCAAATTGAAAAACTGAAGCTGCAAACTCAGAATTCTTATTCAGGAGGTCTGATATGGAGCCAGATTCACAGGTCACTTTGAGAACAGTATATGACACTTCCATCAATGCCATTTTTTCACAAATATTTTCAGCTAACAGATTTATAAAGTACGAATAGAACAACATAGTCCTCTCAAAAATAGTTCTCTCAAATTCAGATGCTTTCTGGGAAGCATCTGAAACATACAATCTCCCTATACTTGTTCACTTGTTCAAGCAGAAGGAATGCCAGCATCCTGCTCCCCAAGTTATCAAAGTTTAAATATGTTCAACTTATTCTATTTTTGTCTTTAAATGAATACTGTCTATACTATTTGTGCATTATTCACTAGAAATGTGGTTGTTAGATGAATAATGAGAGGAGTTTCATAGACTTAGTGAAGACTTTTGCCTTGCAAACTTGTATGTCTAAGTCACAGGATGTACATATGCTGCATCTCTTTATTTCTGCCTTGTCTTTTGTCATCCTTGCCACAAACTTCTTTCTGGCTGCATATCAAATCATCATCAAATCCCCATTATTTCTACATCCAAAATGTTTCAAACTTGTCTTCAAGTTTAGTCTTTTTATCTTTGAAGCTCAATGAAATGTTTTCTTGTGTTCTTGCATGTCTGAGCATAGTGATATCAACCACATTTCTTTACAAAATATTAAGAAGTTGAATTAACATGAATTACTACATAGCATACACATACTGAATAATAATTTTTATGTTGTTTACTTGATTGTAAAACTTCCTGGGCTTATCCAAAATTAAATTTCACATATGACTATTGAGGAAAAGATAAAGACTAAAATAAAATGTGACAAGCAACACAAAATACAAAGCGAATATTCTGTTCCATGTCTGCAGCTTTATCTCTATGTTTCCAAATAACTTCTAAAAACTATTTCCTTTGAGTTTTTGAAGGGTTTTGTGGGGCCCCAACTAATGGCGCCTTTTTTTGCCCCAAAATGGCTAACCTGATTTATAAGATAAACAAGAAAGGATAAAATTATGAAGGCACAAATATTAACTTTAAAAATTATGATTCTCTCTCTGGACAAGCAGTCTTACAATACAAGACACCACAATTAGTCACAATTATCTACCCGGTAATAAGCAGGACTGGAAAAGTGCAGGGTTTCCTGAGTGTGAAGACTGCCCTTGTCATGAAGGCACAGACCAGAACACATGCATACTGTGGGCAGAAGACGGATAAATGTGCCAGATTACAGATTTCAAATTTCTCTCTCTAATCTTACTAGTCAGGATAAGCCACTCCTCTACCCCAGGGGAGGAATGAGTAGAAGGCAGAGAGGGTCACCCTTATAGTGCATTAGATATTTGTTCTTGTTATGCCCCATTTGCGTATAACAATATTTTAGTCAATCAGTCTAAGGAGACAAGCAGTCTATCAGAATACATTTTGGAACCTTTGCATAACAGTTTATTTTCTTCATTATAGTTTATTAAATAAGTCAGGAGAAAAACTTTATTAAATCATTCTGCACCCAAGGTTGATAACTTATATTCTATTTTCAATCAAAAATTATAACCAGTTACATCATTCTAGAGAACGTAAGAAATTCTGCAATAAGATTACATTTTGACAAGATGTTTCCATAATAAAATGTCAAAATAGAGATGCCCAAAATTTGAATATAATTCCCTCTTCCATTACCAAATTCTCAGATAAAATTAAAATTCGAATATTGTATCTTCTCACAAATTAAGTTTCTAAGACGTTTACTTCCAAAGGAATTAAATCCAAAATCAAAATATCTTGACCATGTGAGTAAAATCTCCAAAATTATTTCCCCATTGTTTTGTTATTCTTTTCGATCTCTGTTAGAAGTATCACAAATGACTGAATTTAGTTGGTATGCATTCAACAGTTCCAGTGTCTTCTATTTTATAGTGGACTGAGTATACATTTTTAAGGTTCTAAAATTATTTTAGTACCAAGCCTTGACTTCACTTTTAAGGATTTTTTCCCCTTTGTACTTTAAATCTGTATTTCTTTGACATTGCACCTCTAACAGATAACAGCATCATCTACACAAATGTGTAAAGAAAATATATCTGGCTTTTTTCTTTATTTACCCCCTACAACCATTCATTAATCAATATCTGCAACTGTACTAACTCCTCGTGCCTGATCAAGAGTAGACTATTGTGCCTCTTTCACTCTTTATATCCAATCAGCATCTTAACTTCAACTATTTCTCAAATCCCCAGGGCTACATCCCTTAGTTCATACTATAATTATCCCTCATTTGGATTACTGTGAGAGTAACCCTTCCTTTCAGAACAGATAAAATGCTCTATGTCTGTCCAAGGCATCATTCTTTACCTTGGGTTATAAAACATCCTGTCTCTTACTCAAGGACTTTGAAATACATGGAAATGTATCTATTTTCCAACTTCTTGGATACAAGGAAACACATAAGAAAATGGGAATATGTAGACAAATTGAATTAGCTGTATTCCTTATCTATGCTTTCTTTGCTGTTTGCCCACTACAGTGTAAATAGAATGTCCATTTTCTTCTGTGTGATAATATTCATAGAAAATATAGTATCTTGAGTGTAATTTTCTTAATAACAATTAAAATCATGATTTTTGTTCAGAGTAAGATACTGTACTCAACATTTGTTAAGTCGCAGAGATTAGCAATGTGAAAATCACGTTTTATCTGTCCTAGCAGAATGGTCACAAATATGATGAGGCAGCCAGAAGCCAACAGTTATCATTGGCTATCTGAGCAGGTCTCTTAAGTGTGGTCTGGTTCCAGTTAACTCAATCTGGGTATCAAGATGCCATTGCAGAAGTGTTGGAGAGAAAAACTTAATTAACTTTACTTGTAGTAGCATGTTGCTATGGATGTTTCTTAGCTGTTAGAGAATTATTTCCAGGACCCAATGGAACCACTTTGTCTTGATAATTCTCTTGGAGTCTTTTTGCTTAGTCATTACAATCTTTGAATTTCTTGAAAATACAGTCCGGTGTTTAAGGAAATGTTAGGACAACTTATAACCATTTAGTACAAATTTGTACCCAAAAGAATCCTGAAAAGATCAGATTAATGGTTACAAGATTCAGCCCACATTGACTAAAGCAGAGGAAAAAAATCAACCAAAAAAATTATGTAGGTGTAGTTCTTCTGTGAGGCATTATTGTATAGATAAAAAATATTTTCAAGACACTTCCCCTTCCAGCTCTCATTTCTCCTTTCTACTCTGTTAGGTCCATGTTCAGACATATTTTCCCCCATGTAGGCCCTCTCATCAATTGACAGCACTAATAAAAGGAAATGGTTTATTTTACATTAGTACCAAAAGAATTTGAGAATTAAATCTCATTGATCTTTCCTGGATCCTATTCCACTCTTTGCATCATGTACTGTGGTCCTAGAATGGAAGAATAGTACACTCTTATTGGTGATCCCTGAGACACATAAGCTGCCTCCACATGTCAGGAGGTATGAAGTGGAATCAACCTTGTCTAATTCCAATGGATTTCTTTTATACTTTGGAGAAGTTATTTCTCAATGGAATAGAATTTTATTTATAAGAGTGAAAGAAAACAGATACAGAACAGCTAAATAAGAAACTAATGTATTTTCCACATAGAACTGATGGCAGCAGTGTTCCGTCTGGAGAGGCTACTGCAAAGACGCCAGTTGCAGCAGGGGAGGTACAGCCAGGGTCGCCTACTCCACGGAACTGGCGGAAGCTGGGAACAGGGGGAAGCCCCACGCCGCTTCCGAGTTGGAAGGGTGGGAGCCCCGCCCTTCCGGCAGCTGCAGCCCCTCAGCTGTGGCTGTGGATCTAGGGATTCCTTTGTTCTCAGGGGCCCGAGATGCATCCCCTCTCCTCACAGCTTTGGAAATGTGTACCCCGGCTATCCAGCATCTGCCCACGCCTGGCACCTGTTCGGATTTCTGAGTAAAGTTGAGGCTGAGCTTGGGTACTGTCACGACCTGGCCAGGAGCGTGCAAACTCGGGGCAGCGCTGACACGCCAGCCTCCTGCCACCTCTGCCACCTCCAGACTTTGGGCACCGATGAGCACGAGAGGGAGGCCAGAGGCTGAAGAGGGGCTGAGAGCAGCTTGGTGCAGGTCTGTAGACACCCCTCGGCATGAATAGCCTGGGCATCATGGATAACCAGTTGATGGCTCCTGGATGGAAAGGGGCGGGTCCCCAGTGAAGCCCTACCTTCAGGCCTGGGATAGCCGGAAGCCTAGAAGCCAGGCTGCCAGTTTTGTGGATGGGAAGGAGAACTTATTTCCCAGGCGCCCATGGCCTCCCGTGGACCAATCAGGACTCACTCTGCCCCTCACTTGTCAGGTTTTGAGCAAGAGAGAGAAAAGAGATGGAGAGAAGAGAGATGGAGAGAAGAGTTGCGGCCCCTCAGTGAGACCAGACCTAGGAGCTCCCCGAGCCAGGGCTGTGACACCCTCTTTGGAGTTCCGCAGTTCCTGTTGTCTCCAAGCTTCCAGGAGCCACTGCATTCCCCAGTGCCAGCAGAGGCAGCCGATTGTAGTACACCTGTTCCAGCAGCAGCAGCCTCGCAGGAAGCCAGCACCTAGAGGCCTGTCCCACCACAGCCAGTGTGTCTGTGGAAGGCCAGACACTGCGCTCGCTCAGTCATGCACCTTTGCGTCTCTGCACCTGGCTCAGCCTTGGCAGACATGGGATCCAGGACAGTAACCTGAGCTGAACACAGCCTGCCAGGTAGAGTGGGTGGAACAAGCCCTGCAGATCCAAGCAAAACTGGGGCAAAGGCGCCACCAGCAGAAAAGGTTTCTAGCTGGTGAAGCCACACCCCAAGGGTCCTATGACAGAACAGTTTTATGCTTATGATTTCATACTCTAAGGGAAAAATAAAAAAAAATACTAGGAGGGCGGTTTTCACTCTCTAACTCCTAAGGGAGTTTCTACCTCCCTTTTTATGTGCTGAACTCAGTGTCTTCTGTGTGGTTCTCCAGAGGTGCTTTCTCTTCTCTACAATTCTTCTGCCTTTGGAGGCCTGTGAGAATAGCACGAATGGGCTGCCTCACCTGCTGGCTTCAGTGAGCTTCTGCCATTGGAAATTATCAGAAATTAGGGAAGAAATTGAGGGTAAAATATTATGTCCCTAACTTCCTCCCTGTTGAGCTGCTTTATGCTCTGAAGATCTCAATTTTTCACAAAATGGCTTTATGTTCCACTAACTTCTCCTTCCCATTATCATTAAAACTTAGAAGATGAGTGTCACTTCAGTCTTCCAAGAAGTGTGTGCACCTCTTGCATCAGTATTACCTGGATATAAGACACGGAGTCAAAGGAGATCATTTTGGAACTTTAAGGTTTAATGACTATCCTATTGGATATCAGACATTCCTGGGGCCTGTGGCCCCTCTTTTTTGGCCAATTTCCCCCATTTGGAGTGTGTGTGTTTACCCCATGCTTGTACCTGCATTTTATCTAGGAAGTAACTAACTTGCTTTTGATTTTCCAGGCTCATAGGCAGAATGGACTTGCCTTGTCTCAGATGAGACTTTGAACTTGGACTTTTGAGCTAATGCTGGAATGAGTTAAGATTCTGGGGGACTGTTGGGAAGACACAATTGTGTTTTGAAATATGAGGACATGAGATTTTGGAGGGGTTGGGGTGGAATAATATGGTTTAGCTCTATGACCCCACCCAATCTCATCTCGAATTGTTGTTCCCTAATCCCCACATGTCATGGAAGGGATTCAGCATGAGGTAGTTGAATCATGAGGGTAGTTACCTCCATTCTGTTCTTGTGATAGTGAGTTCTCTAAGATCTGATGGTTTTATAAGGAGCTTTATCCCCAACTTCACTATATACCTCTCCTTGCTGCTCCCATGTGAAGAAGGATGTGTTTTCTTCCCCTTCTGCCACCATTGTAAGTTTCTTAAGTTTCCTGTGTCAGGCTGACCTGTGAGTCAATTAAATCTCTTTCCTTTATAAATTATCCAGTCTTGAGTAGTTCTAGATTAGCAGCATGAGAGCAGATTAACACAACATGCAAGAGATTTAAAGGGGGTGATTTCTATAAAGGATAAGCCAATCAGGAGAATTCAGGATATGATATAGGTCTGATACCTGGGCAAAGACAAGGGAAAGAAAGGAGGATGGGCAGGATGGGTTTCAAATTAAAGTACAATTCTTAGAAAAACTTGGCCACAGTGGTAGAGAGTCTCCTAACCATAATTGCCCATTAGAAGAGTCCCACACTTCATAACAAATTGGTCAACACTTGTGCAGCTACCATGCTCAGACACTGGCTGGGGGCAGCCAAAGGGAAATGTTGCCTTGGTACAAAAAAAAATGTGTTGGATACAATAATATGGAAGCTGGGTATGTCATTTCTTATGCTTCCTACAGCAGTTTCTCTTAAATGAGATCCAAAAGGTGCATTTCCATGGCAGCTAAAATACAGTAACATCCTCTGTGATTATACTCTACTATCCTTTGGGGTTTCACTAGAGCATGTGCACATACTTATGTATATATAATAGTTATGCTAACTTGAGAATATCATTTCTTTTTAGTAGAGAACTTGTGTATTACATAACCATCTGTATTATTTAGTTTTTTCTAAAAAGAACTCTAGAGTTCAATGGTTGCTTCAACTTAAAAATGTTGGTAAAATAAACAGTAATGATTTCAGAAATCATAAATTAGCTATTCAGTGAAAACATTTTAAAGCTTTATTCAACTTTGATAAAAGTATATAAACATATAAGCACAACGCAGCACTAAAAATGGAATATTATTGTTCTAAATGTGATCTCAAAACAGTGTACTGTTAAAAAGTTATTAGGTCATTTTAAATGATTATATTGCATTAATGGATTTTATTCAAAACTCAAGAATCCTGTTAATAATGCAATGCAATGCCCTGATGAAAAATAGTGAAATATTTATAAATGTAAAATGAAAGTTGGGAACAGAAGAATGAGATCTGGGTACAGGACAAAACTAAAATAAAAATAAAGGTGCACAAGTGAATATTAGGTTTCAATTTGTTGGGAGGGTATTGTATGAATTAATTCATGTATTCAACAAATTTGTATTGGGTATCTACCATGTGCTATAAAACATCTAGAAACTGTGCTGGCAGCTGAACACACACCTACATACACACACACACACACACACACACACAGAGTCCTTAATGTCATGAAGCTTACATTCTCATGAACATAAAATGTAAACAACCATTTCATCCAAATACATAGATTTCTAAGTTGTCTAATATCCTAGAAATCTATTTATCCAATTCATGCATGACATTGTATAGGTGAACAAAATAAAATGCAATCTCTTAAAGAGAGAAAAAAAATCACAGAACTGACATTTCCCAAACCCGAGCTTAAGAGAGAATACACAAACCAAGCTAGAAGATTCTGATTTTTTTCCAGTTTTCCAGCCTTTAACCTTAACTTCTCAACATTATTCTCCAAAGATTAGTGATGAGGCTACACAAGCAAATGTGAGTTTATGACCTCCTGGTCTCTATTTCAAATTGTTCTAAGGATTATCATACATTTTCCCTTTCTTTTATTCTTTGAGGAAGAAATAGCATTTCTTTAAGGGTACTTACTCCTTTTAAGAGCTTGGAGCCTACCCCTTCACATGTGTTTCTTAAAATTTCATATATAATTCTCCAATATTCTCTCATTATCTTTGTCTCCCTGACCCCCACCCCTGCATTAGAGTCAACTCTGTTATGGTACACTGCTACACATTTTTCTAAAACCCTCACCAATATTCCAATAAATTAAGTGGATATGATTCAGTAGAGTCTATAAGGATTCTCAGACACAATATAAATGATTAGGACCCTGTAATTTCTCAGTATCAGAAAAAGGGCAATGCTCTGTTAGCTCATCACTTTATAAATTCTCTTTCATTGAGCTGCCTTTTATCACAACCTTAGTTTTTATTGAGAACCATTAACAAAAACAGCCATATGAAAATTTATTCTGCATTTGCTCTATACAGGTGATAAGATCCATTATCTACTTTATAGTTCCAATGTTGTATATTAGATCCCTTGTGAAAAATGAGTTAAAGTACTAGTCACTTTCTTTCCACTGAGAAAATGGTGTGTTTTCTACTTTCTGAAAAAAGCCATACAATTTCTGGTGACATATTTTGCATTTTGGCTGCTCAGATTCTAATCTGATATTCCGTTGTAGCAACAATGTTAATCACATTGTTTAATATTTTGACCATACTTCTTTTTTAGCTGTGTAAATATTAAGTTCTATGTCTGTGGGACCTGTGGTTGGAAACGAAAGTGGCCCTAGACCTTTAGAACAAATCTTTAACCTAAGATTATCTACTGATCAATAAATCAATAAATAGAAATTTGGCACTCTTTGGGAATACTGAAGACTCAGGGCTTTTCCATGAATAATATTTCAGATTAGCCCTCGAAGTCTTGATCTTTAGGGGAAAAGCACCAAGAACATTCCAAAAAAATGAGAGGCCATCTTAGGGCTGTGTGTGAGACCAGACTGCCGAAAGGACCCAAATTCTCTTGATAACAAACCATTTCCTGAAGAGGAACAAATCTAACAACCCCACTGATGATTAAGAGGACTTTGTAAAGAGCTGCTCTTGTAGATGATGGGTAAAGCTGCATTCCAGAAACAAGTACTGCAAGCTAACATTTCTCAGACGTAGCAGTCTTGGTGGGAAGTTCACATACCATTAGACTGGGCCTCTTGAATATACATGGAAACTCCCTAGGACTTCTGTCCCTGAATGGAAGTTCTACTTCTTACTGATTTTGCTGGCCTGTTTTGGGGACACAGTATGTCATCTATCTGTGGGGAGAATTCTCAACTGAAGTCAGCTCAGACCCTGGACTTTGATATGAGTGTCCTTTAGCTGTTCGTCTAACCAAAACTTTCTCTTCCAATTGCCTCAGGTCCTTCAGTTTGTTCAAAAGTACCTCCTTGGGTAGGAGGCCAATGATTCTAACATACTGGTTTTATATTACAGAAACTTCACATATCCCATATTAACCACTTCAGTGTTAATCAGGTTTAACTCTAGCCACTGCTAACAATAAGATGTAATTCTTTTTGTGAGTGTACCATCTTGGACTTGTATCAAAGATTTCTGCAGAATATCTTTCTACACGAAGATATGTGAAGCTGTTCCACAAGAGCTGCTCTCTGAGTTCAGTACTTACTATTTTAAAACCCAGATCCATGCCTTGTATATACTTCCTTAGTTCCAGAGCCCCAGTCCCAGGCCTCTGTAAGCCCTTTTAGCTCTCTATTCCGCAATTCCATTCTCATCTGAGCCCTGATTAATCCCTCCATAAACCTCTCCAACGATTAGGGTCCCATGGAGTCTAGTGTGCACTTACTGGTAGTCTTGCTTGCAAATTTTAATGTTTCTTTTTTAAAATTGCTCATGCACCACAGGTACACTGTATTAAACAGTATATACTCCTTGATTCATAATACACATGCAATTGAGTTTTTCAAAGTCCTGTTTTGTGCTATAAATCTTCATACCAAATTCTTACTTTAAAATCTCCCTAAAAATCTACCTGACTCTTGCTTTAATCACCCATGCTGTTGTACTAGACAGAGACCCTTAACTGGTCATGTATTTTTACAGATTATCTTGGGATTTCTACATGTATTTTTAAAATTTATATGCATTATGATGTAGTATAAATCTTACTCCATAACTATTTTTTCACTCAATAGAATGCTTTCAAGATTTCTCCATAACTATAAATATTTTCAATTTCATTGGCATACATTTATTTGGAATATTTTATTATATATTAAATACTGGCTTTATCTGCTTTTATTTCCTAACATTGTTTCATCATGTTTTTCACTCATTAAAAATCCTAACTAGTTTTATGTACTTTATTATTCCCAATAATGTAATTTTAACTTGTTGATTCTTTGTCATATTTTTTATTTTGTATTTGATTAATTTCTATCATTATCTTCTTTTATTTTACCTTGAACTTATTTTGAAGGGTATAATTTCTTAAATAGTACACTTTTTTCATTAACTTTACTACTTTTTTTGGTACATAAACATTTAATATTATTTATCATTAAGTATACTTAGATGTATCCTACAGTTACGATGTATAGTATTTTTATTTCATATTTTCTAAACAATTACTGTTTGAGATATGAATCATTTTACCTTTACATTTGTTATGCAATTATAGTAAAAATTGTTTTCAGCACACCTAAATTGCTATCACTGTTTTGTATTTCCTACTGCCAAATTGCACGTGTAAAACACTAGTGAAGTTACAATAGATTACCGATTAACATTTTTAAAAAGTATTTATACTATATGAAGAATACAAATAACATATAAATAATACATTTGTAAGCTTCATATAAAAAAATATAAAATTCTCTAAGTGTTATTCCATTCTGCTTCAATTTAAGCAAATTGATAATCTCTTAAGAGTTATCAATTTGTTAAACTGATGAGGGACAGATAAAATTCCTATTGAGGAAAGCCTACAAAAACTCAAATTTTTTGGTGAGGTTTCAAGAGACTAGTTGATTTGAAAGTTGAATTAACTGAGAAGGAAATTCTGTTTTCAGGATGTGTTGGTATGGAAAGCTTATTCCGTGGAGCTCCCTAAACATAAACTGGTAGCCTGGTAGCATGGAATGGAAGGGAAACAACAGCCCTGTTTTTAGACTAATATATCCCCCAATATTTTTAAAGATCTTAAAGAGGATTATTCTTGGCTAGATGTTCTGTTTAGAAAAACTAGTTGTAATATGTCATCATATTACAAGTCATATCAGTCATCATCTAGTGATTAGATCATTCTCATAATCTTAGCCATCAACTTTCCTTGTTCTGTGCATCTGTACTTCTCTTCATTCCATTATTGCTCTTGGGAAGTTATTTTCTCTTTAGTGGTTGATTTGGTCTTCTTCAGGTTTTTATATTTTGGCTCCAAATTCCTTTTTTCTTATGACTTTTTCTTAAATCTAGTATTTTCTAAAGATGACCCTGATTCTGCCCAATGCTTTGAATAGAAATAGGCTTGCAAAGGGTTTTATTTTTTTTCCTGAATCATTTTAGAAATAGTTCAAACCAGCTCTTTTTCCTCCTTATATAAAATCTCAACAAAAATAAGAAACTCTTAAAAAAGCTGAAGACAGAAGAACATGCTACTGACACTCATATAAAGCCATAATTGTAAGAACTAAGTTCAGGTCATTCGATGGTATGGTTATCTTCTTGTGTAGTTACCCACGGATCTAGCTGAAACCAAGATCCACCATAGCTTGCAGCCTCTCCATAGTGACACAGCCCATAACAAAGTTTGTTAAAACAAACTATGGCTTCACTGGCAACAACAACCTATGTATCCTAGCATTCAACTCAGGAAGCAAGATGGAATACAAATGAAGATGGTAAAGGGAATGATGGATACCATAAGGAATGAACATGCTCCACTGTCCAGCACTCCCTCGCCCATCTCTATCTTCCCTTCTCTGTCCCCACAAAACAATATGACTATACATTTTTCAATATAAGAAACAGGACAATGAACACCCATACATCTACATTACAAAATCAATAATTTAATGTTTTGCCATATTTTCTTCATCTTTTTCTTTCATTATACTTTCTCTTTTCTTGAAACCTTTCAAAGTAAATTATACATATTTTGATACTTTGTCACACATCACTAAAAATAAAGACATTAGTTCTCATTGTCTTATATCACTATCACACTTAAAAATTCTAGTGACTGACTACAGCAAGATGGCAGAATAAGACTTTCAGCACTCGGCTGGGCGCGGTGGCTCACGCCTGTAATCCCAGCACCTTGGGAAGCCGAGGTGGGCGGATCACGACGTCAGGAGATCGAGACCATCCTGGCTAACACGGTGAAACCCTGTCTCTACTAAAAATACAAAAAAAAAAAAAAAAAAAAAAAGAGCTGGGCGTGGTGGTGGGCGCCTGTAGTCCCAGCTACTCGGGAGGCTGAGGCAGGAGAATGGCATGAACCCGGGAGGCGGACACTGCAGTGAGCCGAGATCGCACCACTGCACTCCAACCTGGGCGACGGAGCAAGACTCTGTCTCAAAAAAAAGAAAGAAAAAAAAAAAAGACTTTCAGTACTCATTTCCTAGCAGAAATATCAATTAGAATCACTGTTCACATGCTAAAATATCTTCACAAGAGCTAAGGAATCCACATGAGAAATTATAGTACCAGGCTAAAACACAAAAATAAGGAATTATGCATTGAAGAAGTAGGAAGGACAATTTTACATTACCGAAGCTACTCCTCCCTCAAACGTGTGCAACACAGTTTGAGACAGACATGTTTCACCTGAGGGAAGGAGAACAAAGTGAGCACTTGTTTTTGACATGAAACCCATACCAAGGCCACAACAGTAAAACCTAGCTTGAATATGTCATCTGTGTACTGAGCTTCCATACTTCCATACTTGTACCAATATTAAGGCATCCCCTTAAATGCCAAATTGATGCCCCAACCTCAGTCTTCAAGCCTACCCAAAAGCCTGTCCAGCTCCAGTGGCACCAGGCCCACTCAAGGAAGTGCCAGAGACCCAGGCTCCAGGCCAGCTTCTGAGGACTCAGGCTCCAGGCTCAACCAAGGCTCCAGACTGACCCCTGCAACAAGGCAGTCTCTTTGGCCCCAAGTTTCAGGCCCATCCCAGTGCCAAACTGATGTCTATAGCCCTAGACTTTAAGCTGGCACCCACAGACCAGTAGCCTCTAGACCTACCTCAGTGTAGGCTGGTTGGTACATATGGACCCAAGCTCAAGGCTAGCCCCTGCAAGCCTCATGCCTATCTTACTAGATAAGAGATTCTAGCCTACTAGACCCTGGGTCTAGGCCCATTCCAATAGAGACAAGTGCGAGGACTGAAGCCACCATGGACCCAGGCTTCAGGCCAGTTTGGGTATTAGACCTGATGCAGTGTCTGAAAGCTTTAGGTTAGCCCCAACATGCCTAGGCTGTAGGCAGGTCTACAAAGACTCAACCTTGACAAAGTACCTACCCTAGGCACCAGACCAGCACCTGCAGATTAAATTTCCAGGCTGATCCTTGTGGTCCCAGGCTCCAGTGAGCCCAAAGTACAGGACCAGCCTTGTGGACCCAGGTGTCAGATTCACATACCTGATGATTCGGACACTGTGACAGCATGTCCAAGGATGTCAGTGGCAAGCTTACTCACAGATCATACTAGATGTTCTGAGCACAATCTCTGGATGAGATGTGGCTGAAGGGCTTTTCCGACTGACACTAATCTACAAATACAGGAATGAATGCCTACTTTCTCAAATGTACAGACATCTATGCATGGCCACAAGAATCAATCAGGGAAATATTATTCCAATGAAAGAAAAAATAATAATAAAGCACCAGTAACCAACCATACACAAATGGAGATTTTTCTCAGCAGAAACCTTGCAGACCAGGAGAAAGTAGGAAGATATATTGCTTTTAATGGCAAAACTGTGGTTATTTTTTCACCAACCTAACACTTTTTAAAACTCAAACAGAAATCCTGGAACTGAAAAATACAATAAAACAAATGAAAAATGTAGTAGAATGCATCAGCAGCAGAATTTATCAAGCAAAAGAATTAGTGAACTCAAAGACAGCATTTGGAAAATATACAGTGGGAACGGAACAGCACCAAAAAATTAAATGTTTGAGTTATTAGGGTTCAAAAAGAGTTTGAGAATGTCAAAAGGGTAGAAAGCTTATTCAAAGAGATAATAACAGAAAACTTTCAAAATCTAAAGAAGCATACAAACATCCAAGTACAGGAAAGCTAAAAGTCATAAATCAGATTAAATACAAATGGTTCTAACCCAAGACATATTGTAATCAAGTAATCCAAGGTCAAAGAAAAAGAGAGTGTTCTTAAAGTAGCAAGAGAGAAAAAGTAAGTAACTCACAAAAGAGTTTTGATTTGTCTGGCAGCAGACTTCTTTGCAGAAATGTTACAGGCCAGGAGAGTGGGATATGTTCAAAGGGCTAAAGAAAAAACAAAATACCTGTCAACCAAGAATATTGTACCCAGCAAACCAACCTTTCAGAAATGAAGATGAGATTGAGACTTCCCCAGAAAACAAAAGCTGAGAGAATTTATCACCACAGATCTATCTTACAATAAATATTTAAGAGAGTTCTTAAAACTGAAGGAAACAGATGCTAAAGTATAACAAGAAAACATCTGAAGATAGAAAACTCACTGCTGGTAGCAGTAATTATACAAACCCACAATATTCTAATACTGTAAACATGGATCGTAAATTACTTATAAATTTGGTATGAAGACTGAAATAAAAAATATTAAAAATAATAGCTACATTAATTTTTCAGAAGACAGGCAATATAAATACACATAAAAGCTTTAACTCCTGTAATTCCACTAGGTGACAAATTATCCCAACCAACTCCAAAATACAAAGATATGGTGACAAATTACTGAGACAATGAGTTGCTGTGGTATCATCAAGTTATGAGAAAACAGTAAAAAAGGCAAAATGAATTTAGGCCCTGAGAGTAAGAGAAGCCACAAATCACTTAAATTCAGTTGCCAACCAGAAAGACATTAAAAAAAAAACTGGGAGAAAAATGCAAAGGAACTGTGGTAAGGTTAGTCTGTACTTGGGTAGTCTGGGTCCTATGAACTGTAAAATTCAACCAAATTTTAAAAGTCAAACTCAAAGAAACAGAGAATAAAATAGTACTTAATAAAGGCTGGGGGACTGGGATTGGAGAGACGACAGTCAAAGGACACAAAATTTTAGCTAGTCAAGAGGAATATGCTTAAGATATCTATTGTATAGCATGGTAACTAGAATTGATAACAATATATTGTTCTACTTAAAATTTGCTGATAGTAGATTTTAAGTGCTCTTACTACAAAAAAATGATAAATATGTGAGGTAATGCATATGTTAAATAGTTTGATTTAGCCATTCCACTATGTATATATGTATCAGAACCTTGTGTCATATAATATAAATATACAAAATTTTTCTTATTAATTAAAAATAACTAACTAACTTAAACTAAGCATTTATCTAAAAGGGCTTTATTAAAGAGATCATGCTAGGAATAGAATACAAACTTAGAAATATAGGAATACTATGTCTAAGAAAAAAAAGTGATGTGTGATATTATGAGGATTAATGAGAAAATTCAGAATATGAAAGATTTTAGGACAGGCAATCTGCGTTCTTTGACAAATAAATTGTAAGGACAAAAGAACTTGTGAAGAGAACTCAATGACCTAACATATATTTCTAAGAGCCATATTAACTAAATATAAACACACGTTTATAATACTAAGGAATAGGGAATAACTTATCTTTTGATATAAGAAAAGGATTGCCCCATGTAATTTTCCATCTTATGTCTCATTTTCAATATGATTTGCCTCACTGAACTTTAGTTCTTGTAGATATATGCTGTTTTCTCCATCTGGACCAGTTGGCAATGGTGGTACTCATGCTTATTCAGCCTTCAGGTTTTATCTTGTCACTTACTCAACCTCCTAGGCAAAATCAGCTCACTATCATATATATTCATCCTGTAATTCTCCTTCATGTGGCATTTAAAAATATTTATTTACATATTTTTTAATGTCTTCTTAGAGAGAAGGTAAGTGACTATATTATTCATACTTGTTGCTGTATTCTCACTGCCATCATGGTTTCTGTCATACAATACATCTTGAGTAGCTGGTCAGTAAAAGAATGAATGAATCAGAGATAATAAACATATAAATGACAATTTTTATGTTATATATGCCCATTTCTGTTCACAACTTTAGATCCATTTCTTCTCTCTTTACACATATTACCTTTCAGTGTCCCCCATGGGCACACCTAGGTGCCTTTATTGTCCTGTCTTGCTTTGTCTTTGACACCTCTAACTTAACAAACGTGTATCTCCCTTGCTGGGTACTGAGGTCTACTCTGATTTCAATTGAGGCTTTGGAAGTTTGAGCACAAAATAATATCAAATTAGCACCTAGAAATGAAACTCAAATGGTTCTCTACATTTTTTGCAGTTACTCAATGTTACAGTTACATTAGGACTTCTGCAATAGTGTTTTTTTTTTTTTTTAAGAAAAAGATACTTTAAATGTCAAATAATTATCTGTAAAGGGTGCTTGAAAAGTCTTATGTCAGAATCAAGACCCAATTAAGCCATGAAATGCCCTGATGGAAAGCTGTGACTTCAACGTGAAGAAACCTGACAACCATCTGAGAAGGTCTAAGCAGGCAACATGAGGACATCCAGACATTCACAGGGGAGCATCAACAAAGTATAATGGTGGCAGACAACAGTCTAGGCAGATGGTAGAACACATAACAATAAGGTTTAAGAAGTACAATTGGCTGAAATTAAGGAAATACACATTAAGCGGTAGGATTTATTAAGAGAGGAATGTGTCAGAGTGTCAGGTACAGAAAAGCAAGAACCAGGGAACAATAAGTAACACTTGTTTGAAAGTTGAAAGGCAGTCATAAGAAACAAAGTGAAATACTCCAACAAAGACTCAAGAATTCAGTGAAAAATAAATGGTGACATTAATGGGGAAAAGTATTATATGGCTATACACATAACTTGACAACTCACCTCAAAATTGACCTTGACTTATGTTCAAAAGATAGAACATCATAAAACCAATTACTATAAACAGTAGTCTACATAAGAAAAGTGCCTAAATACAGATCCCAAAATTCATTTCATTAACAAACACACATACTTGTGTATTTATTTTAGCACCCATTCTGAGGATTCAATAATTTGTTAAATATAAATTTGCTTCTACTTTATTGATGTTATAGCTAATGGAGGGTTAAATATAATATAGTATATAGAGGTCACTGGGAAATACAGAAAGAAAAGTCAATACTAATGATCACAAAAGGCTTCCTGGAAGCAGAAAGATTTAAGTGAATCATAAAGACAGTTTTAAGCAAAAGATTGATATATATCACTAATTGGTACCATAAGAAAATCTAATGCCAGTAACAGTACAAAGTATCTAAAAAACATAATTTATAGGCTTGAGCTAATGGATGGAGAACAAACACCCAACAATTGCAGAATACATATTCATTTCAATTGATTTAAATGTCAATAAATCTCAAAGGATTAAATTAAAAATGTGTCATTTTACTACAATCCAATTAAGCAAGACATCCAAAACTAAAAGTGCTTGATGAATGTCAACTTTAATCTATGATCCATACAGTTCTTATCTAACTAGAAAAAGAAAATATTATTATTTGGATAAAGTATATCCATACAGAATCAAGAGTAATCATAATAATTAGTGTGAAGTATCAAAGCTTTCTTTTTAGATTAAGAACAAATCAGAAATACTTTTCTTCACCAATTCTATTCAACATCGTGCTGTAGATCCTAATCAGTAAGAGGAGAAAAGAAACAAAATCTTAAGAGTTGGACAGGAGAAAAAATAACTGTCAATTTTATTTTCTTAAATCATAGATATGATTGTCATGGGAAATATAAAATTATTGATAAAGTACTTCAATCAATACGAGAGTTACCAGTGTTACTGGATATAAAGTCATTTGATACAAAAAAGTAAATTTTATATATTAAAAAAGGAAAAGAAAATTTTTTTTTCATTTATAACAATATTAAACAATATTTATTATTATTGTTAACAATATATTTATAACAATATTAAACAGTGTATAAGAAGTAGTTATCTTGCAGTGGACTTGAGGTATCTCTATGTTTATCTTCAGAGAACCTGGAGGGGTGATCATGACCTTCAGCCAAAATATGGATGAGAACGTCTAGCTAGTGACTTATAATATGCTATGTATAAATGAAAATCCTTTGTGGGAACTCTGTTCTAGCTTATATAGCTTGTTCAGGAATGTATAGATTGATGGCTTTTACTTGGTTTAACAATTTACACAGCCTGCTTTTAAATACAAAAGCAGCAGGTTATAAAAAATCCCTCAAACTTTTGCCTAGTCTCCCCTGGAACTAATCTTACATGTACCTTAGAGGTTCATAATTCAAAAATGAAGTACATTCTGTGCAGAGAAAGTATGTTGAGGAGTGTATATAGAAGCCTGGACTACTCAATGATAGCCAGTGTTGTAATTATCTGTCTGTTCTGTATCATTAGCTTTATTAAAGTCTTATGTGAGTATACTCTGCAGATTCATGAGTCTTTTCAATCAACTGATTCTGTGTAATTATAATATTTAGCAATAAACATAAGATTTAATACTTGCTAGATTCTACAAAGACAATTCTAAAACATTAAAAAAATAACATCAACATATACAGAGAAATATACACATTTACAACCGAAAGGCTCAATATGCTTATTCTCCTGGTACTAATCTATAGTTTTCACGTAATCCCTATCAATATCAAAATAGAAACTTTACTTCTGGCTAAGATATTTTACTGGGAAATGACTTATCCTCACATATAAACATCCAACCAAACAAACTATAAAACCTAGGGAAATATACATATGAACAATAGGGAGAACAATAAAGTGACTTCTAAGAGGAGGGAAACAAACAAGGTAAATACTACAACTTCTACAGATTTCTGCTTCTCTATAGCATGCAAAAGTGGAATCTAAGAACTTAGTGGTTGTATTTATTTGAGAAAATAGAGAATAGATTTCAGGGAGTCAAAGACAACTAAAAATTGCAGGATTGATTAAGAGAGAGAGAGAATTTTGTAAATCAGCATAAAGTTTCCCTCACGACTGGAAATGATTCTACATGTATGTACAAGAAAAATATTCTAGGCTGGAGAATAAGCCATGGAAAAGTAGTAGATTAAATAATTCCCAGAGCTTGATAGTTTCATACTAGTGGGAATATCAACAGTTCTTAGCTCAGAGGCTTATAGATTAGTACCAGAATAAGCATATTGACAATATTGAGACTTTCAGTCACAAATGTGTGTATCTCTATATGTATATTGATCTTATTTTTCCTTAATTTGTTTTATAATTGTCTTTGTAGAATCTTAGCTCATAGGACTGGGAACTACTGATATTCCTACTAGTGTGAAAAAAAATTCACATACAGAGTATCAGAATCCTCAAAGGTTACCACCTTAGTAATGGTACTGTTAGCTCTACAACCACTGCCCTGAAACCACCATAACAAATCTGAAAAGCGAACTTTGAAAGTACTGAATTGATTCCAAGTAACTTAACTCTGTGCCTCAATAAAATTTAGTGCAACTAAAAAATACAACAAAACAAACCAACAATGAGAAATCACAAAATATATTATCTCATAAAACATTCTGAATCATGTGGAAAAGTCCCTAATGCCTGATAACCAGAAGACAAACCCATCAATAGATCTAGAAATTACAGCAATGATAGAACTTGCTAAAAATCAAATGCAAAAATACAATATCAAAGCATAGAGAGATGAGTAAGACAAATGAAGTACAGAGGAACAAAAGACATATGAGAGATTTATCAGGCATTACACAACAAAAATTAAGTGAGTGAAACATTTGAAGAACTGAAAGAAAAAAAGATAAATCAACTTAGAACTGTTGCCCCATAAAAATATTCTCTAAAACTGAAGGCAAAATAAAGATGTTTTCACAAAGAAACTGAGATAATGTACTGCAGTTAAGTTATTCTCATAGAAGGAAAATGGAATCGGATGGAAACCCGGACCTACATAAAGAAATAAAGAGTGACAGCAAAGCTAAAGGTGTTGGTAAATATATAAGTTGCTTTTTAATTTAAAAATATTTCTTAAAAATACTTGGGAAAATTCTGATTATGGTGATTTAAAGAAGTTGGCAATTCTGCTCTTCAAAACAAGTGTAAATAAGTATAAAATTTACAAAAGTGTAAAGAATTGAGTAAAAGTATGAAAATTAATAACTTATAAATTGCAATAATTTATCACTTGATAATAAAATATCACTAATTTATTATCACAGAAATAACAAATATAGGGAAAAACATGCTATTTCTTCCATTTAAAATGGTATATTTATTTAAGGCTATAATTCTACATGTATGTGTATAAAGGAAATATGCCAAATAGAGTATATGAGCCAAGTATATGTTACTATAATTTAGCATTAATTTAAAAGAGTTTTGGTATTTAAGATGCAAATTGTAATCCCAATTACAAAATCAATGTAAAATATATAGGAAAAATGAAGTAACTTCAATGTTATGCAAAAAAAAAAATTGTATAATAAAACAGTGAACGAGGAACAGATGAGTAAGTAGATTTGTACAGAAAACAAAAAGCTAAATGGCAGATAAAGTCTAACACTATTGATAATAACACTATTGATAATTTAAAAAGTGAATCCACTAAATATCCCAAACATAAGGAAGAGAGTTTCATAGTGGAGAAGAAATCAAGATTCAACTGTGTAATGTCTGGAAGAGATATACTTATAACAGGTTGAAAGTAAAAGGATAGAAAAATATATAACATGCTCAATTAACAAGAGAATGACTGTATTATCAAAAAAATAGACAAAATAGGATTACTGCTAGATAAAAAGAGATGATTTATCATGATAAAAGTGTCACTGCATCAGAGTCTCTCTATATAATTTATAATATATAAATTTAAAATAGTTTTGGTTATTTACATATTATACATTATATATAATATATAGTGCTATAAGTCTAGAATATTTGGAAAAAATAAAGAATTAAAAGGAGAAATAGAAAAATAAAAAACAATTTTCATATTTAAATACTCAGTAATTTATGGAGCAACTAGACAGAAAATTAGCAAGGATATAGAAGACTTCAACAATACTATTAACTAAATGAATATAACGGACATATAGAACAGTATACCTAACACTGGCAGAATATATGCCCTTTTGAAGCACATATGAATTGTTTAGAATTACTGTGTGATAGGTAAATAAAAAAGCAAATTGATTTTAATTTACATTTTTCTGATAGTTTGTGAGAATTTTTTCATAAACCAAGTTGTCCTTCATATGTCTTCTTTAGAGAAATAGCCTTTCTGATTCTTAGCTAATTTTTATAATTAGGTTATTTGTTGTATTGCTATTGAGTTGAGTTCCCAATATAATTCTGGATTATTAACCACAAAGAGATGTATTGTCGGCACATATTTTCTCCTATTCCCTGTGTTGACTCTGTACATTGTTTTATTTGCTGTGCATAAGCTTTTTAGATATCACTTTACACGCGTTAGTATGGCTGTAATCAAAAAGACAATTTAGCAAGTATTGGTGAGGTTGTGGAGAAAAGAAGATTCTTGCATGCTCTTGGTGAGAATGTAAGTTAGTATACCCATTATGGAAAATAGTACAAAAATTCCTCAACAAATTAAAAATTAAACTACCATATGATCTAGCAATCTCACTTCCGGGTATATATCGAAAGGAAATAAAATACATATGTTGTAGAAATACCTCCATGTTCATGTTTATTGAAGTATTATTCACAATAGCCAAGAAATGGAATCAACCCATGTCCATCAATGGATAAAGAAAATGTGATTCATATATACAATGGAATGCTATTTAACCTTTATAAAAGATGAAAAACTGGTTATTTGCAATAACATGGCTAAGTCTGGAGGACATTATGTTAAGTGAAATAAGCCAGACACATAAAGACAAAATACTGCATAATGTCAATTACATGTGGCATCTGAAACGCTAAATTCATAGAAGCAAAGAGTAGAATGGTAGTACTTATTAGAGGCTGGGGTAGAGTAGAGTGGAGATTAGTAGATGTTAGTCAAAAGGTACAAAATTTCAGTTCAATAGGATGAAAACATCCAAAGATCTATTGTACACCATGGTAATATAGTTAGTAATAATGTATTGTATACTTGTAAACTGCTAGGAGAGTAGATTTTAAAAGTTCTCATCACAGAAAAAAAGACAGGCACGTATGTGAGGTAATGGATCTGTCAATTAGCCTGATTTAGTTATTTCACACTGCATACACATATCAAAACATCGTATTTTATATCATAAATATGTACAGCTTTTGTCAATTAAAAAGTAAAACAGTCTGAATAAATTTAAAAGAATTAAAATCCTTCCAACCATGTTCTCAAAATATTACAAAATTAAATTATAAAAACAGTATAAAACAACTACAGGAAAGAAATAGAAATTTTAAATAAATACAACTAACAAAACCATTGGTCAAACAAGAATTATAATGAAAATTTAAAAATATATATCCTGATCTATATCACTAGGGTGATTTTCAGAAAAGTTAAAAAGAAGTTAGCTAACTAAATCCTGACCAAATATGTCTAAAGGAATAGAATCATAATTACTGGTACAATTGATTTTCTGTATTTTTTCCAACATTTTCTTCACTTATGCACAGTCTATGTATGTGTCAGGGGTGGGGGTGTTGTATGTGTAAAGTATATAAGCTAGTATATCACTTAAGACCACACACTTTTAGAAAACTTTAGGTAGATAATGTTCACAATAATTAGCAAGAAGAGACACAGATTATTTAAAATGAAGAAATATAGGTAGTTAAAATATGTAATTATCTTAGGCTACTTAGCCA
The DNA here is from genome assembly GCF_024542745.1 of Macaca thibetana thibetana. Lineage (NCBI taxonomy): Eukaryota > Metazoa > Chordata > Mammalia > Primates > Cercopithecidae > Macaca > Macaca thibetana. Next base: position 89,369,370 of record NC_065591.1, read on the forward strand.
TTTTTGTTTCATAATTTTGAAAACATAGGCTTTGCTGTATGTATACATTTACTGATGTATACTAATTACATCAGCAAATGAGTTAAATAAATTTATTTTTTAATTTTTTTTATTTATTTTTTTATTTTTTATTTTTTTTAATTTATTTATTATTATTATACTTTAAGTTGTAGGGAACATGTGCATAACGTGCAGGTTTGTTACATATGTATACTTGTGCCATGTTGCTGTGCTGCACCCATCAACTCGTCATTTACATCAGGTATAACTCCCAATGCAATCCCTCCCCCCTTCCCCCTCCCCATGATAGGCCCCGGTGTGTGATGTTCCCCTTCCTGAGTCCAAGTGATCTCATTGTTCAGTTCCCACCTATGAGTGAGAACATGCGGTGTTTGGTTTTCTGTTCTTGTGATAGTTTGCTGAGAATGATGGTTTCCAGCTGCATCCATGTCCCTACAAAGGACACAAACTCATCCTTTTTGATGGCTGCATAGTATTCCATGGTGTATATGTGCCACATTTTCTTAATCCAATCTGTCACTGATGGACATTTGGGTTGATTCCAAGTCTTTGCTATTGTGAATAGTGCTGCAATAAACATATGTGTGCATGTGTCTTTATAGCAGCATAATTTATAATCCTTTGGGTATATACCCAGTAATGGGATGGCTGGGTCATATGGTACATCTAGTTCTAGATCCTTGAGGAATCGCCATACTGTTTTCCATAATGGTTGAACTAGTTTACAATCCCACCAACAGTGTAAAAGTGTTCCTATTTCTCCACATCCTCTCCAGCACCTGTTGTTTCCTGACTTTTTAATGATCGCCATTCTAACTGGTGTGAGATGGTATCTCATTGTGGTTTTGATTTGCATTTCTCTGATGGCCAGTGATGATGAGCATTTTTTCATGTGTCTGTTGGCTGTATGAATGTCTTCTTTTGAGAAATGTCTGTTCATATCCTTTGCCCACTTTTTGATGGGGTTGTTTTTTTCTTGTAAATTTGTTTGAGTTCTTTGTAGGTTCTGGATATTAGCCCTTTGTCAGATGAGTAGATTGCAAACATTTTCTCCCATTCTGTAGGTTGCCTGTTCACTCTGATGGTAGTTTCTTTTTTGCTGTGCAGAAGCTCTTTAGTTTAATGAGATCCCATTTGTCAATTTTGGCTTTTGCTGCCGTTGCTTTTGGTGTTTTAGACATGAAGTCTTTGCCCATGCCTATGTCCTGAATGGTACTCCCTAGGTTTTCCTCTAGGATTTTTATGGTATTAGGTCTAACATTTAAGTCTCTAATCCATCTTGAATTAATTTTCGTATAAGGAGTAAGGAAAGGATCCAGTTTCAGCTTTCTACTTATGGCTAGCCAATTTTCCCAGCACCATTTATTAAATAGGGAATCCTTTCCCCATTTCTTGTTTCTCTCAGGTTTGTCAAAATCAGATGGCTGTAGATGTGTGGTATTATTTCTGAGGACTCTGTTCTGTTCCATTGGTCTATATCTCTGTTTTGGTGCCAGTACCATGCTGTTTTGGTTACTGTACCCTTGTAGTATAGTTTGAAGTCAGGTAGTGTGATGCCTCCAGCTTTGTCTTTTGACTTAGGATTGTCTTGGAGACGCGGGCTCTTTTTTGGTTCCATATGAACTTTAAAGCAGTTTTTTCCAATTCTGTGAAGAAACTCATTGGTAGCTTGATGGGGATGGCATTGAATCTATAAATAACCTTGGGCAGTATGGCCATTTTCACGATATTGATTCTTCCTATCCATGAGCATGGAATGTTCTTCCATTTGTTTGTATCCTCTTTTATTTCACTGAGCAGTGGTTTGTAGTTCTCCTTGAAGAGGTCCTTTACATCCCTTGTAAGTTGGATTCCTAGGTATTTTATTCTCTTTGAAGCAATTGTGAATGGAAGTTCATTCCTGATTTGGCTCCTTGTTTGTCTGTTACTGGTGTATAAGAATGCTTGTGATTTTTGCACATTAATTTTGTATCCTGAGACTTTGCTGAAGTTGCTTATCAGCTTAAGGAGATTTTGGGCTGAGACAATGGGGTTTTCTAAATATACAATCATGTCATCTGCAAAGAGGGACAATTTGACTTCTTCTTTTCCTAACTGAATACCCTTGATTTCTTTCTCTTGCCTGATTGCCCTAGCCAGAACTTCCAACACTATGTTGAATAGGAGTGGTGAGAGAAGGCATCCCTGTCTTGTGCCAGTTTTCAAAGGGAATTTTTCCAGTTTTTGCCCATTCAGTATGATATTGGCTGTGGGTTTGTCATTAATAGCTCTTATTATTTTGAGGTACGTTCCATCAATACCAAATTTATTGAGCGTTTTTAGCATGAAGGGCTGTTGAATTTTGTCAAAAGCCTTTTCTGCATCTATTGAGATAATCATGTGGTTCTTGTCTTTGGTTCTGTTTATATGCTGGATTATGTTTATTGATTTGCGAATGTTGAACCAGCCTTGCATCCCAGGGATGAAGCCCACTTGATCATGGTGGATAAGCTTTTTGATGTGTTGCTGAATCCGGTTTGCCAGTATTTTATTGAGGATTTTTGCATTGATGTTCATCAGGGATATTGGTCTAAAATTCTCTTTTTTTGTTGTGTCTCTGCCAGGCTTTGGTATCAGGATGATGTTGGCCTCATAAAATGAGTTAGGAAGGATTCCCTCTTTTTCTATTGATTGGAATAGTTTCAGAAGGAATGGTACCAGCTCCTCCTTGTACCTCTGCTAGAATTCAGCTGTGAATCCATCTGGTCCTGGACTTTTTTTGGTTGGTAGGCTATTAATTATTGCCTCAATTTCAGAGCCTGCTATTGGTCTATTCAGGGATTCAACTTCTTCCTGGTTTAGTCTTGGAAGAGTGTAAGTGTCCAGGAAATTATCCTTTTCTTCTAGATTTTCCAGTTTATTTGCGTAGAGGTGTTTATAGTATTCTCTGATGGTAGTTTGTATTTCTGTGGGGTTGGTGGTGATATCCCCTTTATCATTTTTAATTGCATCGATTTGATTCTTCTCTCTTTTCTTCTTTATTAGTCTTGCTAGTGGTCTGTCAATTTTGTTGATCTTTTCAAAAAACCAACTCCTGGATTCATTGATTTTTTGGAGGGTTTTTTGTGTTTCTATCTCCTTCAGTTCTGCTCTGATCTTAGTTATTTCTTGCCTTCTGCTAGCTTTCGAATGTGTTTGCTCTTGCTTCTCTAGTTCTTTTAATTGCGATGTTAGAGTGTCAATTTTAGATCTTTCCTGCTTTCTCTTGTGGGCATTTAGTGCTATAAATTTCCCTCTACACACTGCTTTAAATGTGTCCCAGAGATTCTGGTATGTTGTATCTTTGTTCTCATTGGTTTCAAAGAACATCTTTATTTCTGCCTTCATTTCGTTATGTACCCAGTAGTCATTCAGGAGCAGGTTGTTCAGTTTCCATGTAGTTGAGCAGTTTTGATTGAGTTTCTTAGTCCTGAGTTCTAGTTTGATTGCACTGTGGTCTGAGAGACTGTTATAATTTCTGTTCTTGTACATTTGCTGAGGAGTGCTTTACTTCCAATTATGTGGTCAATTTTGGAGTAAGTACGATGTGGTGCTGAGAAGAATGTATATTCTGTTGATTTGGGGTGGAGAGTTCTATAGATGTCTATTAGGTCTGCTTGCTGCAGAGATGAGTTCAATTCCTGGATATCCTTGTCAACTTTCTGTCTCGTTGATCTGTCTAATGTTGACAGTGGAGTGTTGAAGTCTCCCATTATTATTGTATGGGAGTCTAAGTCTCTTTGTAAGTCTCTAAGGACTTGCTTGATGAATCTGGGTGCTCCTGTATTGGGTGCATATATATTTAGGATAGTTAGCTCTTCCTGTTGAATTGATCCCTTTACCATTATGTAATGGCCTTGTCTCTTTTGATCTTTGATGATTTAAAGTCTGTTTTATCAGAGACTAGTATTGCAACCCCCGCTTTTTTTGTTCTCCATTTGCTTGGTAAATCTTCCTCCATCCCTTTATTTTGAGCCTATGTATGTCTCTGCGTGTGAGATGGGTCTCCTGAATACAGCAGACTGATGGGTCTTGACTCTTTATCCAGTTTGCCAGTCTGTGTCTTTGAATTGGAGCATTTAGTCCATTTACATTTAAGGTTAAGATTGTTATGTGTGAACTTGATCCTGCCATTATGATATTAACTGGTTATTTTGCTCGTTAGTTGATGCAGTTTCTCCCTAGCCTTGATGGTCTTTACATCTTGGCATGTTTTTGCAATGGCTGGTACCGGTTGTTCCTTTCCATGTTTAGTGCTTCCTTCAGGGTCTCTTGTAAGGCAGGCCTAGTGGTGACAAAATCTCTAAGCATTTGCTTATCTGTAAAGGATTTTATTTCTCCTTCACTTATGAAACTTAGTTTGGCTGGATATGAAATTCTGGGTTGAAAATTCTTTTCTTTAAGAATGTTGAATATTGGCCCCCACTCTCTTCTGGCTTGGAGAGTTTCTGCCGAGAGATCTGCTGTTAGTCTGATGGGCTTCCCTTTGTGGGTAACCCGACCTTTCTCTCTGGCTGCCCTTAAGATTTTTTCCTTCATTTCAACTTTGGTGAATCTGGCAATTATGTGTCTTGGAGTTGCTCTTCTCGAGGAGTATCTTTGTGGCGTTCTCTGTATTTCCCGGATTTGAATGTTGGCCTGCCCTACTAGGTTGGGGAAGTTCTCCTGGATGATATCCTGAAGAGCGTTTTCCAACTTGGTTCCATCTTCCCCCTCACTTTCAGGCACCCCAATCAGACGTAGATTTGGTCTTTTTACATAATCCCATACTTCTTGCAGGCTTTGTTCATTTCTTTTTCTTCTTTTCTCTTTTGGTTTCTCTTCTCGCTTCATTTCATTCATTTGATCCTCAATCGCTGATACTCTTTCTTCCAGTTGATCGAGTCGGTTACTGAAGCTTGTGCATTGGTCACGTATTTCTCGTGTCATGGTTTTCATCTCTTTCATTTCGTTTATGACCTTCTCTGCATTAATTACTCTAGCCATCAATTCTTCCACTTTTTTTTCAAGATTTTTAGTTTCTTTGCGCTGGGTACGTAATTCCTCCTTTAGCTCTGAGAAATTTGATGGACTGAAGCCTTCTTCTCTCATCTCGTCAAAGTCATTCTCCGTCCAGCTTTGATCCGTTGCTGGCGATGAGCTGTGCTCCTTTGCCGGGGGAGATGTGCTCTTATTTTTTGAATTTCCAGCTTTTCTGCCCTGCTTTTTCCCCATCTTTGTGGTTTTATCTGCCTCTGGTCTTTGATGATGGTGATGTACTGATGGGGTTTTGGTGTAGGTGTCCTTCCTGTTTGATAGTTTTCCTTCTAACAGTCAGGACCCTCAGCTGCAGGTCTGTTGGAGTTTGCTTGAGGTCCACTCCAGACCCTGTTTGCCTGGGTATCAGCAGCAGAGGCTGCAGAAGATAGAATATTTCTGAACAGTGAGTGTACCTGTCTGATTCTTGCTTTGGAAGCTTCCTCTTAGGGGTGAACTCCACCCTGTGAGGTGTGGTGTGTCAGACTGCCCCTAGTGTGGGATGTCTCCCAGTTAGGCTACTCAGGGGTCAGGGACCCACTTGAGCAGGGAGTCTGTCCCTTCTCAGATCTCAACCTCCGTGTTGGGAGATCCACTGCTCTCTTCAAAGCTGTCAGACAGAGTCGTTTGCGTCTGCAGAGGTTTCTGCTATGTTTGTTATTGTTTACTGTGCCCTGTCCCCAGAGGTGGAGTCTACAGAGACAGGCAGGTTTCCTTGAGCTGCTGTGAGCTCCACCCAGTTCGAGCTTCCCAGCAGCTTTGTTTACCTACTTAAGCCTCAGCAATGGCGGGCGTCCCTCCCCCAGCCTCGCTGCTGCCTTGCCGGTAGATCAGAGACTGCTGTGCTAGCAATGAGGGAGGCTCCGTGGGTGTGGGACCCTCCCGGCCAGGTATGGGATATGATCTCCTGGTGTGCCTGTTTGCTTAAAGCGCAGTATTGGGGTGGGAGTTACCCGATTTTCCAGATGTTGTGTGTCTCAGTTCCCCTGCTAGGAAAAGGGATTCCCTTCCCCCTTGCACTTCCCAGGTGAGGCAATGCCTTGCCCTGCTTCAGCTCTCGCTGGTTGGGCTGCAGCAGCTGACCAGCACAGATCGTCCGGCACTCCCCAGTGAGATGAACCCAGTACCTCAGTTGAAAATGCAGAAATCACCGGTCTTCTGTGTTGCTCGCGCTGGGAGTTGGAGACTGGAGCTGTTCCTATTCAGCCATCTTCGAGTTAAATAAATTTAAATACTAACTATATTTTTCGTTTTTACTTCAAAATTTAGTCTGAAGTAAATGTACTGGATATTATGAACTATCTATGTAATATATAACGTGCTTCTTCGTCAGAATAGATACAAAGTTCTCCAAAAAATCCTACTTAACAAATGTATTTTGCTAACATCAAGCTTTTTAAGTATTACCTCAAAGACTAAATAGAAACAGCAAGACATATTAATGATAGTAATGCAAAATAAAAAGTAAAACTATTTTTAAGCATTAGTTAATACCTTTCAAAATCATATATATAGGGCAAAAGTAAGATTGTTATTAGTTCTCTCTTATATAAATCTACTTTGTAAATGTGGTAGTATAACATTTTTATGGAAGATCAGTGTGCAATCTGATTTTAAATGCCTTTTCCCTAAAATAAATAAGGACACATGCTGAGAATATACAATTTCATTGATCATAATGCACTTACAATGTTTAAAAAATAACTGTAGCATAAAATACGCACTATGCTTTTGGCAATGAACTGATTCCTGACGCTAAACATTAATCTTTTCAATTAAATATACAATAGTTTTATAATAGTAGAGTTTTTCATAACTCATATTTAATATGTATGAGGCTAAGGTTATTTTGTGGTACATGTTTTCATCTCTGAATGTATTGGAAGGAAAAAAATTAAGTCAACTATGCGCTATTTGTTATTGCTAATATTTGTATTTGGATCTTCTGTATATGGGAAGCCAATGAGTACATGGAATATAAAAATATTTTAAAAGTTGCTGAAAAAGAACCATACATCTTAATGAGGAATTAGAATTAGAATATGGAACTAGGGATCACATGCTTAGCCTAATTTTGTCTTCTACGTAGTTCTGTCAAGAGAAGTTCAGATATTTATGTATGTCTCTATGTTTATACATATAGAAAACTAGACCACTTAGAAAGTACAATGTAGAAGATATGAGTTCATGGAGTTGTTTTTAGTTTTTGTTCCATGATGTAATTCCTATTCCTAAAATAGTGTCTTTCTTCCCTCCTTTAACAGTTCATTAGAATTTACTAAGTGCTAGAAACTATTCTTAGTACTGAAGATATAAAAGTTTAAAAAAAAAATACATCCTGGAGAGGATGGCCAACTAGATATAACCAAGAAGAGCTTCCCCAGACATGGTCTGAACATGTCTTCAGAAAAAAGGCATTGAGAGTGGAGAGAAGGGATGCAGACCATGGCTGAAAGGGAAGGTAGCTGGGAAACAGGATTCATTTCTGGCCCCGAGTGGCACCTAGAAGAGAGGTAAGTGAAATAAGGGTGGAGTGGCCCACTCTTGCCACAGACCTCCAGGATCCTAGGTGCATGAGATCCCACAACACTCATGGACATCTGAGCTGGCAAGGAAAACTACCCAGAGAGTTGGCACAGACAGAACTTCAGCCTGTGCAGTGCCCAGAAATTTTGACCTGGGAATGCCTTCAGTGGAGCACGGTCATGTGCACCCATACTCCAAAGTTTGCCATACTCCTCTAGGTGGCTTTATAGCATTTATTAGCTTCTGGATTTGGACAGAGCAGACCTGTCCTGCCTGTGGGACTACGCCAGTCTGATCTGAGCACACCCCTGTCTGCCGGCTTCTCCCAAGGTCCCTGCTTGGCTACACTTGCTTGTAGCTCAGCCTCTGCTTGCCCATGGCCACTGCCTTAGCTTCTTCACTGGTAGACTCTGACTACCCATTGGAGTGTTTTTGCAGACAGACCCACACCAGAGTGCACCTGCCCACTGCCTCCCCCACAGTGGCATGTACCTGCCAGCAACCTGTCCCCACCAGCACATATCCACCCACAGCATACCCCTGTTCCCCTGCTGGCACACATGCTTTCAGAGAACCAAGGAGGGGAACATGCATGTACCCACTGCTGGTATTTACACACGTAAGAAACCCTGCTGACATGGCAGTGGGCACATGCATGAGGGATCACTACCACACTGCCAGAACAGCTTTGCTGGCAGCCCCCATTGGAGTGTCATTGGCAGCATACTGACGACACCTCAGCCCCTCCAGTGCAGCAGATGTTTAGCTTTGAGAGGCCAAAGAATGAAGCCACAGGCCGGGCCCAACCCCCACAGGGTTAGAGCACACAGCCCAGAAGTGCTGATATTAAGCCCAACTGATACCACAGTCAAACTCTCAAGGGCATGAAAGAATATAAAAGCAAAAAGCTGCATCCTAAAGACAGCAATTTCAAAGATTAAAGAGAACTCAGCCAACAAGATGAGAAAGAACCAGTGAAATGGGCTTTCTTCAAGAGGCCCATTTTATATTCAATAACATCCATAGGCTCAAAGTAAAAGGATGGAGAAGGAGCCCTCAAACAGAAAACAGAAAAGAACAAGCGTTGCTATTCTTGTTTCATACGAAACAGACTTTAAACCGACAATGATCATAAAGGACAAAGAAAAGCATTACATAATGACAAAGTGTTCAATTCAACAGGAACACTTAACTATCCTAAATATATATGCACCCAACACTGGGGTACCCAGATTCACAAAACAAGTTGTTAGAGACCTCTGAGGAGATGTAGATAAACATGCAATAATAGTTGGAGACTTCAACACACTACTGTGTTAAACAGAAAACTAACAAATTTGAGATTTTAACTTGACGCTTGACTAAATGAACCTAGAAGACATCAACAACATACTCCAACCAACAGCCTAATATATATTCTTCTCATCTGCACGTGGACTATACTCTAAGATCTACCACATGCCTGGTTATAAAGCAATTCTCAACAAATTCAAAAAACAAAAATCATATCAATTACACTCACAAATCACAGTTCGATAAAACTAAAATCAGTATGAAGCAGATCTCTCAAAGCAATAAAATCAGATGGAAATTACACAACCTGCTCCTGAATGACTCATGAGTAAAGAATGAAATTAAGGCAGAAAACAAAAAAAAAATTGAAACAAATGAAAATAAAGATACAACATACCAGAATCTCTGGGACACAGATAAAACCAATCTTAAGAGGAAAGTTTATAGCAGTAAATGGCAACATGAAGTTAGAAACATCTCAAATTAACAACCTAACATCACATCTAGAGTAACCAGAAAAACAAGAGCAAATCAATCCCAAAGCTAGCAGGATAAAAATAACAAAATTAGAGCTGAGATGAACAAAATTGAGACATGAAAACTATACAAATGACCAACTAAAGCAAACGTTGGTTCTTTGAAAGAATAAACAAGAGTGATAAATTGCTAGCTAGATGAATACAAAAAGAGAGAGAGAAGTTTCAAATAAATACAATCAGAAATAACAAAGGGTACATTACCATTGAACCCATGGAAGTACAAAATATTATGATGAACAACACACTGTGCAAACCATAAAACCTAGAAGAAATGGATGAAATCTTGGCAAAAATTAAACCTTCCAAGATTAAACCAGGAAAAAACAGAAATCCTCAATAGACCAACAATGAGTTCCAAAATTCAATCAGTAATATAAAACCTAATAACCAGAAAAAGCACTGGAAGAGACACTCATTCACAGCCAAAATCTGGTAGACCTATAAGAAGAGCTAAAACTAATCCTATTGAAATGAGTTTAAAAAATCAAGGAGAGAGGAGTGCTCCCTAACTCATTCTATGAGGCCAGCATCATCCTATTTATCAAAATCTGCCAGAGGTACAAAAGAAAACTTTAGATTAATATCCCTGATGAACACAGATGCAAAAAGTCTCAACAAAATGCTAGAAATTAAATCCAGCAGCACATCGAAAAGCTAATCCAACCTGATCAAGTAGACTTTATCCCTGGGATGCAAGGTTGGTTCAACATATGCAAACCAGTAAATGTGATTTGTCACATAAACGGGACTAAAAGCAACACCACAAGATCATCTGAATAGGTAACAGAAAAGGCTTGGACCTTTCCAAGCCTTTGGAAAGGCTGGAAATTGGACCCCTTCCTTTCACCATACACAAAAATCAACTCAAGATGGATTAAAGACTTACATGTAATACCTAAAACTATTAAAACCCTGTAAGAAAACCTAGGAAATACTATTCCGGACATAGGTGTTGGCAAAGATGTCATGACAAAGTCTCCAAAAGCATTTGCGACAAAAACAAAACTAGAGAAATGGGACCAAATTAAACTAAAGAGCTTCTGCACAGCAAAATAAATGATCAATAAACAGACAAGCTACAGAATGAAAGAAAATATTTGCAAACTATACATCAGACAAATGTCTAATATCCAGAATCTATAAGGAACTTCAACAAATCAACAAGCCAAACACAAACAATCTCATTTAAAAAATGGGCAAAGGACATGAACAGACACTTGTGAAAAGAAGACATACACAGAACCAACAAGCATATAAAAAAAAGCTCATCATTAATTATTAGAGAAATGCAAATCAAAACCACAATGAAATATCATCTCACACCAGTCAGAATAGTTATTGTTAAAAAGTCAGAAAACGACAGATGTTGGTAGGGTTGCAGAGAACAGGAACACTTATATACTACTGGTGGGAATGTAAGTTAGTGCAACCACTGTAGAAAGTAGCTTAGAGATTCATCAAAGAACCTAAAACAACTGCTGTTTGACCAGGCAATCCCATACTGGGTATATACCAAAAGGAATACAAATTATTTTACCAAAAGACACATACATTCCAAAAGATACATACCAAAAGATTTATGTTTATCACAGCACTATTCACAATAGCAAAGAAATAGAATCAACCTAGATGCCCATTAATGATAGACTGGATGAAGACAATGTTGTACACATATGCCATGCAGCCGTTAAGAAACAGAAATATTATATCCTTGGAAACAACATGGATAGAGCTAGAGGTCATTATACTAAGCCAATTAATGTAGTAACAGAAAATCAAATATCACATGTTCTTACTTACAAATGAGAGCTAAATACTGAATGGATACACGTGGACACTAGGAGGGGAACTATAGACATCAGGGCATACTTGAGGGTGGATTTGTGGGAGGAAGGTGAGAGTCAAAAAACTACCTATTGGGTATAATGCTCACTACCTGGGAGACAAAATCATTTGTACACCAAACCCCAGCAACATACAACATACCCTTGAAATTTAAATAAAAGTTCAAAAAGAAAAAAATTATATACATTCTGCATTAAGGACTTAAGAAATGTACACAGTTAAATGTAATAATATGTGGCGAGTATATGGGTATGTATCTGGATCACGGTGAACATAAAAGGCAATAATGAATTACATACTCATGGGGTCAGGGAGAAATATCACAAAGGCAGCATAAGGGAGCTGACTCAGGGATCTTCCAGATTTTCTTCATTCAAGATAGTTATCCACAAATATTTGAATGTCTGTGCAAGTATTTTTATTTTTACCTAAGATGTTTTAGATATTGTATAAATCAACACAAGAAAGCTCCTACCATGACATACCTTTCCATCTATCTAAAATAAACACTACCAACCAATTATGTATCAGAAAATATGGCCCCAAATTGAAGTGCAAAGTAAGTTGGGAGCAGAAAGAAAAATCACATAGAAAATAGGAATAGAAATGACAATTGAGTAATTTGTTAAATTTGAATGAGAAGAGAAAATGTTCTTACTAAGCAAATAAACATTTATTTTAAATTACTTTCATTTTTATGGTCCAAGTGCTTATAAAAAGAAAATAAATCTTTGTGGAATAATCAATTGAATAAATAAACACATGCACTTTTTACAGACTTCCTTTTAAAACGGAAGTATCCCACTTAGGGGTAATACATTTAAGTGCCTAAAGATATTGGAGTTGAATCGATTAGCATCTTTTTAGTTGGGTTTAGAAGCATGAGAGAGAAGCTTTATCAACATGAAAAAATTTGATGCCAAGAAAGCAGAGTTGCCGAAGAAGACAAAAGATGTCCTAGAATAAATATCATGTCCTAATGAAATTTCCATAAAAGCCATCTCAGGTAGCACTTTTACCCATTGACATTCTTTGTACTAACTGTCACTCTGGGCTAAGGTACCAATAACTACAATATTATTACTTAAACTCCTCCTTTGGGCTAGTTTCAGAGACCACCTTCCACCTTCTTCAACCTTTTAGCCTGATAGAAGAATTTGCTGTTTTTCAAAGAGGAGGAATTTTTCATATTATAAAACCTTTTTCTTATTAAAAAACATATTGTATTTTAGATGTCAGCATTTTTAGTTATGTGTATACTTGGAATTTACCCAAAAAATGTTAATTAGGTCATAGCCTACAAACTAGTTTTACTGATGTATAATTAACAATATACTGCACATATTTAAAGCCTATGATTTGATACATTTTCACTTATATGTGTGCCCCGGAAAATATCACCACAATTAAGATAATGACCAGATCTATCACTCCCAAAAGTTTCCTTCTGACCTTTGCAGTCACATCCCCCCACTCATCTCAAGGAATCACTAAATATGCTTGCTATCATTACAGTTTAGTTACAAACTTCCTTCAAAAGAAGTTAAGGCACTAGGCAAAAAATCACACAGCCTATACATAGAATAAAATCATGGATAATATTCAGATTCATAAACTATTTTCATTATATCCAAACTGAGTAATCAAAACCTTCCTGAGAATCTCAGCATGAGAACAAAAGGCCATCTCCCTAATGCTGGAAAGACTCTTACTGAGTGTCACAGTTCTGTGAGCAATGATGTCCCAGTGAAGTGAGTTTAGGAAGGCTGAAACTGCAGCACTCAATGAATTGGGTTAGGCCTCTGCATTTGAATTTATTCCCAACTTCTTTTTTGCCTCAAACTTCCTCTGACACTCTTCCTCATCCAGCTAATGGTCTTGCTTCATAATTCGGTAAAGATAGACAGATTTATAGAAACTCCTTTATCTTCCCTATACACCCTATGTCTACTCAGTGAACCTGTAATTGTACTTTTGCCTTCCCTCTTGTAAGAATAAATTGTCCTTGCTTCCAACAAAAGTCAAACTTTCCATCATTACTTTTGAATATGTGTTCCCATACATATTCAAGTGCATATTTCTAAAAATAACCCCTCCTTTTAAGATAATGGTAGCCAATTTCCACCTCATCCACCTCCACTCCTGAACACTTTCATTGCATCTCATAAGCATCCTCATGCTAATAAATTTTTTCAATCTTTAAAAATCCCTTCCTTAGTTCTCTTTCATGTAACATCTTTTCTTTAATTTTTTGCATTTTGAGAGAAAGAGTTGTGACTTTATCCCCATTAAAACATCAATATCAGAGTTTCTGTTATTCAATGTAACTGTGAGGCCATAATTTTTAATTTTTGGTAACAATTCAAGGAAGGGAAATGAAAATTTATTTCATTTATTAAAGAAGAAAAACTAGACCACTAGACCCTATGAAACCAAACAGAAATAAGTGATTTTGGTATTTCACCTCTACACATATTGACAGCCTATTCTACATAAGGCCTACGGTTGTTATGAGTCATTTAGAACAGATGTCTGATGCTTGTCCTGCTCCATACTTGCAGGCATGACTGTTAACTGGTGTCATGTCTTATTTCTAAAATATTTAACCAAAAAAAAGAGCAACATCAGAGTAAGGTGATTAGTAGCCCAATAGCTGCCAGAAAATAGATGTCTTTGTGGTTTATTCTGAAGACTTAATTGATAGAGAAGGGTCACAGGTGAATATGACTTTGGCTCACTGCAACCTTCACCTCTTGGATTGAAGCAATTTTCTTGCCTCAGCCTCCCAAGTAGCTGGGACTACAGGCATGTGCCACCACAGCTAGGTTTTTTTGTTTGTTTTTTGTTTTTGTTTTATATTTTTAGTAGAGACGAGGTTACACCATGTTGACCAGGCTGGTCTTGATCTCCTGGCCTCAAGTGATACACCAACCTCGGCCTCCCAAAGCACTGAGATTACAGGCATAAGCCACTGTTCCTGGCCCCTGTTGCCATTCATTTTTGTTGTGACTTAGTATGGCCAGTGGGAACTGATCAGTGCCAAGACAATCTCCATTGACTCACCATTCCCATTATCACTCTCCTGGGAGGTTAATGTACTAATCAGCCCTTGTTCACAAACTGATCTGTGAGAGACAATTGGCAGCTTGGAATGTGTATAGTCAGTAGCAGAAATAACAATCTCCCCTTTATGTGTTATCTTTCTCAGAGCCACCATTGACATCATCCAGCTTTCTTTCTCATGACACCTGTGCTGCAAACCTAAGAACAAATGGTATCATCTTGAATAATTTGATAAGGAAATGAAGATATTGAGATAGCAAATGACAACTTCAAGGTCACCCTAATGATGAACACGTAGAATGCTTTTTTTTTTTTTCTTTTTTGAGATGGAGTCTTGCTCTATCGTCAGGCTGGAGTATAGTGGCGCCATCTCGACTCACTGCAACCTCCACCTCCCGGGTTAAGTGATTCTCCTGCCTCAGCCTCTTGAGTAGCTGGGACTACATATCTGCCCACACGCAGATAATTTTTGTATTTTTAGTAAAGATGGGTTTTCACCATGTTGACCAGGATGTTCTCGATCTCTTGACCTCATGATCCGCCTGCCTCAGCCTCTCAAAGTGCTGAGATTACAGGTGTGAGCCACCGCGCCCAGCCGTAGAATGCTTCTTGATTTTAATCCTTGACTTTGTGTACTCTGAGCAGCAAGAGATTCTATTAAACATATTAAATTATGTCACTCCTTTTAAATGACTTCTCACCTAAATTCTGAACAGTTTTCCACAAACTGCAAGGCCTTACATGAACTGGCCTCTATCAACCTCTTCACACTCATCTGGCTCCTCTCATTCATTACTCACTAACTCCACGCTTTCCAAATTTTTCACAATTTTGACACATGGAGAACAAAGGTAATATTTTTATGGAATGCTGGGTAAATTAAAGAGGTTACTCATGATCAGCAGATTCTGGGGCAGGAGCTCAGGCCACATAAACCATACCCAGTTGTCTTGAGGACTGACAGCACTGACACCTCTACACATCTGTAGGCCATTTGTGTCACACTATTGTGACTTGGTCAAGTTGAAAAGCTCTGCACTAGCCTTGCTGTCCTTCATTATTTTTTCCTCATATGTGCTGAGCTTCTTTTCCTGGTCAATTAATTTGTACTTACCGTTCCTTCTGCATTACATGCTTATTTCTCAGGACCCTTGCTTGCAGTTATCTTCTAATTCAAGTCTCAGGTTAAATATCTGCTTGAAAGACAGCTATGTCTGACCCTCAATCTTAAAGAACCCCTTGGCATTTTTCTCCCAAATCCTGCACCCAGATTTATTTTCTTCCTAATATTTATGATCATCTGAGTTCATCTGTGTTATTTTTTTCTCCATCTGTCATCTTTGTCTCTCCCATAAAATATAACCTAATGAAAAATGTAACCTCGTTTGTCTTACTCATTGTCTTTTTCCAATGCCTATTGCATTTCTTGTCATATAAAAGGTGCACAACATTTGTTGAGTATGTTGTATAAACTTTACACTTCTTAGAATTTCTACTTTGGAATAATATTTCTAATCTTTTCAAAACAGATTGGCAGATAAAATGGTGTACATAGCCATAGGACCTCCACTGAGTCCTAATGGGTATGGATTACTGTATCTCTGCATTAAGATGGATTGTTTACTGTGTCACAGTATCATAGATCATAAAGGTTGTACCAAGAATACACGGGGAGATTCATCTTTCTGTGAGAAATAAATGTTCCAACTCTCCAGGACAAATTAACATTCCCTTTTTGATGACTTAGACACTTCTAAAAGGCTGAAGCCACCACAAACTTCCTTGTTAGGTTACTTGACAATAACATGAGACCCCATCCTCCCTCAGCATGTCTTATATACTTCCATCATTAAGCAGATATGAAGAATTTATAGCAGCACTGTGGGAGATTATAGGAAGAATACTACCATGGGAGTCAAGACTCTTATCTACTAATCTTGACTTTGTTCTAACTGACACATTGGATAAACAACTTAAAAACATTCCCTACCCAGATGCTCAGCTTTACATTTATTAATGTATACATAGGAATGATTAGTATATGGATATAAATGTTGTGACAAAAACTGAATGTATAGAAATGAAAGTTTTATAGGTTTAAATAAATACAGTGTTATCCAAGTTCCAACAATGCTTTTCTTAAGAAAAGCAACATAAAAATAAAAAAGACATAACACAAAATAAAAAGACATAACACAAAGTAGCCTTCCTTTATCCCCTAATATTCCATAGATTCTATCCTCCTCCCTACCATACCATTCCACTTCTAACAGGCAAACAATCTCATATTAATTGTTAAAAATGGAGTTATTAAAGTAATTGATCAAAATTAATTGATCAATACACAGTAGTATTAGTTTTGAGTAACACCAATACATCACATTCCAGCTAAGGCATTTACTACCAGAGTGATGTTGGACCTATTATTTAACCTTACTCTACATCAATTTATCATCTGAAAATGGGGATAGTAATTTTAACCATTTCTTTTATGGGGCTAAAATAAGTTAGTACATTTAAATTATTTAAAATTGCATAACTCATCCTGAGCATACTATTGATGGTTCTAATAGAATTATTTTTATTAGAAACCCACTAATATCCCCTTTCCTTGAAACCTCATCTTCCCAATAAATATCATCTCATGTTTGGGTTAATTTATTTTCTTTTTGTTTTACCAAGTAGCATACTTAATCCATTTCATTTTTCATACAACTTTTAAGCATTATTTTCTGATTTATCACTCTCTCTCCACCCCTGCTTCTCATTTGATCTATTTTCTAGGAAAGCATAACACGAATATCTAATACAGTTTTTCCTTAATTTTCCATAGCTCTATAATATAATTATCAACTAAGCCA
This sequence comes from Macaca thibetana thibetana, assembly GCF_024542745.1. Classification (NCBI taxonomy): domain Eukaryota; kingdom Metazoa; phylum Chordata; class Mammalia; order Primates; family Cercopithecidae; genus Macaca; species Macaca thibetana. Next base: position 89,386,552 of record NC_065591.1, read on the forward strand.
CCTACATTGTATCTGTCAAATAATTTCTGATTCATTTGCTTTCTGGGGAATATTCATTCTGGAGCTCTCCAACCTTCTGTTTCTGTCTAGCCTGGTGGCTTTAGAGAACTGCTACATGGCTGTTATATTGGCACTTTCTATTTTACTATCATCTCATGAACATTCTTTACCTCATTTTCTCTTCCTGTTTCTTTCTTCAGTTTCTCAATTTTCTCCTCATTATATTGGAGCCCATGGTTCAGTAGCTTCCAAGATTAGTTGATTACTAGATTTTCTTTTTCTCTTTTGGAAAACGCCATTAAGGTTGGGGCTCTTATGATACTATTAAAGGTGATATTTCCACAGTAGCTGTCTTATTTAATCACAAATTGTTCTGTGAATTCGATTAAGTCCCACTGTGCTATTGGATAACTTTTTTGGTTGTTTATGGGTAAGTGGAAAAATGGGGAATCCCTTTTCTATAAACAAAGCTTCAGTTCATTATTCTGGTCTGTGTTCCATATGTTACTTCTCCTTTCTATTGCATTTGCTATATTGAAGTATTCAAGCCCATTTTGAAGTGTTCTAGGTTACTTTTTAACATTTTGCCATCTAGTTCCTTTTTTTCAGACATTTGACTATAAAAATGCATGTGATACGATGTGTATGTACACGTGTAAATTTGAATGTGGTACTGACAAAATGAAATATTTTCAAATATTTGTATATTCATATAAATGTTACAGGGAAACGCACAACTATCCTAGTATAAAAGTTACATTTGATTGTGTTAAAATTTTAATAATTTCTCAAATGAGAATAATATATGTTCACTGTGTCCTCCTTTCAAGCTTCCACTCTTTATGCACAATAAAAAAGGAAAAACTTAAATTCACCACTTATCCCCTTAATAAACTGGAGTCTGTAAGAGCAGTTGGCTAATGCTAGAATCACCTCAGTGACTTTTAAAATACAGATGTACAGGATCAACCCACAGATATTTTAAATTATTTTTTCTATTGTAAGGATAAGACATCTGGACTTAAAAAAAAAAACCTCCTATACTTGTGCTAGTCAAACACTTTATTAACATATTATAAATATCTGTTATTTTGGTCACTATGCTCACTGTGGTTTAATAGCCACAGCCTGAATTATTCTGAACTTATTAACTATTTTTAAAATTACAAATAGTTTTTACAGAGCTTTATGTTCCTATTAAGCTTTTGTCCATTACCTTAAAATATACTCTATTTTTAAATTAATTAAACAGTACTGTTTTAATAAGAAATAGTCACAGTGATATCATCTATATCTTTAAATATATGGCTAACAAAATACATTTACTAATATCTCACTGCCAGGGACTTGCTCTGAAATACATTTGTCTGTTTTGCCTATAAAACAATGGGAAGAGAATGTTTTTAAGGTATCCAGTGTTCATGTAATAATTTGTAATTTCCATTTCTTTTTTAATTTAGCTATATGGCATTCCTAAAGGAAAGATGCATTCAATTTGCCATGTGCTACATCAGCATATTCCTCTGCATGCGTGAACTTACTGGCTTTGTAATTGTAAAGCATCAATTAGTAATAGAAAATAAAAGATCTCTTTTCGTCAAGCGGATTTTAACCTCATAAAAACTTAAAAATCACCATGATTTGATACCCCTATAGATTACAAGCTATTTAAGAACTAAACACATATCTTCTAGTTACCTTCTCTTCCCTTCATGAGCGTACAATGCTCATATTGTACAGAGGAAGTATGTAGAATCTTACTTATCATTCAGAGATCAATGAACTTTGAGAAGTGGGGCTTCTATTCCTGCACCTTCCAGTGTCCTTGCTGGCTATCAGAAAAAATGACATAGAAGCTACACTATAAAAGTACTGTCTAAGATTCAAAGCTTGATTCACAACTCTAAGGGAAATAAATTTGTTTAAAGAAGGAAGACAGCATGGGCCTAAAAGTTACTAAAGTGATGAAATGATGGAGCCAAATGGTATTTTGAGAAGACATGTGGAAAAATCTAATTTTCTGTAGTTGTTTTGTTTTTTTTGTGTGTGTTTGTTTGTTTGTTTGTTTTCTGGAACAAGGATAATTCTCAATGGTCAGGATACATATGTGTCTTTTTGGGTGCACAGTGTCTGGCAATGACTTACAGAGTACATGATACAGAGTAGACCCTTTATATAATATTATAAAATAAATAATTCAAAACATATACGAACTCTTCCCGAGTGATTTGCAAAATTCTTATTGTCATTTTGTGATTTGGTGGTGAAAAGAGGCCATCAATACTCTTCTCCATCTCATTGTCCCTTCTCTAAGAATACTAGACTACAGACCTCACCCTGCCGGTCAGTAAAATCTGATGATTTATCCTTTTTTGAGCTGCTTTGTGTGTATGTGTGTGTGTATGTGTGTGCATGCATGCGTGTGAGCGTGCACACACACAGTATATTTCTTGCTGTCTGGTCCAGGGATATAATTTAGTCAATCATATTCAATCTTGTTCCAGCTCTCACAAAATTTTGTTTTGCTTGATATAGCTGCATTTCAGGTCCTATCATTAAAGTAACAATATTATTGCCTTCTTCATGGAGAAGTGTGTGTGTATGTGTGTGTTTTTAACCCACTTCTCAGATAATACTTATACAATGAAAATGTATAGTTATTATAATCGAACCAGGCACAATGCATTGTGATGTCAAAGTAGAACACTGAGTGGATGTGGCACTTTCACAGGGGATGTAAAATATGTTATACTCAAGTTCAATATTTGAAATTGTGAAGATAAACCAATTTGTTGACAAAGTTCTTCTCTATTCTTAGTTACTTGAGATGAGTACCATTCACCTGGTTTCCAGATTATAGTATGGATGGCTGCTACTATCAGGTCTTCAGTGTTATATAAAGAGAAGGCTGTCGTTACCAGTGAAAACACCATAGGCAGTTTGGAAAAGAAGCCCTTCAGACAAGTTCCCTTTGTGGGAAGAAAGGTTTACTGGACTCGTACACAGATGTACAATTTCTCAAGACCACAGCAAATGGAATCTACCCCCAAAACAAATTTCTGTTCAAGAAGTAGTTGAAGTAATGTTAGTAGAATGCTAAGTATACTGTACTATTATTTTTAAAAAACCATTTGCTCACACTAGAGCATACTCAGTAAAGTTACATGCAGTTTATTATAAAATTATTGGAAATAAAGAGAAGTAATATCTGTGAGGTCACACAAAAATAAACTGTTTCTTCTTGCATATTTATGTCGCCCTAATTTCTCTAATGTATCCGTTGGAAGAAATCATTCCTGATGATATTTAAATTTTATTCTTTAAGGTTCTTATATCATCCCCTTACCACTTTCTAAAATTATAAATCCTTAAAATTATATTTTATATTTTGAGAATCTATGTGTTTCAGCTATTGTAATAAAAAACTGGCATCTTCTATTATCAATTAGCTAAAATATAAATTTGTTTTAAAATAGGACCTGTATGGAATTATAATGTATTCAAATTCATTGTTGCTATTTCCTTTATTGAAACAGCACCATACTGGTTATCAAGATTCACAGATTACGATCCTGGATTTCTTTTAAGTTATATAACCTTAAAGAAGTAGCTCATTCCTGCTGTCTTGAGCTCAAATTTGAAATTTGTGCGAGTGCATGTATGTATATGTATGACACAGAGAAAAGAGAATCTATGAACCAGATAATATCTCTGATTCTATCCAATGCTTTTATTAAATTCTTAAGAAAGATTACATAGTATACACACTGTTCTTTCAGGTAAACATATGGTGTCCATATGATCTAAGGACCTATTTTGGCTTGGGCATGCGATCATTATATGTTATTATATAATTATTAATAGTTTCTATTTTCACTCCCCAAAATGTCTTAATTTGGGTGATAAATTATATGCTACCTTAGGTTTGAGCACTATTGAGTTAACTCCTTTGACATGCAATTCAGGCCAAATAGCAAATGATCTAAAATAGTGTAAATGGTTTTTAATTGGGCTCCAAGATCTTTATTAGAACTTAGCTTTTAGAAACTAGGAGATTTTGAAATTAAAGACACTATATGTAATTTATAGCCATATGACGTGAGTTATGTCTATATATTAATAACAGAGAATAATGAAAACAATTAAGTAAACATCTTGAATTCTTCCTACAGTTTTTTAAAAATATATTTAATTGGAAGGAGTTTGACATCTATTGTCACTGCCACTGGATTTGAAAGATATACCTTGTATTTCCCACCTTTCAAATACTACTCTATATACTTTTTTCTTTTTAATGTTTGATATTATATAAAATCTCGACATACACAAAAATAGTATTTTATAATAAACTTTCATGTATCTGCCACTTCTCTCCAAAATTTATCAAACACTTGCCAAACTTTTTAATTTACGTTCTCTAGCAATAAAAGTGAAGCAGAAAAAAAATATATATTTAAAAACATTATTTAAATTTTCTCAAATTTGTCCTAAGGGAATGCAGCGAAAATTTTTTTAAAAAATGTATTTAAGAAAATCTACTGTAACTCAACAAGGAGAATAATCATTTGTGGCATTTGAACCACGACTCACTCTCGTACCTTTCCCTGGTGATTTCTGTGGATGCTACCTTATGGCTCTGGATGGATATGGCCAAAGACTGGCCCTCTCCCCACAGCTTCAATTAAGGCTTACTCTATTTTACCAGGAAGGCAGGGTACCAGCAAACCTCATCCCCTCCAACTCCACATTGAAGAAATTAAAATCATGGTGAGGTTAGTTGGGAAGAGCTCCCTTTCTCCACCCAGCCCTTCCCCATAGGACTAAGACTCTACCCTTGGTGAGGCAAGATGAGAATAGTGAGGCCTTGACAACCTTAACTTTGGCTTGCTTATAGAGTAGAAGTAGCAACCAGGAGCAGGAAAACCAGAGCTTACTGTCCTGTAAGTAGAGTATTGTCAGAGAATGATTCATAAAACTATTTCATGGGGAACAGAAGCCAGGAAGAAAGAGAGCTCCAAAACTATCCCCAAAGAAACTGACTCTATTATAAACAGAACATACAGAAAGTGAAATCTAAAAGCACTCTAGAAAACAATAGCTCCTTAAAATTAAGAATAACAAGCCAAATTATAAGCTATATATATAAGATATATATCTCCAATTGGCCTAAAAATCTGTCTCTGCCCAAATTTAATTGGACTAAACTGCTGAAAAATGTATAATCCTGGGCACTGTCAAAAACAATAAAGCAATAAGCCTATAATTAGTGGAGCCTGATATACAATGTCTGATGCCAAATAAAGCAGACAGGTTAACAAGAACATTAAGTAGAGAGACAGTCAAGGATAACTCAATTAAAACTACTGTTATTTGAGGGCAACTGTGCGCATACCAAGGATAAGCCCTCCGATGAGCGCTACCAAAGGCTTCACAATGCAGAGGAAATACACTTTAATAAAATATCCTAGCAATATCATTAATAAGTAAGCAAACAAAAACAGGTCCTGGAGAGGGGTGAAGGAAGTTCATATCCAGAGAGTCCACAACATATTACTTAAATGTCCAGTTTTCAATAAAATAAGACAACCAAAAATATGTTCCCATATAAAGGGGAGAAGAAGCAAGACAGGCAACAACACCTGTCCATGATATGGATTAGATATCAGATTTAATAAAAATATCAAGTAGTCCTTATAAATATGTTTTAAAAAGTAAAAGAAACCATGCTAAAGAAGTGAAAGAGATACAGTGTCTAATCAAATAGAGAATATTAATAAAAATACAGAAATTATTAAAAAGAACAAAGTAGAAATTTTAGAGTTGATATGTACAATAACTGAAATTTTAAAAATTTACTAGAGGGAATACAGAGTAGTTTTTAAATAGCAGGAAAAAGAATTAGTAAACCTGAAGACTGATCCATGCTGAATGCAATGGATTCAGCAAGAAAACAGAATAAAGAAATTGAATAAAGCCTTAGAAAAATATGGAATTTCTTTAAGGACACCAAGATACACAAAATGGGAGTGCAAGAGAAGAGAAAAAAGCAGAAAAATAATTTTAATAGACAATAGTGGAAAGCTCCTCAAATTTGCTAAAAAACATTAACCTACACATCCAAGAATTTAAAGAACCTTCAAGGGAGATAGATGGAAAGCAATCTACCCCTGGACACACATTATAATAAAGCTGCTGAAAGCCAAACAGAAAGGAAAAAAAAAAAAAAAAAAAAAACCTTGAGGCAAGAGAAAAACAACTGACTGTGTATGAGAGAAATCCAGTAAGATTAACTACTAATATCTCATCAGGAACAATGAAGGCCACAAGGCTGTGGGAAGACATATTAAAAATGCTAAAGACTAAGGGTAAGAGAAAGTGTGCCTTCCTTAAAGTAATGAATCCATAAAAGATTAGAAATAAGAATTAAGCCTAAGTTTTATTTCTGTAAATCAGTGAGTTTAGTAGTATTCAATGGATCTCTGGCCTATATAGACAAAACATTTCCCTGATGTTCTTATTTGAATTGCAGATATTTGAACTACAACCTTAGAAAATCTTATGCTGGATTTGGCATGGATTTCAAGAATCTCCATTCTAATGTGCTTTAGAAGTAATTTTATGTGGGACATTTGAATTACAGTCCAATAGCTAAAGAGATACAGTAAAGAGTGACCATGGAGCTAGAGAGACGAGCATTTGAATCCTCATTCATCACTATCTGCCTATTTAATTGGTGTTAAGTATGAAGTGTCTTGCATTTCTAGTTGTTATAGTTAGTAAAAATGGTAACTCTAATATTGTGTAGAGTTGTTGTAAGAATTAAATAATATATATGAAGTTGACCTCTAAACCTGATAGGCCTTTTTCTCATTCCCATTTTCTTGCTCATTCTACTCTCATTCCTATTTTCTGATGATACCTTCCCCTAAAACCATAATTATTTTAATTTCAAATTACAACTTATTTTTTCTTCTGTCTTTTCTCAAGAAAAAAATAAATTTTAACTGGAATTTTCTACTTGGATAATTAAAATAAGGACACTAAATTTTGAATCGGGTTAGAAAACACAATTTTTGGATTGAAGTTTTTAAATAAAAATCCAAGTTTTTTTGTTATTTTAATAAATGCAATAGTATTTACTAAAGCTTGTTTCAGGCAATAAACAGATATTGTTAAAGAAAGCAGAGAATCAAATGTCTTTCTTAATTTTTCAATATTTAAGTTGAGCAGTCTTTTATGAACCAAAATATACTCATATGTACACATTTGTGTGTATATGTGAGTGCATATATGCACACGTGCTTGAATACTGTGGTGGAACATTGTTTTCAGATGATGATTACATCAGGATATGAAAATCAATGTACTCAAAGTTCTCTGTTTATTGGCAGGATATCTCTATTCATAGCTTGTTTTAAGAAAAACTATCCAAGGAAAATATATACTGAACGTCCAAGTCACTCTATATACGTGGACAGATAGCCTAGTAAGCCACCATGTTCCCCATACATCCTGGTATGAACAACCTATGTGATTCCCTCTGCTCTTAGTGTGTCTGTACTACTCATGACTCACGTCTAACCAATAGAATACAGAAACGATGATGGGATGTAAGTGATTACTTGTACTTAAATGCATTATTACATTGCATAAGATGTTAGCACTCAACTTTTTGGAGCATTTGTTTCTCTCGTTAGCTTTAAAGAGGCCAACTGCTGTACTGCGGACTTCCTAAGATCACTGTAAGAACTGTAAGCAGCTTCTGGTATGTAAACAGTATAATTAAAAAGAAAAGAGTGACCATTGAACTAGAGAAATGAACACCTGAATCCTCATTCATCACTACATGTCAAACTGGGGCAAAATATGGAGCCTCTTAGATTTCTAGTTGTTTTTCAGTAAAAATGGAAATTATAATATGTTGTAGAATTGTTGTAAGAAATATGTATATGAAGCTGACTTCCAAATCTGTTAGGCACCTTTTTTTATTTCCATTTTCTTGCTCATTCCACTGTTGTCATTCTGTGTATATGGCCCACAGCCAGCAAGAAACTGAGGCCTACATTCATACAACCATAAAGAAATGAATTCTATATAATAGAGTGGGTATGGATTATAGCCAGCAAAAAACTGAAGCCTACATTCCTATAACCACAGGAAATAAATTCTACCAACACCCTGATCAATCTTGAGAGATTTTCACATGAGACTACATCCCCAGCCAACATGTAGATTGAAGCCTTGTGAGATCCTAAGCAGAGGGCTCAGTTAAGCTGTGCTAACTCCCGACCCACAGATGCCGTGGACAAATAAATGTTATTTTAAACTGCTAAGTTTGTGGCAATTTATTACTCAGGAATATAAAATAATATAATATAATGCTTTGTTTTATATTCCCTTTATTTGATTACATATTCTTTGAAGACTAGACCATGTCTTCTTTATTTGAACTTGATTTTAAGGGTTTTCATACTAAAACTCTGAATGTAAATGTAACCTTTACAAATACAAAGAACCAATATATAAGCATACATACCAGTCTATTTTGTTATTTTCTCCCAAGCACTTTAATATATATTGTCTAATATGGTAAATATATCCTGTGGTAAAGGTAGAAAGATTTTTTTTTTTCTTTTTTGAGACAGAGTCTTGCTTTGTCGCCCAGGCTGGAGTGCAGTGGCACGATCTCGGCTCACTGCAAGCTCCACCTCCCGGGTTCACACCATTCTCCTGCCTCGGCCTCCCGAGTAACTGGGACTACAGGTGCCCGCCACCACGCCTGTCTAATTTTTTGTATTTTTAGTAGAGACGGGGTTTCACCATGTTAGCCAGGATGGTCTCGATCTCCTGACCTCGTGATCCGCCTGCCTCAGCCTCCCAAAGTGCTGGGATTACAGGCTTGAGCCACTGCCCCCGGCCGGCAGAAAGATATTATGCCTACTTCACAGGTAGGAAAACCAATGTTGAGTGACTTAAAAGTAGCTCCACTAAACTCACCTACAAAGTGAGCCACGATGATTACAAAATCAGGTTAGTCAAGCCAGGTTACAAGCCTGTTCCCTAATCAAGAATTGGATGAAAGTGTCCTTAGACTTATGTTGCTTTGCTTTACCGTCAAACTGTCAAACATGCAGTAAAAATATATAAACAGACAAGAAAACAAATGACTGAACAAAATGCTCTGTTATGTCCCTGGTTCCTCAAAAAGGTCCACCCAAACTTGTCAGTCAATACAGCATGGGCCAATTAAGAAATCCACCATGATAGAAAAACTTAAGTCTTTGCCCTTTAAACCATTGTTGCAGGGGAGTTTCCATATCAGTACTCATGCATTCACTTTAAAACCACAAAAAGAGGCCGGGCATGGTGGCTCACGCCTGTAATCCCAGCACTTTGGGAGGCTGAGGTGGGTGGATCACAAGGTCAGGAGATCGAGACCATCTTGGCTAACAAGGTGAAACCCCGTCTCTACTAAAAATACAAAAAATTAGACGGGCGTGGTGGCAGGCGCCTGTAGTCCCAGCTACTTGGGAGGCTGAGGCAGGAGAATGGCATGAACCCGGGAGGCGGAGCTTGCAGTGAGCGGAGATCATGCCACTGCACTCCAGCCTGGGCGACTGAGCAAGACTTCATCTCAAAAAAAAAAAAAAAAAAAAAAAAAAACACATAAAGAATTTCTTGCTATATCATGTTATATAATATTTATTCCAACTTTCCGGATCATCAGGTCTAAAGAATGCCTGGCTATGTCCTGTCCATCAAATTACCATTCTAGCTTGCTATTATATCAATTATACTTTTTACATCTATAAAAGCAGACCTTTTAAGAATAAACTAAATCAATAATTTAGTGTGTTATCAATGTCTACATTTATTTTCTAACTTTAACTTACATTAAACACTACTTGTTTCTTGTAAGTATATAACTTTCCATATGTAATTATTCACTCAACTTGCAATTTTTAACTATTGGGAAAAATAACTTAAGATAGAAATATGACCTAGGAATTTCAAATACATAATAACTATTCAGTTTCTAGATTTGCGTGATATTTGAATGAAAGAAATTGTAATATTTTCGGTGTAACTGTCTATCCTGTTGAGATATGTTAGCATATTGGGTCATTGTATAAAGAATTCATTGTGATTTGTAATGGGCCACCTCCACTATTCGTGGTTTATACATGGCATTTTAAGACATCCCCATAGGAGAGTCACTCTGCTCGCAATAGAGGCTGTAGGTCACTGTGTTGAGTCAGCATGATGCCATTTTAAAGGATGTGTGTACAATCTGTGAACTTGATTCAGTTGGGTTAAGAAGTATAGCACACAGCAGGGGAGAGTAAATTTCCTTTACTCTGCTGTTGCTGAAGTTGCAAGGCCATGAGTGGAGAGTAGAAGCAAATATCTAAAATGATAAAAAGTCCTTTCTAACTTTTCTAGGTTCCATTGCTACTTATTTGTGATTTACAATTAAAACAAAACAGTCTCAACTTGCTGCTTCTAAATAACCTGATCTTTTTTGAGCAAGGTACTTTAAATAACCTTTACTGAATTATATGTGTTATTTCTTAAAACAAGTAAACAAAAAGATAGTTGTGGTTCAATGTCAATTTTTAACATGTTAAGAAATTCTTCTAATTTATTGATTCAATCATTTGGGACTACCTTTGACCGCCTATTACAAACCAAATTTGGTGCTGGGAACACAACCAAAAAAGTAAAACAAAACAACAGTATATGGTATTGGGTATCAGATCTTGAGCTCAGGGCCTCCTGTGTGAGATATAATTTTTTTTCTCTCTATTATACTACTCTTGCTAAGACATGCTAGCTATGCTTAATAAGATATAGCCCTGGCTTGCAATGGAAAGTAGCATCTCCTGGGAGAGTAAAATGTTATAATAACTAGACTGCAAACTTAAACATACACTAGGCCTGTGTAAACATTTTTATTAAATTTCTCTGTCCCAATTTTTTAAACCTCTCCACTTTTTCAACCACATTTTTTTCTTACTTTGTATCTTACTATGCAGAGCAGAGTAGCCTTAAGGGTCATCAAAAATTGACATCGAAGAACAAAAAATCAAATCTTTGATATTTTGAACTTGTACAAAAGTGAGAAAATTCTGGTACAATGTAGCTTAGAAAATGTGCTATTCAACTACTTTGGAAGTTGGCACTCTCCTAACCTTGAAGACGGGCTTGGAACTGCTCAGCCACTAAAGAGACCCATGACTCTGCGCAAAATTAGAATAAAGGATTATTACCCTATGACTTGCACTGTTTTGTTCTTGAGAATCAAACAGTTCTGTTTGTAAATGAAGAGTACATTCTGAGAGAAAACTATGGAAAAGTTTGAGCTGCTTTGAGACATGTTTCAGGCACCTCAACACACAGATGAAGAGGGGAGAGAAAATAACATGAAATGTGAACGAGATAAATCCTGAGAATCTGTTCAAAGAAAGAAATATTTAAAGGACAACCGCGGGAAGAGCAGAACCTAGGCTTCCTCACCTTCTGCCTGCCACAGCCCAGCTCCAGCCAGAGATATAGTGAGCACTTTGATATGAAGTTTCAGGGGAAAAGAAGAAAAGGAGGAAGAATATTAATAATTCAATAGTACATAGAACTGGAGGAAAAAAAGTAAAAAAAAAAAACAGAAAATTGACAACACTTGTTTTGGCTTCCTCTACAACAAAGGCTATCAAAGATACAACATTCTGAAGAACGAGACCCCTTCAAATGGAAAATAGTAAAAGAACCTGTTAGTGAATACCTTTTGCCTGGTACAGCTTCACATGTACTGTATTATTTAATTTTCCAGATAACTCTGAGCTTCAATAATTATCTTATTATATATGAAAATTAATGCTCAGAAATATAATTTTTTTTATCCTAGGTCATACAATAAACTGAATTTCAAATTTGTACTGAAGATAAGTTGACACTAACACTCACTAAAAAAAAAAAAAAAATCTGTAGTATTCTGTTCAGATGGTTGGTATAAACATATTGCATATTCAACCTGACTCAGTTTATCTGCCATCAATAGTAACAGAACAGGCTGGGCATAGTGGCTTACACCTGTATTCCCAGCACTTTGGATGGCTGAGGCAGGTGGGTCACTTGAGGTCAGGAGTTCGAGACCAGCCTGGCCAGTTGAGGCCAAACCCCATCTCTACTAAAAATACAAAATTTAGCTGGGCATGGAGGTGGGCACCTGTAGTCCTACCTACTTGGGAGGCTAAGGCAGGAGAATCACCTCAACCTGGGAGGCAGAGGTTGTAGTGAGCCGAAATCGTGCCAGTGCACTCCAGGCCTGGGTGACATGGCTAGACTCCATCTCAAAAAAAAAAAAAAAAAAAAAAAAAAAAAAAAAAAAAAAAAGTAGTAATAGTACACATCCACCCACACAAAATTAAATGTTTTTAAAATAGGACAGAGGTGGCTGGGCACGGTGGCTCATGCCTGTAATCCCACCACTTTGGGAGGCCGAAATGGGTGGATCACAAGATCAGGAGATTGACACCATCCTGGCTAACACGGCGAAACTCCGTCTCTACTAAAAATACAAAAAATTAGATGGGCGTGGTGACAGGTGCCTGTAGTCCCAGCTACTCAGGAGGCTGAGGCAGGAGAATCGCGTGAGCCTGGGAGGCAGAGCTTGCCGTAAGCCAAGATCGCGCCACTGCACTCAGCCTGGTGACAGAGAGGACTCCGTCTCAAAAAAAAAAAAAAAAAAAAAAAGAGAGAGAGAAAATAGGATAGAGGCAAGAATATCATGCCCTACATTGCTCCTTGAACACTCCATGTGCAATGGCAGGCTGAGGAAGAGGTTAATATGAATGAGAATATTGTATCACAAAGGAATTTTGGGTAAGTAACATGGATAGATAACAGCCTGGACTAGGCCTGAGTCCTCATGTAACTAAAGGGAAAACTGATGAGTCATGTTTGTTTTAAATTTTGGCCAGACTACAACTAAACACTTATTTTTAAAACCAAGAAATGAACATTTACGAAAGCTAATACAAGTTGTACATCTTTTCCTCCAATTAAATCCAGAAATTAGTTTATTCACTCATAAATTAAATGTTTATTGAGCACAAGCACCTGCTATGTGAAAGACCCATGTTAGTCAACTGGAGTGTAATAATGACAGAGGACTGAAGCTGACTGCTTTTGTCATCAGAGAACACACTGCCTAGTGAAGGAGATAGGCATATAAACTATTATGAGATGAATTAAGTACTAAAAATATGACACTACCAATGAGAAAATCAATCCATTTGTAGAAAGCTAAGGACAGTTTTATAGTAAAAGGTATATATATACACACACACACACACACTTACACATTTATACACATACTTTTTTTTTTTTAAGTGTCAAATAAATCCAGTGGGGAAGGGCTTTCTGGGTAACGAAGTTGTTTTTTCTTGTTGTTTTTTTGTTGTTGTTGTTGTTGTTTTTGAGATGGAGTCTCGCTCTGTCGCCCAGGCCGGAGTGTAGTGGTGCGATCTCGGCTCACTGCAACCTCCACCTCCCGGGTTCAAACAATTCTCTTCCTCGGCTTCCCAAGTAGCTGGGATTACAGCTGTCTGCCACTATGCTTGGCTAAGTTTTTTGTATTTTAAGTAGAGACAGGGTTTCACCATCTTAACCAGGTTGCTCTTGAACTCCTGACCTTGTGATCCACCTGCCTCAGCCTCCGAAAGTGCTGGGATTACAGGCATGAGCCACTGTGTCCAGTCAGGAAGATTTTAAAAAGGAAACCGGAAAATTTTGGGATGAAAAATACCAAAGCAATTTGAATCCTCACTTTAGCACCGAGTAATTTGAAATCTTGGGTACTTTCTTGACTTCTCTGTACTTTAATTTTCTCATCTATTAAATGGTAATAAAAATCCCTATGAAAAACAGCTGTGAAGAATGACTAGGTACTAGGAAGTCCAGGTCATTATGTCTGATACTTGATGATTTTACTGTATACACATTGCCTGCATACATCCGATGTTTTGTGAGTCTAACCTTCAAAATTCCTTGAGAAAGGACAAATCTATTTTTCTAAAAGTTTACTTAAAAACTCCATTGGCTACTCACTGCTATGCTGGATGAATCACAGTTCTGACTTAGCATGATCATTCCTTTGCTTTCCAGCCTATCCTTTTAAATCCCTTATATTCAAGTAATAGCCTGGGTGAATGTTTTTGCATGTCATATACAAATAACCACATCACACACCTTAATTTTAGCATCTCTATATTAAGGGATGCCACAGCACACCTACTTTGCTTCAGGAAAAGGTTGTTGTGACAGCTGAGATACATACATTCTGAAAGTGAGGAGCTTAGGCTACTAATTTGCATGTCAAAACCCAAATTTCACTTCTTTCTCATTTCTACTGACAATGATTGTGTCTAGTTAATGGGAGTAACCTGAAAGAGTTGTGCATTTCACTAAGTTCTCTAAAAGCTTTGCTATAGTAAAGACTGCAAATTAAAATAAAATTTTAATCATGTAGCAGCTTGCAAGTGCTGGACTAATAATAATGATTAAGGACCTTTTTATTCTGTAAAAGGAGCCTGTACTTCCATAGTAAAAAAAAAAAAAAAAAATCCATTATTTAATTTCTTTATTGGCAGTTTTTATTGAAATCTTAGCTTGCTGGGAAAACCTGAAAATCTGCCCTTTTTTTTTTTATAGCCAGAGAGTACATTTTAAATTTTACCGTTAATATATACAATTTAGTCTTGGAAAAAACACATCTTATAAAACCTTACTTATGAGCAGCGCTTCATTTATCATGTTAATTTTTAAATTACAGAATGGGGGTATAGATGAAAAACGAATGAGTGAAAGAATACTTGGTGGATAAGCCACAAATCCAACATCCTTTTCTGTTATTTAATATCTTACCAGACACAGATGTGGCAGTTTCTGTGTCTCACAGTTTCTATATTATATGCTTCAGGAAAATGGTCTGCCTTCCTTGCCTCTGTCACAGATTACTGTGTGATTCAAGTGAGCTGACATAATGAAAATATCTTAAATTTTGTCACATTATAAAATGTGCTAAATCTAGTTAATATCCTAAAAGTCAAAATGGATATTTGTTGTCCTTGTAAAATACAATAAATTTATGCTAATGCAAGATTCTGTAACTGTACAAATAGTAATTTTAAATGTAAAGGTAAAATTATACAAGATTTTAAAAGTCGGATCAGACATCCACATAGTTAAGAGTCATTAAAATTTGGGGGTCAACAAGTTTAGATAGTATCTTCTTTAATTAGAGTTCAATGGCATTTATACCTAAATGATAATGTGGAAAGAAATGGGGGAAAAACAGAATCCCAGTAATGCTGATGTGGAACCATCAGTCCTGTTTGTATTAAAAAATATTACTGCTCAACTTTTGTCTCCATTTTGGTTTGGGTCCTGAAGCAATGAGCCCTGAAGATATGGAGATATTTTTTCAGTCCCTTTGATTTGGATTGCCAAATAGTGTTTACAAGAGTTTTAACAACTGAAATTATCTATTCTTAATCAATTTATAATCTACATTAGTTTAACTTTGGCTATATTCACTAACATGGTTTTATTATTCCATTACCTGTAACAACCTGACTTGACTGCTTCAAAAAACTCTTCAAGAAGATGAATTGCCGGTAACTTTACTGTTCGCTCCCAAAGGCAACCCCTCCCAAATTTAGTCAACAGAAAACTTCAACCTATATGCCACAATGTTAAATTATTATTTATCCTTAAAACTCTTAGAAGCCCTTGTGTCAAAATACTTGACTTTCCATGTTTGCTAATCCTAAACTACTCTCTCGTGATCGTCTCAGTCCTAATCAAGCCTCCATGAAGGAAGACCCACATTATGGTACAATTCAAAACTACATAAATGTACCAAATTTACCCAACCTCCTCTGAGATGCTAGGAATTTATCAAGGTAGTTCTCTCCCTGACTGCTCTAAAAAAAAAAAAAAAAAAAAAAAAAAAAACTCAGCTTTACATTATTACTAAATTGTCCTGGTAGAATTTAGTAGGAGCCAACAATTTAGTAGTGAGAAGGTTTAGTAGGAACCTTCTCACAGCTATGGGCCAAGATCTTATCTTAGAAACAGTACAATCTTCTGGGGTTCCTTGAACCCCTGACTTGGGAAATTTCATAGTAGTGCCTGTGACATATGCCTCATATTGGATCCAAGCTCTGATTTCTTTCCTCTCCTTCCTAATTATCATAAATGTTTCTATCACGTGAGGGGTCTGAACTAGTCACTGGGATTTTGACTTTATATCATGACAATTATCAGAAGATTGTTACAGTCTCTATGTGACCCACCTTTGTATAAAGGCAACAGCTAGACTATGGGATCTATCTGCCAACTTGGTTTTTTAGAGCTTTGTTGAAGATTCATAGTTCCTTATTTGCTGCACAATCTCTGCTGCTTACTGAAAATACAGTTTCTCAACAAATAAGCTTACCTTCAATGAAATTGTTCTATTATTTCTCAGCTATTTCTGTCCATGATTATAACACTTTAAGTCCTGCATTTTTTCTTCCATTATCTGATTTTTTAAAAAAAACAAAACTCATAACTTCTGCTTGTAAGCTGTCTATACCTCAAATAAGTTTATTAGAAACCCTTTAGTTTAGCTTTATTCATGTTTGCTAATGGGTCATATACTATGACAGAAACAAGAAAGTGTTTGGCACGCTAAACTGTAACATATATCACTTTACCCCTAGAATAATATTCCTTACTAGAGCCAAATATGTGAAGATAGTAAACTCACTGCAATCACCAGAAATTTTGGCTAGTATATCAGTCTGTGTCCAGTCAGAAGAAAGAAACCACATGGTGATTACACAGAGGAAATTTAATGAAAAATTTATTAAGTTTTAATTCAAGAGTAGCTAAAAATGTAAAGAGAACCTTAAGGATTACCTAGCACTGAGAAAAAGTGCTTATGAAGAGACAGACTTGGAAGTAGAACTATTCAAAAATAGGCCACAGCTCAGATTTAGCGTGTGGGATGCAGTTTGCTGACTTTTGACCTAAGGTGTGTACATAGGCTTCAATAAGATCTGTTCCTCCCTTCCCTTATGAGTTAATATATGCTAGCTTACACATATAGAGCTACCACTTTTTATTCTTCACTCCACATTATTATTGCAAACATACACAGGCAAATGTTGACAACAATTAATGCAATAGTCTAATAATAGGCATGCTCATTTTTTTTTCCTAAATTACCACAAACTGTGTTCAGTAAGAAACATCTGTGAAGACTGCTCTTGAGCCCTGGAGGAAAAAAACACTATCAAATTTTTTTTGACAATTAATACAATGGTGATATGCCAAGGAATTGATCCTTGCATTCATGTGTCTTAAATAAAAGGTATAATAATTAAATTATAGGAAGTTGATCACTTGTAAAGACCTCAAGCTGAGGACTATTAGGAACCCTTCAGCAGCAGATACGGTTTTGGTAAGAGACAGCTTCTACTTGATAATTCTAGATCAATTAGACAACTACAGTAAATATAAACAGCTTCCACCTATGGGCCATGGAATGATAATACAGATAGTCACAATTTTATCTGTATTGGTTTGCTCTTTCTTCTCCCATATATCTGTATGATTTTCTTGTCTAAAGCTACCACTAACTAAGTTACTTTTAAGGCCCATATTTTTAATATTGCTTTCTGCTTCCTTAATCTCTCCTTGGCTTGAATACAATAGCTGGCTCAAATTTGTTCATAAATAGGTTAAAGCATACAATCAAACAAATTGGTGGTAATTTACATGTATTCTTACGGTAGTCATGTAGCTTTCCTTTGTTATAGTGTTTGTGAAATGAATCATTTGGTTTGCTAGGTAATGGAATTAAATTGATAGGTGATATTTTGGATGGCAAACATCATGATTAGTTATAAGAGTCAAAAATCTAAAACCATTTCTCACGTCATAACTAGAAAAGGAGGCTCCTTTCTCTACCAAATTAACACTGAGGAGGAACTTTTTGAGGGGACTAGCTATTGTAATAGAACTTTCCCAGAAATAGAAATTGGAAGGGAACTAGGGAACAGATTGTATATATTTGGAGGCTGCTGTAATTTCATGAGTCTTAAAAGATGCACAACTTCTCTTTTGCTTTAAATATACAAAATGATCACAACAGGGCAAATGTTATCGCCTGACCACTGTACTATTACAAAACTATCTGACATGCTTCTATGGATAATTTGGCCCAAAACAGATTGTTGGTGATCCCAAATGGCTGGTATGCATTTGCAGCACAGAAGTCTCTTGGTTACTACCTAAAAACTAGACAGTTACATTTTATCCTTGCAAACTGATGTCTGACTTCAGGATAGTACCTGATCTGCCATCATTCACACTCTTTTTTGTTCCATTGGCTATTCCTCTGTGAAAAGGAGGTTGTTAGATAACAAAAACCAGAAGGAAAAACTAATTTTGAGAACTAAAACATTAACCACTCAAGACAAATTCTGGATTATTCTTTCTACCACTAAGACTGTTTACCTCATGCTTTATGAGAGTATCAGAAAGCAGAAAAACGATCTTTTATTCAGAAAAGTATGTCAGAAAAGTAGGAAAGTCAGACAATCCCATCAGGGCATTATACTCTTCACCCAATGATATTCATGAAATCAGGCATACGGTATTTGAAAACAGAGCCATTTTAGATAGAATATTGGCCTCATAAAGGGGAGTATTCAGTGTTCTGAAGAAATACTGTTGTGCAAAATATTTCTGCAGACTTCTGTGGAATCATCAATATTACTAGCAGATTAGAAAGCAAATGAAAAAGTAAAACTAGGTAATTTGTCTAATAATCCCATGTCTGGTTTTGTTAGCTCTTCATATTAAGGATGGGACTTATTCTATTTACTTAATATGAGCACTCTTTGATCCTGGCTGAGAATTGTGATAATAATCCTTCTATAAGTTTTTATCTGCATTGCAGTATTTTTATATGTGTTAACCGCAAATGCTGCTGCGCCAACTTTGTGAAATCAAATGATCTAACAAATGATCACCCAACAAAAGAACGGGGAACTGCAACACTGTAGAGGTTGAAGCAATCATCCCTGAAAAAGTGACACATGACCATGACGTCTCACGTAACAGTGAAGATCTGATTTGATCATGTCTTCAAATATTCATGTTCAGTTCACTAAACCTAGCAAACTGATGGCCTCCAGCTCCGTCAATGTTTCTGCAAAGGACATGATCTTGTTCTGATGGATACATAGTATCCCATGATATATATGTGCCACATTTTCTTTATCCAGTCTAACACTGATGGGCACTTAGGTTGATTCTGTGTCTTTGCTATTGTGAATAATCCTTCAATGAACATACACATGCATATGTCTTTATAATAGAACAAGTTGTATTATTTTGGGTATGTATCTGGTAATGGTATTTCTTGATTGAATGTGTTGACGAGAAGACTTATACTTGGTAAAATAGTTGAAGAGATTTATTCTGAGCCAAAAATGAGTGACCATGGCTCGTGACACAGCCCTTAGGAGGTCCTGAGAACATGTGCTCTAGGTGGTTGAGGTACAGCTTGGTTTTATGTATTTTAGGCAGACATGAGATATCAATCAAATCATTTAAGAAATCCATTGATTTGGTTCAGAAAGGCAGGACAACTCAAAGCAGGGGCTTCCAGGCTATAGGTAAATTTAAACATTTTGTAGTTGACAATTGGTTGAGTTTATCTGAAGACCTGGGATTAAGGGAAAGGAACATTCAGGTTAATATAAGGATTGTGGGGACCAAGTTTTATTGTGCAGAGGAATATCTCAGACTACAGAGACAGGACAGTTTGTAAAATGTTTCTTATTAGAACTAAAAGGGTGCCTGGCTCTTAGTTATCTCCTGGATCTGGAAAGGAGGAAGGAAAACAAAGGGGGAAGGTGATTCTCTCTAGAATGTGGATTTTTCCCACAAGAGACTTTGCAGGGCAATTTCAAGGTATGGCAAGAAAACATATTTTGGGGTTAAATATTTTCTTCCTTGTCTCATAATGTTATACCAGAGTCAGATTGAAAAACAAGTCACAATATACAGGGTCAAATAAAACCCATCTGATGATCCATGGTTTGTAGGGCATGACTCCCCAGACCCCTTAGGCAAGATCAAAAATCAGAGCTTAGTCCTTTGTTCCCCGCCCCACCTTGGCCATAAAGGATTCCACAGAATGCACATGCAGTCCAACAAAATAGCAACAGGTCCCAAGGTGCTAGGAGGCTTATTCCTAGAGTAGTTTTGTTAGTGGTAATAGTTTTAAATATTTGCGATTTGCATCATGGGGAGGGGACATGATCTAATCTGATGTAATAGCCAATAGTTCAAGGGGTGAGATGAAGTCAGGCCTAGGGTTTAGTCTAAAAAAAAAAAATCTCAGATCATACCTATTTTGTGAGCTATCATGATCCAGGTCTTTAATTGTACCTTCTTTCTTTTGCTGTGTCTGTCATAACATTTACAAGAGATACATCATGCTAATACAGTGACAAATATCATACATCTAGCAAAGATCAGGCATCCAAGAAGGCTATAGGTAGAGTCAGAGGGTAGTAAACAACCGAACCAGCCAAAAAACCCACTGCATGCATCATCATACTCTTTGATTAGACTCACAATGTGTTTACCCTATTTATTAAGGGTCATTTGAACCTTATGATAAATCTAATTTGAGGATTATAGAACCAACACTAAATCAGGATCCAATAAATTTAAATTCTCTTCTGGCCAGTTTATCTCCATAGGTGTAACATCCTGAAGAGGATATAAATTAAATGCAAAGAATGCCTGGTCCTCAATGTCTAAATTGTAATAGGACTTGTTAATGGAGAACAAATCTATTTTTCCCACCACTTTTGTATTGCACCATATACTGGCATTTGGGAGACAAAAGGAAGTTTTGTCACAGGAGAAGTTATATGATTCTACAGTGTCATTTTATTGTCCCTCCCAACAGAAATGGCCCTTTGTCATATACCAGATGCTATGACTCATGGAGGTGGATAGTAGAGGCTAAGTTTGGAAAAAATCAGGGTTCCAAGTGGTTTGAGGGCATAGCCATTCTCCTTTCCTGTTTTTACAATCTGAAAGGGAGATAGGAGGCCATGTGTTATCACCTAAAATAGCTCACCTATTTCCCTGGGGGAGTATTTTTCTATTGTTTACAATAGTCCCAATCCCTGCCAGTAGGATGACAGAGTACCTTTGAGCCTCATTTAACTGTGGTGCCTGTGCTCTGAGAATACAATACTTAAGGTCACATTTTCCATCCCAAAATCTCCCTAAGTTTGAGGGACCATATATTTTTCCACATGTGTTTGGATTGTACCTCAGTACTGAGGATTGTAGGCCATTGTTTCATAGCCACCTCAGATTCCATTTGTAATAAAATAGACATGAGCCCCTGTTGTGTAAGATGACATACTCATCCCCAA